>NC_063050.1:23491507-24691507 GCF_018812025.1 Megalobrama amblycephala | reverse complement strand
TCATTTCACACCGGACTGCTTAGTGAACGAATATCAATACAAAGAGACAATACAAAACAGAGACTGTGCTAAAAATGTGCTACTCAAGGATATACAAGTAAAAACTGTTCGTGATCCAGCTTAAAGTCTCCAGAATGATCCTGGATACGTTAGTAATGAAGGTGAGGGCACTGTATTACAGTTCATCTGAGTTTATTTACGGGTATAAAGTTTATTAAGCACCACCCGAAAGGCATAAGGTCTTTATATATTTGTTTACTGTTAGTTGTAACCAGTGTTTCTGTGTTTTTCGCTATGTTGGTGATGATAATACAAGGAAAAGAGAGAGAGTTATGGATAATATTTTAATGCACACTTGCAGTGAAAATGGACAAGAGTGAAAATGGATGCTTCATCTTTTCTGTGAAGTAACTTACAATAAACGTTATAAAACTCATCTGTAAAGCTTTGGCCTTCATTCGGACGGTACAACAGGCCTGTACTAATATAGTAGATTAAAAACAAGAAGACAATGTAAGTTATAACCGTAATTGAACTAAACTATACCTGTTCTGTTTCCGTGAAGCTTATATTTGCAGTTTCTGACATTATAGCACGTCCTGGCTGAATCCTGTCACCGGAGAATCAGCTCGTGAAGCTCCGCCCTCTTAGGCCGAGTACATCAGCTCATTTGCATTTAAAGGGACCGCACTGAAACGGCTCGTTTTTGCTCAACCACTAAAAGTAGCAATTTTAACATGCTATAAAAATTATCTGTGGGGTATTTTGAGCTAAAACTTCACATACAGACTCAGGGGACATCAGAAAATATTTTTACATCTTGTTAAATAGGACATAATAGGTCCCCTTTAAGGTTTACCTCCTTTAATGCGACATTACCAGGTGCTTTTCATGGTGGTGGTGCTGAATTGGTTGATATCGCTGACTGGAGAATCGATAATTCACTCTGTGTGACCGTTATTTTAGAACATTATTTTACAAAGTATCAATTCCTTGGAGACACGTCATGCAGCTGACATACATGTAGGTATCACGTTTATATCGTTTTTCCTTTTTTATTCAAAATATTCACAAACTTCTTAACTCTATCATGAACTTTATGATATATTCCGATTGCAAAATATGTGGAAGTGAATGTGTTTTGTAGCGCAATGAGTTTGCACCGCAATTCAGAGCTGTCGGATTTACAAAATATTCCCTGAAATACATAAAAGTATGTGGTCGGTGAACTGGGAGAAGAATAGAGTAAACTTTATTGTTTCATACACAATGTGTATCTGATATAAATAAAACACTTCGTCAAATTACATAATTGAAAGGGTTATTATTGCAGCTTCCATAGACATCAGTGTATGGAATTTGATTTTAAAGCTATAAATGTCTTTCTTATATAGCCTAGTGCTTTATTCAAATGTGTATTTAAATGTTTGAAACGTAAAATAAACCTGATGTGGTTGAAAACACTGAATATTTGTGATATATGATGAGCGCTGAGTGCGTCCCTCTCTGGCTCAGAGCCAAAGCACATTTGAATTTAGCAGTGAATCTTTGTATTTTATTCTTTGCCATTATCCTAATTGAACAATTGGTGTATTACAACTTCAGAATTATATTCGTATAGACTGTCAACAGTGATAAGGTATAGCTAAGAGTGGTCCAGACCAACCTTACGAACGAATGACTTACAGAAGGTATACTTAAGAACGTTTCGGGAAACACATTATTAACGTTAAGGTACAGCTTAAGGTATAATTTAAGAACAATGTAGAGTTAAGAAGGTTTTGGGAAATCCAGATTTTTATTATATATTATTTAGTAATCATTTTTAAAGCAATAAGGAAATTGATTTGTGATTTTGTGCTATATTGCAAATTTAGTCAGATGAAGGGTTTGCAGAAATAGAGAGAACAATCAGCAATTCTTTTAAATGTAACCACAGTATCGTGTTGTCATTGTCTGATCATATGTTCGACGTCAATGATGGCACAGTTCAAGCACTGCTTGCCAGGAATCCATGAAGCTCCAAGTCTCCTAAAAACTTGCTCCTGAATGTTAATACACAACGCTGGTGGAATAAACAATCAGCCGAACCAGATGACAGCCCTGCACACTCTACCTCTACTCAATATGTTCTCCTCTAACTTGTGCATTACAGCAGAAGAGCCAAAGTGTAGTCTTTCTCCACACACACACACACACACACAGTCACCCTTCATCTGCTCTTGTCACTGGATTATAACAGCGGCCAGACTCACATACCTTGAGGTGCCCAGAGAACACAACGTGTGTTATTAACTGCCAGCTGTTTGGAAGTGAGGAATTCCCTTATTTCCAGAGCATACTGGGGGCCCTATTTAGCAGGCATGAGTGAGGGGCCATCATTTTGCTTCAAGCTGGGGGTGATGCGTTTCCTCTTTCTCAATAAATTATGTAGGTCTATGAGGGTCTCTTCTTATTGCCTGGGCCTAATGCCAGAATATAAAACAGAGAGACCTGTAAGATGAAGATCTGTGAGAGAATGGACATGTGGGAAGTTGTTTTTTTCTGGGTTCAATACAAGATGAGCTTAATCACCAGCATGTATTGTATGGCATAATGTTGGTTACACAAAAAAAAATCATTTCAGCCATTCCCTTTTTTTTCTGTTCTCGTCATATCGTTATTATCCTTATATAAGAGACTCTCTGTGCAGCTCTCATTAGCTTAAGACAAATGAAAATAGCTGTGCGATGGTGCACCGAGGACAAAACTGCTCCTCTTGAGAGCTGGAAATAGGAGAAAAAAGCACAAAAATCCTTCAGAAAAGGATCAAAACATAAGCGTCTTGGGATATTCTTTGTCAAACAGTGCAATGGACTAGATAGAGTCACACAAATTAAGTTTCACACTCGCCAGAAAGGACTGTAGCACAAAGTCATAAAAGAGTGTATGAGGCAAGCTCTGAAAAGAACCATGTAGGAATACCTAACTTTGAAAAAGTGAATACGGAGGAGGAGAAAGGCTTTAGGTGATGTACTGTGCAAACATATTTTTGGAGACAGGTTAGGCAAGTAAGATGCTATTCAACAAGTGAGCTGCTTGTGAAATTTCAAAGCCTTGTGGGAAATCGTTCTCTCATGGGAGTCTTTCTGTAAAAAAATAAATAAATAAATGGTTCAATGTGGTTCTCTGCATGGCATTTCTGAAGGCTTGTAAATGTATCTCATGCAGAGAAATATAAAACGTATGTCTGAAGTAAACTTAATGCAGTCTCAAAGCATCTGTGAAAAACACGGTAGACTCAACAAACTTTTTTTTACAGTTGTTTCACATGGAGACCAGCTTAAATTTAGGCATTTTAAATCTTTTTATTTTAGGTTACAAAAATGAGTGAATTTTTCAAGAGATAAACAGAATTAAACTCTGAGTTATTATTGAATTGAGTTGTTTTATCAGTTGCAATTTCCAACATTTTTCTGCAATAGTCTTGTATGGAAACCATCCTAAATTGTAACATTATGTAGCATAATGGCATTATGGATCATTTTATTTATTTTTATTTATTTATTAGTGAATTAAAAATAGCTAGATATGTTGATTGTTTGGTATTATTGGTTCCTGGAATCATGCTAGAAAATGTACAATAGATATCAATATTTTTTCCTACAATTCTCTTGTATGAAAACCAGCCTAAATTTAGGTATTATGAATCTTTTTATTTTAAGAAAGCACAGAGTGAGTGAATTAAATAAAATGGAAAAAAATAACCGTGTTGTTTTATTCTAAGTGGCTGGAATCATGCTAGACTAAAACAACACCAAATTTCAACAATAAATCGGATTTTCAATATTTGTTTCTTCTTATGGTAACCAGAATAAATATAGGCATTATAGATCTTGTTTTTTTTTTTAAGTTCACAGTGAATTGTTTGCATAATCAGAAAACAATCATGCTTTAACAACCTATATTTAACGCTTCACACTTTCTGGCATGGCTATAAAACCTGATTTTAGATAACTGCGGGATCATTAGTATTCCATGGCAGTCAGAGCCAAAACAAATTGATATGTTAGTGGCGAGCACCAGTCTGGCATGTCAGTGCAAAAGAAGCCGCCTCCCTCTGTCTTTTGTAATAGAAAGGCCCAATTGCAAGACAAGAGGGTGATTTAATCTATGGACTGAGAAGACAGTCAATTGTAGAACAGAGGTCTGTTTCCCACTGATCTATATGGGCTATGCCGTGATAGCACTGTTGATGTTCACATCACTCTGCAACTGGCTCAACATGCACAGCTGACTAAGTATGAACTTACAGCTACTTTCAACTACCAGTTATTTAGCACTGAAAGAAGCAGTCCTATATGTATAAATAAGTAAATCAACTGGCTTAAAATGATGCCAAGTTTAAAAATTAGCTTATTGTTGCACTCGCCACTAAACCAGAACACTATTACTGAGTGAGGTGCATGAAAAGCTAATAATGACTTAGACCTTTTCCTCAGCCCTCCACACATGGTTGCCCCAACGGGACGCACAGCAGCTGTAATTAGATGATGTTACCGTCAGTGTCACTGCCCGGGTTAATGAGTACCTCTATTTACCATTAATATGGTTACCTGTTCTCAGCCCAGAGGCTAACGTTGCACATTTAGCTAATTACAGAACCTCGTAATACACACCTTGACCTAAAACACATCGCTAATTCAGTCACGCAATTTAGCTGCTTTTAAAGAATGCATATTTCTTTAAAGATGACTATGCTGTAAAAATTTCCCACAAAAAACAACTCATTTTGCTATAGAAAGCTCCATATCTGACACATCTAAAGCTGAGCTTTAGTCTTGTTGGAACAAGGTGTGTGCCTTCATCTCAAAATTTAATTTTGTCAGTTGAATGAAGTCTAACTGAAAGGATGAGTTATGTTTTGTGAACAACATGTTTGTCTTCTTGACATGAGAATGTGAGGCACATCATGTGGATTGGACAAAAAAAAAAAAAAAAAAAAAAAAATAACAACAAAAAACAGTTTGGAACTACAATGAATGGATTAAAATACCACAGTAAATACCACCATGTCAAAGGTTGCACACAAATTTGCTTCTAAAAAATAACCTATATATACAGAAGCCTGTTTCTGCCTCAGAGTAAACAAGGATATTGTGAGATCAAGTTAAAAATAAGAAAGTCAAACTGTGTGAGCCACAATTGTGAGGCAAAACAATTATGTGAAATAAAGTCTAAGAAATGTAATTTGTGATTTGCAATGCAAGATAAAGTCACTTTTAGATATACTGTGAGAAGCAGTCTGAAATGAAAATTGGGGGGAAAAAGTAGCAATTAAAAGAAAAAAAAGTTGCATTTGGGGCGCAGTCGTGCAATGTTTCTGAGATTTAAAAAATCAGTTTTAACCGTATTCTGGACATGAGGAACAAATGTTAAATTTGCATCAAGTATCACCCCTAATTTTTAAAATTTAGTTTGAAACTCCATAGCAGAGCCATCCAATTTAAGGGTTAAGGCATCAGCTTTACGTATTTGTTGGGGTGAACTAATGAGCATAAGCTCAGTCTTGTCACTGTTAAGACAGAGAAAATTGAGACATCCATATTTTTATCTCAGAAATACAATGTTCAAAATCTGAATCTATGTAAATCTGAGTGTCATCTGCATAAAAATTTAATTTAATGTAACGTAGGAATCCACTGGAGGTGAGCTTGAAGAACCCAAGTGCAGTTTTATTTAACTTAAATGTGAACTAAATACAAAACAAAGAGGTGGCTTGACATGACATGACTTGGCTTGACTTGAGTAACTTGACGAAACTTGAAAACATGAACATGAACTCACCAACAATGGCTTACACGAACAAAGCTAGACAAAGGACAATGGAAGCATGAGGCCTATATATACACAGAGTTCAACAGAGCACAGAACTGAGAAACCACATGACTAAATCAACCAATGACAACAGGACACATTAGGCTTGTTCGAGATGCATCGGCACTGCGCAGACCGATCGATAAATGACACCAAAGTACAGCAAGAGCGATTTAAATGCATAAAGAGTCGTCTGCTCTCCAATCGCTCACGCGGACCTGCATCCACCCAGGGACACAAACTTCCTATGATCTGAGAGGTAAGACAGTTTAACACAGTGTCAGTAACACCAAAAATAGTTCCCTTTCATGGGAACAGCAACGCTGCGTAGAACGCTTTGGGACCACCTCTGCGTGATTTTATTCTTGAAGCACTTGTGAAATCAAACCAATAGTATGACGGGACGTCAGAACGGGTGACGTCACGGACCAGGAAACTATAAAGCACTCCTGAGAACAAAGAACGCTAGCTTCTGTGTCTTCAGCAGCGCTCTGTGTTATCGTGTGTCTTATTTGGTGTCGTCTGTCAATTACATATTCAGAAACGATCTCTTTTGTTTAAAGGGATAGTTCACCAAAAAATTAAAATTTGATGTTTATCTGCTTACCCCCAGGGCATCCAAGATGTAGGTGTCTTTGTTTCTTCAGTAGAACACAAATGATGACTTTTAACTGCAACTGCTGCCGTCTGTCAGTGGTATAATGCAAGTCAGCGGGAACTTGGACTATAAGAGTAAATAAAACACGACAGACAAATCCAAATTAAACCCTGCGGCTCATGACGACACATTGATGTCTTAAGACACAAAGCGATCGTTTTGGGCGAGAAACCGAACAGTATTTATATAATTTTTTACCTCTAATACACCACTATGTCCAACGGCATTCATCACTCGATTCGTGAGGTCTGATCACGCTCTGACAGCGGCAGTGATGTCTGGCGCTCATTGAAGTATATGCGCGAGACATCACGAGCTCTGTGTTGTTTGTATGGGAGCGGAGCATGCCCAGGCAGCCCACGAGGGGGTTGTTTGCGAGCATTGTGATAAGTTTAATATAAAACCTCTCCACTCCTGCCGGGCGCTCTTTGAGGAGGGCGCCGCAGCTCACGTTCTTCGTGGTTGGGTCCCACTTCTGCCGAGGCAGAGCGGCGGCTCAGATCATGGGGTTCACAAATGAATCTGGCAGAGGAGTTAGAGACGGGCGCTTCCCTTTCTCTGCCCTTACCTGCCAGGTTCAGTGCCGTTTCCCAGGTGGAAGCACGCTCTGCTCTTCTTCCCCCGGGTTGAGGCACCGGTATTTCACGTGTCCAGCTCTGAGGAGGTGGATATTGTGATATCGATCTGAGGGCTAGCCACCTCACACACGTGTTCCAAAATCACACGTTTATTATTCTAACATCAAAAACAAATCAGTTGTGTTTGAAAGCCATGATTATTTTGTTTATTTGAAATATTCAGACCGTGATATACTTGTCTGATTATTTTCTCGATTTAATTGAGATGTTAAATACCTTACCCTATAATACCCTATAATACCTTGCAAACTATTACGAGCTATAATTCTTTTTGTATTCTAATATATTCAGCCTGTCATTTTTGATTTTGTTTCTGGCTTCAGGATGAAATGAAATATTGAATACATTAAATTCCGAGGAATTTAAAAGAAAAGAGGCCGTCTGCCAACGCCAAGTGTCGCCACCTGTACTCCCCCGCAGAAAGCTTGGGGACCGGGACAGGCGATGGAGCTGAAGTCTTTGTGGGGTAAGACAGATCTGCGGACTGTTATCACCAAGAAGGCTTCGAGGTCCTGGTCCTGACACCAGTGGCAGGGGACATTCGAGAGTAGCCCCCTTCCGAAGAGGGTTCTTTACCACACTATATGGGATCCGCCCCTCCTCGGTGCCCTCAGGGGGCCGTTCTGCCAACCCTGCCACCTCGTGTGCTTCAGGGCGACCCTCTGAGGAGGGCCGGTCGACATTTGATTCGGTTGTTCCCTGCCGGTTCGCCGCTTCAGGGCGCCGAGTCAAATGCTCAGGAAAAAAAACAAAACAAAAAAAAACACCAGAGGCCAGTCTCGAGAGACTGGTTCCCTTAGTAGAATTTCTGGTAGAATGGAAACTTCTTCCAAGTATTTCTCAATGGGTACTGCTTACAATAGAAAAGGGTTACAGAGTTCGGGTCTCATCTGCCCCAATTTAACAGGGTCTTCCCTATAGTGGTGGACCCCTTGCAGTCTCTGGTATTGGAACACATAGTTCTGATGCTCTTGCAAAAAGGAGCTATAGAAGGGTTTCTCCTGCATTAGCCCATCGGATCCTCCTGTGGGCCCAGGGGAAGCTCCTCTCCCTGAGAGCAGCACTTATGATGTGGTGATTATGATTATGAAAAAACCAGTGCACCCTGATGTGGTGGAGCTCATTTGAGAAAACTTTGGTCGTGCAGAATTTGACCTATTTGCTTCGAAAGAACATCTCTTTGCCCACTGTGGTGCTCTCTGACTCATCCAGCCCCTCTGGGGTTGGATGCCATGGTGCAGACGTGGCCGAGGTTACGTCTGTACACATTTTCCCTGAACGCTCTGTTCCCAGGAGTTCTGGAGAGGGTTTGCCGAGACAAGGTCCATCTCACACTGATAGCCCCGTTCCGGCCAACCTGAGTTTGATTTGCAGACCTAGTGTTTCTTCTAGACGGCTCCCCCATGGAGATCCCCATCAGACAGGACCTTCTGTGTCAAGTGGGTGGCATGATAATTCACCCCCGTCTGGAGTTGTGGAAACTCTGGGCCTGGCCTCTGAGGGGGCTAGGCTCATAGAATCTGGTCTCCCAACTGAGGTTGTCGAGACCATACTCCACTCCAGAGCTCCTTCCACAAGAAAGCTATACACATATAAATGGAAGTTGTTTTCTACTTGCTGTAGTCAACATCAGCTGGACCTGTTCCACTCTTCTATCAGTCTTGTGCTGCAATTTCTCCAAGTATAAATCTTGGATGGTTTATCACCTTCTACCTTGAAGGCTTATATAGCGGCTATTTCCGCTTATCATGCTCCGGTGGGGGACTCTTCTGTGGAAGAGACCCCCTATTTATACGCTTTCTCTGTGGTACCCAGAGGCTGAGGCCTTCTGTGCGTACAAAACTCCGGACTGCGACTTGGCTATTGTGTTGGAAGGGTTAGCTGAGGCTCCCTTTGAACCACTAGAGGAGGTGTCTGGGAGATTCCTCTCTCTTAACTCCCTCGGGTCGGCGGTCACGCCGGCGTGACCACCGTATTTTTTTTCTAACCAGTGTGAAAGAGACTCAAAATACTCCGTCAATGTTGCACATACAATTAAGAGTTATACACCATTTTAATCTGTGGAATACCTTCTTTTATTTGTGTACACTCAGAGTAAAAACAAAATGTTGTGCTTTTTGTAAAATAAAGAAAACTAACATGATGCGTGATCTCTCGTCTCCCTCTGAACAAAGTCCAATCTGATAGTTCTCAGAAAATGAACTGTAACTTAGTGAATACTAATCACAAAAAAATTAGACTTGTGTCTAAAGAAACGTTGAACTGTCAGGTTTTAAATCGTGTAAGTCAAATCGAAAACAAATATTCTGTGTTTATGTAATCTGTATGAAAATAGAGCCATGTCAGAAATCCGTGATTCAGCTCATTATCCGCTAATGCGGCCACGCCCACGGAGCCAACGCTATTCTGAGGCAAATACTGAGGCAATGCATGCATTCATCGTCTCAATCGTGTATTTATTGTCTTGAAAAGTGTTTATCTGGATGATATAGCGATCTCTGGCCTCTGTTAGTTCCTGGAGAGTCACATGGTTGTCCTTCTTTAGATTAATTTGTGGACTAAAGGTGTACAGAGCGCCCTCCGGCTGCAAGTATGAATTGAAAACAGTATCCAGCGCTCATAGTGATGACAATAAATATTACTCCTGTGTATAGAAAATTGACATAAACATGAGAATCCATCAATATTTCTCAAAATGTGCATGCTTTTAAGCTAAAAGGCTATATGAAATGCCATAGAGGTAACATAATTGTTCAGACACTTTGCATCACAGAAATACATTATATTTTAAAGAATATAATAGAATACCATTATTTTAAATTGTAATAATATTTCACAGTGTTGCTGTTTTTTCTGTATGTTTGATATACACCATGAGCTTGAGACATGATCAATGTCCCACAGGTTTTTTCACAGCCTACCTGACTGAAAGAGCTCATTATTATGCAAGTCATTTCAGGTCATTATTATGCGATTCTTTTGTCTTCTCAGGTGAGAATCACCCATTATACATGATGATTCACGCCTCCACGCATACTGTGTTTCTTGACAAAATGTGTCTTCAGGAAGTGGATCAGGAAGAATGAGCAAGTGGGTGGTCGAGGCCATCTCTCTTGCTTATGAGTCATCCGGGCAGCCTTCACGTTTGGCTGTCCGGGCACACTCAACTAGGGGTATGGCTGCCTCAAAGGCTTTGATCTCACTAAATGAGATATGTGATGCGGCTGGGTGGTCCTCTCAGCATACCTTCATTAGGTTTTATAACCTTGATTTGGGCTCCACTCCAGGGTCCTCGGTGCTCTCGTCGTAAGATAACAGACAGGCACTTTGTCTTATGACCTAGTTGGGATAGTTGGGGTGTTCTATGCAGCGTCGATGTTCCCATGAAAGGGAACGTCTCGGGTTACGACTGTAACCCTGATTTCCTGAATAGGGAATGAGATGCTGCGTTGCTTAGCCATACTCCCTGCACGCCTGTGAGCGTCTGCTTCATCCATATCAGAGGCTAGCGTTCTTTGTTCTCAGGAGTGCTTTATAGTTTCCTGGTCCGTGACGTCACCCATTCTGACGTCCCGTCACACTATTGGTTGGATTTCACAAGTGCTTCAAGACGTAATCACGCAGAGGTGATCCCAAAGCGTTCTACACAGTGTCTCGTTCCCTATTCAGGGAACCAGGGTTACAGACGTAACCCGAGATGTTTTCAAACGAGTGAGTAAAAGAAAATGATCTACAGTGTCAAAAGCTGCTCCTAGATCGAGAAGAATCAGAATTGAAAGACAGCCAGAGTCAGCAGCAATTAACACGTCATTAATGACCTTAACTAATGCTGTTTCAGTGCTATGTAGTTTACGGAAGCCAGATTGGAGGGGCTCAAAAAGATAGTTTAAAGTGAGGTGAGTGTATAATTGAGAAGCCACAATTCATGCAAGCAATTTAGCAAGAAAGGGAGAATTGGAAATGGTACGAAAATTGAGGTTGTCCCAGTCTACATTAGTCTTTTTTGGTACAGGTGTTACAACAGCAATTTTAAGTGCAGCAGGCACAACACCCGAGCCCAGAGAGTCATTTATTATAGTCAGGACAACAGGGCACAGAGAAGCAAAACATGATTTAAACAAACCGGTAGGTATGGGACCAACTATCGAAGTGGCAGTGTTGTGAGATATATGCCGTTCAACTGTGAGATATAAATCAATTCCAAGGAATAAAGTCACAATTATGGAAAAAAAAAATCACAATTGTGAGATATATTTCACTGTGAGATAAAGTGTAAAGTAACGTTAAGAAAGATGTAGCAATTATGAGATATGAAGTCATTGGAATTGTGTGCTAAAATAGAAAAAAATTATATATATTTTTTAATTTAACAGTTCATAAGTCTCAAACGATGCAACTAGTTGAAACAATGCAACTAGTTGTTGTTGGTTTAACTTAAAATAGTAAGTTACCTGGTTTGCCTTAAAATTGAGTTCATTGAAAGCAAAAATTTGAGTTAATACAATGAAGGCGATTGATTTAATCAACAGAAACTCAAAATAGTATGTTATCTGAACCACATTAATTATCTAAGTCGATTTGACAAAAGAAAAAATGATGTGATATCAAATCATGAAAATTATTTTTTTACAGTGTAGAGTTAGCCAGATGGAGAAAGTGCTTTCCAGATTTGTGTGCTTTATCCATCAAACTGGCAGTGAAGTGTGGACTTAAGGCTGAGAACCTAAGCATCCTCTGAAATGCGGTCGTGCATGCAGGACCCAAAGTTGTAGACTGAATAGGATATTACTTCCATCAATGAAATATGAGAACCTTTCAGTTAGTGAAGAAAAAAATTGTATTGCATCTATATAAATTTCATTTTCAGTCACCATGGGATTAAATTAATGAAAATTCTCACCCTTCTCAAAGTGCTATTCCCACATTATTACAGAAGAGATAGAAAAAGTATAGTTCAAAATGGCACAGACCCATATCGCATCAAAAAATCTAGCTCCTTATCTTATGTTGAAATTGAAAATAAATAGCTATAGGCAAATTAATTTTATATCATAAGTTCACCTTGCAGCTGATCAATGTAATATAGCTGTTTCTGTTTTTCCTCTTTGTTCTTCTTTGATGTTTTCTATATGAAAAAATCCCTCAGATTAATAAGCAGTGTTATTCTCAGCTAGGTAACTTCTATGGACTTATTAGGCGAGATAAAAATAATTACCAGCCATTGATTCAAAAGTCTTTTCTAATGTTCGTTATATTCCCGACTGACATAATGGGATTCTGTAAATGCCATCAGTGAAGCCATTTGTGTTGGGCTGCCACAAAAGGAGGCTGCTTGATTGGCAGATGGGAAAATCATTATATTGAAGTCATACATTAATAATCCTCCTACTTTATCTGAAGATATGGGGACTGTCAGCAGCTCCTAGCACATCAAATTAAAAATGGATCCATGCTGGATGCAAGCAGGCAGACGGTGTCCACCCATCTTCCCTACGAAGAAAAAAAAAACCTGTATATGTGAATGACTGAGAGAGAAGCAGAAAAGAGCTATTGATCGCTCACAGCCTCTGCGTGATGAGAGCTATTTTGTGTAACTGACAGTGTGGTCTTATCGTTGAAGCCTTATATTCCATAACCCTGCTTGTATGCTTGTTGTTGGGGTTTTTTCATCCTACATTTGATTGCATATTTGTTTCTTCAGTGACAGTGTTATTTGATGGAAACCAAATATGATAAATGGGTGAACAAGCAAAGTGTTGTAAGCTTTAAGCTTACCAGAGACTTAAAGTCAGAATTTTTCAGTATACAGTATTTATTTTCTGAATGCATGTTACTGATCTTATTGTGAATGATTCATATGCATATCTTTCATTTATGCATCCATCACCTGTCTTTCTTTTTTTTTTTTTTTACCTTGTTGTGATGTTTAATCATATCAAAGCTCGATCTTCCAGTGAAATCACAGACATCTCTAATCTTTTTGTTTCCTTAACCCCAGCCCCTCTATAATCATCTGCAAGCACGTAGGCCTATTCATTTCTAATTGCAATGCCCACATCTCAAAATCCAATCAAAAACTGATGAATAGCACCAAGTCCTTGAACTACATATTTTTTTGATAATCCATTACAGTGCTTCAAAAAGCCCCTTGCACAATTCAGTTGTCCCTAAGCTGCACCCCCCTTAGTTGTTGTTGCCAATTCAGACAAGTATTACAGAACACACAGAACTCTTTTGTTACTATTAACAGAACAATGATATTGAAGGGTTAGTTCACCCAAAAATGAAAATTCTGTCATTAATTACTCACCCTCATGACGTTCCAAACCCGTAAGACCTTTGTTCATCTTTGGAACACAAATTAAGATATTTTTGATGAAATCCGAGAGCTATCGGACTCCTCCATAGACAGCAATTTACTCAACTGGACCTGGAAGCGCTGGACGTAAACAGTGTAGAAGAATGACACAGAAGAGACGATATTATTGAATACATTCGTTTTTGTTTACTACTATTTCTTCTTCAAGCATATTCAACATAGTGATGATGCAAGCTGTCTCTAAAAACATGAACGATTTTAAAAAAGAACAACATATAGTGACAAAACACGCTCTGTAGAGCAGTTTGTCCATTTAGGGCTGCTGTAGAAACATGCCGGCGCAAAATGACGACTGGACATGTAAGGGGACCCGCGGTGTATGAGATAGAAATGGCTCATTCTAAGGCTATAAAAACATAACGGTTCATTATGTAAGGTCTTTATACACCATTGAAAACATAGTCAGGAATATTATATTGCATTTCTGTCAATACATCCTAAAAAATTTACACATTTCACCTTTAATAGTAAAATAAATAGATACTGATGAACAAACAAACTAACGAATGAATGATCACTTTTATTAGTAACCTGACAACACTGTTTTGCAGTATTTTCATAAAATTGTATCTAAAACTACATACATAAACCCTCCATAGACTTACATTACACAAAGTCTAAAAGGTGGATGGTAACAGTTGCTATGGTACAGTTGGTCTGTAACATTTTAGGCAGGGCTGAGCAAAGGTCATTTATCTGTGTATATTAGGTTTTGTTGTTGGGTTTTACAGACAAACATCAAAAGAGAAGTCTGAATACTTCTACAGTCATGTTTACATTTTTTTTCCCCCTGAATGAGCAACAACAGCTCATATGCTCATTCCTTAAATGCCTAATTTGTATTTCCCTCCTTTGCCAAGTCAAATCTCTGTAGCGACTTTATATTGCACATTCTTAAGTGAATTACTGTAGAACATGAGCCAACCTCTGTGGAAAAGCATACAACATTTTCTGCTAGTTTCTCTTCTGAGCGAACAGTCAAAAAAGACTGTCTGCTCTCTCACTGATCCTAGGACAGCCGGCAGGGTCCTTGCTTGTATTGATTTCCTGTAAAGCAGCATTTGAGCCTCTGGTTCTCAGGGATACGAGGAGTCGACGTGTCCTCTGTGCTTCTGTCCAGGCTCTGATGGGGTTCAGCCTCCAAGGAGCACAACAGCAGAGGGGATTCAAACCTAATTATTACTGCATTGCACCAGGGACCTATTGCAGTCATGTGCTAAGGGCAAACCAGGCTAGATTGCAGTTATCAAGAAATATTTGCAAAAGAAGATCTATGGATGAAAAAGCCATCTTGCTTGAACAAATATGCCAAGTATAATTTAGTAATATTTAGCCTATTTGTCTACTTAAATCCATCTATGAGTCCCTAATTGAATGTTTACAGAGAATTAAGAAGATCCATCTCAGTTAAAACCAATAGTGCATGCCAATGAAAGACGCATACTAATAAGCAAGCACACAGAATATGCAAGAGGGTGTTTTTTTTTTTTTTTTTGCACTGACTGAGGGAAAATTTGTGGAATGCTTTTAAATATGGTGAAATATGTTAAATGGAGCCATGAACTACACTCTAATTGGTAGCTGAAAGCATAATTGAATAAGCCAAAAACATTTAATAAATCAACAGGCAAGGGAACGACGGATGTTCTAATTCTGTGAAAATCAGTGGCGCTTTCT
Source organism: Megalobrama amblycephala (assembly GCF_018812025.1). Taxonomy (NCBI): domain Eukaryota; kingdom Metazoa; phylum Chordata; class Actinopteri; order Cypriniformes; family Xenocyprididae; genus Megalobrama; species Megalobrama amblycephala. The sequence goes on along the minus strand of NC_063050.1, from coordinate 24,676,299 downwards.
GAAGGATTCTGTGGGTGCAGATTCAGTGTGGGTCGATCTGCTAATAAGGCCATGTGTCTGTTCTGGGACACAGACATGACATAGGTGTGATGATATTTTTTTTTAGGTCACAGGAGAAAAACTGGTTTAATAACTGTAATAAAAAAGGCAAGAAAATCTATGCCACTCCCTCATTCTGTCCAAAATCGCAACACTTTACAACAAGGTTCATTATTTTGTTCACATTAGTTAATGTATTAACTAACATGAACTAACAATGATCAATACATTTGTTACTGTATTTGTTAATCTTTGTTGATGTTAGTTAATAAAAATACAGCTGTTCATAGTTTGTTACTTCACAGTGCATTAACTAATGTTAATAAGTCTAATGTAACTAAGTCATGATTTTAATAATGTATTAGTAAATGTTGAAATTAACATTAAAGGGATTGTTCACAAAAAAATGAAAATTATCCCATTATTTACTCACCTTTAAGCCATCCTAGGTGTATATGTCTGTCTTCTTTCAGACGAACACAATCGGAGATATATTTAAAAATATCCTTGCTCTCCAAATCTTTATAATGGTAGTGAATGGGGGGCCTGTTTTGAAGCTAAAAATAAATGCATCTATCCACCATAAATATAATCTATATGGCTTCAGAGGGTTAATAAATGCCTTCTGAAGTGAGGTGATGGGTTTTTGTAAGAAAAATATCCATAATTAAAACTTTATAATCTAAAATAACTAGCTTCCGCCAGATGACCGTACGCATACTGCGCAAGTTCACTTGCGCCAAATGAGTAACCCGTGACGCGATGTATGACACAGGGTGTAGGAGTATCGTAAGCTTAGACGGTTCTCACGATTTAAACAAATAGGGCTGTGCAACAAACTCAAGTGCCTCTTCTCTTATATCGAAATCCTCCAGCAATTCTCTTTAAAATTTCTCGTTATAGATTTCTAATTCATGACCGGTGTTTTGTTTTGCTTTATCCTCCGCGCTTCCACGTTCGTCATTGCGCCATGCGTCAGGTCAGAGTTCACTCTTCCGCGCAAATCTATGCCTACGGCCGTCTGCTGGAAGCTAGTTATTTTAAAGTTTTAAATATGGATATTTTTCTTACAAAAACCCTTTGCTTCGTTTCAGAAGGCCTTTATTAGCCCCCTGGAGTCGTATGGATTATTTTTTTTATGATGGATGGATGCTTTTTTGGGGGACTTCAAAACGCCCCCCATTCACTACCATTATAAATCTTTGGAGAGCCAGGATATTTTTCAAATATACCTCTGATTGTCTTTGTCTGAAAGAAAATAATCATACACAGTGCACAGCATAAATGAGTACACTCCTTCTGAACAAATACAAAAGATGTATTTTCTTTATGATCACTAATACAATTCATGGAAAGATGGCTAAACTAAAATGTATTAAACATAATAAAAACTGAGAAATATGTCATTAATAGCCATGAAATAAGTAAGTTAGCCAATTATTTGTTTAAATTAAGGATTGCAGAAATGAGTGCACCCTAGATTTAATTCAACAAATGTATAATATTCTAGTTCTTAGTATGTCCTCCATAATTTTGAATATACCGCTCTGACCCTTCTTGGCACAGAGTGTACAAGTTCATGAAAAATTGTCACATCTGTCCTGTTTAACTCCTGGATGATGAGCTCCTTAAATGCCCTGATCTTTAATGGGGAGTGTTGCTCAACTCATCTCTACAGAATCCCCCACAGGTGCTCAAGAGTGTTAAGATTGAGTGCAATGTCCACAGAAGGTTTTTCAGCTTGGGAGAATGCATATCCTCATTGTCATGTTGAAAAAATGCCCAACAATGCAGGGAATGAGGAAAGGGTAACATCTTCTGTTTCAGGTTTGTGTATTAAATTACACAGTGGTGTGGGAATTCATGACAGCATTGATAAAGCACAACTCCCTCACACTAGCAGTCATACATCCCTATATAAGAGCTTTACTACCACTGAACTTTACTGTGGGAACCAGGCACTTCTCACTGTACTCCTCCTCTAGCAACACCATAACATTTTGGATGTTGTTAGATCCAAAATGATTGATTTGGTCTCATGAGACCAGAGTATTGATTCCCAGAATCTACATTTTGTAAATATGGGCTTTGGAAATGGCTAACTGACTTTATTGTGCTTTGGCTACAGTAGGTAGTTCCAGTGAGAACAACAAACATGCATGTCATTTTCTGCACTCTGTGAGATAAACCGTCACTCTTTTCAAAGCTTTTGCTGGCTCTGAGACACTCACTTGTATTTCTCCTGCTCTTTGTCCAGCAAAAAAAAAAAAAAATCCCTCATCATTAAATGAAAGCTTAAAATGAAGGCCTGATTATTTCAGGGGCCTTGTCACAAGTCCATTGTTTTTGAATTTCTGTTACTTTTGCTATATTTTCACACTCAAAACAATGATTTGGTAATCCTCTTGTACCACTGTCCTCTTTTGTGCTAAGAAATAAGTCTTCTGACAGTTGGTTCCCAAGTGCTTCCATTGTTGTCAGCATTAAGTCTGAGAATGATTCAGTGGGCTATATAACACTTCTAATTGTCAAGAAATTACTTCTCTTTAAATGTTTTGGTTCAACATACTTACCTGTTGATCAAACATTGCCTTAAACTTACACCAGAAAATTTTTATTTCGTTTATTTAGTAATTTTTAGGAGGGTGTATTCATTTTTGCAATACAACATTTTATCACCTTGATAAGAAAATCTTATTTTCCTGAATAATTTTGACATGCTTCTTTGGTAATTGATTAAGCAGACTGGCTGGAACATTATATCTCTAAAGAACCCTAAGTAATTGAGTAATTGCTGACTTTCAGAAGTTTTAGTGTTCTCATGTATGCTGTGTACTGTACACATAGGATGGCTTGAGAGTGAGTAAATCATGGGATAATTTTCATTTTTGGGTGAACTATCCCTTTAACAAAGATTAACAAATGCTGTAGAAGTGCAGTTCATTATTAGTTCATGTTAACTAATGTAGTTAACTAATGAACTTTATTGTAAAGTGTTACCAAAATCGCATACTGTATAGTAGGTTGGTCCATTAATGTATGTTCTATATAGTACGACTGTGTGTAGTATAAATGAAATTTGGACGTATTTGGATCTGCTGGTTACACTTTATTTTGATGGTCCCCTTTAGACATTCTGTTGACTATAAGTAATGAAGCATCTACATGTCAACTAACTCTCTTTAGTTGAGTATTACTGTTAAAAATTTACGGTGACCGAGAGAGCTCAACGCGCTGCAAATGAAGAAAACATGCAAATAGAAAAAACACCAGCAAATAAAGAAAACATCTAATTGTTGTGGAGTTTGCAGCGCGTTTGTCTTTTTGTAAGTGTTGTGGAGTTTGCAGCGCGTTTCACTATTTGTAATTGTTGTGTTGTGGAGTTTGCAGCGCGTTTGTCTTTTTGTAAGTGTTGTGGAGTTTGCAGCGCGTTTCACTATTTGTAAGTGTTGTGGAGTTTGCAGCGCGTTTCACTATTTGTAATTGTTGTGTTGTGGAGTTTGCAGCGCGTTTGTCTTTTTGTAAGTGTTGTGGAGTTTGCAGCGCGTTTCACTATTTGTAAGTGTTGTGGAGTTTGCAGCGCGTTTCACTATTTGTAAGTGTTGTGGAGTTTGCAGCGCTTTTGTCTTTTTGTATGTGTTGTGGAGTTTGCAGCGCGTTTCACTATTTGTAAGTGTTGTGGAGTTTGCAGCGCTTTTGTCTTTTTGTAAGTGTTGTGGAGTTTGCAGTGCGTTTGTCTTTTTGTATGTGTTGTGGAGTTTGCAGCGCGTTTGTCTTTTTGTAAGTGTTGTGGAGTTTGCAGCGCGTTTCACTATTTGTAAGTGTTGTGGAGTTTGCAGCGCGTTTCACTATTTGTAAGTGTTGTGGAGTTTGCAGCGCTTTTGTCTTTTTGTATGTGTTGTGGAGTTTGCAGCGCGTTTCACTATTTGTAAGTGTTGTGGAGTTTGCAGCGCTTTTGTCTTTTTGTAAGTGTTGTGGAGTTTGTCTTTTTGTATGTGTTGTGGAGTTTGCAGCGCGTTTCACTATTTGTAAGTGTTTTGGAGTTTGCAGCGCGTTTGTCTTTTTGTAAGTGTTGTGGAGTTTGCAGCGCGTTTCACTATTTGTAAGTGTTGTGGAGTTTGCAGCGCTTTTGTCTTTTTGTAAGTGTTGTGGAATTTGCAGCTCATGTGTTGTCAAACTGATGAAGATGTTTTCTTTATTTGCTGGTGTTTTTTCTATTTGCATGTGTTTTCTTCATTTGCAGCGCATTGAGCTCTCTCGGCCACCGTAAAAATTACTGTTAAAAGTTACTGTTTTTGATATTTTTGATTAAATAAATGCGTCCATAAGAGACTTCTGTCCAAAACAATAAAAATCTTAATTATTTCAGAACTTTGCTAGTAGTGTATACATGTTTGTGTATGTATATGTTTATTTAAAAGAAACATCAAATGCAGATTTTCAGTGGCAATGCAGCACAAATAAGCAAGTGACCATTCCACAACTGCCCTGAAACACTTTCACACTGGCTTTAATCCATCAGGCATCGTTATTGAGTCCTGGACATATGCTATCATATCTACTTTTGTAACAGGTTTGCATTGACAAAATACCTGCACAATTGACCGTATTTTTTGGTATGTGCACAAATAAGCTAAGAGAACAGAATATATTTTTATCTTTTATATTGTAATCAAGTCATTTGAGTTAGCCGATATATCACAGAACAGAAGGTCCCGATTGTTGGACACTGCATCATTGAACAAAGCAGTGGCCATGGTCGTAAAATTGTGTCTGGGCTGGTTCAGTGAGACAGACAATTTCTATCATCCCTGTAGCAGCAGTTAAAGATCAGGCAAGGCTGCCCAATCATTGCTCCAGATTGCCTATCAATTTTACTCAGTGTTAACTTTCCATGTGGAGATGTGGGGTTATTTTTACCAGTAGGCTGTAGTTAAAGACATACAGGCATTAAAAGGATTAGATTTAACTTGATTTTGCCAAATTCACTGTCAAACTTAAATGAAGCACTGGTTAACTCCATGCACACTACATTTCGACCAAATAAAATGATTTATGTTGAGCTGATGAACAGATGGCGTTTCCTGCACTTGGGTAGATAATGAACAAGCTCTACATTTAAAAACACAGAAGGCAGAAAATTAAACCATTTATGATACTTGCTTAACATTTTCATTAGCATGACCTCATTTTGCATGGCTGTTCCATTCAGCACAAGCGCTACTGTCGGAACCCATTTCTCATTACAAAATTTGTTCCCCTGTGAACAAGAGGTTTGTGTATCTTTTGTGCGGTTGAGAAGCTCGGATGGTGTTTGAGGAAAAGTTAAAGTGACATCTGATTGCAGTCCGTAAAGTACCTGTTAAATAGTGAATATTAATGAGGCAGCACTAGGTGTACCGAAGCAATGACTTCTCTATATAAATGATGTTACAAGTATGTGATGAATATTTCTGCAAAACAGGAGAGAAAACCAGAATCATCCATTACTAATGCATCTACTGTGTGCTACACAAAGAGAATTTCTAACACCAGTCATGCAGCAAACCCGGTGATGTCTGAAAACTTCTCTCTCAGTAAGTACAACAGCACAAGTTCACCACCTTTGCTCATTTTAATGTAGAGAAATAACTGGCAAGGAGAAAAACTGCATGTATCTAGTGACAATTTTACAATATAGATTTAAATAAATGCCTGTAAATATAGGATACAACAGGATACAAAGAATTGGATTATTAAAAAAGGTTAGTCTGCTTTCCAATCTTTGAATTCTTTCTTTTCTAAATGCTACCAGGGCAAAACTAACTAGAATAACAGAAACACAATTTTTTTTTTTTTTTTTTTTTTTTTTTTTTTTTTTTTAATGGCGGCTGTAATGTCCCTCTGGAAGATTCTGTCCCTATACCTATAGCAACCAGAGTTTGGGGACATCCGGTTTCCTTTTTGATGAATGCAGGGTCACAACACAAGAGTCTTTGCTTAGTTAAAAAAAGCAAAAAAGCAGTAAACCTCCACCTAGACTGTGATCACTCACCCCAGTAGAAGAACCAAGATTTACTCATTGAAGGAAATCACAGCTGCATCCTCTGCTGAAATAATCAATCTTCCTCAATCACGACACAATCCTAACTGCCCCATTTACTCCCGTAAATGTCCTTCTCGGCTTTATAACCCTTCTATCTAGAGCACCAAATGCTGTCAATGTGTGGAACAGCCTTTAAGACTGCTCTGGCAGGTAATGCCGTGGAATTATTCGCTAGAATACTCGTGTAAGATCTAGATTCATAGCACTTTTTTCTATATTTTCTTTCTTATAGGATATTACAATAACTGGCTGGTGTATTTTATTACAACATCCATATTTCTTTTTCTTTTCTTTTACTTTCCTTTTTTTATTTGGTTATGGTCCTTTATTTAACCAGGTAAAAACTTTCTGAGATTTAAAATCTCTTTTTCAGAAGTGACCTGGCCAAGATGAGCAGCCACAGAAGTCCCAATATTACAACTACAAAAGACGACAAAATCAAAACACATTTAAAAACATTTGCAATTTGATTCTTTCTGTAACAGCTCACAGATCAAAGATTTAAAACTGCTCAAGTCTGCATCTTCAAATAATTTTGTAAGGTTTAAAAAACTTGTATTCCTAATTCAGCTGGTACAGATGGAATTGAAAGGGTATACAAGTTCTGTGAATGCAAAGAATAAACCCCAGCAATTTTCTGTTGAGTAAAGGAACAAAGATATAAAGACAACAGACCTAAAATGGATTGGTAAATAAACAGGTACCAATGCTTAAAGGGTTAGTTCACCCAAAAATGAAAATTCTGTCATTAATTACTCACCCTCATGTCGTTCCACATGTCCTGTAAGATCTTTGTTCATCTTTGGAACACAAATTAAGATATTTTTTTATAAAATCCAATGACTCAGTGAGGCCTGCAATGAAGCAGACTCGAAGCTTCATGAAGCAGTTTTGAAATCGCCCATCACTAGATATTGTTGAATAAAGTCGTTATTTTGTGTTTTCTGGAGCACAAAAAGTATTCTCATCGCTTCATACCATTAAGGTTGAACCACTGTAGTCACATGAACTGTTTTAAATACGTCTTTAGTGGCTTTCTGAGCATCTGAAAGTGTTTATTATCTTACTGGCAATAGAGGCCTCACTGAGACATCGGATTTTATGAAAAATCTCTTAATTTGTGTTCCAGAGATGAACGAAGGTCTTACAGGTGTGGAACGACATGAGGGTGAGTAATTAATGACAGAATTTTTATTTTTGTGTGAACTAACCCTTTAAGTCTGCATATTGATAGTGAAGACCATCATACTCTTTGATACAGCTCACAATGATGAGTTCTGAAATTACAATTTGTTGTAAACCTGAGAGTACCATGATGTCAAGAGTGTCTAAGGAACACAGAAGTTTGGTTGGCGCCAATTTATACAAAACATCTCCATAATCAAGAACTGGCATTAAGGTGGCAGAGACTAATCTCTCGTTTGACTCAAATGAAAAAACAGCCTTTGTTTCTAACATAAAACCCCAGCTTTAGCTTGAGTTTAGTCTTTAATTGATTTACATGAAATTTAAAAGATAGAGATTCATCAAATATAAAACCAAGATATTTGTATTTTGTCACAATTTCTATTTCAGTGCCCTGTAAGGTGATAACAGATAATAGATTTGCTGCTTGTTTCTTTAATCTTGAAAAAAAACGGAAAAAAAAAACATGACTTTAGTATAGCATTCAGAGTCAAATTCAAGCAACAAAGCCTTTGTTGTACAACATCAAAAGCAGACTGCAGTAAAGACACAGCTTATGTAATTTGGGTGTACTGCAAAAAACTGCGTTTTATCAGCATAAAAATGAAAACATATGCACAACTTTAAGGTTACAGTTTTTTTTTTTGTTTGTTTTTTTTTAATTGCTTTGGTGCAGTTTTCACAAGCAATTGGTAAATTGTTTGGTAAAAACTCTTAGTGCACCTTTTTTAAATCAAATATCCCTTTCACAACATAAAATAAGTGTTTCATCTATATAAATGTTTCATTCACAGTAACTGACTTTTGTAATGCTATTTCTATCAAACTTTTCATTTGCATCTCTTTTCATTCAGTTTAATACATTTATCTATTATTTAATCCAAATGATCTTAATTGTTGATTAATTAATATTAATTAATCATGGTATGGGGGTCATGGTATCCCCTACGTTATGCGGATGTAGGTTACCTTGTGGGCACATGTTTTGGTCCCCATGAAGAAACAAGTTTATAAATCATACAGAATTATCCTTTTTGAAAATCAGAAAGTTTTTTTGTGATGGGTAGGTTTAGGGGTAGGGTTAGTGTGGATAGAATATACAGTTTGTACAGTATAAAAACCATTACATCAATGTCCCCATAAAACATGGAAACCTAACGCGTGTGTGTGTGTGTGTGTGTGTGTGTGTGTGTGTGTGTGTGTGTGTGTGTGTGTGTGTGTGTGTTTGTGAGTGAGACAGAGCGATTTGCAATTTGTGAACATAGAGCAGGATAGAGTACAAGGGAAAATGGGGAAACAGTCAATGACTGTATAACATCAGATTGACTGTAAACAGATTACTATGGTAGAGACTGCCACATTACTGTAACTCACCCTTATAAAGGTCAACTACAGTATAGATTCAGTCATATGGTACAGTGAGAACATTTACTGTTTTGGCAACAAAAACTTCAGAAACTTCAGAGAAACCTCATGGCCATTTCATAACTTCACACCTTTTGATAATACACTGAATAGATACTATTACTAAAATTATGGATTTTATGATAATTATGTAATTTAGGTAAAGTGTATTTTCTAATGTGGCAACTGTGGCCTGTGTAACTCTAATTATTTCAGCAACAAGGGTGATTTGAAACATGTATCTTGCATTGTTTGCCATTGAATGAACTGATTGTTAAAAGTACTAAACTGAAAGAAGAACATACTGTTGTGTTTCTGTGATTAAACCAAATGTTCTCATTACATATCATAAAAATCTTGTGTTTTGAAATAGTGATTATGTCGAATGAGAATGAAAGCATGGGATCAGGTTTTGAAAGAATGACTAGATGTGTTACAAGTGTGATCAGTTTGGTTTTTTGTACTAAAAGTTTTGAAAATGTACACCTTACTTGTGAAAATGGTACCAAAGTGACTAAAAAAAACCCTGTAAAATGTGTAGTAATTTTTTTTAAAAATTGTATTTTTATTTATTTTTTAAGGTTGCACTGCATAGCTTTAGTCTACTGACACTTACTGGTGTGGATACAGCTTTGCAAAAGACAAAGGAATGATTTTTGGCTGAAAAAAAGCACTAATTATACTATTCGTAGCATGATTCCTTTAAGGAATTCCTTTTAAGCTTTTATTAGCCTACATATATGACTGGAGTCTTCAGTTTTTATGTAGAATATGTTCTTTCCATTTCTTTGTGTGTGAAACCTAAAATTACTGAATGCACATTTAAATTTAGAAACATCTCAATACTGCAAAAATTGTGGCCCTTACAGTAACTCGCTTTTGATGTTCCTCATTTGTAAGTCGCTTTGGATAAAAGCATCTACTAAATGAATAAATGTAAATGCAGAATATTCCTTCATGTAAGAGATCTGAATATTTTCATACCAGTAAATGTACTTTCTCCAAATGTGATTATTTATGGCCACTTTTTCAATTCAATATTTTGCTTCATAATATAATTAATTTCTTCATAACATAGCCTTTACATTTCTTTTAATGTAAATGTAGCATCAAATCAGGAATAAAACAAGCAAACAAACAAATAAAAAACCTTTTTGCGGCCCTAGTCTATCCTTTGTTGTCTCTAACTCTGTCACTTTCATGTAAACACAAACATGTACACACATCTTTCTTAGATATATGCTGTTCTTGCTGTCTAAACATCTTCTAAGTCATCTGTGTTTAGACGGGCTAATTTCACAGCAGATTTGAGGTGGATAGTTAATGTAGCATGGAAAAGCAGAGAGGATGATGTGACCCAAATGCCTGTTCTTGGGCGACCAGTTCCAGCCCTCATGAAATGGATGAGAGACTGGCTGTAAACCCATTTCATGGCCAAATTTAACAGCCTTCCTGAGTCTCCTAAACACAAACACACACACACACGAACCGCCAAACGTATGTCTTTATTTTCTGTAAAGTTTCACATAAGATGAAACTGCTTCTGCATGAAATTGAACATCCAGGCAGTCTGAGAACATCATTTCATACACCAAACAAGAACCAAGAATTTGTCTATATGAGACCATATGTGACTATCAAAGCCCATGTTATTAATTTCACCAAATACCCTTTATAAAGTTCATAAACAAAAAGCCAAGCTATTTCAAAGATCCATTTGCTATAGTCACAAAGACACTACACTGCCACGAAATTGCTATATGCCCCTTTTATAAGAGAAGAGATACCTTGAAGGCAGTCATAGAGAATACCATTCAAAAAGTCTGTTCAATTATTCAGCTGTTACTTTATAATCTCACCGTACAGTATAGCTGTTCTAAGATATTGTGTGGGTGGATGAACTTTTGTGTGTGTGTGTGTGTGTGTGTGTGTGTGTGTGTGTGTGTGTTTGTGTTATGCTGTCATCATCTCCAAATAAAACACATAGTTGAACTTTATGCAAACTGCAGCACCTGGAGTAGAATTTCCTAATTGCTCTTTCTGCTCTGTTCAGTGGTTAGGTAGGTTCATGACTTAAAAACAAAACAATGAACAGCTCAGAATGTACAATTTTGGCTCTGAATACACAACCTGAACAACTTAGACAAACTTAGACAAATCCAAATTAAACCCTGCGGCTCGTGACGACACATTGATGTCCTAAGACACGAAACGATCGGTTTGAGTGCAAGGCATCACTGCCGTTGTCAGAGCGCGATCAGACCACACTAAGCGAATGCTGAACACAGTTGGACATAGTGGTGTATTAGAGGTGAAAAATGATATAAATACTGTTCGGTTTCTCGCACAAACCGATCGTTTTGTGTCTTAGGACATCAATGTGTCATCACGAGCCGCAGGGTTTAATTTGGATTTGTCTGTCGTGTTTTATTTACTCTTATAGTAAAAGTTCCCATTCACTCCTATTATTTGACTGACAGACGGCAGCGGTTGCAGTTAAAAATCATCATTTGTGTTCGACTGAAGAAACAAAGTCACCTACATCTTGGATGCGCTGGGGGTAAGCAGATAAACATAAAATTGTCATTTTTGGGTGAACTATGCCTTTAAGATGGCCGCCATCACACCTGAGCCCTCAGTCAAGATGCCCACAATGCCTAAGTCCTCTCCAGAGTTACTAGAGGACTTCTGGCTGATCGACTTCTGGTCAGAGCCCAGAACCTTCCCGAGTCCAGAGGCGACTCTCTCCTTCGTTCCGAGTCCAGAGGCAACTCTCTCCTTCATCCATGAGCCTCCTCCAGTTTTTATATTTGTTCCTTTCCCTGAGGACATCATAGTGCCTGTCTTGGCGTTAACATTTATGTGTGTGTTTAGGCCACCCACACAATGACTTGTGCCCCTGACCAGTGTCCAGTGATGGCTCCAGTCCCTGAGCCCGCTCCAGTCTGCGAGCCCACTCCAGTCCCTGAGCCAGCTCCAGTCTTTTGGGGGCGCCATATACCCGTGGTCATAGGGGCGGAGGCCACGGAGGCTGCACCACCATGGTCCCCTGAGTTACTGGTGCCACTCTGGGCCCCCCGAACTGCCTGACCCGCCATGGCCCCCCAAACTTTCCGATCCGCCATGCGCCACGCCCTACCAGCCTCCCACCTCCCCTATTTGTCGTTTTGTTTTCATCCTATTATTTAAAATATTTATTTGCTTGGTCAGTGTCATTGTGGGTTTTGTTTCATTTGCGGTTGTAGGCTATAAGGACCTATTGAGATAACTGAAATCATTTGGCGAAGCAATATGGAACTGCAATGCGGATAAGACCTGCTAGAACTATTGCTGTGCGTTTTCCTGAAAATAATTCCACACCTTGGTCAACCAACAGCATCCAGCATTCAACAGCCCCGTAGTATAAATTATATTATTTTATATTCCTTAACTTCACCCATAACAGAAATGTAACCACTTGTTAATAAGTATCAATGTATGTTTCATAGTCTATACAAACATCAGGAAAATGTATGTGTGTTTAGAAACACCAACAGGAATGAATACTATTGAGATCATGTTGGAACACACCTTTCTTCTGAGTCATTGTTTTTCTTTTTTTCTGATATTACATTGTGCTGCACCCCACGCAGCATTTTGATCCAATGTTTCAGTTCACCAGATCAGAGAGAAGATGATGTAATGTCTCTTGCATTTAAGCCTGAACATTTGTAGCTCAGGACCACAGCAATCCTTCAAAACAGAAAAAACAGTTTCTTTCACTTCAGTTTTAGAGAGACGACACAAGTGAGACAGAGCTGTTTTATGAAACATAACAATACAAGCCTATTCAGTATTGACAGTAATGGACACAATGAATGCAGAGACAGAAAAAGAAATTACATAAACATTATGAAACATTTCTACAAAATGTAAAAAAAAAAAAAAAAAAAATACAAGAGGAGAAGGCGACACACACAGGAAATAGAAAAGATGATTAATCAAGACCCTGGGAGGAGGGGGGTATATGAAATGCTGTCCAATGTTACACAGAAATATCATTCTGAGAAAGGTCATTAGGCAGCAACTTAGGCAAATTGAAAGCGCAAAGATTGTCGTGTCATAAATAAAGGCTTGTCATTTCACCTGCCACCATGCATGCAGAAAATTCCACCCTGACATTATCTGTGTCACTTGGTCATTACTCTTAATACCAACGGCTGCTCTGCAATGCAAACACAATCCCCTGACACCAAAAAGCAATACCCGCGTTTCCTGAAGGCCCTTGCCACAACTGTCAAAAATGATATGATATATTAAGATACCTTCCTGAGACTGCAAAATGCCCCCCCTCGGAGAAAATCCAAATCAATGTAACCTTTTCAGTGTTGAATAATGAAGCTGAGCTAAAAGCCACCAAAACGCTGACTGGATATCACCAAGCAAGCAGCGATAATTGCATGATTAATGTCATATGGAGAATAGCAATGGCGTGGAGAGATGGGAGCAGCCACCTCAACTCTTACAAGATATTAAATCATTTATATTTAATCCAGTTTTATTTATGCAAACCAGCTGTTCTACAAATCACAAAAACTGGATTATAAATAAGAATTCAGTTTTGTTTTACAAAAAAAAAAAAAAAAAAAACAGATCTTTATTAAATACCCCATGAAATTGCAAGCGCAATTTCCTCTTCTTATGTAATTCCTATTTTTTCTTTTAAAAATAGCCAAACAGCTTTAGTCCCATTAGAGGCATTGATTTGTTGCATTATATTCAGTGAAGGTGGGGGACATTCTGAATCTAGAGAACATTTGATTGGGCATAATGCATAAATGCAGAAAAATCTATATTTCATACTCTACATACTCTTTCATTCAATATTATGTTATATTTATTGATCAAAATATTGACAACTGAAATTAGGGTTAAAAAAAAAAAAAAGATAAAACATATAAGCTTAAATAAATTAAATGTCAATTAATTAACACCCCCATTCAATTCAATTCTATCTATTTGGTACTTTAAGTAATAAATGTTAAAAAAAAAAGTGAGCAAGATAAAGGTGTCAGTAGTGAAAAGAAACTTTGCAGAAAAAAAGCTAACTCTTGAACTTGCAAGTTTTAGTAAATAATAATAAAAAAATGTCCGAAAATAAATGCATTCTGAATTACATGTAAATTTGTTTTTTATTTCTTTCAGATAAAAAATAAGACTATCAATAGAATAAAATAAGTCTTCAGAAAGCAGAAATAAAAAAAATGCAGTAAAATGTTGGAGAAAATCATATTTAATGAATATGTTAACTTTGAGCTAAAAAAACCCATTTTGCAATATCTTTTGTTTTTCTCTCAAATTTTGCACAGACCCTCCTCAACTCTCTTGTGGGACAAGAAGTCTGAAAACCCCTTGCATTAGCAAATACATGTCTCCAAAAAAAAGCAGATACAGTATGAACTAAATGCCACAAAACTCATTTCATTGGGTATTTAATATGACACATATGTTTAAAAAAAAAAAAAAAAAAACTTAAGTGCTTCTGATGTTCACCTTAACACATCAACTTAGCAAGCTCTGGGAAGCTTAGTGCTGAAATAATTATCCTTATTTCACGAAAAAGGATTTTTTACATCAGGTTTGCATCAGTTACATCACTTATTGTGCACAGGGCCAGAATTTCAATCAAAAATTTTCATACAGTTGATGTAAAACAGAGGTGAAATAAAACTGCCTTCAGCTTTGCAGTCTGAGGCAAGGCTGCATTGAAAGCTGATGGTCAAGGCTGTTCTTCTGTAATTAAGCTCTCAGGCCTTTCAGGAGGAGAGGAGCATTCGAAATGAAATCTCTTGGTTAATAATGCAGCAAACACATAAAACATGGTCCTATAATCACTGTCTGCTTCATCTATCTCCCTCAGAGCCTTGTATTGATTTGGCTGACACGCATCATGCTGAAAGGACACCAGTAAAGAAAAGAACCGATGAAGCAGCAGGCCTCCTCCTCTCTCAAAATATCCCACCCTCAAAGCAGGGCAAAGTCAAGTAATTTCCATGTCTGGAAAGCCAAACAGGTAAGACACAGGCAAGATAACAGCAGCAGTACCTTTCCAGTAGCAAGCTCTTTGTGGGTCAGGGAGTGTTACTGTTATAAAAAAAAAAAACCTTCGGCAGTGAGTAATTGGCTGCCTAATGAATTGTATTGGCAGACCTTGTTCTGTGGAGGGTTGAGTGTGTCACAGGGCGTTTGGCTCACACTCAAGGGCGAAATTTTATTGGCTTCCTCTTTGCTTCTGCGGCCAGTCATTCACCTCTACAGCTGCTGCAGTGTAATCGTATGAACCTATGGAAACTTACGGATGGAATCATTAAAGAACATCAATATTATGTTTTTTAGGAATGTATAATGAGGGTACAGTGATACTGACCACAAACTCAACCTTCAAATTCAAATTAAAGATTCACATTCAAAATATTTCAGAAGTCAAAGAAATTTAAACTGACTTTGTGCAATATTTTTGTCAGACAGAAGTAGGCAGGACTAAAGCATTATTATTATTTCTAATACAGTAAGTGATATTGGTGGCTCTATGTTACAAACTCTGGCTCTGGCTTCTAGAGACAGCATGGGTGGATATTTGACACTATATTTGGCTCTCACATGCATCTCATATGTGGGGGGGCTTTTGGCTCTGAAGTTTGGCCAATCACATGTGAAACCTTCCGTTGACCGCTAATGCTCACTCAAAAGTAAAATTATTATGAAATATATGTTTAGTAACAGCAAATACAGCATAATTAACTGGTTAGATAATGCCAATTAAAAAACTGACAGCATGTGCCACTTTCTTTACAAGAAATGTATCACTTATATATACCATATGACATTACAATATTTATTTAATATTTCAGGCAAATTTGTATTAGTTATTAAGCATTACATAATATTAATATTGCATAACAGGCAGAAGAATTACACATAAATAAATAAGGCAAATGTATTTTAAGGATGCATTAAGGATATTAATATTTTGGCCAATACTTATAAGTTGCTTATTTTATTGATGTTATTGGCCAATAACCAATAAATGGCTGTCAACAAAATAAGTTGTATTAAATGAAAGATTAACTGGTAACACTTTATAAAAACTGCACACTATGAAGCATTAGTAAACAGTCAATTCATCATTTATAAAACATTAATAGACATTAATAAGCAGTTTATAAATACACATATAAATGCTTTGTTCTTGATTTATAAGCATATCTATAATGTGTTTGTATTTTCATACTTAATTTAAAAATGATAAATTGATCATTAATAAAGTATGACATTATTTTCAAACCAGTTATTTAGGAGTTGTCAGTGGTTCATAAGATCATTTAGGAAATAAACTATTTAAACATACATTTACACATTTTATTATTTAGACATAGTAATAGTTACTCAGCTGTGTTAATAAATGCTTTATTAATACATATTCATACTGTATTTCATGATTAATTCAGGTAGTTATAAAACATTTAGAAGTGGTTAGTTAACTATTTTGTGAGCTCATCTAAAGTGACGACTATTCATGCCTTGTAAAGCTTTACAAAGGAGATCTAAAGGCTTAGTTATGTACTACTTTGACACTGTGAAATATTGTATTACATTATTATTGTTTTATTAAAATTATTTCATAAAAAACAAATTATAAAATATTTTTTTGTTGTATTTTGGCACTCCTGTAATCCAGTGTTGGCACTGGTAAATTTTTATTCAGCAATGTTTACACTTTACAAAAATTTATTTTTATATCAGATTGCATAGGCTTTGTTTCATTTTACTGCAAAGTTATGTTTTCTGGAGCAGTACAGGGATTTTTATTTTCTGTGAAATTGCAAATGTTTATTTTTTTATCATGTTACCCATTGTAAAGTTTCATTTTTTTTCCTTGAAATAAATTTCTATGTTCTGTATCCTTTGAATAGTCGTCACTTTAGATGAGCTCACAAAAATAGTTAACTGACAACTACTAAATGTTTTATAACTACCTGAATTAATCATGAACTACAGTAGTAATATGTGTTAATAAAGCATTTATTAACACACTGAGTAACTAATACTGTCTAAATAATAAGATGCATAAATATACATTTAAATGGTTTATTAATTATTTACTTACACTTTATAAATGATATTATGAACCACTGACAGCTTCTAAATAACTGGTTTGTAAATAATGTAATACATAATTTATAAATTATAAATTGATCATTAACAAAGTATGAAAATACAATTATTAAACACATTATAGATATGCTTTTAAATCAAGAACAAACCATTTATAGGTGTATTTATAAACTGCTTACTAATGTCTATTAATGCTTTATAAATGCTGAATTAACTATTTACTAATGCTTAACTAATGCTAAATAGCATGAGTTATTCTAAAGTGTTACCGATGAATTTAGGATATAGATTAGAATAAGATGAATTTAGGCATTAAAACATTATATTATGTACATAGAAATGAGAAATGTATGCGTAACTTAAGTTCACTGAAGCAAGATGAAGGAGGACCTATGTGCAGTTTTTTTTTTTTTTTTTTTTTTTTTTTTAAATAAATCCAAAACAGGCTTGAGTTGATATTAACATCACACAAGAAGGCTTGGCATTAACATAAAAACACTCACCAACAGTAAGTTACAACATCAAAGCTAGACAAGGAACATAGGTAACATGAGGGCTATTTATACACAAGGACTAATCACTAAAGAAGGAGCACCTGAGAACAATCAAACAATGAACCAATGACAAAACAGGATACATAACTAGAACAATCAATGGCTACGTTTAGGCTGTCAGTCCAAATCTGATTTTTGTGCATATCCGATTGAAATCCGATCAGATTTAGCAAGAGTGAACGGCCAAATATCACATGAAATGTGGAAATCTGTTTCAGTCTGACCTCTCTGATGGATTATGTGACTTTCTCACGCCATGTAAAATGTAAACATCAGATGTTGTTATAAGAAACATGTTGAAAGTCACTGCAGAAACAAGGTTGTGTTGTTGCAAAGTGCCATGACAATAGAAAATGACAATATAACTGAGAAATGTTTTGAAACCGGTGGAGAAGACAGCACAGAATAAAGCCATGCATACCAGCCTCCTATGTTTCTGCCGCTGCCTCATAAGACACAGTATTCCAGTGAGCGGCGGATACACAATGTCGTGTTGTAAATACGATAACATGTGTATTGCAAACCCCTCCATGTTGTGGTTGTTGTTGTTTTTTGGCATATACCTACCAACGCAACATCGTTGCCATAGAAACAAATATTCTGGAAAACGAGAGAGAGGCATGGACACACAAATCATATCTGAACAGATGCAATAATACACAGTGTGGACAATCAACAATTTTAGATCAGATTCCAATCGGATACGCAAATAATCTGATTTGGACCGACAGTGTGAACAAGGCAAATGAGAACATGACACATAAGGTTAGGGAAGCACAAGACATGAGTTTAAGGAAATCACATGACAAAACCAGTAACCTATGCTGCATTCCAGTTTGGCTACTTATACTATGTTGTGAAGAAAAAGTGCATACTTTTGAGTGTGTAGCAGAAGAGATGGCAAGCTTCGGGACATACTACTTTGTCATAATTGTGTATTTAACAGACAGCTCTGTTGCTTAGTTTTGTGCATCCTGTCACCAGTTAAACTGCCCTGTCAATCATCATCACAGTTAAAATCCTCTGCATTCAATTTAATTTCCTACCGTTTCTGAGAGCAATATAGTAGCATGTTGCTCTGCCAGTCGTGGGTCTTTCATGCGGAGAACTCTCCTCATGTGTTTGCAATTTGCTTAATGATGCATTTAAAAGTTAATGACAAACATGTCATTAAAAAAGTTCACAATGCTGTTGCAAATGAAAGATGATGTGGATAACATTGAATAAATATATTTTTGTCAGGTTAGATACAGTACTGATAATTAATTACTCAAACCCCATTATCTAAACCTCTACTTAACTGTCAGACTCGCACATCCGCCATGTTTGTGATTTGTTATTTATTTATTTATTTATTTGTAGTTTTAATCGAGTCCTTGTCCAACCTGCATTGGGTTGTGGGCAATGTTAGCCGTTAGAGTGTGCACAGATCTGCACTTCGGATTCTAACCAACAAGAAACTGAACAGAAGAGGGAGTATAAATACACAAGCTAAATGAGGGAACTTAAAAGGAACAGCGGGATGAAGATTAACTAATCAGAAACCATAGCAACTAATGAGAACTAATATAGACTGTAATATATATTACAGAAAAAGAGCTAAACAGAACATATACATGACAATATGGTTCTGATATATTGAGAATGCCCATAATTTGTATTTATATTCTGGAATTATTTTTACATCATTTATCACTGGAGTAGCAAAATATTAAGAGTAATATAATTAGTCTGGTGTAACTTCACAACCAGCAAGGTGCATGGAATGGTAAATATGTAGTATAAGAAAGAAAACAGGCAGCACTTGTGGCAAGGAGGGGTCAAAAATAAAAACAAAAACTGTGAGGCTGGAGCTAAGTATCAACTTTATTTTGCCAACGCGTTTCGGCACACAGGCCTTAGACAACAGATTTTTGTTTTTATTTTTGACCCCTCCGTGCCACAAGTGCTGCTGGTTTTCTTTCTTATACTAAGTAGCAAAATAATAATAATAAATAATAATAAAACACAGATATTTTGAAAATGAAAAAAAAAAAAAAAAAAAAAAAAAATGTGAGTACTACTATGGGTAGCAAGGCCTTTCTGTGTCACAAACTAAACAGAATTGAGAACCCCCTTAAGCTCAAAGTTGAAGAGTAGAGTAATTTGTCATCTTCATCTCAGTACAATTTAATCAGATGCCACTGAACAAAATAACTGTAACTAAACAGTACTTATTTGGTACTTCTTTAGAACTACTACTTTAGAACTTCAAAAGGGACCTGGATCTATGGTCAGATGAAACTAAGAAAAATAACTTTTTGGCAGCAAACCCACCAGATGGGTTTGGTGCACACAGGGATAAAAAGTACCCCATGCCCACGGTTAAATATACTGCTGGATCTTTAATGTTGACCTTTAATATCTGCTGGAGGTCCTGGACATCTTGTTCAGATACATGGTATCATGGATTCTATAAAATACCAACAGATAAAAAAATCAAAACCTGACCGCTTCTGCTAGAAATCTTATAATGGGCCGTGGTTGGATCTTCCATCAGGACAATGATCCAAAACAAACATCAAAACCAACACAAAAATGTGTCTCTGAGCACAAAATGAAGCTTCTGCCATGGCCATCCCAGTGCCCTGACCTGAACCCTAAAAAAATGAGTGGAGTGAACTGAAGAGAAGAAGCACCAACATGGAGCTGGGAATCTGAAGGATCTGGAGAGATTCTGCATGAAGGAATGGTCTCTGATCTCTTGTCAGGTGTTCTCCAAACTCATCAGGCATTATAGGTGAAGACACAGAGCTGTTATCTTGGCAAAAGGAGGTTGCAATAATTGGGTGCCAATAATTGTGGCCAACATGAACTAGAAAAAAACATTTATTTCATAATTAGCTTTTCCCCTCATTTTCAATTGTTTTACTTAAATGAAAGGTGATTTTTTTTTACGAAAGATCAAAAGGATAAACAATGCAGATTTATTTTCAGAGCCACCTTTGCTCATATTTACCAAGGGTGCCAATATTAGTGGAGGGCACTGTACCATCAACTGCATCGTGATGTGCGGCAATAGCGGCAACATACATTTTGAGGATGGAGGGAGACTTTGCTCCAACCCGTCTTGCAGGAAGGAAAGCACTGACCTGACCAAGCAAGTTCGGGGGCCCTCTCAGGTGAGAAGAACATCACTTGATGAACAGGTTCCACTTCAGAGTGTAGAGGTGCCATGTAGAGGGAGCATGTAGAGGGAGCTCTAGCAGAAGTGATGGTGTCTACGACTGACTGGGGTAGATCACATAGAACCTCCGCGTCCTGTCCAGGGACCAAACATGGAGTTTCCAGAGGTCTGGGCGCGGGTGCCACAGGGTGCCCCGTTTCTGAGTCAGAAGGTCCTTCCTCAGAGGAATGGGCCAGGGAGGTGCTGTCGCGAGGAGCATCAGTTCTGGGAACCAGGTCTGGTTGGGCCAATAGGGTGCAACTAGAAGGACCTGCTCCTTGTCCTCCCGGTTTTTGCACAACGTCTATGCAAGAAGGCTCACTGGAGGAAACGTGTACTTGCAAAGAGCTGAGGGTGCCCTTGATAAGTGAATAAAACATCTGGCAATGGGCTGTCTCTGGGGTGGCAAAACAGTGTCAAATCAGCTGGACCACCTGGGGATGGAGTCTCCATTCTCCCAGCAGCGGAGGCTGCCATGAGAGCTCATTGGCTGCACGGTTGAGCACGACTGGGATATGAATGGCACAAAGTGACCTCAGATGCTTCTGACTCCATAGAAGGAGAACACAGGCCTGCAGGAACGAGGGGTCCGACCATGTTGTGAGGGTATGACAGCAGCTCAGTGTGATGGGCACATGGAGCGTGTCACGTTGTCACGTCCATCTTGGGACTCGGCCGTGAAGCCAGTGCTGAAGCGGCCTCATATGAAGCAATCCGAGCAGCGTGACTGCAGCTGCGAATGCCATATGCCCTAGGAGCCTCTGAAATAGTTTCAGTAGGGCCACCGTCGTGCTCTTGAGTGAACTCAGGCAGTTCAACATCAACTGAACGCGCTCCTCGGTGAGGCATGCTGTCTGACTGTCCAAGTCCAATTCCATCCCAAGAAAAGAGATCCTCTGCATGGGGGCAAGTTTGCTCTTTTCCCAGTTGACCCGAAGACCCAGCTGGCTGTGCTAACACCATGTCCCTGTGTTCGCACAACTGCTCTCGCGAGTGGGCTAGATTGAGCCAGTCATTGAGGTAGTTGGGAATGCGAACACCACGTTCCCTGAGGGGAACAGTGGCCGTCTCCGTGACCTTGATAAAAGACACAGGGCGACAGGGAGAGCCCGAAGGGTAGGACTTTGTACTGATATGCCTGACCCTCAAACACAAACCACAGAAAGATCAGTGAAGTACAGGCTGTAAAACCCTGACTTCATATCGGCTGGAGGGTCCGGCTCTATTGCGTCCTTCACCAGGAGGACTGCAATCTCCGCCCGGAGCACAGGGGCATTGCTCGCAGGAACACGTGTAAACTGAACGACCCTGGAAACTGGGGGACGCCGGGCGAACTGAATCGCATAGCTGAGTCTGGTTGTGTGGAGGAGCCAGCGGGATGGGCTGCAAAGCATTAGCCAGGCTCCCAGACTCCAAACCAGCATGACCATCGGCATCACAGACATACCTGGGGTGGGGCACTGAGGTGAAGCAGAGGGACCTGACTCGGACATAGCACGGTCCGAAGTGGGGTTTGACTCTGCAAGGGGGCAGGGGGTGTGGGAGATGGCATAGTGAGGGTGGCCTACACAAACACACTGCTGCCTGCTGGCGAGTTGAGTGGGAGGTGAGGGTGGGGATGCATAGCATTGCACACTGCCAGACGCGCCCTCTTGGGACCTGGAGGTAGAGGAAATAGCTCTTTTATTGAAGTAGACTCGTATAGCTGAGTCTGATCATGTGGAGGAGACAGCAGGATGGGCTGCAAAGTATTAGCCAGGCTCCCAGACTCCAAACCAGCGGGACCATCGGCACCACAGATGTACTCAGGGTGGGGCAGCGAGGCAGAGCAGAGGGACCCGACTCGGAACAAAAAGAAAACAAAACGAAAAAGATTTTCCACCTGGCCCTCCTCTGGGGGAGGGAGTGATGCAGTCATCATTTCCCGAAGAGCTGTCTTCACATCCTCCAGGTCGCTCGTCTCAGGTCCGCTTCTGGGATCTCTTGCCACCTGGCTTGGCTGCGGGCTGAGCGGGCTGGGCGCCGCATCCACGACTGGCTCCCTGCTGTCTGCTAGGTGTACGCTGCTGCTTGGCAGACTTAGTGGGAGCGGAGGACAGTGCAGATGGGCACCCTCGGCGATGAGCTGGCAGGGGGCAGCAGCAGCCCACCAGGGCAGGATGTGCTTGATTGCCTCCATCTGCTTCTGTGCGGCTGAGAACTGCTGGGCAAAGCTCTCGACCGAGAAACCAATTGTCCAGCCTAGAAGGTTTGGGACAAGGTGGAGGATTCCATGCGAGCCCGACCTTTATGGCGGCCCGGGAAAGCATAGCGGTCACTTATAGATCAGGCCCAGGCAAGGCATCTCGAAATTAACACTTTGAAATTAACACATAATTTCAACATTTATTTTGCTTATACAGTCTGACGCAAAGCATGCTAGGAATTAGAAATATGCTGCAACTCAATCATATTAAGTTCAGCTTACTACAATCAAATTTTGAGTTCACACAACTTTTTTCTGTTAAGTACAATGAACTTTCATTAATATTTGAGTGAAACAAACTCATATATTTTAATTAATTTCACTGTTCGCTTTTACAGGGAGTGATAACTATATTGCGAACACAAGATTTCGGATCCATTGCTCATAGGAAATCTAATATCACAACATATGTTATAGTCATTTTATCTAAGATCCAATCAATGGTTCACATAAAATGTTTTATATTATAAATTTATAATTTATAATTTCAAGTCTGCACTGAAAACTATTCTGAGAATTTAGTAATTACTGCTAATTAAGTTTCTGCTGTCAAAATGCTGATTGTGTCTGAGGGACAAATAATTTAAATTTAAATGTGATGGCATTTAGCATGCATTTAGTGCATTGTTGACACAGAGCACAGTTTGACGGCTGAAGAATGATAGGACAGCTCGTCTCCGGAGCTCTGAGAAACAATGTACACACAGTCATTACAGAAGGCATGAAAAGCCATGCCTAATTGTCTCTCCTGGGGTGAAGACATTGGGCTTCAGAGGCTTGTTCTCTCCATTCTAGGGTATAAACATAATCTTGAATTCACCAAAAGACAAAAACAACTAATTATAGCAAACATTTATGGTCAGTGAATGATTAGCATGCTAATATGGATCCAGGATGCATGTTTTCATTTTAAGCAATGCAAAATTACCCAAGCAGACTGATGTGGATCAGGAGTGATGCTGACTAGCTTTTCACATTTTTATTTTCAGTGAGGTCTGATGTTGAATAGATTGGATCAGGTTGCGTTATGCCCTCAGCAAGTTAGAATAGAATGCAGACTTCCAGAGTGCAATAACAATCCACCAGGTGACCAGCAATGGTGAATATGAAGAAGGTAAAAAAAAAAAAAAAAAAAAAAAAAACATTACTAAAGGCAAGACTGTGATATATAGGATGACAATTTTTGTTGAGGTCTAAGTGATGCATGTGCTAAATTCTATAACAGGTGGGATGTGAAATTTTGCCTATTCTGTCAAAACAGAGGGCTAAAGTAAGTCGCTTTGGAGGTGAAAGCAGTTTAATTAGATATTTATGTTAGCTGTCAATTAATGAGGTTCCACAAATTGGCCCCTTTACTACACTAAACTTTAATTTGAGAGATGCCACATATCAAAGGTAAATTTGATTCAAACACTCTAGAGCAAAGTAAAACCCTTGTAATTTGTTGGTTAATTACCATAAACTTGTTAGCTTCTACTATTAGATGTTGTAATGATAATATGTGGTTCTAAAAATCATATTTCTCTATTGACAGCCATTTCAAATTAGCTATTTAGTCTGATTTTGAACATACATATTTCAGTAACATGTCATCTGAGTATAATAAATGTGTTATACACACATAACAGATTAAAAAAAAAAAAAAATAATATATATATATATATATATATATATATATACATACATACACATACAGGTGCTTGTTATATAATTAGAATATCATCAAAAAGTTGATTTATTTCACTAATTCCATTCAAAAAGTGAAACTTATATATTATATTCATATATACTTGTATATTATATTCATTCATTACACACAGACTGATATATTTCAAATGTTTATTTCTTTTAATTTTGATGATTATAACTGACAACTAAGGAAAATCCCAAATTCAGTATCTCAGAAAATTAGAATATTACTTAAGACCAATACAAAGAAAGGATTTTTAGAATCTTGGCCAACTGAAAAGTATGAACATGAAAAGTATGAGCATGTACAGCACTCAATACTTACTTGGGGCTCCTTTTGCCTGAATTACTGCAGCAATGCGGCGTGGCATGGAGTCGATCAGTCTGTGGCACTGCTCAGGTGTTATGAGAGCCCAGGTTGCTCTGATAGTGGCCTTCAGCTCTTCTGCATTGTTGGGTCTGGCATATCGCATCTTCCTCTTCACAATACCCCATAGATTTTCTATGGGGTTAAGGTCAGGCGAGTTTGCTGGCCAATTAAGAACAGGGATACTATGGTCCTTAAACCAGGTACTGGTAGCTTTGGCACTGTGTGCAGGTGCCAAGTCCTGTTGGAAAATGAAATCTGCATCTCCATAAAGTTAGTCAGCAGCAGGAAGCATGAAGTGCTCTAAAACTTCCTGGTATACGGCTGCGTTGACCTTGGACCTCAGAAAACACAGTGGACCAACACCAGCAGATGACATGGCACCCCAAACCATCACTGACAGTGGAAACTTTACACTGGACCTCAAGCAACGTGGATTGTGTGCCTCTCCTCTCTTCCTCCAGACTCTGGGACCCTGATTTCCAAAGGAAATGCAAAATTTACTTTCATCAGAGAACATAACTTTGGACCACTCAGCAGCAGTCCAGTCCTTTTTGTCTTTAGCCCAGGCGAGACGCTTCTGACACTGTCTGTTGTTCAAGAGTGGCTTGACACAAGGAATGCGACAGCTGAAACCCATGTCTTGCATACGTCTGTGCGTAGTGGTTCTTGAAGCACTGACTCCAGCTGCAGTCCACTCTTTGTGAATCTCCCCCACATTTTTGAATGGGTTTTGTTTCACAATCCTCTCCAGGGTGCAGTTATCCCTATTGCTTGTACACTTTTTTCTACCACATCTTTTCCTTCCCTTTGCCTCTCTATTAATGTGCTTGGACACAGAGCTCTGTGAACAGCCAGCCTCTTTTGCAATGACCTTTTGTGTCTTGCCCTCCTTGTGCAAGGTGTCAGTGGTCGTCTTTTGGACAACTGTCAAGTCAGCAGTCTTCCCCATGATTGTGTAGCCTACAGAACTAGACTGAGAGACCATTTAAAGACCTTTGCAGGTGTTTTGAGTTAATTAGCTGATTAGAGTGTGGCACCAGGTGTCACATTGAACCTTTTCACAATATTGTAATTTTCTGAGATACTGAATTTGGAATTTTCCTTAGTTGTCAGTTATAATTATCAAAATTAAAAGAAATAAACATTTGAAATATATCAGTCTGTGTGTAATGAATGAATATAATATACAAGTTTCACTTTTTGAATGGAATTAGTGAAATAATAGCACCTGTGTGTGTGTGTGTGTGTGTGTGTGTGTGTGTGTGTGTGTGTGTGTGTGTGTGTGTGTGTATGTATATGTATATATATATATATATATATATATATATATATATATATATATATATATATATATATATATATATATATATATATATATATATATATATATATATATGGTACTAGGTTGACATGTTACTGCAATATGTATGCAAAAAATCAGACTACATAGATAATCTTAAATGGCTGTCAAAAGAGAAATATATTTTTTAGAACCACATTGTCACGAATCCTGTCAGTTCCGGACTACATTTCCCATCATCCCCCCTGTCAATCACATGCACTCACTCCACCTATCACCTGTTGCCACATCCACCCTAGCACACCACACTGATCACCACACCCAGCTGCAGCTCATTATCAGGACTATAAAGGACTCACACTCACACCACCAGTTTGCGAAGTCTTGATTATTACTGTACTATTATATCCTGTCTGCCTGCTTGTTATCGTTCCTGCCTGTTTCTCGTTATTGACCCATTGCTGCCTGTCCTGATCATTGCCTGTCCCTTGACTACGACTCTGCCTGTTCCTCACTGTTCCTGTTTGGACCCTGCCTGTACGACCACTCTTGTTATTAATAAAACGCTGCAATTGGATCCCTGCCTGTGAGTCCCCTCCGTAACACACATATTGTAGTAACAACAGTTTAAAACAGTTACTTTATATTACAGTTTATTTATTTTATAGGTAACACTTTACAATAAGGTTCTATTTGTTAACATTAGTTCATTAGTTGTTAACAATGCATAGTTGTACTTAACATTAAAACACTGACAAAGATAATCAAATACTTTAACAAATATATATATTTCTCATTGTTATTTAATGCATCAACTAATGTTAACTAATGGGATCTTATTGTAAAGTATTAAAAAGTTTATTTATTCAGATGTAAGATGAATGAGAATGCAAGCTTTCTCTTTTTGTCATAGTTATTGTACTGCAGTTTGCTACTGCTATGATAATGCTAATTCTTTTCATCGAATGAATGAAATCAATGAACAGATAAATCAATGAACGATCCAACAATCCAAACCATGCAATGACAATGATCCAAATCATTCAGCATCCATAATCATCATAATCATAATCATCATAATTAGCACCATCTAGCTAATTTCAGTGTAGAAAATAATTTAATATTTTATTCATTTTGTATCTCTACATTGCAAATAAGACAGGAAATCTCCTGATACAGCCTCATCGGTGTACTAAGGCATACAACTTCTTCAGAGAGAATAAAATGTAATGTGATGACTTAGCAGGGATTTAGTCACCAAACACACTGAACTTTTAGGAAGATAAAACACATGGACACAATTAAATGCTTTTGCTACAGAAAGTCAGAAAGTTTAATTAAGTCCCATATGGATACGGACTCCCCGAGCATTGCTTTCTTTGGGTTAACCACACACTTAAGAAAGGATCAACAACAGCAGTGCTTAAAGAAATGGGTGTCGTTAACTTTTTTTTTTTTAATATGGTCCAAGGGAAATTAAAAATAGTTTGGCTTAAAATTGTTTTGTTATGTTTGTATTTTTGTAAGGAAGGCACTTTGGAGAAGTACAAGTAATGACCGCAATATAAGTCTGTTTCACAAATAAACATTTTTCAAAACAACATTGCATAACATCTTCTCACTACCAGAATAGATCTATATAACAAACAGTATATGTTGGTGAATTGTGTTAAATGTGATATTACTGTGCATCTCAGGGGGTTGAAGTTTTCCTTAATAATGAAAAAAGACTGCTGCCTCAAAAACAGCAGTCACATCATGCTTATTTTACCAACAAAATTGCTTTGTAATAGTATATTTGGAGCCAATATTCCAGTGGGGGCAATTTAGCCCTTCAGGCGAATGAACTGCAGTGAAATGAGAGCCTGAAGTGTGGGAGGAGACCACTGGGCTCATTTCAGAGAAGATGAAGGTATGACTTTGCCTCTGATGTATTGATGTTGAAGTTTATTGCTTTCTCAAGCTGTTCTTGGAGAGCACTGGATGTGGTGAGTGATTTCTTCATTCTTATTTATATGTCCACAGGTCCATAAAAAATAAATAAATAAATAAAAAAAAGAAAGGTGCACATGGTTCAGAACTAAGTTCAGTCTCTCAGCATGTAGTACATGTAATTTAACACAAAGATTTTTTTTTTATTTTTTTTATTTCTGTTTAATACTGAAGTGTGTAATTTATTCCTGTCTCAAAGTGTGCCATAAGGGAAGATTCATCATCAGCAGTGCAATAATGCTTCTTTCAAATGTAATACTGTCCTGTGGTTTATCCTCTGAAACTTATTAATAAAAGCAAGGGCAAGCTAAAAATTTATGGTTGTGTTTATGTTCCCGGGTGAATAGAGCAAAAGATGGGAATATTTTGGTTTTACTCATCTGTCAAAATCTCAGTGACAGTGACTATAAATCAAATGCAAATCTGCCTGACATTGGACTGGGCCTGGAACGGTCTTAAAATTCATAGGGAGAAAAACTGCCTCCAGAGACATCTTATATCCTCATTAAACTCTCCAACATTGATCTTTTTCATTTCCTCTTTTGAGAGCATAGCTGCTCGCTAGAAAGAAAGAAAAAAAAAAAACATGTTGAATAGCTCTGCTTTACAAGAGCTTTAGTTTTCTTTGACACATAGGTGCTCAACTCTCTAAAGACATAAACCTAGTAAGTTAAGTTGAAAGCAGTATAGTTAATGTAGCTGTTGCAGTAGTTATGAAGTTTCCAAAATACATCTGTAACATGAAACACTACATGTCGGTTAATGCCTTCAAACTTTTCATGCTTAAAATGATCACTGCATATTCAAAGGTATCGCTTCAATTAAAATAAATAGATCATTTGCCATCACCAAACCTAGTTGATGCATACATAACATAAAAAAAAAAAAAAAATCAATACTTTTATTCAGCAAGGAAGCATTAAAGGGTGTTTACGCAAAAAATGAAAATTATTATAATAATCAAAAATGATTTACTCACCCTCAAGCCATCCTAGGTGTATATGACTATCTTCTTTCAGACGAATACAATCAGAGATATATTTAAAAATATCCTTAGTCCTCCAAGGTTTATAATGGTTGTGAATTGGTGCCTGCATTTTGAAAGAAAAAAAAAAAAAAAATGCATCCATCCATAATCATAGTAATTCATACGGCTCCAGTGGGTTAATAAAGGCCTTTTGAAGCTAAGCAATGCATTTTTGTAAGAAAAATATCCATATTTAAAGCTTTATAAATTCAAATAATTCGCTTCCGGCAAACGACCGTACGCATACTGCGCAAGTTAGAAACCTTTGACCCGAACGCAATTACACAATGACGAACGCGTTGGCGCAGAGGAGAGAGCAAAACAAAACACAGTCTAAAACGAGAAATTTTAAAGAGAAATTTTGGAGGATTCTGATATAAGAGAAGAGGAGCTATCCCTTTAAATTGATCAAAAGTGACAGTTAAAGTTAGGTTTCCATGTTTTATTGGGACATTCCATAGACGTAATGATTTTTACCTCAAAAAACATGACTTAATATAATATCATTTATTTTATTTATAATTGATTATAACTGTTTTCCTCATGGGGACCAAAAATGTCCCACAAAGGACAATGATTTTGGATATTGCCATCTTTGTGGGGACATTTTGTCCCCATAAGGTAGGGTTTACCTGAACCACACACACACATTGACATTTAGTGTTCTATTTGTTACATCTCACAGGAATGGTGTCTCTCAACTGCAGCAGGTGATGGATGCTTTCTGACATCTCTTTATCTAACTCATCCTATTTTTCTTCATGTCTTTCTTCTTTCCCGTCACAACCACGATGGCATGGTGCTGCATAACAGCAGCATAAAAAATAGAAATGTGCATTTGCACAAGCACATAGACACACTAAGTACAGTGGAACAACCCTCAAATACTGCATGCAGGGTAAAACTAGGATTGAACCCATTAATAATACATATTTAAAAAATTCTTGCACACCTAAAATATATAGATTCACTGAACACCACCAACTGTGCAACAGACAAGAAACATTTGGTTGAATATTGAATATATGATATATGATATATATATATATATATATATATATATATATATATATATATATATATATATTTTTTTTTTTTTTTTTTTTTTTTTTTTTTTTTACAAATGCATTACATACTATATATTCATCATTAAACAACCTCCGTGTCTTTAGTATGGGGAAAAAAAGAGAAAAAAACAGTGGCCAACTGACATTTACCAGCCATGAAACTCATTTTTCATGCTCAGATTGCTAATTGTCTAAATCATTTGAACAATGAGAGTGATTATGTGTAAATGGTGCAAGTATAAAAAGCTAAAGTGCAAGATATTCTGGGAAATATGAACAACTATAAATATAAAAAGTGGTGAACCCTATGGAATCCACAGAGTCATGATTTAATAAGTTCAAGATGTTGTTTAGCACAGTTCTTCATTGATGCTTGGCCCTGGGGTTCAGTGAATGTAGAGTAAATACATTTATTAAGAGCTTTTTTTTTTAATCAATAGCAGTAATTCAGTGTTTTGAAATAAGAACTCCTCCACTGACAGGTCTGAAACTGACCTCACTTCTTCGATTGCTCACTTTAATTTTTTTTTTTTTTTTTTTTGTCACTTATTGTATATCTCTCTAGTAAGACACTGACAGACTGGATTGTACATGAAGTCAAGTAACATAGTGCATTGGCCTGAAAGTGTAGAAAGAGGTGGTCAATGACAGAATCAGACTCTGCATTCACGTCCAGCTGAGTGATACATCACAACTACAAACATTACACTGAAGCTGACAGAGTGCTGGGAAAATTGTTACCTCGGTGAGATCCACTGTCTATGATTTTCCACATTGGCTACTTGTTCAAACATAAAATTGTACAACTTCATGCCCTGACCACATATAGGGTGCAATTAATTTAAAGGTAATAGCATGGTCATTTTATAATTATAAATTGCACCATATATGACATGCTTTTCTAATGAGATTTCTGTTGTATATGTACATAATGCAGTTCATTATCTTGAACTCTGATGACACGTGTATTAAAGTTGTACATATATACAGTATGTATAAGTATAATGGGGTCCAAAAGGCTGTAGTGAAAATGCTCCTATTTTGTATTATTTTAAAATTCAACACCAAATGTTTTTTTTACAAATTATATTCAGAATAATAATTTGAGTTTAAAAAATGAACTAAAAAAAGTTATTTGGTAGTGTATATGTCCCAATTTTTATTTACAGTAGCCCAAAAAACCAACATGTTCTTGAATTGCTCTTTGATCATGTAAAATGTTTTCATATTTAGCTTAGTATTAATAAAATAATGATGAAAAAAAATGCCACAAGAGTATGCATGTATTTCATCATAACAACTGTCAGATTTTTGCATGGTAATGGATATGACAATGTTAATGTTTTTGGTATTGGCAGAATAGATCTGCTATGCTACTCACGTCCCGCTGCTGTAGATTATTGCTAATTTTGGAACTTGCTACTGCCAATACAAATGCCGATACGCTGCTACGAGTAAGACATAGTGCTGCTCCACAAATAGCATATATCAGAAACCCATAGCAGATCTATACATGTGGAGCTGGGGAGGGTGGCCTCCAAATGGTTGAAGGTCAAAATTACAGTTTCAGTGCAGCTTTAAGGGCTTTAAACGATACCAGACGAGGAATAAGGGTCTTATCTATCAACTGTATATGCTTTATAAACACAAAATATCGCCTTGCACGTGCTTCCGCTTTCCGTATTCTTCAAAAAGCTTACGCCGTTTGTCCTACACCTTCCCTATTCTACTTACGGAAAAAAATATATAATCCCTGTATTTATGTTGCAAAAAAGTCACATATATCTTAGCAGAAATTTGAAAAATGTTGCGTTTACTTCACACAAGTAAAGCGCCATTATTTTCCCCCTATTGCCATGGGAACCTTATGAAGTGACGTAATTACGCGACGTGAACATCATCTGCAAACCCCGTGGTGAAACCATGATGAAACACGCAAATCATTCTCATTTGCCAACAAAAATAAGCGCAAAAGACCGTGCGAAGACCTTATTTACCAGAGAAACAAGCGCGCCGCCATCTTTAGAATATTGTCTTTGAACTTCCGTTTTTTGCGGTAGCAGATATATTTCTATGGCATCACTGTTGAAGAATAATTAGCTGGTGAAGTGGATTTACCTGTTGCAGAGTTAATGAAAGTTATCATGAGCATTGTAATGTTTAAAGCAGATGTCTTAACAAATGACAATAGACCGGGAAGATTTTAAAATGAGCAGTTCATTCATAAATACGTAAGATTGCTGTGGAAATACAAGCGCAGCGCTGAAAAGGGGCGGGGCTACATAAGGTCTATCCACAAGTTTCCTACGCCCCATGAGGCCTTGCGTCAAACGTGGGAGTGTCTTCCGGTTCTAAGTAAACAAGCTAGACGTGACACTCATTCATTCAACAGTTGACAGTAATTCAAGATTTAACGATCCAAACTTGCGAACGTTTGTTTTTTACCTAAAGATTTAAGATTCCGGCATCAATATTTGAACAATGTTTTACAATAAAAAATGTTACAGTAATAGTAATTTTAAAAAAGAAAACACAGACCTATTCAGTTGCGCCTGCTTCCTTTTATTTGCGATCACAAGAACGCAAAAAACAACTCCACTAAGGCTTTTAAATCCAAAGGCTTACACATTTAGAAATATATTGATAACATACCCTATGTTTACGTCACTTTTCTGAGCATTTCTATTTATTTTCCTCTAAATTATGCGATGATTGCTATCCGAGGATGTTTGCGCGATCTCTTCGTCTATCCTGATTCTTTCAGCCAGAGCAACAGAGGGAGCTCATGAGAAGACAACAGGAGTTATGAGTTATACGAGTTAACCGGAGTGTGTGAATCTGTGAAAGATATGCATTTGTCAGGAATCAACAGGCACAGGGAAGAGACAGATAAAACATTAAACCAATTAAATACACGATTATAATCACATAAGAATTGTCTTCGTTCCTCAAGCAGTCTCTGATATTTTCCATAAACGTGTATTTATTATCGCAGTGGTTAACATAAGTAGCCTTTAGCATCGCATATATGACAGTGGAAACGCGACTGGCTCTGGCACACACGACACGTTAGGAGTCAATAATATCACATCATAAGGCTTTGGTGCTAGCATCAGTGACAGGTGAAGTACAGACAGCGGGTTGTTCATGTATTGCAGGGTCAGGATGCTCTTGTAGTCATGCAGCAGCACTTTTGTGGAAGGTCAGTAAAGTAAAAGAGCAATTAAGGGCACGTTTATTGTATTGTGATATTATTAACTAATAATGTAGTAAACTGAGATGTTGTCCCTGAGCACCGTAACGACATCTCTCATAAAGATTTGCAACTTTACAAAGTAAACAATGATCCAAAAAACACTTAGCCTCTTCGCTAATTAGCACACGAAATACCATTGCAGGCTGCTTCCGCCGCCTCACCGGAAGTTGTACCCACGTTCTCTTTTACAGTAGCGCCCCGCGGAAACAGGTGGATAAATACGAATCTGACGTCACGCCGCATTGAGTTCTGGGTAACTTCTTTGTTTATTCGCCATCTTGACAGGATCGCGCAGCCTTTCCGTTATTGAGTTTAGTGCAGTAATTGGTCCCACTTTATATTAAGTGGCCTTAACTACTATGTACTTACATTTAAATTAATCATTTGATACAATGCACTTATTGTGTACATACATGTTTTTACATTGTACTTATATTTTAAAAAAACACCTGCATGTAATTACATCTGTAATTAATTTCTGTAATTACATTTATAATTACACTGTTGACCCATCCCTTACACCTTAACCCACCCTTAAACCTACCCATACCACCAAAGCTTTCCCTAACCTTACCCATATCCCTCCTCAATAGCAGCAAAAGTGTTTTGCAATTCAATATGAACCCAATAAGTACATTGTACTTATTTTTTGATGTAAGTACATGGTAGTTAAGGCCACCTAATATAAAGTGGGACCCAGTAATTTGTTTTCTGTCGTGATTGTGAAAAAGTCACTATTGTATGTCATTAATGCTGCATCGATAATTGTGATAGTAACTCAGATCATCGTTCTGAGAGAAAACAAGACAGTGAAAAACGTTTTTTCGCCTTTTGTACGTGTAAAAACACCAAGGGAACACCAAGTCGAGGAGATGACGAGAAGACGCCGGATGGCAAATCTATTCATAATTGCACTGATTAAACCCACTGCTTATCACTCAATAAAAGAATGGCATTGCTAAGTGTTTTTGAACGTTTTGATTTCGTTTGGTTTAATAATTAACATTACCTTTGCAAGTCTGACTCTCACTGCGCTCGTGAATTAACAGAACTTGACGGGGACATTCAAATGCTTAACAAGAAAAACGCTTCATGTGACAAACAAACAATTCTGTATATTTATTAAAGCATACTGCATGGAGATATGCAAATGAGCCCAAAATATGAACGCAACACATTTATAAAAAGGGTTTCCTCTCGTGTCCTCTCAAGAAAAGGCTTAATGCACTTAGACTGATATTAAAGAGACCAAATTCTATTTACAAATAAAGCACATGCTGAAAAACGGATGAGACCGAAATATAAACTTTCAGTATCACTTAAAATGCAAGCATTTTATACATTTTCTTCATAACGGTTTTTATAAAGGTATGAAACTGCTTAGTGTGGTTGTCATTTGTTAAAATAAATATAAAAATACATTGTGTTCGTGTCCGTCTGTCAGCTGAATTTGACCCATAATCTCTGATTCTCCTCATCTGTGATCGTGGAAAAGGGGGATTACAATGACAACAGTTGTAGGCCTACTCAGTATGCTCGTTTAAGCACCATTTAAACGTTTCCAACAAATAAATGAATCGACTTTTCTCAGTGTGTTGATCACATCGATTTATTTGGATATTCATACGATGGCTGAAGCAGTGGTGAGCGTCCAGCGTGCGACACGGTAAACAGATCAACATTGTAAACGAAATTCTACAAAACTTCAGTGAAAAAAAATAAATAAATAAAATGATCATGCGACGCGATAAAATAGCTTCTATTCCCTGCAAACGATACCATTAAAAATGTTAACGTTCCACTTAATGGCAGAAACAAAACAAAAGGTAAGCAAGAATCCGTATTAATTTCAGTGCGAGTAATAGAGGGCGATCCTGTCAAAATGGCGGCGCCGCCCCGGCATGCAACGAGGCGTGACGTCGGTTCGTATTCTCTATAGCTACCTCTGTAAAACAGGAAGCACACATTTTATTTTTTTATATTTTATTTATTAATTTTTACAGAAGTTGTTGAATATTCCTTTTGTAAAGCTACAGAACTTGTTTGACTCAATGTTTTGTAAGTTTGAGCCATGTGTTAATTAAGGTCTGAAATAAAACAGAATGAGAACTTAAATATTCAGTGATTAGTATGCTTGCTTATCATAGGAAGTAATGAGTAATAAGAAATGACTCTTTACATCAAGGTAGTAGCCTAGTGAGAACAGGGTGTTGGAGGAATCACCTTTTTTTCTCTTTTTCATCAAAACCGCAGTTTTTGCAAGTTCCCGCAATTTTAATCGCATAAAATTGCAAAAATATCCTGCATATTCCATCGCATTGTTTAAGAAAACGTGCCGCAAAATCAAGGATTTTTGCCCGCAACAATCACAAAAAAAATCTGCGTTTTTCTGGAGGGACTGGCAAGTATTTTAAAGTGCTTATAATTTAGGTCAGATTTGACTTACCTAACCTGAGAATAATAAAAAATAAGGTAAAGATGTCAAATTACACACCGTAAAACAGTATGCATATATAAATCCATTACATAAATATGTACTTAAATATAAGCAATGCTGGATATCAATTAACTAGTTATCATACAAGTTATCATAGTTTAAGTTAAAAAGAAGCATATGATATTTGCAGCTGTGTTTGGGGGAAATTCTAAAAGCAAAATATTTTTTGTGCATATCCACCTTTTTCCTGAATGCAGAAGTCTCACACGACTCATAGGGGAATTATCCTTTACATTTTCAGTCCCTGGTGTTTCAAGTCAAATTAGAAGATTTTCCAAGCTGATAATGTAATATAATGATAATGTTTCAATGTTATAGCTAAAAACAGTGGGGCGCTCATATCCAACACAGTTCCTGATTGGGTTAAGTTTGGGGGGTGTTGTCTTCAAAATAATAAGAGCAAACATGTTGTTGTATTATTATTATACTATATATTATTGTTGTTGTGGCAGTCAGCAACAGCACAGCTTAACCCTGTGCACAATTACATTTTTTAGTAATGTCACGCTCATCGTTTGCTCAGGAAATGGTGAATAGCAAGAATGTTTTTGAAAAATATGTATTACAAGTGACAAAAAGAATGAATAAATTCTTTATTAGCACTGAAACTTTCACTGCACTGCACTTTTTTTTTTTTACCAGGATGAGATTTTCTGTCATCATAGAGAATATTACTAAGATCTGTAAAGCTAAAATGTAACATCAACAGACCTCACTGATGGTGAGAGACACCATCATACATCACTAGAAGGAAAAAAAGGGCAAAAGACAAGTCTGACAGCAGAACATCAGTTTTCTGAGCTGAAATATGTATTTGAACCAAAGTGAGATTGAGACAGTGAAGGAGAGAAAGTCAGACCGACACAATGAGTTGCAGAGGGAAGCAAGAAAGAGATGTTGCACATCAAGGCAAGAGAAGGTGAATGTGCATTGTCCTACCAGACGACAGCTAAAGGAGCTTTAATTGCACTTGTCAAAATTCAGTGCTGGATAAAAAGCAGATTGTATCGCACTGTCACTTATTCTGAGCCAATATCACAGACCGGTATGCGAAGCGAAACAGAGAGAGGTTATGAAAGTTGTCATTACAGAGTGTTTCACCCTCAGAAGGAGTGAAATGATTATTGTAAAGGTTCTGAAAGGCCTGAATGATGGGAACCAGGGGGCAGGGAAATTACTGGATTCAATCATAAAATACCGCATTAGTTCTCCATTAAGAGTAATTTCTCTCCAAACCACAACTGAGTCAGACTAACATCACTGAAGTTCTGCATTCTTCAACGCAGAAGAACCTGTTGCAACAGAGTGTCACTCATTAAATGGCTAAGGCATAGTGCAAGTATCATACATTTTACTAACTAGTAGGAGGTTTATTATAAGCTGTAGACCCCTTTTTTGGTGCTTTGAATTAATAAACATGGTTGTTCAGGTGGTTAACTGACTCTTATGTTTCCATAGCTTCATTCATTGACTTTCCAATTTACCCATGCATGCGTGATCTGTGTGTACGGGTTTGTTTAGTCTAGTTTTGTTCGTGTTAGTTAAATAAAACTTTTGTGCATGTCTCTGTGGTCACTGCTTGCAAAACAAAGTCCCTTTAATGATGCAATCACAGCTACATGCTCTGTAGTACTGTACCAGTAGAAAATAGTTAATTTTTTGTGGCCACGAAAGCAACCTTTCTGAGAGTTGACAGACAATTAATACTGAGTGTTTGCTGGAGTGTCTGCTAATTCTATTAACTGATCCAAATATTTATAATTATAACGAGTTACAATTAATTATTCATACTTCTTTTGAGCTACAATAGCTTTGAGTAAGCATTTAAGAAACATTATTATGTTTGCCATATAGTTGAAAACACCATTTCAAATCTATTATGTTCAGCTTTAAATAAATAAATAAATAAATGAAAATCAGATGACTAACTTTGGATGAGGCCTCAACACAGCTCTGTTTTAGCTTTACACTAGCTGACATTTATACTAGAGGAAACATGCATCAATGACAATGTATTTTATATGACTAATACATGAATATTACATTACCTTATATCTATGTTGGACCTTTCTGGTCTTAATGAAAGAGTGATGTGCACTGAGCACATTCAGAAAAGGCTGGTTGGTGTGGCCACACTGGTCATATGAAAGATTTATAAATGTGTTGGTGTTCAGTAATGAAAGTCTGGGGCCGTTCATCACTGTGGTTGCGGCAGGTGGCCGATCTTATCAATAACAGCACAGTCTTTCCAAGACTCTCAAATCAAATGCTCTATTACACTGACACTGAGAGAGGGGGTGAGACAGAGAAAGAGGATGACAAAATGGAGAGAAAGAGTGCAGAAGCTCTAACAACGGGGTGATGTCACCTTCGTATAACAAAATTGTGAGTAGAATAGAATTCTATATATGACTACAGTAAATCACTCAGCTTGCTGGAGTCTTTGTTGAAGTGCACAGCTCAGGATTTGTTTCTTAATTTGTACATCCAAAGTTTCAATCAGAATAATAATCAATCCATCCTTAAAGGATCTATCAAGTCAGCACTAAATGAAGGAATAGAAAATTGTCAACATTTACAAAAACAGTGTTGTATGTTTTATGTTTTTTTTATTTATTTATTTTTTTTTTTTTTTTTTTATGAAAGTAAATGGTAACCAGGTGATGACAAAAACAAGAAAGTATCATGAAAGTAGCTTGCTCAAAATGCCATTATTGACTGAAAAATCTTTTAAACCTCACCCATGCTCCCATATACTCAAACTTTGCATGTTACATTTGTTTACAAGACACGAGGAACCAATGCAGTTTAGTGCTGTTAACCTGGTGCAATGTACCTTCACGCATCTTCAAAGCAAATTAGGTTATGAAATGGAAAATAATACACTAGGGATGCTTTTTTTTTAAAATATTTATTTCATATTTAGCCCTTTTTCTGTATAATTGTATTAAAGGGTTAGTTTACCCAAAAATGAAAATTCTGTAATTTATTACTCACCCTCATGCCGTTCCCCACCCGTAAGACCTTCGTTAATCTTCGGAACACAAATTAAGATATTTTAGTTGAAATCCGATGGCTCCGTGAGGCCTCCATAGGGAGCAATGACATTTCCTCTCTCAAGATCCATATAGGTACTAAAAACATATTTAAATCAGTTCATGTGAGTACAATGGTTCAATATTAATATTATAAAGCGACGAGAATATTTTTGGAGCACCATTTAGTTTTCTGGAAGCGACTAAAGAACAAAGTAATTTTATCAGCTGAAAGGCAGAATACAAATGTTTTTATTAAGTTAGATAGACATTATATAACAGCTTCAGGTTGTGTTTGAGTGTTGGTAACATGTCCCACATTGTCCCACACAAACTCAGTAATCGTCCCACATTTTGTTTGTTTGATGGTGGTCACCCTACTGTACTCACATGAACTGACTTAAATATGTTTTTAGTACCTTTATGGATCTTGAGAGAGGAAGTGTCATTGCTCCCTATGGAGGCCTCACGGAGCCATCGGATTTCAACTAAAATATCTTAATTTGTGTTCTGAAGATTAACGAAGGTCTTACGGGTGTGGAACGGCACGAGGGTGAGTAATAAATGACATTATTTTCATTTTTGGGTGAACTAACCCTTTAATATTAGATTTTTAATTAAATTCAATAATTGTAATGATACTGAATTTAAAAAAAATACAAGCTAATAAAATAAAATAACCACACTTTTATTGAAAGTAACAGAAAATAGGCTATATTGATTCTAACATTTGCTGAGTGGTGAGTCAGAGAGAGAATCCACTTGCATGCATGCTTTTAATAACAAAACTCCACATGAACAGACAGACTGAACATCTGACTCAAAACTCACCACAAAACAACAACTAGCAAAGCACAAGTGAAACACAAGGGCTATATATAGAGGGCATGCACGTGACGTCGCCGTCGACCGTTATGACTGCGGTTACGCCCGCTGAGTGGCACAAAGACTGAGCGGCAGCATTGGTTTTCAGCGTGAATGCCGCGAAAAACACACAAAACACATCCAAAACGGGAAAGAGCTTCATGATTGACTGTACAAATAGCTTTGACACAAAATCTGAGGTATATTTTTACAGACTGCTGAAAGCTACAGAAAAAAAGAAGCAAATAGTTTGCTGCAATTCAGAAACAACTGGACTCCAGCAGAGAAACATGGATTTGCGGTTATCATTTTGTGTCAAATTGTTGTATTTTGAGGTAAAATCATACCGAATATATTGTATTGTTATATATTGTGTTGAAAATATTCTTTTTGCTGTGGTGAAATTTTGAAGACCTTTTTTCATGCAATTACTATTACTTTAATTATATATTCAAAATGGAAGCGTTTCTAAAAAAAGATCAGACAATTGCTTTATGTGATAAAGAAACACTGAGACATTTCTCAAAACATATTCTTTTTTTTTCTTTTTTTATGGTCCCCAGAAAAAAAGAATTTCATACAGGTTTGGAACTTTAAAGGTGCCCTAGAATCAGAATTTGAATTTACCTCGGCATAGTTGAATAACAAGAGTTCAGTACATGGAAAAGACATACATTGAGTTTCAAACCCCATTGTTTCCTCCTTCTTATGTAAATCTCATTTGTTTAAAAGACTTCCGGAAAACACTCGGATCTCAACATAACACCGACTATTACGTAACAGTCGGGATCATTAATATGTATGACCCCAATATTTGCATAATGCCAGCCCATTCGACGCATTAGACATGGAAAGGCAGTATTAACGGCTGGATCTGTGCACAGACAAGGTAAGCAAGCAAGAACAACAGCGAAAAATGGCAGATGGAGCAATAATAACTGACATAATCCATGATATCATGATATTTTTAGTGATATTTGTAAATTGTCTTTCTAAATGTTTCATTAGCATGTTGCTAATGTACTGTTAAATGAGGTTAAAGTTACCATAATTTCTTACTGTATTCATGGAGACGAGAGTCGTTGCTATTTTCATTTTTAAACACGTGCAGTCTGTATAATGCATAAACACAACTTCATTCTTTATAAATCTCTCCAACAGTGTGTAATGTTAGCTTTAGCCACAGAGCATAGCCTCAAACTCACACAGAATCAAACGTAACCATCTAAATAAATACTTTACTCACATAATTCGAAGCATGCATACAGCTTGCATGACGAACATCTTGTAAAGATCCATTTGAGGGTTATATTAGCTGTGTGAACTTTGTTTATGCGATGTATATATAGTCGAGAGCTCGTGGGGCAGAGAGAGCGCATCTCTTAAAGGGGCGGCGCGCTGAAAAAATCAGTGCATAGTTAATGATGCCCCAAAATAGGCAGCTAAAAAAATTAATTTAAAAAATCTATGGGGTATTTTGAGCTGAAACTTCACAGACACATTCAGGGGACACCTTAGACTTATATTACATCTTGTAAAAAAACAATCTAGGGCACCTTTAAGTGCATACTTTGACATACAACCAAAGGGATTTCAAAAAGGCCAAAAAAAGTGTTAGTTTATAACGCTTGTTTTAGAAAGTCTTTTAGCAAGCTACATTTTTGGAAAATGTGTGAAGAGAGCGGCCGGGCATATTGGAGAGAATATCCGAGTTTTCAGAAAGTGGGAAAATTATTTTGAGTCAAAATCTGCTAAGGGGTCATTAAATGTAACAAATCATGTACAATGTATCATCTTTTTTTTTCTTTTTTTTTTTTTTGGGAAAATTAAACAACAAGTTATCAAAATGTGATTATTGCCTTAAAAAATCATGTTGCTGTGTTATTTCAGTGGACTTTGTGGTTTCACTTTATTTTGATGGTCCCTTTAACACATTCTGTAAGTAAAGTTGCACCTACATGTCTTCTAAATCTCATTAGAGTGTTAGTAGAGTATTTGTAGACTGGTAGGGTTATCCCTGCACGGTGTGATGCTCCAATATATGCATGTGCATACCGGTCAGTTTCTCACGGCCCATTGCGAATGCTTTACTCATGTACT
This sequence comes from Megalobrama amblycephala, assembly GCF_018812025.1. NCBI lineage: Eukaryota > Metazoa > Chordata > Actinopteri > Cypriniformes > Xenocyprididae > Megalobrama > Megalobrama amblycephala. Next base: position 24,634,231 of record NC_063050.1, on the reverse strand, counting down.
ACTCATGTTTATCGGAAAAGCAAAGTCTGTAACACTTTATTTTGATGGTCCCTTTTGAACATAGTGTTGACTGTAAGTAACTTTGCAACTACATGTCAACTAACTGTCATTAGAGTATTAGTAGACTGTCTGCTTAATATCTGCTAACACTTTATTGTGATGTTCCCCCAACAGACATTCTACTGACTATTAGTAATAAGTATATTTGCAAACATCTCAGCTTATTCTAACCTTAAAGGCCCCGGTATACTTCAAACAAAGTACTTTTTCGTTCTTCATTTAGGGGTAAAACAAAGTTCGAAATATGTGAACTGCGATATAGCCTACTGTAAACGAACATCTGACGCCGCCCACACTGCTGAGAGCCACGCGATGAATATGTGAATGTGTGCCGGGCACTTTCTTCTCAGTAACAAAATAAACACAACAAAAATGAGAAAACAGCAAGCATTTATTATAGAAAGCATAAGAAAAGCGTTTGAGCATAACAACATGGGTGTGTTAGCACGAGCTCTGCAAAGTAGCACTCCAGTCACGTCACGTCTTCATATAGCACTTTATTCAATATAGCCTATTGCTTAAAATCAAGCAGCTTTACAGTATCAAACATGAAAAAAGTGTTAGTGCCTTATTTTTTTACAAGCACAACTTCATTTTGTACTATAAAGCGGCTATCCAGTGTGTTCATGTTTTCACCCGCGGAGCTCTTACCTCAACAAACGCGCAATGAGTCAAAGACACGTCCCACGCGAGTGAAGGCGGAACCTCGGCAGTCGGCACACACCTCCTGTTACGTTATCGTCACTGACCAATGGTAGTACTTAGGTGACCTGCAGCTGGAACGAACTTTTCCTGAAAGTTCGCTTTGGCAAGCCGTTTGGAACTTCCAAAAAGAACACAAAACGAACTTCGTTTTGGCCTGATTTTGTTCGAAATGACGTCACATCAGTTCGTTCTTCGATTTCGTTTGAAGTATATCGGGGCCTTAACGGCTAGAATGAGAGTGAAACCTGAGCACTTGAACACTCCGCGGGGCGGGGGTGCATATATTTTCATGGGGGCCGTTTTTCTCTTTTGGCCAAAAAACGAAAATGGCATTTTCAGCCATTAATTTTCGCCAGCCGAAATTTCAGTGTATCCCTAATTTACACATATAAGAGTTTAATAAAAACATACTGCAAGTTTCATACCTCCAAGATTGCTCCCTAGTTTTCCACCCTTCTGAAATGCAAGTATTTGAAATCGTGGCATCACGATTTTCCTCTACACGCCCATTAACATGCATATGTAAATCAAAGATGTGTGTTCTGATATTTCTGGCGAATAAAACTGTCCGACGCTGTTCTGTCCCTGAAAATGCATTTCATAACCGCTTTAACTTTCATTCCGCTCCTCATACAAAGCTACCGTCGGTTTTTAGAAGACTTCCAATAAAATGCACAAGTTATATGGACTACTTTTATTTTGTTTTTTTCTTTTCGATCTTGACACAATACACTTGAAGTGTGAACATTCTTCCTAACATGTGTTTGTACGCCACAGAAGCAGAATTTGATTTTTGGGTGAACTATTCTTTTAAGCAATTCAAGGACTGTTGAGTATTTATAAGAGTTGTTGGTGATTCTGAAAGCTAAGTTGAGAAATAATTAAACTCTAAATACCAGTCAGTGAAACAACAGAGTGGTTAAAAAGCTGATGACACTTACTTAACCTGTAATATATTTAGTTTATTCAGTGGAATACAAAAGGACAAGTTTACACTCTTAGAAGAAATGTGCAGAAAAAGTAGCACTCTAGTTTTTGTGTCAATATTAATTAACACTGTGTTGTAAGAATTCATACAGTTATGTTTAGTTTTAAAATTAACAACCTAACACTGAGACATTTCTCAAAACAAATTCTTTTTTATGGTCCCCAGAAGAAAGAATTTCATACAGGTTTGCAAATTCATTTTCGGGTGAACTATCCTTTTAAGGCTGATCTTTGCCATACAACAAAAGAGACTCCAAAAAGGCCCACAAAAGTGTCAGTTTATAACGCTTGTTTTAGAAAGTCTTTTAGCAAGCTAAATTTTTGGAAAACGTGTGAAAACAGTGGCCAGGCATATTCGAGAGAATATCCGAGTTATCAGAAAGTGGGAGAATTATTGGCAGATGCATTCAGATATTTCAAATATAAATTTGGTTTTCATTTGGCTCCTGCTAATAGAATACACACAATGAATTCACACCTACACACAGGACTTAATGGGGAAAGATATAGACTTGTTATATTCACAGCTCTTCAGATTTCTCTGTTCGTATTGGCTTAACTGAGCGAGAGTTTAGTAAAGCAAGAAGATGGAGAATCTGGCAGCACAGTATGAGAGAGAGATCCAGCCTCTCTGCCGAGGGAAATGACGTCTGTGACCCCTGAACACAGAGTCTGTGATGGGCTCATTATCACACTGAGAGCAAGAAAGCTATGGAACGAATAAAAAGCAGCAGCTCCCCTGATCACGTCACAGAGTCCCACTGAGGGATGAAGTCCAGACTAATGAAGAGTAATGAACCAAGCCAAGCACCTCACCTGGACCACCACTTTACCAGGGGGAGGATATGTCTGCAGCGACATCTCGGCACGAATCCCATATATGTGACATAGCCTTGATCAGATTAACAGCAATCATGGCTGCACACATTATCTCTCTTTGTGACAAAAAAAAAAAAAAAAAAAAAAAAAATTAGGGATAGTTCACCCAAAAATGAAAATCACCCCAAACATTCTTTTTGCTGTGGCGAAATTTTAAAGACCCTTTTTCATGCAATTACTATTAATTTAATTATGTATTCAAAATGGACGCTTTTCCAAAAAAAACATTAGACAATTATGTGATAAAGAAACACTGAGACATTTCTCAAAACATATTCTTTTTTTTATGGTCCCCAGAAAAAATAATTTAATACAGGTTTGGAACTTTAAGTGCAAATTCATTTTCGGGTGAACTATCCTTTTAAGGCTGATCTTTGCCATACAACAAAAAGGATTCCAAAAAGGCCAAAAAAAAAGGGTTAGTTTATAATGCTTGATTTAGAAAGTCTTTTAGCAAGCTACATTTTTGGAAAATGTGTGAAGAGAGTGGCCGGGCATATTGGAGAAAATATCTGAGTTATCAGAAAGTGGGAGAATTATTTTGAGTCAAAATCTGCTAAGAGGTCATTACATGTAACAAATCATGTAAAATGTATCATCATTTTTTTTTTTTTTTGGAAAATTAAACAACATGTTATCAAAATGTGATTATTGCCTTTTAAACAACTAAGGACTACTACTACTAAAGGACTACAGGGATCACTTTTTTAACAGCTCACCTATTGCCAAAATTATGAAATAAAAGATCAGTCAAAAATAGAAAAAATATTAAAACATATTAAACTCATCATGAATGTCAGAATCAGAATGTGTAGTTCATGCATAAAAAATGTCTGTCATAACCAACACATATTGGTTGCTTTAATGAACAATGTTCATTAACCTGGCAAAATTTTTCAATTGGCTAGGCTTTAGGTTACACTTTATTTTAAGGTGTCTGTGTTACTGTGTAATTATACATTTAAGTACTGAGTAATAACAATTAACTACATGAACATACTGTTAGGATTAGGGTTAGTCGCATGTAATTATGCAGAATTTATAGTTATTACTACAGTAACTGCATGTAATGTGTGTATCAACACTGTAAAATAAAGTGTTACCGGCATTTATTCTCTGTAGCATGCAGTGTGAAGTATTTTACTGTTCTCTCATCATTCCGATTCACTTTCAGCTAGTGAAGATTTGTAGTCACATGCATTATGTATTATGTACGTTATCATCTCTAACAGACAAGCATGTTGAAGACGCTCAGGGCGGCATTTTAACCCTCTTTTTGGAAAGCGATGATCCATTCAAAACATCTGGGAGTGTGGGTTTGCCAGGAAATGCGCATACTCGCTGGACCACTGCTTTACGTAAATACTACAGTACAGTGTATTGTGCACATTATTTTTTGACAGACATCGATGTTGTGATATTTAAAACATTTATATTTGAAAACAGATGGATTGTAGGGTAATTATTTATTTTTTTAACCGGCAAGAATTCAGTGACATGATTGAGGCCCATGAGTGTGTTATGCCGATGTTTTTAGTTCTAATATGCCAAACCGACAGCCAGCCCAAGTTTTTGATGGATGTGAAAACATGTATGTGGGGTGAACTATGTTTGATTTTTTATAATTATAAAACATGCTGGAGATGTTCGAAATTTTACGGAATTCTATTTTGTGGCTTAAATAAACTTAAAATTAAGTTATTTTTTTACCAGGAGAGGAGTGGGTTTTGATGCACAAAGTTGTTTTTATTGTCTCTTATAACAAAAATATTTTATTTAAACTCATGAAAATTACTTTAATTTCAAAATTAAAATTTTAACTTTAATTTCAGTAAAAACAAAAAAACAAAAAAAAACCCCATCATTAGAAATGCGCCGATTCAGGCTGCTGCTCCTTTAATTGCTCATGTTCCCCGCCCTCGAGCCTGCAACTATAAAACAGTGCATAAACAAAGTTCATACAGCTAATATAACCCTCAAAATGGATCTTTACAAAGTGTTCGTCATGCATGCTGCATGCATGGATCGGATAATGTGAGTATAGTATTTATTTGGATGTTTACATTTGATTCTGAATGAGTTTGAGGCTATGCTCCGTGGCTATGGGCTAAAGCTAACATTACACACTGTTGGAGAGATTTATAAAGAATGAAGTTGTGTTTATGAATTATACAGACTGCAAGTGTTTAATAATGAAAATAACGATGGCTCTTGTCTCCGTGAATACAGTAAGAAACGATGGTAACTTTAACCACATTTAACAGTACATTAGCAACATGCTAACGAAACATTTAGAAAGACAATTTACAAATATCACTAAAAATATCATGCTATCATGGATCATGTCAGTTATTATTGCTTCATCTGCCATTTTTCACTGTTGTCCTTGCATGCTTACCTAGTCTGATGATTCTGCTGTGCACAGATCCAGACGTTAATACTGGCTGCCCTTGTGTAATGCCTTGAACATGAGCTGGCATATGCAAATATTGGGGGCGTACATATTAACGATCCCGACTGTTACATAACAGTCGGTGTTATGTTGAGATTTGCCTGTTCTTCAGAGGTCTTTTAAACAAATGATATTTACATAAGAAGGAGGAAACAATGGTGTTTGAGACTCACTGTATGTCATTTCCATGTACTGAACTCTTGTTATTCAACTATGCCAAGGTAAATTCAATTTTCCATTCTATGGCACCTTTAAAGTTCATAAAAGAAGTAGTTGTGAGCGATTCATAAACAAATCGTTGATTTGATTCATTCATCCTTTTCAAAGAATCAGAAGTTCTGGTTCACCAAAGCAGTCTGAATGATTTGTTCTTAAACTGGACTGATCCAGTTCTCATCTTAAACTTACTGAATCAATGATCCAGTCACAGCTATCAGCTCACTAGAAATGAAGATATATAACATATAATATATGTAAGATAATAACAACTTAATTTTATTCTGTTTCTCGTGACTTCAGAAGACTTAAGGAGATAGAATTCATCAAAAAATGTACTCACCCTCATCTCATTGTAAACCAGAATACAAAAGAATTTCGGTAATTAAACCACTGATTTCCACTGTATGGGGGAAAAAAAATTCTGTGATTCCGTGATTGTCCAAAGCACATGAATATAAGACACGATTGGCTGTCAGTTGCTAAACATCTAGCCGTAACATTCTAACACAGCATCATTTGACACTGTAAAAGTTTGGAACCGCAATGTACAGGTAACATTGCAAAAGTAGAGTTAACACAGTAAAAATGGCTCTAACCCTGCTCCGAAGCAGAGTTTCATAATCCCGGGTAAAAAGAAGCACTAACCCCACTTTTAAATTACAAGTGTGAAACGTTCCTTTAACCAGGGTTAACCACAGTGTGAAATGCACTAAACAGTTCAGCTACAGTACCAGTATCCATCTGAAAATGATCTTAATAGCAAGTAAAAGAAACAACACAAAAGATTCTTTCAAAAGACCTTGTCAATAGCCATCCCAAACCATTGTTTCACACAGCTGTGGAACAGTTTTGTTGCAAACAGCAACAATCTCCATTACAATACTGTGAATGGTTTAATAACACTTTCTCCACTCAAGTAAACCATGTAAAACTCGAGTGTGTTTTTGTTAATGACCCAAAAATGCTTGTTGTGGCGACCAGGGCGGGCGAGAGCCGTGAGGGAATGGCGCGAGGCCGGTGGCGCGAGAGTTAGCGACGACCGTGGAGGACGAGAGAGGACCAGGCCTGGACTTTATTTTATGTTTTATTATGTTTGTGTGGCCGGCAGACGTCCGCGAGGGTCTGCCGGCATTACTTTCGTTTTGTTCGTTGTTTATTTCTAATTAAAGTTTTGTTGAATGTTCGCCGGTTCCCGCCTCCTTCTTCCCACATCTACTAACCTCGTTACATTGGTGCCGAAACCCGGGAGGAAGGAGGGACATGCTGTCGGAGAGCCCTCGCTGCTGAGGGGGATCGCGGTGCTGAGGAGTTCGGGCAGCGCGGGAGTGTGAAGACCGCAAGAAGCTGCCCGAGGCGGTGGTGCTGGAGCCTAGTGACAGGTGGGACGGAGAGCTCGAGGCCGTGCCCCTGGGACGAGGTGGCGTGGCTGCCGTCCAAGAGGGAGCGGAGGAGTCGCCGCCGTTCGCCGTGGGCCGGAGCCTGCTGCCGTCCGCCATGAAGGGGAGGAGCAGGGGACGGGGGACTCGCTGCCGGCTGCCCTCAGCCGGAGGAGCCATCGCCGGCCGCCAGGAGGCGGTCGAGGATCGGGCCGTCCACCGAGCGTCCAGTGCCACTGCATGGCACCGCGAGAAAGAGCCTCTTGGCAGGCTGAGGACCGAGCGGCAGTGTGTCGGGGAACCGGACCAAGAATTTTTTTTTTTTTCTCTTTTTCCTCTCTCCCCTCTCTCGTCCTGTCGCTCCCCTTGCTTCCGTCTCCTTTCTCTCGTCTCGTCTGTCCTTACCCCCAGGTGCTGCGGCCGCCGAGACAGGCCCCGGGGGGGGGGGGAGTAGAGCGCAGTCTCCGAGGTACCCCCCGGCCTGCGAGGGGCGATGGGGGTATGTGGTGACCGGGGCGGGCGAGAGCCGTGAGGGAACGGCGCGAGGCCGGTGGCGCGAGAGTTAACGAGCTACACCTGGGAGGCGCACCGGCCTTGAGTCTCTCACGGAGGAGCTCCGGGAGCATAAAAGGAGGAGCGACGACCGTGGAGGACGAGAGAGGACCAGGCCTGGACTTTATTTTATGTTTTATTATGTTTGTGTGGCCGGCAGACGTCCGCGAGGGTCTGCCGGCATTACTTTCGTTTTGTTCGTTGTTTATTTCTAATTAAAGTTTTGTTGAATGTTCGCCGGTTCCCGCCTCCTTCCCACATCTACTAACCTCGTTACACTTGTCTTTATTGAGCCTGCATCGCTCAATTTTGATGCATGAAGTAATGCAGTTCCCTCCTCCAGAATGCCACACCCAGCTTGGAAATGTCTACATCCCATTTCTTTTAGTAACTCATAATCAAGGCAGCTGACACTGTCATTACTCAATTTAATGTGTCTGTCATCAAGATCCCAAATGCAGCATTGTGAATCTAAGCCCTTGTCATAACAGAGGGAGGAAGTTAAATCAGCGACACATTGATAACAGGTTAATATAAAAATCTCATCATAGGATTTGTCCCCCTTCTCATGACAGAAAAGGAATATTTCATACCAATGGTTATGGAGATGAGAGAAAGATGGGACTGTACAGTGTGCAGTAAATTTGTCCCTAATTCATAACACTTTAGTAATTTTGGAATTCACTGCACTCTTAGAAGAGTGCACTTCAAATGACCTAGATGCAAAATGTTAAGTGCAAAAACTTTGTCTTTAAAGATAAATAGGGTTTCAAGGACATTCAGAACCTCTATGGCTGTAAATAAAGCAGGACCTGCATCTGCTAATTAATACTCTTTACCCTTGAAATGATTAGACAAGATCAAGCACGAGAATGCAAAACACTGCAGCAGAATTTAACTTTGAATATGTATAAGCCTCTACATCCACCTACATGTGCATCCACTCATTCTGTGGGTCTGGCTTTATGTCATCATTTTTCAGTCACCTGAATATTTATTCTCTGTTCATTATCATATAATAAAATGTCAGCGTATCAGTGAAGCTAGATAAATTACCCATTGCTCTTTGACCTTGTCACAATTTAAGACTTCACTCTTTTTAACTTGGCCTTTTTTTCCACAGTAATAAAAGCAAAATGATTCAAATTGGTTTCTGAAGCATGACTTATATATCATTTCATGGACTTACTATTATTTCAGCACCCGGACCATAAGTGAGAAGCATGAGGGGTTTGCACTCAGTTTCAAATCTAGGCTCATCACACTGAATAACTCACCTGTCGATATCTGATTATGTGCTGCGAGACATCGGCAGGCCTACTTTGAAGTTTAAGAGCATTGATTGGCTGTGCTGTAAAACTCAGTTAGGAGATGTATTTTCGATTGGAGACGAACCTGGGAGTTCTTTTCCAGCAGGCTCTGGAGGATCCGCGTGCTGTCCTTTCTTATCTGTGCACAAGCAGGCGGCTGCGGCATCGATTCAAGCAGCGAGTACTGTATGGGTTTATCCGCAGCTTTCATCTCCTGGAGTGGACCTTCTGTTCAAAACTGTCTTGAGAGTGGAAACATCTAAAGCTGGACTTGACTGAGTGACAGCCATCATTCTGACTTATCCGTCTCTCTAAATCATATTTGATTGGGCAGAGGGCAGGGGTGATTTCACAAAGTACAACATGTTCCTGGATCAACATCTTTTCTGATCCTGGAAGAACATTCCAATCAACCAACCAATTTGAGGGACACGTTTACAGTTCGTCAAGTTTAGGCTTACAACATGGCTTAGGTGCTTCTACATCAGTGTTACTCACCTATTATTTCCCTCTGATTTTAGTGATAAGTTATGGGTACGGTTAGGATTAGGAGTAGGGATAGGGTTGGGACTAAATATTCAGACAGGAATGTTGTTCCAGGATCAACAAAACATGTACTTTTGCATTTATTCACATAGACATTACTGTGTAAAAGTCTTATAGGCCACCATTAGATGTTGTTTTAGCAATGGTATAATGACCATATATAATTATTTCTCAGTCTCTTTATTAGAATATAACCAGAAAATACAGGAAATTTGTATGCAGTATTAAAAAAAAAATCTGAAAAAAAATGGCTTCTATAGGCTAAAGAGGCAAGTATTTAGTAACCTCCCCTCACATTTGAGCAATAACAGGAACCTACGGAGCCCCTAAAGCAGGGATGGGTAACTCCGGTCCTGGAGGGCCAGTGTCCTGCAGAGTTTATCTACATCCCTGATAAAAACTCACTTGCCTATAACTTTCTACTAATCCTAAAGACCTTGATTAGCTGGTTCAGGTGTGTTTGATTATGGTTGGAGCTAAACTCTGCTGGGCAGTGGCCCTCCAGGACTGAAGTTGCCCATCCCTGCCCTAAAGGGACATGGTGGTGGAAAAAAAATGGGATAGGAGGAATTTTTTTTTTTTTTCAAATCTTTTGCATTCCCTTGCAAAACTTTGCGTTCCCCTGAGAAACTTTGCATTCCCTAACAAAACCTTTGCGTTCCCTCGCAAAAATATAATTCCATTGCTGTGAGCTCGGACAAACACTTCCTCTTTAATGTCCCGCTGGCTGGCAGTAGTGTTTCAGTCAGCTCCATACGTTAATAATGCACACAAATAATGCGCGGCACATAGAGTTTGAACTTGTTGGACTCAAATATAAAGAAATGCAGTCAGTGCTTAAAGGTGCCCAAAAATGCTTTTCCACAAGATGTAATTTAAGTCTAAGGTGCAGGGACGTGCACAGGAATTTTGAGGGGCAGTTGCTCTGACCTAAAAAAAGGACAATCTCCTTCTAGTGCTAAGCCAGTCGCGTGCAGCGCTGCAGCCACGTAAACAGAGTTTGCCCTTCCCCTACTGACTTTCACTTTCGGACGGGTGCCCGAATATGGAAGTGAATGAGGCTTTTATCTAGGCCTACGTGAAATTCTGCATCCATTGTACGATTTTTTTATTTATTTTTTTCCACCTCGGAAGGGCAACGTGAGTCGAGAAGGGCATATGGGCAGTTGCCTGGGCAACCTGAGCAACCCCCCTGTGCACGTCCCTGCTAAGGTGTCTCCTGAATGTGTCTGTGAAGTTTCAGCTCAAAATACCCCATAGATTTTGTAAGGACTTAGCCTATTTATTAGCTCAATTTAATTGTTACAGGGAATAAGAATTGAATCAACTGTAAATGATTCAGGATTAATATTTAACACTTCATCAATTATTCGTCCAGCGAAAATTGAGGTTAGAGTATTTTACCAATTCTGGATAAAATATTATTCTGCGGCCAACAGTAACAATATTTTATTATGATTATTGTTATTATTGTAATTATTATATTATAAGCAAGAGGTAACTTGATCTTTAAGTTTAAGACAGTAATTTGATACACAGCACAAGAAACTCGTATATGTGAAAATCAAAACAAGATTTATTGACTACTTCTAATGATTACAGGAAACTAAGGCTAAACACACACACACACACACATACATACATGCACACATACATTCGCGGAGTTGATGAGTTATGAAAAGTCCCAAGTTCAGTGCTAACTTAACTCATAACCTGAGGAAAATCACAAAAGCAGAGCTTTGGCTTGATTCTTTAGGTTTAAAGGAGTTTCACCAGTTTCCAGCAAGAGAGAGAGAAGTTTGCTTGTACCTGCGTTTGCTGTGACAGCTGAGGTAATCGGGTTGTTCCGTGACTCGTGTACAGCGGAATCCCGTTCTGGATTGGCTGTCTTTCAGGTGACGTCTTCTCGGGAAAGCCCTGTGGGTTGCGCGGAAGCTTTGAAGGATGCTGCTGGCTGAGCGTCTGGCTTGAGCGGCTCTCTTCTTGGGAGACTTTGGTCAGATATTTCACGAAGTGTTTTGGAGTCTGGATGTGACGGCTGTCGAATGATCAGCGGCGCAGCTCGTGGTTGAAATCGGGTGTTAGATGGAAAATCAGCCCCGGTCAATCAGTTATCAATGACCCATGCGACTTTTCCGCCGTGGTCAAAGTAGCGGTGTTTCGGCTACCGGCTTCTGACCGATTTCGAGCAATTTCTGACCGACTTCTGGCTTCCAGCTTCTGACATTAGCTTGTTCGGACAGCATAGTTTTAAGGGAGCGATCTTCCAATGAGACGTTGCTACGGAGATTAGACACGCCTCGTCTATTGTCTATTGATCACATCGCGTGATATCTGCAGAACATTCTCCTGTTTTATTAACAACAATATAAAGTTTCTTAATATTTTCCTGATACTGAATTTCAATGTTTAATTCACACAGAATTACAGAGAATTATAAATTCTGCATTTAGAACTCAAACATGGCACACTTCTTACACACATATTACTAGACTGACCTAATTAAAACAATGATTACAATAATGCATTTGAAGAAAACCCACATATTGAATACATTGAATAGACATGTTAGTAATTACATCATGGCATGTATTATTCTGTATATAGTTAATACTTTAAGTAATCGACAATTGTCCCTTTTGAGATTCAAGATTGAGTCCTTAAGCATAGTTTAAACTTTGACCGGAGTCACGAGTGACCGGGTCACGATGGACGGTCAACACAAGGGAGGTATTGATAGGACAGATTCGTCTTTAAATCCGTTGATGGGTCTTTTCCTGTTCCGTCCGATAATACAAGAGGGTTTTGTGAGAGAATCAATAGATTTAATGTGATCAGATCCACGTGATGGGTTCTGATTAGTTTATTGCTGATGAGCTAAGAAGTCCTTTAGACAGAGTCCTTTGTTAAAAGAAGTCACGTCATCACTCCGGTTAAGGCTAGGCGTTTCCTGTCAGGAAATGGATCTTTTGGACCAAAATGAAGCTTTGTTCAATCATGTTGTTCATTGATAAAGTCATTGGTAGGTTCTGTCGAGCAATGCCCTACAATTTTTTCAAATTAATTTTTTTAACTGCCTATTTTGGGGCATCATTAACTATACACTGGTTTTTTTCAGCGCGCTGCCCCTTTAAATCACATGCTCCCTGCCACACGAGCTCTCGACTATAATACAGTGCATAAACAAAGTTCACACAGCTAATATAACCCTCAAATGGATCTTTACAAGATGTTCGTTATGCATGCTGTGTGCATACATCAAATCATGTCAGTAAAGTATTTTTTTTGATGTTTACATTTGATTCTCTATGAGTTTGAGGCTATGCTCTGTGGCTAACGGCTAATGCTACACTTTTGGAGAGATTTATAAAGAATGAAGTTGTGTTTATGAATTATACAGACTGCAAGTGTTTAAAAATGAAAATAGCGACGGCTCTTGTCTCCGTGAATACAGTAAGAAACGATGGTAACTTTAACCTCATTTAACAGTACATTAGCAACACGCTAACGAAACATTTAGATAGACAATTTACAAATATCACTAAAAATATCATGCTATCATAGATCATGTCAGTTATTATTGCTCCATCTGCCATTTTTCGTTGTTGTTCTTGCTTGCTTACCTTGTCTGTGCACAGATCCAGACGTTAATACTGCCTTTCCTTGTCTAATGCTCGAACATGGGCTGGCATATATGCAAATATTGGGGGCGTACATATTAATGATCCAGACTGTTACGTAACAGTCGGTGTTATGTTGAGATCCGCGTGTTTTCCGGAAAACTTTTAAACAAATGAGATTTACACAGGAAAGAGGAAGCAATGGGGTTTGAAACTCAATGTATGTCTTTTCCATGTACTGAACTCTTGTTATTCAACTATGCCAAGATAAATTAAATTTTTCATTCGAGGGCACCTTTAAGTCAAGGAGTTCAGAAAAATTGGCAATATATTCACAGATTCGAGCTTCACGGATCACCTCGTGAGCTAAACGTTGTTAAAACACAAATGCAGCTATTTCCGATCATAGAAACCTACACAACGAGCTACAACAACCCAATTTTCCTCAAATGTGCTTCATAATAAATTGGTCTCTATGAGCAAGAGGCGGAGAGACAAGTCTGAAGGGACTGTCTGAAAAGTGCAAAACCCAAAACCCTTTTGCTCATTTTATATTATGAAAAATACTCAATAACTTCACTGTAACACACTGTACTGTCACCAAATTCAATTCATACATCACTGCTCTCCTGCTGGTTATACTACAACACTTAGCAGCACATAAAGGCGTTCTTAACACAAATGATTTTGGTACACAGCATTCTTACAACAGCTTTTGCATGATAATGGCTTACTGAATTTGATGGCATTACAATTTATTTCATATTTTATATTAACAGTGAAATTATTGATTTTGTTTCATAATGAATAATCATAAAAGTTATACATTTTTTATCAAACAAAGTGTTCCAGTACAACCAGCAGGAGAGCAGTGATGTATGAACTGAATTTGGTGACAGTACAGTGTGTTACAGTGAAGTTATTGAGTATTTTTCATAATATAAAATAAGCAAAAGGGTTTTGCACTTTTCAGACAGTCCCTTCAGACCGCCTTCTCCACCGCCTGCTCATAGTGACCAATTTATTATGAAGCACATTTGAGGAAAATTGGGTTGTTGTAGCTCGTTGTCTAGGTTACTGTGATCGGAAATAGCTGCATTTGTGTTTTAACAACGTTTAGCTCACCAGGTGATCCTGGAAGCTCAAATCTGTGAATATATTGCCAACTTTACTGAACTCCTTGACTTGACTTGACCTAATAATGCATTATTAGCTGGTTGTCCTGCTTCCTCAATAAATAAGCTACAATTAGTACAAAATGCAGCTGCTAGAGTTCTTACCAGGTCAAGAAAATATGATCATATATCACCAATTTTATCATCTCTACACTGGTTACCTATTAAGTTCCGTATCGATTATAAAGTATTGCTAATGACCTATAAGGCTCTAAATGGTTTAGCTCCTGTGTACTTAACTGATCTTCTATCACCCTACAATCCTTCACGCTCTTTAAGATCACAAAACTCTGGACTTCTGGTTGTACCTAGGATAGCTAAGTCCACTAAAGGAGGGAGAGCGTTTGCACATTTGGCTCCGAAACTCTGGAATAGCCTTCCTGATAATGTTCAGGCCTCAGACTCGCTCACCCAGTTTAAATCTAGATCAAAGACGCATCTCTTTAGCCAAGCATTCACATAATGCATCTCATATCAGATCAATTGCACATGACTATCTTTGCTTAATGTTATGAACAGAAGCTACGCTAATTATTCTCCATTTGCTTTTCTGTTTTGCCTCGGGACACCCGTCCCGAGGTGACTAGAGAGGACATCAGCTTCAGTTTGGATCCAGCCTCTTAAGAAGACCTCAGATGACCAACACCTATGAAGAGACGGCGCCAACTCCTGTGAGGACTTCAGAAGACGCAATCATCTGGATCAACATGCACATTACACAATTTCTATATATCCTAATCATTGTTAATGTAATTCATTTTTCAGGAGCTCATTGCTTCTACGTTCAGTTAAACTGCTAACAGTGATTGTAAATTAATTGCCTAAATTATTACATTATTTGCTAACTGCATTCTTTAAATTGTGATGTTGACATGCATTCTCTGTAAAGCTGCTTTGAAATGATATGTATTGTGAAAAGCGCTATACAAATAAATGTGAATTGAATTGAATTGAATTAAGCACTGGCTGCATTTCTTTATATTTGAGTTCAACAAGTTCAAACTCTATGAGCCGCGCATTATTTGTGTGCATTATTAACGTATGGAACTAACTGAAACACTACTGCCAGCCAGCGGGACATTAAAGAGGAAGTGTTTGTCCGAGCTCACAGCAAGGGAATGCAAATATCTTTGCGAGGGAATGCATAAAAGTTTCTCAGGGGAACGCAAAAGATTTGAAAAAAACATTTTTCCTCCCATCTCAAATTTTTTCCACCACCACATCCTTTTAGGGGCTCTGTAGGAACCAGCTCTCTTAAACCTAAATGGAATGGAAAAGGACTGAAAAGCCAAGAAAACTTTCAAAATATGATGAGAAGTTTCTCAGATTTTCTTTTTTGAGAATCTGGAAGAAGTCCAGGAGGTCACACTAAATACTGATTCAGTCAGGCCACTTTCGTCAAATGTATATTATAATGATAAATGCATACAGTTAGTGTTGGCGGTATGGATCTGTTCTGGGCAAACTCCACACACCCATCCATGCAGCCCTGCTTGTATCATAATAAAGACCAAAAAATAAATATGGATGGTCATTAAAACTTTGCTGAAACAATAAAGCTGGTGGTGGCCTTAGACTTTTGCACAGTACTGTTTATTTTTTTGAAACTGATATATTTTAATAAAGCTGCTTCACTGCTTATTGATATTTAAAAAATAAAAATAAAATTGTCCACAAAACCAAAGGCATGTGGTACAATCAACATCCAAAAATCCAGAAGAAAATACACCCATACATGCTTGGGTTTACCTGATTGGATTATGGATTTACATACCCAGTGTTTATCTATCCTTGAGCATCAACTTCTTGTCCTCATATAACGTGTGTTTTTCCAGCTGAACGCCAACATAACATATTTTGCAATTAGCTCGAGGCTTGGCATTTAGCTCACGGCATTGTACGTACAGTAACTAATTAAGCCGGTCTGAAATGTCCTCTATACCCTGTTATGTAAACCATTCAAAAGAATCATGCATCAAAAACTAAATAGGGTTGACAATTTTATAGAGTGGAAGGTCATGTGTGTTGTTCACTTATCAATACATGACAGCAGATATAACTGAATAATTTACCAGTACAAAAATATGTATATTATTTCCATGCTCTAATCTGGTAAGTCTGTGCATGTAGTAATCTATGAGCGTATTATACCCCTAAACACAGTTTAACTTTCAATAAATAGCTCAACTGACCCAAACCTCAATTAAGGGGCTTGTCAGCTTATCATAATCATGATACATTCCACCTGACCCAAACTGCCTCTCTGAATTCATTTCCATCTCATTAACAAAGGCTAATTATGGACAAAAATACCATATAACAGAAACATGTGGCCACTGATAAACTCAACACCATGCTCTCACATACTCAGGGGCTGGAGTCGGCCAGAAAACCGAGGTCTTTTAAAGGTTGTGCTGAAGACCATACAGCCCCATGGGCATGATTAATACTGCATGCTGAGAACCATGTGAGGCTGCTTAGAAACCCAACCAGTCATAACGGGTAATGATATCTATGTGCTGACAGGAGACTGGGTAGAGAAAAGGGAATATTTTGGACAGGTGACCTTTTCTCTGGCAGGACCTGGCCTAACCCCTACTTCGAAATCTGTCGACTGTAATAAGCCAGTATAGGAGACCATAACATGATGCTATTTCAAAGTACAGCTGAAAACTAAAGGAGCGTTCAGGGAGGTTTCATTGTTCACCCATTCAATCACAACGAGTTTCCACGGCAAACTGTGGTTTGGGTGCTCTCTCTGCTAAATAACATCTGGTCGCATTGATTTCAGTTAACCTACCATCTACACTTAAATAAGGGATACACGAGCACTCTGAGGCGGTTTCAGACACAACTGGGGATGTGCGAGTGCCTTCGTCCTAACCGAGCACAAAGAATGGCATTCAATAAACACTTTCCAAGAGCGGTTCATAATCATGTTAATTGAGGGCACAGACTGAACATTTATTACAAGGCGTACAACCCTGAAACAGTTATTAACTCGCAGTATGGGCAGAGCCAACAGTGGCGGCGCCGCGGACCATAGCTCTTTAACGGAGTCTAATGTATTGAGGCACCTCAGGTGGCGGCCTCTTTCCTTTGATGAGGATGTTTACTTTTAATATCTTCTTTGCTGGCGAGCTGCAGGGCATTATTAAAGCAATTTTCTGACTTCAGAGAGCCAATTACATCGACTATTTGGGGTAAACAATACCCCCGGTATGGCACCTTCTCAATGGAATACTGGGAAAATCCTCAAGACAGAGGTAATGGAAATTACATAAATAAATAAATAAAGCTCATTTCATTTTCTCGGGGTTAGTTCTTGTGAGTCTATAAATAATCCAGTAATGCTGACTTATTAAAATATGTCTGAAACTCTGCAATTATTTTTGTTGGTTAAATTAACAACATACAAGGAAGAAACAGTAAATTAAAGCATAAAATTGGCAGGATTTTCAAAGCTTTTCCAGTTTTTATGCTATGGCAGTGATGAAAATGATGTTGTGTAATTTTACAAAGAGTGGGGAGGCTCTCTTTATTTCACATGTCAGTGGCATGATATATGGGTCACTGACGAATAAGGTTTTTAAAAGGGTAAAAAAAACAAACAATGGAGATATAATTAATTTTGAAGTTTTATTAAGTGTTAACAATGAGATTATGTGGTTTTTATAATTAATTAACTCTGCTTTTGTCATTTTTTACAATATGGACAAAATTGGTCACCAAAAAAGTCAGATTTCGGTTTAACCAAAATTTCGGTTTTACCGAATGACACTTTTGGTTATACTGAATGACGATATTTTAAAACAATGCTAACAGGCTGATATCTAGCCAGCAAAAGGACAATCAAACATTTTATCTTTAGTACAAGTTTTTAAAATATTACAACATTTTCCATGTTTTATAGCGGTTGTACCGAATGAACTGATGTTTTAGGACATGCGTATGAGCAAGTGAAAACATGAATTATTCAAACAGTTAAAAGAGAGTTAGTAACTTTGCTTCACGATCATGAGGTCCTTTGCAGGTGTCAATGTCACATCCTGTCACATGATACTGACTGCATGACTTGATCCAAAATGATCCCTTTATATTAGGCTTGTTCGACATGATGCAGCGCTGCACAGAGGGTGGCTGACTTGAAGCAGTGCATGCCGGTAAGAAATTTTGTCCGACTTGAGACAGTGCCGACGCCATGTGACTGTGATGTATGAATTCAAAGTACCGCGAGAGCAGTTTTTCAAGAGGAGATGCACGAGCTATGATGATGACACAGATGTTTCACGATTGGCCGGATTCACCGCATGACAACGATCACGTGTGTTTCGTGTTCATTGTCATGCCTTCAGTTCCACTAATGCTCACAAATCTGTACTTTTATAACAGTTAAAGCTCTTTTCATGTAGTCGTGATTGTGTCATGTTTATCAAAATAAAACTGATAAAAAACATAGACCCCACTACATTGGTATTTAAATAATATATGCTTATGTTGAACTTTATTCTTGTAAAAACGCTGTAAGCAGTACATAAAGTATTGAATGAAAATGTCTCTGAAACATCAGTGTATTAGTCAAATATTGCATTTATTTCACTTTATTTCACTTTATTTCAGCTGTGATAAAGTATGTAAACGCAGTGTGAGCGTCACTACCAGAAGCAGAAAGTGTCCGACTTCACGTCTCCGTTTTCAGCTCCTGCACGCAGCTACTCTCACCGATCGGTTGCATCCATCGAACAAACCTATTGGTTACTCCGAATGACATCAATGAAATTAATTTTTCCGGACATTCTTTCTCATAACAAAGCAATGACTTCTACACATAATTTTAATACCATTTTGCACTATTTTAATATATGATGTTATAAAATCATGCCAGAATAAAAATATATATACATTTATTACATTTTAAGACAGTTTAATCACATATAAAATAGCTGTATTGGCCTTTGGAGGGTTAAACCAAATGACCTTTTGACACTTCTTTAAAAACACTTCTAAAACAATTCTTTTTGACACTTCTAAAAAAATCTTTAAAATACCTTATTTGTAGCAAAATATAATTAAAACCTGTAGGATTCAATAAAAGAGATCTAGTTGTACCAGCTTACATACTTTGGATGTCATATCTTGGTTTTTTGTTATTATTAAGGCCTCTGGACAAAAAAAAAATAAAAATAAATAAATGACCCGTCACGTCATTGACCCATATAGCTTAAAAATGTGTTAGGGTCATGATGGTTTCAATGTCATGTGGTGTAACCATCATGTAAAAAGTAATTTTCCTGCACCTTGAATAAAAGCTTTTTTTTTTTTTTTTTTTCAAATCATGAATTATTAACAGTGGTGTAATGTAACAAAGTAATAATACTTCATTACAGTACTTATGTATTTTTTGGGAGAATCTGTACTTTACTTAGTTTTTATATGTCTGTCTACTTTTACTTTTACTCCACTACATTTCCTAAATAAATTGTATACTTTTACTCCGATACATTTTCCCAAAGCATTTTTGTTACTTACTACAAAATAAAGTCGGAAGGACACAGACTGCAAGCAAGTGTGTGCAAACAAGTGCTTGCACAACCACGGTTGATTTCATTTTCCGGGTTGCGTCCATTGCTGGACCGGCCGAGAAGAGTGCGCTGTCATTATACAGTAGGAGAGCGGCCTCTAGAGGCGAAATAAAAACTATCACTGATGCCTCGTAGAGTTTGTTTTGACACGTGACGTGAGGCTGCGCGCTGCACAGAGCGGGACACTTAAAAAAAGGATTTAAAACGGACAACAAAACTGTAAATACAGTGTACACTACAGTACATGTTTTCATATCACTATAAAGTAATTAGTTTGTTGACTAGATGCTGCATTATTGGAGAACAGCAGTATGTTTGCTGTCGCTAACATTAGTACCTCAAGCGGTTAAAACAATGTCACAAAAAAAACAACTGTTTAATGTCACGATTGTTACCATTCATTTGCATTAGTTTATATCTATTTGTTCACTGTTATGCATTCATTATTCAGCGAAGTTGCATATTTAAACTGTATTCTCATCATACAGCGACAGAAGAATAACAAATCAGAAATGTAGCCTATTCAATTTCAGTTCTTTTATCGGCACAGTAACACATATTTTGATTAGATAATCATCAAGTTTTCTAAAATAGAGGCAAATAATGTGTGAAAGTATACATATAATAGACCAATGCTATGCCTTTGTGTGTAAAGATGGTAATTTTTAAGCATAACTGGATTTATATGAAATAGTAACACTTTACAATAAGAGTCCATTTGTAACATTAAATAAGATTAATAAAAGTATTGTTCATATTTAATTTAAACATTTACATTTTAACATTTTAAAGTTGTCTCTTACATTAGTTATAATGCACTATGAATTAACATGAACGATCAATGTATAATTAATATATTAGTATTTTTTATATTTAAAAATTAAAAAAACATTTAGCCATTTTTTAATTTAAAGAAACAAAATGTAAGAGAGTTAAAACTGAACACAATCTTGCTACTCAAACTGTGTGTAGAACAATTTTTAATAATATATTTTTGCTCCTTTTGTATATTACATTTACTTGTACTTTTACTTTCAATACTTAAGTATGTTTATTATCAAAAAAAATACTTTTCGTACTTAAGTACAAAAAAATATCACATACTTTAAAACTTTTACTCAAGTAACATTCTAAACAGTGACTTTAACTTCTACCAAAGTCATTTTCTGGTAAGATATCTATATTTTTACTCAAGTATGTTTTTCGAGTACTTTATACACCACTGATTATTAATTCATAAATTATCTTTTTTGGGGGCGAGTTGCACCACATGACTTTTTATGACCTAAACTAACCGCTTGTCTTGTTATAAAAGGTCAAATTATCTGATGGTATGTCCTCGCTATGATAGACGTATGACAAGGTTTTTTCAAATATTAATTAGCAGTATAGTAGTTTTGCTTAATTTTTTTTTAAAGACATTTAAAAAAAAAAAAGTATTTTGGCATAGTCTTTTAATCTTCATTTATATCAAACGCACATTTTTGACTTTATGTGCTCAAACAATATCAAAACAAATTTTAATGCAAAAATTAAAAAACATGGCCAGCATTATTGTATGTATGAAGTTTTTTTTTTTTTTTTTTTTTTTTTACATATTTTTGAATAAAGTGATTGGTTAAAAAAAAAAATCATGACATACTACATCTGTGTTAAATTACAAAAAACACTATGCGTATGACATATAGCTCATGAAACAGTGCATTTTACACTGCAGTTAATTTGTCATCAAATCAAACTGTAATTGCTTTTTCTTTCTCAATCAGTGGGAATTCATTGTGCAATCATGCAGATATTCTACACTTTTTCAGCTTGGAAGGATAATAAATCATGTTTTTCGTTCCCTCAAAATTTTCTCCAATATTTCTTTTCTCTCCCTGTTAAATTGCCTTTAGATGGGCTTACTGTTCTCTGTCATATCAAATATGCTCTCATCAGCTGCTTGATGGATATGCAGGCCTGGTCTAATTACAATGTGGGGGAGCCTGCGCCAGGTTAGGTAGAAGGACTAAGCCATTTTGCCAGGTATTTTTAGAAGCACGGGCTTCCAATAAGATATACATTAGCTTGAGAACAGATGAGGGCTGTTTTGAACAGATGGTGTTCTCATTAGAAAACCTATTGAGTTCCAAAGGCTAAAACAGCCCAGCATCACAGCAGACAAAGTCTCGGGCTCCTAGGGGAGGAAGCCACCTGTAGATATAACAGGCTGAACCTGAATTAGCACAGATACACAGGCTTTGGTCCCTGCGGGTAAAAGGCAGGTGCTGAAAGCAGTTTAGGAGGTGAATGTTAATAATTTTCATCAAAAACATTCATGATTTGCACTGCTCATATTAGGATAAATAAGACGCTGATTTTAAACTCTCTATAGTGAGAAATTTTCTCAGCGTCCTTATCATTTTGAATGGATTACATGGTTTTGAGAGTGATGCCAATAATCATGTGGTTGTGTTTGCCTGCCACGCAATTTAGGATGAAATGATTTCTCAGCTATATTCTATCAAAACGGAGCTATGAAAAGCAGTCGAGTGCAGACTGAAAGATTATATTCCTGAATGACAGAACTCTAGACTTTCAATCTCAGGCAATTGGTTATATTACAGGTTGAACATTGTCCCGCCTTGATTGTTCTATTTCGTGTTTTTATGTCTCAGAGACATGAGGAGCGGGTCTGACAGATTTACTGCCGTCTCATAAGGCAGCTTTGACCGACTCCTCAACCTAAGTGTCTGGGATTGGGAGACCGATGGCTCTTGTATTTATGGCTCCTTTCCTCAGAGCATGTGTAGATTTACAGCATTTAAATCTACTGCGTGAGGTCCCACTTGTCACGGGTGAAACATACCCACCGTAAAGTTGGTTAACAATGCAGCTGACAGTGATTATGGTTGGCTTATGAGATAATAAAGACATTAACAATCTATTGCATATACTGTACAATCATTTTCATTCAAATGTGTATGGGCCCCTGAGGACTTTTAGAAAGTAAACGCTCTCAAAACAGAAGTGTCATCAAAAGACAAGCTCCTCTCTTTCAGGCTGCTGCTTATCTTCTTTTTTTGTGATTTATGATATCATACAAACTTATAAAGCCCATAATTACACTTTATTGTTAAAACGAATGTGGAAGACAGCCAAAAACATCTGCCAAGTTCTACCTCTCATCCGTGATAACTGGCAGATAGGGAAACAGTTTTAGCTTTTTCATGCATTAGTTGGGCCTATTTAAACTTGGCCACATAAATTTGTATCTGCAAAATAAATAAAAATCTCTTCACCATTTAACAAGGTTCACTTGTGCTATAATGATAATGCACCCGGCTCAAATACATGGTATGTATTGTTTTCAATGCAACTTAAAAGGAGTAGCTCACCCAAAAATGAAAATCCATACACTTATTTATTTATTTATTTATTTATTTTGATCACAAAAGAAGACATTTTGGTAACACTTTACAATAAGGTTTATTAGTTAAACATTAGTTAATGTATTAACTAACCATGAGCAATACATTTGTTACTGTATTTACTAATCTTCGTTAACATTAGTTAATGAAAATATAGTTGTTCATTGTTTGTTCATGTTAGTTCACAGTGCATTAACTAATGTTAACAAGATTTTAATAATATATTACTAAATGTTGAAATTAACAAAGATTAATAATTATGCTGTATAAATGCAGTTCATTATTAGTTCATGTTAACTACTGTAGTTAACTAATGAACCTTATTGTAAAGTGTTACCGAAATTTTTAAGATTGTCTCTCTGTTTTTATACATACAATGAAAGTCAATGAGGTCCAATACCTTTCTCTTTTCATTTTTGGGTAAATTATCCCTTAAAGGGATAGTTCATGCAAAAATGAAAATTCTGTCATCATTTACTCCCCCTCAAGTAGTTCCAAACCTGTATAAGGACACATTCACACGAAGCCAGAGCTTTCCCTATCTGAATTTTTTTTTTTTCCTCATCTCAAGAAATATCTACGTACTAGGGGTGTGACGAGACGGGTATCTCACGAGACGAGACGAGACTCGAGATTGAGTTCACGAGACGAGACAAGATTTTTACACACTATTTTAAGAAATCCTCAATGGCGAAATACATGACTAGAAAAAATAATCTGCAGGTGTATTTGAAATGTTTTAACTAATCATCTTATAATGAATGTCATTCAGTTCTACTTTCTGAGTATGAATGATCATATGCAGTAAAAGACAACAATACTCAAGTACTGTAAAAGGTTTTGCCCCTATACTCAACTGACTGACTTCTGTATGACTGACAAACTGAATTCCTTTCCACAAACTGATCATAGAAATAAAAACAGTATAAATAAAAATGGTAACACTTTACAATAAGGTCTCATTTATTGACATTAACATATTAACCAACATCAACTAACAATGAGCAATATATTTGCTACAGTATTTATTAATCTTTGTTTATGTTAGTTGTAAGGACTTAGCCTATTTATTAGCTCAATTTAATTGTTACAGGGAATAAGAATTGAATCAGCTGTAAATGATTCACTGTAAATGATTCAGAATTAATATTTAACACTTCATCAATTATTCGTCCAGCGAAAATTGAGGTTAGAGTATTTTACCAATTCTGGATAAAATATTATTCTGCGGCCAACAGTAACAATATTTTATTATGATTATTGTTATTATTGTAATTATTATATTATAAGCAAGACGTAACTTGATCTTTGAGTTTAAGACAGTAATTTGATACACAGCACAAAAAACTCGTATATGTGAAAATCAAAACAAGATTTATTGACTACTTCTAATGATTACAGGAAACTAAGGCTAAACCCACACACACACACACATACATACATGCACACACATTCGCGGAGTTGATGAGTTATGAAGAGTCCCAAGTTCAGTGCTAACTTAACTCATAACCTGAGGAAAATCACAAAAGCAGAGCTTTGGCTTGATTCTTTAGGTTTAAAGGAGTTTCACCAGTTTCCAGCAAGAGAGAGAGAAGTTTGCTTGTACCTGCGTTTGCTGTGACAGCTGAGGTAATCGGGTTGTTCCGTGACTCGTGTACAGCGGAATCCCGTTCTGGATTGGCTGTCTTTCAGGTGACGTCTTCTCGGGAAAGCCCTGTGGGTTGCGCGGAAGCTTTGAAGGATGCTGCTGGCTGAGCGTCTGGCTTGAGCGGCTCTCTTCTTGGGAGGCTTTGGTCAGATATTTCACGAAGTGTTTTGGAGTCTGGATGTGACGGCTGTCGAATGATCAGCGGCGCAGCTCGTGGTTGAAGTCGGGTGTTCGATGGAAAATCAGCCCCGGTCAATCAGTTATCAATGACCCATGCGACTTTTCCGCCGTGGTCAAAGTAGCGGTGCTTCAGTCCGGCTTCTGACCGATTTCGAGCGATTTCTGACCGACTTCTGACTGACTTCGGACTTCCAGCTTCTGACATTAGCTTGTTCGGACAGCATAGTTTTAAGGGAGCGATCTTCCAATGAGACGTTGCTACGGAGATTAGACACGCCTCGTCTATTGTCTATTGATCACATCGCGTGATATCTGCAGAACATTCTCCTGTTTTATTAACAACTTTATAAAGTTTCTTAATATTTTCCTGATACTGAATTTCAATGTTTAATTCACACAGAATTACAGAGAATTATAAATTCTGCATTTAGAACTCAAACATGACACACTTCTTACACACATATTACTAGACTGACCTAATTAAAACAATGATTACAATAATGCATTTGAAGAAAACCCACATATTGAATACATTGAATAAACATGTTAGTAATTACATCATGGCATGTATTATTCTGTATATAGTTAATACTTTAAGTAATCGACAATTGTCCCTTTTGAGATTCAAGATTGAGTCCTTAAGCATAGTTTAAACTTTGACCGGAGTCACGAGTGACCGGGTCACGATGGACGGTCAACACAAGGGAGGTATTGATAGGACAGATTCGTCTTTAAATCCGTTGATGGGTATTTTCCTGTTCCGTCCGATAATACAAGAGGGTTTTGTGAGAGAATCAATAGATTTAATGTGATCAAATCCACGTGATGGGTTCTGATTAGTTTATTGCTGATGAGCTAAGAAGTCCTTTAGACAGAGTCCTTTGTTAAAAGAAGTCACGTCATCACTCCGGTTAAGGCTAGGCGTTTCCTGTCAGGAAATGGATCTTTTGGACCAAAATGAAGCTTTGTTCAATCATGTTGTTCATTGATAAAGTCATTGGTAGGTTCTGTCGAGCAATGCCCTACAGTCCCCCTTTTGCTTGGCGAGGTTCCTGGTGCGAACGTCGGCAGGCACTGGAACAAGAGGCAGAGAGAGAACAGACACACACAAGACACAAACAACATCTCCATCACTGACTGAATTCTGGGAAGGACTTGGGTATCTTGGAATAAACGGGTTCGGAACACTTCAGCTAACGTAGGGTCGTACTGTTTAAGATCAGTTGTAATTGGTGGTTTCGACTAATCTAATTGTCAGTGGTTCGACGAGGAGGTAGAGGCGTAATTTCAATCAGGTTGGTTGAGTTCTCGCGTTCAGGTTCTTGGTCAGTTCTATCACGTCGGAAAATGCGCGGGACGCCTGACGTGCATCTATCGAAAGATTCTTGCACGGCGTTCATTCGCTTGTGCAGGATGAAGGCCAGTGTCAAGGTCACAATATATCCTACAACAGTAGAGATGCAAAGTGCTGTGTCAGCAGCAGACCAAGACCGAATGAATGACACGCCAGCGGGCGGAAGGCGAGCTATAGCTTCTAAGGCTGTATCAACAGGAGTCAGATCAATAAGTTGTGTTCCTTCCTCCCTGATCCTTTCTTCCAATTCCGGATCGAGGACGAAGGAATGCTGTTTGAAGAACGGTGAGATTTCAAGTTCCGCCTGGTACTCATCGTCGCCAAGGTGATACAATGCAAGATCGTCTATGTGGAGGATCGAGCCCTTAGGGACACTGATCCAGAGGGTTTGGTTAGGCAGAATGATGCGCGTGGCAGTATCGTGTTGATCATAGGTAAGGGTAGCGGTACGTGCAGGGGTGTTGACTAACCATCGGTTTCCTATGATTTCGGCTTGCGTTGCCTCGACTTGAGACCATGGTGTAGCTTCAGCGGGGCAGCTAGTGTCGGGTCTAATTGATTCTAGGCCGCAGATGCCCTCGGTATTGTCGCGGACGAATGGTTTACTTGGGCAAAGGTAATGAATGTCTTTAGTGAGCGTACACATTTTTAGGTTTGGGGCCAGGTACAACTGTTTGTTGTTGTCGTGGTATGCCACGACCTCAGGAGTGTGTATTTTGACATAGGTGTTCCCTTGCCAAAATCAAACATTCACAACGTCTTTGAGCCGGTAAATATTATTCGAATCGATAATGGGCAAACTGAGGAGGAAGACTAATGATAGTGAAGGAGGAAAAAGAAAGCATGAGGAGAGAGACAAGAAAACACAAAGAGACACAAGGACACTGAGTTTACGAGAGCAAAGTGAGTGTCACATGTGTGGCAACTCCTTTCTACTAGAGGTTGTCACTAGCAGTGCTGTGGAGGAGCGTGTGTAAGTGTTGTGTAAAACAAAACCAGAAAAATAAAAGCAAAAACTTTCCCTAAAATGACAAGTCATTAGTGTGGTGTAGAGTATGGGATTGTCGGTCTGTGTCAGTGGGTTTGAACCTCCCCCTTTTCCTGTCGGTTGGAACCTTGGTGCCTCTTTATCTGGTTTCGATGGACCCATCGAAGGACAGGCTCGTTGCGGCCTTGTCTGATTTTGATTCGGTAGGCGACAGGCGAGAGCTTGTCCACAATCTCATGTGGTCCTGTCCAGTGAGGTAGGAATTTCTTTGACAGGCGATGGGGAGCTTTCTGCCTTGGCTGGGCAAAGCTGTAGTACCACACTTTGTCTCCGACATTGAGTTCTTGGTAAGAGGCCTTTTTGTCGTAGTAGGCTTTACGACCTTCCGCACTTCTTTGGAGGTTTTGTTGTGCGAAGGCGAAAGTCGCTCTCAGGTGCTGATGCAACTCTTCCAGATACTGGTGAGTGGTGTAGGCGGTGACAAGGTTCATGTCACCAGGTTGGTACAGCAGGTGTAGCGGTAGTGTCATTTGTCGCCCTGTCATCATTTCAAATGGGGCTACTCCGGTAGACCGGTGAGGGGTGGCCCTGATGGCCATCAGTACCAGAGGGAGCTTGATATCCCAATCCTTTTGGTTGGCGGACACATACTTCTTCAACATGCTTGCCACTGTCTTGTTGGCCCGTTCGACCTGCCCTGAGGAAATTGGATGATGGCTTATGTGAAGCTTGGCCTGTATGCCCAGGAGTTTCCATACATCCTGCATAACCTCAGCGGTGAAGTGGGTTCCTCGGTCAGAGTTGACTCTTAGAGGCAGTCCAAATCTTGAGAAGATGTGGTTCATTAACAGGCAGGCTGTTGTTTCTGCTGTATCGTTGGGAGCTGGGAGACACTCTACCCACTTTGTGAATTCGCAAACCACGGTGAGGAAGTATTTGTTACCCCGTGTTGACCGTGGCAGGGGTCCTACCCAATCTATTTGGAGGTCCGACCATGGGAAGGTCATTCCTTTCCGTTGTAGTGGTGCTCTGTGGTTTGGGTTTGCCGGTTGGAACTGGCAACACACCAGGCATCCTTTTACATATTCCGTCACATCTTGCTGCATGCCAGGCCAATATGCTACTTGTTTGAGCGTTTCATAGGTGGCCTTGGCGCCATGGTGTCCAGCGCATGGTGCATCGTGGGCGTGTGTCAGCATTATCCCCCTTTGGCTCTGAGGAACTACAAGCTTTGGCGCAGTTAGGGGCTCAGGGACATATGTGAGAACGCCGTCCTTGAGATGCAGCATGTGCTTGATTGAGTGAAGGTGGCGGAGATCAGAGGAATTGGATAGGTCGGAGGTGGAAATGGGATGAGTTATTGGGTCGGAAATGTGAGCGATAATGGTTTGCAGCGTTGGATCCGACGCTTGGAGGGTGAGGAGATCATCCGCAGTGAACTGAGGTGAGAGTTCAACATGGGAGGAGGCGGGGGTTTGCGCGCCAGCGGCGTGCTGGTGGCGGGTTATGGCAGCAACTGAAGGGTTGGGTGGGAGGGATGGGAATTTCCAAGGCTCTCCATGTGATGCACCTGCTTTGGCAAGGGCATCAGTTTGGTCATTGAGATCTTTGTCTTGCCCTGGTTGGCGTGAATGACCACGGACCTTTTTCCAGTAGATAATCATGTCATGTGTGGTGACAATGGCATCGCATGCTTGGAAAAGTTCCTGATGTTTGACAGGCTTGTTGTTAGCTGTCTTGAATCCGTTCTGTTTCCATCCAGCTAGATGGCATGTGAAACTTAGACAGGCATAGTTCGAGTCAGTACATATCAGGAGTTCTTTGATGTTGTGGGAGGCGGCCAGTTGTAGGGTGATGAGGATGGCTGCTATCTCTGCATATTGAGATGAGTGAGGGCCTAACTTGAACTGTTGTGGTGGGCAAGGGTCATTGTTGAGCCAGACCACGCCTGCTCCCGCTTTCAAGTTGCCTTGTTGATTGTAGGAGCAACCATCGACATATGCTGTGGGCATGCCTTCACACACATTCTCCTCGAAGTACCTATAGTTTGTCAGTTTGCGGTGGTGCCGGTTCTTTGGCTTCTGCTGAGGTATTCAGCGTGTCTGTTGAACAGCTCTGACAGGCTGCTAGCCCGTTTCCCAGTGAGGATTTGTGGTTTTGGGCATATCTTGCCTCGACGTCTCGTCCTTGGAGCGTCATTAACCATGTAGCTATGCGGGCGTTGGTTACCACGCCATCCCTGATTTGTTGGCTGTTGAGGAAGGTCACTGGTTGGTGACACGTTTCAATGATAACCTTCTGAGCTCCAATGTAGTTGGAGAAACGCTGAATGGCCCATACAGTGCAAAGCAAGGCTTTTTCGCAGTCTGAGTATTTGCATTCTGGGGGAAGCAAGGTTTTGCTGGCATAAGCGACCACCCGTTTGTCTTTGTCGTGGAGCTGGTACAGACCTGCACTGAGGCAATGATTGGAGAATCCAGCTTCCAGATAGAATTCTTTTCCTGGGTCGGGGTAGGCCAGGCATGGGGCGGAGCACAGGCGTTGTTTGAGTTTGCTCATGGCTGTGTCCTGGGCTTCCGACCAAACAAAGGGTTTGTCCATCTTCAGGAGGGAAGTCAGTGGTCGTGCGATGTCAGCATAGTTCTCGATGAACTGTCGTGAGTAGTTGCACACTCCCAGAAAACTTCGTAGCTCAGAGATGTTAGTGGGCGTCTTTATGTTTTGTATTGCTTGTGTACGGCTGGACTGCGGCTCAATGCCGCCTCGTCCGACGAGCAAGCCAACATAATTTACCTTGGTTTTACACCATTGTCCTTTGTGGAGGGCAATTTTCGCTCCTGCTGTTGTCAGCTGGTTCAGGACATGGTCGATTTCTTTGAGGTGGTCTGCCACATTGTTGCTTTTCATAAGGATATCGTCAACATAAATGAGGTTGCCTCTGGCTCTGGCATCGGGGCAAGCTTTGTTCAGAAAGATGTTGAATTCAGCTGGGGAGTTGGCATAGCCGAAGGGGCACCTTGTGAAGGTGAATTGTCGATTGCCAAAGGTGAATGCCAACTTGTGTTGGTCATCAGGGTGGACAGGGATTGTCCAAAATCCTGAGGCGACGTCCAGTGTGGATAGGATCGTGGAGCCTTTGATTTTGGGAATCTCTTGGTCCAATTGAGTCATAGGCCATCGCGATAAGGGAACTTGCTGGTTCAATTTGCGATAGTCAATGGTGGGCCGCCATTTGCCGTTTGGCTTTAGGACTGGCCATATTGGGGCGGAGTAGGTGCTGTTGCAGGGTCGGATGACCCCCTTTTGTAGCATGGAGTCAATGATATCTTGCACTGATTCGTATGATGCTATCGGAATCTTGTACTGCCGCACAAATGTCGGTGGCGCATTTGGGTGAGTTGGGATGCGCACCATGTGGATATCAGTCAGGCCACAGTCCAGGGAATCCTTTGCGAAGGAGTCCTTGTATTTGCACAGAACTTCTTTGAGTCCTTGGCGATCCATTTCACTGTGGAGGGCATCTGCCTCGCTTAGGATTTGTTGGACTTGTGCATTGAACCCAGCATAGGGTTCCTCTGAGTCATTTGAGGGACTGTGGGCCTTGACAGTCAGTTCTACAGGTGACTCTGTTGCAGTCTGTGTTGACACAGCGTAGACAGCGAGGTGAGTGTCATCTGTAAGTTCTGATCGGCAGACACTTTCTTTAGGCACCGGCAGAATAGAAGTGATGGTGATGATCTCATGGGGCTTTGTGCAAGTTACGGTGTTGTGGCATTCATCTGACATTAGTTCAACTGGTATGTGGCCGATGACAGGAACTGTCAGTTCAAAGTCATGGAACGCCCGGTTGATGAGCCATCCCAGGTGACTGGCTTTTGGCACATTGATGTCTTTGGCCGTACAGTTGTTGAACAACACATACACAGCACGAGATGACACTTCTATGAGAGGTGTGGCTTCCAAGGTCAGTCCTAGTTTTAGGCAGGTCCTGGAAGGTTGGAAGAAGCCTAGCTTACTGTTAAGGGTCTGGCCAGGTCGCATGTTGAGGCGGACACTGACACTCTTGCTGTAAGCGGGGATTGTGGCTTCTTGCTCGTTGATCATGGCGCATGCATCTGGTATTGTTTGACCAGACCGAAGATTCTTGAGGTTGACTGAAGATGTCAATTGGTGTGACAAGGGAGCCCATATGACGTCATTCACGTTGTCAACGCAGGCGTTGAGACGGACCATGATGTCTGCTCCTATGTAGATGTCATGAGGCAGGTTGGGGACAACCAGGAAGTAGTGACTCAAGAGTCTGTCATTCCATCGAATGTCTGCAGCACAGACGATCTTGGAGGTAGCCATAGTTGTTGAACATGGATTGAGAGGGAAGCGGCTATGCTTCGAGACGTGTGGTATGCTCTGATTTGTCTGCTTCAATGTTCTGAAGAGCTTCAGGCTGATAGCTGAGTTTTCAGCCCACAGGGCTAATGCTGCATCAGGCACTGATGTGTCTTGGACATTTATGGCAGTCATGATTCGGAGGGAACCTGAGTCTGACGCTTGCAGTGAGCAGAGGAATGGGTCTTGGTTCCTGTTGCTTGGAGTGGAACTTGCTCTTGACTTTGAACTTGCATCGTCAGTCAGTGGATGGGGGGCGGTGTCTGTGGCTTGACACTGCCATTCGTTGGAGTTTACTGACTGGAGGGGCAGAGGCTCACGGACTTGTGTCCACATCTTCAGGTGTTTGAAGTCTATTAAGGGTTCAAAGCGGTTAAGCAGGTCTTTCCCAATGAGGAGAGGATATGTGTTGAGTGGTGAGATGTATACTGGGTGAACAAGGTTCATTGGTCCCACTGTTAGGTGAATCGGTGCCACATGTTTTAGTTGTAGGCCTGTGTGGGAATATGCTTGGAGGTTCAGCTCACACCTTTGAAGTTTAAAGGTTCCGTTAGGCCTCTTTGTTCTGTTTTGGACTTCTTCAAGGAGTTCTGTTGACATTAGGGTGATGTCAGCTCCAGTGTCAAGGAGGGCTTCGACCTTGATGTGTTGTTCGATGATAATGGAGAGGTAAAACTTTCTTGCGATACCTTTCTCAATGAGATCACCTAGGAGTTGGGGGACTGGAGTTTGGGATGAGAGAGGTAGGCTGCCCGCATTCTCCACCATTATGTAAGGACTTAGCCTATTTATTAGCTCAATTTAATTGTTACAGGGAATAAGAATTGAATCAGCTGTAAATGATTCACTGTAAATGAATTAATTCAGAATTAATATTTAACACTTCATCAATTATTCGTCCAGCGAAAATTGAGGTTAGAGTATTTTACCAATTCTGGATAAAATATTATTCTGCGGCCAACAGTAACAATATTTTATTATGATTATTGTTATTATTGTAATTATTATATTATAAGCAAGAGGTAACTTGATCTTTGAGTTTAAGACAGTAATTTGATACACAGCACAAGAAACTCGTATATGTGAAAATCAAAACAAGATTTATTGACTACTTCTAATGATTACAGGAAACTAAGGCTAAACACACACACGCACACACATACATACATGCACACACATTCGCGGAGTTGATGAGTTATGAAGAGTCCCAAGTTCAGTGCTAACTTAACTCATAACCTGAGGAAAATCACAAAAGCAGAGCTTTGGCTTGATTCTTTAGGTTTAAAGGAGTTTCACCAGTTTCCAGCAAGAGAGAGAGAAGTTTGCTTGTACCTGCATTTGCTGTGACAGCTGAGGTAATCGGGTTGTTCCGTGACTCGTGTACAGCGGAATCCCGTTCTGGATTGGCTGTCTTTCAGGTGACGTCTTCTCGGGAAAGCCCTGTGGGTTGCGTGGAAGCTTTGAAGGATGCTGCTGGCTGAGCGTCTGGCTTGAGCGGCTCTCTTCTTGGGAGGCTTTGGTCAGATATTTCACGAAGTGTTTTGGAGTCTGGATGTGACGGCTGTCGAATGATCAGCGGCGCAGCTCGTGGTTGAAGTCGGGTGTTCGATGGAAAATCAGCCCCGGTCAATCAGTTATCAATGACCCATGCGACTTTTCCGCCGTGGTCAAAGTAGCGGTGCTTCAGTCCGGCTTCTGACCGATTTCGAGCGATTTCTGACCGACTTCTGACTGACTTCGGACTTCCAGCTTCTGACATTAGCTTGTTCGGACAGCATAGTTTTAAGGGAGCGATCTTCCAATGAGACGTTGCTACGGAGATTAGACACGCCTCGTCTATTGTCTATTGATCACATCGCGTGATATCTGCAGAACATTCTCCTGTTTTATTAACAACTTTATAAAGTTTCTTAATATTTTCCTGATACTGAATTTCAATGTTTAATTCACACAGAATTACAGAGAATTATAAATTCTGCATTTAGAACTCAAACATGACACACTTCTTACACACATATTACTAGACTGACCTAATTAAAACAATGATTACAATAATGCATTTGAAGAAAACCCACATATTGAATACATTGAATAGACATGTTAGTAATTACATCATGGCATGTATTATTCTGTATATAGTTAATACTTTAAGTAATCGACAATTGTCCCTTTTGAGATTCAAGATTGAGTCCTTAAGCATAGTTTAAACTTTGACCGGAGTCACGAGTGACCGGGTCACGATGGACGGTCAACACAAGGGAGGTATTGATAGGACAGATTCGTCTTTAAATCCGTTGATGGGTATTTTCCTGTTCCGTCCGATAATACAAGAGGGTTTTGTGAGAGAATCAATAGATTTAATGTGATCAAATCCACGTGATGGGTTCTGATTAGTTTATTGCTGATGAGCTAAGAAGTCCTTTAGACAGAGTCCTTTGTTAAAAGAAGTCACGTCATCACTCCGGTTAAGGCTAGGCGTTTCCTGTCAGGAAATGATCTTTTGGACCAAAATGAAGCTTTGTTCAATCATGTTGTTCATTGATAAAGTCATTGGTAGGTTCTGTCGAGCAATGCCCTACATAGTTAATAAAAATAGTCATTCATTGTTTGTTCATGATAGTTCACAGTGCATTAACTAATGTTAACAAATGAAACCTTACTGTTTGTGCTTAATAAGATTAAGAGAAAACTGTTATTCATTTTTATGGTAACACTTTACAAGTTGAAACCATAATCACACTCTCTCAATATTCAAAGTGCAAATAAGACCAACTTTTTCTTTGATACAGAGTTAAGAGATGGTTACAACTACACTCCCCAGCCTAAAATAGCTTTCATATTGAGAGATATTTGCATTCATCAGGGAGCCGCTTTCAAAATGCGGGGTATTGAAATCGCGTTTGAATGCGCGTGCGTTTACTTTCACTTTCAGCGATCGCGCGTAACTCTTTAAATATGGAGCGGCGGCGACCGTTATCCAACTGAATTAAATGTTTTTTATTTAAATACAAAGCAAAAGGACAATAGAGACGTAAATGTAGCTCTGTAGCATATTCTTTCCTAATCATCCTAACACTTTGTCATGGCAACATCACGAGACTACTTTTCGCCTCGACAAGAAATCTCGTCACACTTTAGTCTCGCGTAACACGAGATCTCGTCAAACCCCTACTATGTACACATGAAACCACTGAAACGACTCAAATGATGTAGTATACATGCCAGATCAGTATGTGGTGCTGTAATTCTGCCACAGAGATACACTAAAAACAGAGAATAAGACTTGGAGCATGTGCATAAACCTTGTGTGCGGTATACAAACTTCAGTAAAGCTTAGAAATAAAGCTTTACTTTAGTAAAGCTAATTGGCTCAATAGTTTCTGCGGCATGAATACAAGCATGTAGTCCGCTATAGTTGTTCTTGTTGCTGTTATGTGACATAGCGGTGTCTGACTAGGCTCGAGACATGGGGTGATGACGTCATCGTTTCACAAAATATACAGATTGGTTGTACACATGAAAACGCAAGGGTGTCGTTTTCAGATTTTTCCACTCTGGGACCAGGTTTAAAAAAAATAGCGGTTTCAAGCTCCCAAAACGCTGATACAAAATTTTTACGTATATAAGCGTTTCTGTGTGGACGGGCTCTAAATTTCTTTGTTCTGCTTAACACAAAGGACGATTTGGAAGAATGTTTGTAACCAAGCAGATTTCGCCCCATATTGACTACCA
Organism: Megalobrama amblycephala; assembly: GCF_018812025.1. NCBI lineage: Eukaryota > Metazoa > Chordata > Actinopteri > Cypriniformes > Xenocyprididae > Megalobrama > Megalobrama amblycephala. The sequence goes on along the minus strand of NC_063050.1, from coordinate 24,599,070 downwards.
TAGGAAAAAAATGCTATGGTAGTCAATGGGGGGTGAGATCTCCTTGGTTACCTTCCATATATCTTCCTTTGTGTTCAACAGAACAAAGAAATCTATAAGGATTTGGAACAACCTGAGGGGGATTAAATGATGACAATTTCCATTTTTGGGTGAACTATCCCTTTAAAAATGGCATTTAAAAAAAAAGGCATCTGATTAAAAAATGTATTAATTAATGACATTTTATTTTTTAAATGAACACCATACATGCTTATCTGCATAGAAAGTAGTGCTGGGCGGTATGACCAAAAATGTATATCAAGATATTTTTCAAAATTATATCGGTTTCACGGTATATGAGGGTATTTTTTCCCCTACGCATGATCGGGCGTTAACCACATTTTCTACTGATTGAGAGAGGAAATACTGCAGTAGAATGCACTAGAATGCCCTGTTTTACTGTCATGATGAGTGAATATTGTAGAAAAATTCCACACTAGCGTTAATACAGGTTAACAAAGCCCCACAAAATGATGCTGTGGGGAGACAACAACCAATAAAACACTGACCTGCAACACACTCATTACAGATACATGAATATTATGACCATGGAGATAGAAAAAAAAAAGAGTTGAGGGCACCTTAAGCATTTTATAAATCTATAACAACAAACTGCCAAAACGAGGAAGAAACGCAGAAGAACATTTAAACCTTAAAAAAGGATATTTTCAGTCCATTTAAGAGCACTACAGTCTCTGAACAAATGACACACGAAAGTTTAACACAGAAAGAATCAAGCAGTTAAATTTTTGCCCATTCTTCTTTGAATTGTCAGTCTATTTATTAACTTACATCGTCTTCTGTGTAGCAGAATAACCCATCGTGTCATCGCGGTCGTGATCAGACGTACAGTTCAGTGTCCTTTGCATTACATTTCATTTGAAGAAGACGTGATGAAATATGTGCACATACAAGCTGCTGGTTCATGTTTAGAGCACTAGAGTGTATGAAATAGGTCCATAAAAAACTTAGACCGGAGTGAGCGTGTTTATATCTGATATATATAACGTTAATCCATGTGGAGAACGTTGTTAATCTCCGCGCAGAAGCCGCTCTATCTCGCGCGCCGCGTGTAGTTTGAATTCTCCGCTGTAATCAAGGGCTGAATCCGAAATCGCCCCCTATAACCTCAAATAGGGCATTATTTGAGGCAACAGCCATTTGGTGTCCGAAACCATAGTGGACGTTATTAAGTGCACTCATTCAATCTCACATTGCACCGCATTAACGAGTGTACAGCCGATGCACACACAACGGCTGTCCGAATTCACTCACTCGTTTTCATTCACGCTTTCAAGTTAACAATATAAGTGGATAACGTAGGGAATAGTGAATGAGGCTTTAGGGGGTGATTTCGGACTTACCATAGGCTGTGATGCGATATCAGCTGTGCTCTCACTACAGTGCAACAGTGAAACGGGACGCTCTCAAACAGTGACGCTGCGCTGTTCTCCAAACAGTTTTGGAGAATTTGATTTTTCCCATTCAAAGAGATTGCATGATGCCCAGGATATACGAGAGGCGTTTCAAAGATGGCCGTCGAGTGAAATGACTTGTCTTAAAGGGACTTTGGCGACACATACCGGTATTGCGGTATCATCAAAATTAATATCATAACAAAAATAAATACCGGTATTCGGTATGAACCGGTATACCGCCCAGCACTAATAGCAAGGTCAGTGTAATCTGGTTTAGATCTCCTTTCATTTGTTAGAAGGTTGCACACCTCTACAAGCAGTGATGAAGAGAGGACGCGCTGCTGATTTTGTGTGTGCCTCTATTTGGGTTACAAATTGACTTTAATTTTCATGTTTGTGCAGCTCTCATACGGATGAGTCTCCCCATCAGCTTCATTTATTAAGATTCAGCACTAGTGTTTATCCTCTAGCACACGGATTAAAAATGTAATTACCGATTAGAAGTGACATTCTTGTCATTTTGGTCAAAAATGAACAAACTCAAGTTTTCCTGTAGGCTTTTGCTCAAACTTTGTTAGACAAAGCAAAGGCAATAAGTGGCATGCATTTCTGCCATAACTAACCCACTGTTTAAGGTATTATCTACATAAATAACAATTAAAGTTCATAAAATCAGAAATGTGATACATTTTACTACTTATATATGAAAAAGTATAACTATTCCTTCGCTGTTAAAAAGAGATAAACAATAAATGAGCCTCATTCACCTGAAAAACATTCTCCTACTCATAAGATACTTGACCAGATCTACTGGCCTATTTCAAGTTCTTTGTTGTACACTCATCAAAGGGAATGTCATACTAGGTGAGGATCACAACCTCTCTGACAAATACACCTGTCTAGATGCCTGTAAGGTCATATCCTGAAGCGCTGATATGGCCCAGCTCAGTTGAGGGCAGTGAATTCATAAGGTTAATAAACAGATTCTTACTTCAAGTGCCTGTGAGGTATTTTGAGCCATGAATACATCATCTATCTGTCAGCTAAACAATAGAAAGACTGACCTTAAGAATGTTTACAACCTTAAACACTGAGCAAAGATTCATGGACCACAACACAGAGAAAGCCAAGACTCATAATTTGCAGCTCCAGAGTGATTAGTTACATGGCATTTACCGCAAAGATGTTCTGTTTAGACCCTAAAGCAATTTCATTGACTGAGACAACTTTTTACTCTATACAGTGTCTAGAAATTACACAGCCCTACATCATTTTCTGCTGATTTGCAAAAAGGCCTAATATAACATAATTTGATGATGCTGAGTACAAAAACTTTTCTTGATTCCATAATTTTTTTTTTTTCCACAAAATAATAATGAAGATTATATATGTATCAGGTTTAATACAAAATAACAAAAGCAGTCAAATGTTAAAAGTTTTGACAAAAAGTATTAAAAACAAATTTTAACTGCTAAGGAGTGAGAAAGTACATTTACACTCTATTTAATGTCAACAAACTTTACCTAAACAGTTATATCATTTCTATAAATGATCATTTTCTGTCACTGTTTGGATGCAGAAAAACACCCACAGATGTAGCAGAAACATTTGCATTTTCTTCTGTCACTGGTCATAATTCTAATCTTGAAATCAGGATTTGACAAAAAATAATTTCATTGAAAATCAGCAGAGAATTATATATATATATAACATTGCTCAGAGGAAGATAGAAATCATGTCAGTTTTACTGGTGATTATATTATATACTAGCTATAGTTTTATAGATTATAGATCATACTATAACAACGCAGATGAATCACCAGAATATTTTTTTTTCCAGCTGATGAATGATAAAAACATTGACAGCCAATCAAACCTGACTTAAAAGAGCTCAAGCATTTTAAGAGGCAGACAACATAATTGCAGAGCACTATAATAAACAGTTATCGTGCACTGGTGTGGATGCTAATATAGTTATTTTTATAGTGCAAATGCTTTCCACACCATTACTGTAGTTTTGCAATTATCATTCCATAAATTAACATGCTTTCATAGACACTGAAAGTTCTCCCCTTACCTTTTTCCCCTACAGCATAAAGATTTTAAGCTTAACATTTTAGTTACATCAGCATTTGAAACAAAGAGCATTTCAGAGGGCATCTTTTTTTTTTTTTTTTGGCCAAGGAACACTTTCAGCAATTACAACCAAGGGGCAGAATGCAGTAAAGTGCACTATAATGACAAGAGAGCTGACTAGCATTCAGATCGCAGATGCTGTACAGCTTGAAGCCAAACTAGTTGGAACAGCAAGGCGCTCTCGAGAAACTGAAAAATCTTCAAAACAGAGAGACGGCTAATGAGGAAGCTGAGCACAGTGTGTTTAAATTCATTAGGAAAAGCCGTGCAACTCATGTCCACATTTAGTGGCTGATTAGAATTTCTGAGAGCAGATTGAAATAAACTGCAATTTGGTCAAGACCACTTACAGTGCCTGTAATTGTTATTTCCACATACACATGCAGCTGTCCATGTGCTAAGCATGACAGGGAGCCACCTTTTGCTTTCTAGAAAGTAGAATGATTTCAAGCTAAAAAGCTTGTAGAATGGTTTTCCTGCCAGGTCCTGTAGTTACATTATATTTACTGTACTTTAAATATTTAATTAACTAAGAAAGAGTAATTTAATTAACTAAGAAAATATGTTAATCACCAGGTGATTAACATATTTATATTAATTCTATCTTTTATAATTATAAAAAGTTTGGAAAATGGATTTTTGGATGATTTCAAATTAAGTGAAGTCATCTTTATTTACTCTGTATAGTGTTTTATTCAATACAGATCATTTCGAAGCAACTTCACAGAAATAAACAGGAAAATAAAGATCAATGATGCAAATATGACAAATTCAAATATGTCACAAATTCAAATTCTGCTGTAAAGCAGCTCTACATAAGATACATGTGTCGTTATTCAGCTGAATTCAGCTTGAGTCAATGTTGATTTGATTCGGTTCAATAACAGGTGTCAATGTTGCTAAATTTGTCAATTATACAATTGAATCCGCTATAAAGCAGCTCTGTGGAAAACAATATTTTAGAGAGGCACATTGGCCAAAAGGATTTAGTTGCACAAGGTACCTGAAAGTAATACAGAAATCCATGCGGGAAGAGAAAGAGAACGCAGAAGAACACAGACATCTGGAGTTTTTAATTTCATGAAGATGATCCTGGGTAAATGAGTCCTGCCCAAATGAATAGAGTCATAAAAAGAAATAAAGTTTAAAAGCCCTGGAATTAATCAAGTTACAGACACACTATGACCATCAGGCATGTTTCATAAATTGAATAATGTGAGCTAGGTGTGTGTGTGTGATAATCACAGTGGCTGCCTCTATGCTCTCCTGTAATTTCAGCAGATGTTTAATCTCTCTCCAGAGGAGGTGGATGTTGCTCATGCTGAACAGTATCAGATCTGGACTCCCTCTCCCTACAGGGCACTGGAGGTTAATGTAAATACCAAACCCAGCAGCATGTGAATTTTGGAGCACCAGTTCACCTTACAGCACTCTTTGGGTCAGATTTACTAAACAGGGCAAATTAGCGCGAGAGGACAATTGGGAGTGGAAAGTTCTGCAGATGATCTACAGATGACGCGCAAATTAAACAACATAGATGCAGCCGGATCATTTCCATAATGACCAACGCAATCTACCAAGAGCAGAGCAAATTAGTGTCTGGTTTAAGACATGCTGTTTTAAAATGGTAAATAATGGCATAAATACCAGTAAATTGATTAGCGTAAACCTTAGTAAATCACATTGCGTGATTAATTTAAATACTCTCCTCCCATAAATTTGCCGTCTGAAAGGGAAACTCCTAAAAATGCATATGCAATAAGGTCAGCTGCAAAAATAACTAGCCTATGTCCACGCCTTTTCATAGCTAATTTTTCACTGCGTGTCTTTAGTAAATCCTGACAGTAGTTTTTTAATGCCAAAAAAAGAGTTTGCGCTAGTGCAAACTATTAGTAAATCTGGCCCTTAACGCAAAGGCTCACATTTATCACTCAGAGTGTTATGTGACAGCAGAAGACCCAGAAGCAAAGGAGCAAGTTAACTGTGTTTATTTAGAGTCCAGTACAGTATCCAACATAAACAGACTGCCAGGCGTCGACACACAGGAACGCTGCAGCTGGTGAACTGAAACAAAATAGAGTTCGTTCCCTGAAGGAAGCTCACAAAGCACTGGAGCTCGGTGGCCGATCTGGACGTGCCTTAGGTGGTAGATGGTGAGCACCAAACCTGTCGGATGGTAGGAACCAGGCTTGTAGACAGAAGGCTCAAAGAAGGCTTGTAGACAGAAACACGGACCACGAGATCAGGAACTGGAGCTGGGAGCCTTGGACTGGGAAAAACTACAGATTTACGTCACACTCACAGCGAGATAATTATCCGACAAAGACAAGAACGAACAGCAGGGAGAAATAGCCAGAACAATCAACACAGACACAGAACAGGTGCGGACGGGAGAGCGCGAACGCCGGCAGAAATGACGAACAGCTGAAACACAAAAGAGGCAGAAAATAAAGAAATAATCAAACCTGGCTCATGACATAGAGATAATGCAGTCCCACAATGCATTATGACACGCTCAACGAAAAACAAATCCAATGTGGCAGACAAGTGTAAGTTATAAAAAAGTATCACTAAAAATTTTAATTAGCATAATTAAATAATTAGACAATAATTGAGCATACCATGTATTCTTATTCTTAACATATTGTGCTTTTAGCTTAGCAATATGCTAACAACAAACGCTACCTCCTTAGAATCACCTTATTTTGGAACAAACTCACAGACAAACACACACTTGGAATTTACAAAAACACAGGTAGTTTGATAAGTCGATAATGAAATCTCAAAAATATAATGGTATACCAGCTTTTCTGAAATACCAACTTTAATTTGATATCAGCTGACAGGCGGCTGCTTTTAAACATTACTGTGCATATTCGCGTGAGCGACTTGGTAATGATTACTTATGACAGCACTACACGCGCTATTTTGTAAATTGTTATAAACAGAGGCCACTAATATGTTCTATTTGTCTCCCCTACTTTATTTCCTCACATCTGAAACAAAATAGTGCCAGAAGATAAACTCCCCAGCTTTTTATCAGATCTTTTCATCATCTTTTGTATCTCATCCTTCCCTCTGGATATTAGAAACATAACATGGTTTTGTCTTCAATTAAGGATGGAGCACTGATAACCGACACAGTGCTGAGGCTTGCAAAGCACTGCTCTGCTGAAAGCTAACAAAAATCCTCAAAAGACACCGAACCTGGAAGGGAGACATGTAACACGCACCACTGATGAATAATGAGATTACAACAGCACACAAAACATCCCTCCCAGAAAAAAACAACAATGATCTAATCGAGCATGTTGTGCTCATATTTGTGCAGAGAAGAATGGCCCATTTTTGAGAATATACACTGTGGCCAGTGGTTATCTTCTCAGTACACTGAACCAAGTAAGTGTGCTGTATAAAATCAATATTATGAATGTGAATGATCAACCCCAAATGCTAAAGCACAGACACACACACACAAATTTTGAGACCTCTTAAAAGGTTAAGGTCGGGACACACCAAGCTGATGGCCGGCAGTCGGCAATGTCAGACCGAAGCAGTTTGAACAGTTTATGGTTGGGATGAGAGGAGTCTCTTATGAGCTCTGCGCAAACACCTACTGTGGTGAAGATGTTCAGTTGCTGGTAGTTGAGTGCCAGTGATACAATGGGCAATATTTGCCACCTTTTGCAGGGCTTTCTTTTCACTCACCATTCAGCAGCCATACCACACTGTGAGGGAACTGGTCAGAATACTTTCAATGATGCAACAATGAAAAATTGTGAGGATCTGAGGGGATAGATGGGCTTTCTTAAGACTCCTTAGAAAGTACAAATGCTGATGTGCCACAACCAGAATTGAAGTGTTCTTACGCCAGGACAGATCCTCAGATATATGGACACCTAGGAACTTGAAGCTGGAGAGATGTTCTAGATAGGAGAGTGTCAACTGCATTTCAATTTCTGGAAGTCCACAATCAGCTCTTTGTTTTTCACAGCATTAAGTGTAAGGTTGTTGGTGGAACACCATGCTGCCAGGTTTTGGATCTCCTCCCTGTATGCAGTCTCATTATCTGGCCCAACACTATCATATCATCTGCGTAGTTAATGAAGATGTTATAGTTATGTAGAGGCACACAGTCATGGGTGAACAGACAGTAGAGTAACGTACTCAGCGTGCGACCCTGTGAGACACCGGTGTTCAGAATGAGAGTTGAGGACATGTGACTGCCCAACCTCACAGAGTGGGGTCGATTGGTAAGAAAATCCAGAATTCATCTGCAAATGGAGGTGCAAATACCATTGAGCATGATGATCAGTTTTGTGGGGATGACTGTTAAATGCGGAACTAAAATCAATGAACAGCATCCGGAAGTATGTATTATTATTTTCCAAGTGTGTGAGGCCTGAATGTAGAGCAGTAGAGATGGCATCCTCTGTTGACCTATTCGTGCGATAAACTGGTATGGGTCCAGTGTAGATGGTAAGCCTGATATGAAGTGACTTTTCTCAAAGCCTTTAAAAATAATGGGAGTAAGAGCAACAGGGGGAAATGGTAAGCAAGCACTGCTTTGCTACGGTTATATAGTATACCTGCAGTCTTAGTTCCCTTTTTGAATGATGAAAATAGACTATTGATACTAGACAGATATCAATGAAAAATAGACAGATATTTACTTACACAAAGGTGCAGAATGCACATGCTAGTCGACAGTCACCTTTAGTCCTGTTGGTGTGTTCAAGCACAGCTTGTTGGCCGAGACGCAGTCGACGAGAGGTGACAACACAGTCAGCTTTCGTCGCCACTAGTTAAAAAAAAAGAATATCTTTCATTTAATCTTCCTCATGTCATTCCAAACCCTTAAGACTTCCGTTCATCTTCGAAACACAAATAAAGATATTTTAATGTAATCAGAGAGATTTCTGTCCCTCCATTGGCAGTCCACACAACTACCACTTTGATGCTTCAAAAAGTTCATGGATTAGTTTACAATCTCTTCATATGAATTGAGCAGTTTAATCCAAATTTTCTAAAGAGACACCATCGCTTTATATGAACATATTGAATTTAGGCTTTAATTCACTTATAAACATTCATCAACACATGCATCAGATAAGGTAATCGGAAGGTCAGGCATGTTTGCTTGACGTTTGAGAACCAGTGAGGTTCATTCTCGGATAGGGCTGCAATAACTATTCGATAAAATCGATAATAATCGATAATGAAAATCACTGACAACGATTCTCATTATCGATTAGTCGGGTCTGCCCACCGTGCACGGAAGACTTCCGCCAGTTGCGTCAAATTACAACACTGAATAACGCATTTCTATGGAAAAAAATGCATCTAAAAATAGTGAAGGAAACAGAGTGAGCTGCTGCAGGAAAGGTATATCAACCAAACTGCCCAAAACATGAGCATTCTTTATTTTAAGCTTCAAGCTAATTTATTAGCATAATGGCATGCTGTCAGGTGCTTTGACAGATGCATGTGCGTCCTCAGTGTAAAAAGTTCATTCTACAGCTATATCCTTATCTGTAAATGTTACAAATTCATGCAAACATTTCCATTTTTCAGTTTGTTTTTCTCCAATCCTGCCTCTTGTGATTCTCTGCAATTTGGGTCTACACTGCTCCTTGGTGTTGTGGTTAGAGCTCTGGGCCACCAGCAACACATTCTGGGTTCTAGCCCTGGTCGTGACATACTGAGCTTTATGCACCGTTGCTTGGCCGAGAGTGCCCTATGTCACTTTCTCTCACACGGACACTCAACATGACAGAAAGAGAGCACATGCAGGGCTTGTTGACAGAACTGTCACTGTCCTGATCGGACCAGTGCTGCATTGTCATGAAAGTTTATAATTTTCACGCATTTTAAGCCTTGTCAATTTAAATATTTAAGAGCAAAAAGATGCAAAAGATAACACAGCACTCGCGAGTTAGAAGTTTTGTGTGTGCAAACTGCACATCCGAAGCATGCACCCAGAAAGCCACGTCTGAGAGCACGTGAATACTGAATTGAGCTCTCTTTCATGTCTTCTTGCACTTGCAAAATTATGTCAAAATGCCTGTCTTGGCGAGTGTCCTAGTAAACATATTCTTATGTCTTAAGTGAACTTAAACACAAGAAAGTAAATGCATGTGTACAGCATATATATTGGATCAGTGCATTGTTCTAAATTGACAGCAGCCTAACATTGAGACTACAAACAACAGACTCATTGCAAAAAAAAAAAAAAAAAAAAAATCACTCAATGCTCTTGACTGAAGAAACTGTTGTAACTTTGAATTATCTATATTTAATTTATACAGTGAATACTATAAAGTATTATTTTACATTTGATTACTTTTTAAATTTCTTTACCTAATCTACATCTAACTACTGTTAGATTTGCCTAAAAAAACCCTGAAAAGCACTTTTTGCTTAATTTGCATCTTTGCAACATGTCTCTGTTGTGTTTATTTAAAGGATTAGTTCACTTTCAAATAAAATTTTCCTGATAATTTACTCACCCCCATGTCATCCAAGATGTTCATGTCTTTCTTTCTTTAGTCGAAAAGAAATTAAGGTTTTTGATGAAAACATTCCAGGATTATTCTCCTTATAGTGGACTTCAATGTCCTCCAGACAGTTGAAGGTCAAAATTACAGTTTCAGTGCAGCTTCAAAGGGCTTTAAACGATACCAGACGAGTCTTATCTAGCGAAACGATCGGTCATTTTCGAAAAAAAAAATACAACTGTATATTCTTTATAAACACACATGATCGTCTTGCACATGCTTCCGGTTTCCGTATTCTTCAAAAAGCTTATGCTGTATGTCCTACGCCTTCCCTATTCTACTTACGGAACAAACGCGGCGCCAGTTCCGTTTTTTTTTTCCATAAGTAGAATAGGGAAGGTGTACGACATACAGCGTAACCTTTTTGAAGAATACGGAAAGCGGAAGCACGTGCAAGGCGATCAAAAACATCAATTTCTTTTCGACTGAAGAAAGAAAGAAATGAACATCTTGGATGATATGGGTGTGAGTAAATTATCAGGAAAATTTTATTTGAAAGTGAACTAATTCTTTAATAGTGTTTGAAATTTAGATTTATATTTTATATTATATTTACACACCGCGGCCACACTATATGACAGATGTATCACTTTTCTCACCATGTTATCAACTATCTGATATTCCGATACTCATATATTTGCAAGTGAGTGTTTTGTCATTTAAAAACCTACATCATGATCTATAACGTTATAAATTAAGACATCATCTTAATCTATAGCGCGAGATGGGCGCCGCCTTGTTTGTTTGCGCTTTAGTTCAGAGAGTCCTGTCAGTCAGATTTATAGGCTACAGCATGTGAATTCATCCATTTGTACCGAAAATACATGTGGCCGGTGAACTGGGAGAAGAATAGAGTGAGCTTTATAGTTACTTACACAATGTGTATCTGATACGAATAAATGTCGGCAAATTATAGGCTATTTGAATGGATTGTTATTGCTGCTTCCATAGACATCAGTGTATATTCCATTGGCTGTTGCGTCACGACACGTGACACCACAGGATATAGAGTCGGCCGACAGATATTTAGCATGCTAGATATTTGTCTGGCATCAGCAAGGTGTCAGCGACGCATCAGCGAGCCTCTTTGATGCGTCGTTGAGTAGTTCACACTTTCCCCAGGTCACAGCCCGACCTGTCGGCGAGCTCGTTAACTTGCAAATCGGGCTTAAATCGGGCTTAAAATCCTGTAGTGTAAACTTGGCATAAGTGTGCCAAAAAATATGCCCCACAGCATTACACCTCAACCACCAGCAGCCTGAACCAAGGCAGGATGAATCCATGCTTTCATGTTGTTTAGGCCAAATTCTGTCCCTATCATCAACCAGTATATCGTTTTTCCAATATTCAATTCTTTTGGTGAACCCGAGTTACTGTTGCCTTTCTATCAGATCAAATCAGACTGGGTGTTCTCCTGACCTTAACCAGGCATTTTCACCAACAGAATTGCCACTCACTGGATATTTTCTCATGCTCTGCCTGAAAATCCCAGTAGATCAGTAGTTTCTGATCAGTAGTTCCCATCTGGCACAAACAACCATGTGACATTCAAAGTCACTTAAATCACCTTTCTTCCTCATTCAGATGCTACTTTTGAACTTCAGCAGATCGTCTTGATCATGTCTATATGCCTAAATGCATTGAGTTGCTGCCATGTGATTGGCTGATTAGAAATTTGCTTTAACGAGCAGTCGAACGGGCGTACCTAATAAAAATACACTAATTAAAAAAGTGGCTGATGAGTGTATTTTTAATTAGTGTATTTTTTAGGGTACCTGAAGCTAATTTTGGAGCTCTTTATGGAATCACAAGATTATCATTTTCTTCTTTTTCTCCTCAAAACAAATGTATCCCTTTTATTCTATACAGATCCCAAACCATTACAGCACAAAAGAAACCATCCATGCAAGATGGGAACAGTTGATGATGACAATGTTCTTTAATGGTCAGTAGTTTACTGTGCCTGCCAGAGGTGGGCTGCTGGCTAAAGGGGTTTTATTGATCTGGTGGAATTTACAGTGAACTAATAATGTTAAGACTTTCTGTATGCATCGCATGCCCAAAGCCTCTGACAACAAATGGCATGGATGATGCTTTTTAAACATCACATAATGGTGTGTGAGAGGGCTTGTTAACCTAACATTAACAAAACCCTTAGATTGTGTGATTAAATGTGCATTTTGATGGGTCATAAATAAACTCTTACCTCACCCTGCATCTTCATTAATGCATCTCTCGCAGTCAATAATTCACACTCGTAATTTACAGTTTAACTACTGAATCTATTGAAACACTTTGTTTAGTGTTAATTAAATCAGATATGCATGCGATATTGCTTGGTCACTCCCTGAAATGTAAGGTCAACCATACACACACACACACACACACACACACACACTAAATCAGAATCCTACACTGTAAACCGCAATGTTAGCAGAACTAAAAACATTTCAAACAAGAAAAGCCGACAACAACTAAAGAGACAAGTTCATTTCAGTTCATTTTTGCTCACCAATGCTGCATTTATTTGGTTAAAAAAATCTGTAACATTGTGAAATAATATTACAATTTAAATAACTGTTTTGTTTGATGAATAGAAAGTTCAAAAGAACAGCATATTTGAAATAGAATCTTTTGTAACATAAAAGTCTTTACTGTAACTTTTGAACAAATGAATGCATCCTTGCTGAATAAAAGTATTGATTTCTTTAAAAACAAATATCTCACATTCACAGCTTTATTTTAATGTATTTAACTCTGCAGCCTGAATTAAAGGACACTTTAGAATTTAATCTATCCTTAACAGGCACGTCACCTGTTCATCAGCAGTGTACTAACTGCTCTGATGCTGCTCCTTGATTAACAGCAGTTATTAATAAAAAAAAAAAGAATTATCTTTGTGCAGGTGAGTATTAATTGAGTCACGTTTGACAATAAAGTGGTCAAGAAATTAAACTGAATTGCTTTCCTTAAAGGTGCCCTAGAATTAAAAATTGAATTTACCGTGGCATAGTTAAATAACAAGAGTTCAGTACATGGAAATGACATACATTGAGTCTCAAACTCCATTGTTTCCTCCTTCTTATATAAATCTCATTTGTTTAAAAGACCTCCGAAGAACAGGCGAATCTCAACATAACACCTCTCCAACAGTGTAGCATTAGCCGTTAGCCACGGAGCACCATCAAACTCATTCAGAATCAAATGTAAACATCCAAATAAATACAATACTCACATAATCCGATGCATGCAGCATGCATGACGAACACTTTGTAAAGATCCATTTTGAGGGTTATATTAGCTGTGTGAACTTTGTTTATGCAATGATAGAGTCAAGAGCTCGGGAGGGGGCGGAGAGCGCGAGCAATTAAAGGGGCCGCAGCCTGAATCGGCGCATTTCTAATTATGCCCCAAAACAGGCAGTTAAAAAAAATAATTTAAAAAAATCTATGGGGTATTTTGAGCTGAAACTTCACAGACACATTCTGGGGACACCTTAGACTTATATTACATCTTGTAAAAAAACGTTCGATGGCACCTTTAATTATGCCTGCACCACAAAAACCCTTGTCTATAGCAAACTGATTACATGTTCAAAGAACTTTGCTTTAGTACACTTCTGAAAATGTTTCATAGCCTCAACTCCCCATGATTGATTATTACAGTGTCTTTCCTCTTATATCTATCTACATTCTCTGTAATCATTAGTATACCAAGCTACCTCAAATTTGACTCGAAAAGCAGTAAGTGTGAAGCATTAATACTAAACAATAACGTGGGCGTTCTGGAAAGATCAAGAATTGTTTTTGAATTCAATTCATGTTCCGCTACCATTTTAAAGGGCTGTTGGTGTCCTGTGTGGGCGTTTCATCTGAGTAATTATGAACATAGGAAAATGTTGTTTTCTTGTACAATACCCATGAACTGTATCTCTCACTGTTACAACACTGTGCATTATGTTAAATAATGTAGATTTATACAGGCCAGATATTTATTACATTGAGGAATGTGTCAATGAAGAATAAATACACCACTCCAGTCCTTTGTGTGCTAGGTTTTTCTAGCCTTTAAATTTTACTACTTTTCCCCCCTATTTTAGGAAAATGCTCTATTGGAATAAAACATGTCTGATTAAACTGCAACAGCTTGCACAGTGCAAAAAAACTGATGCTCTGTGTTTGGTGGTGGTGATATAAAAGCCTTGTGTGTTTGTCTACCTGCTGTTATCAATAAAAAAGGCTGCTCTCTGTCCCACAGATGCACCGCCACCTCGCCTTATGAGGGAGGCAGAGTAATGGCCACCAGGTGATGTGCCTGATGTGGGGTGTTTATTTATGTGCTGTGTAAGAGCCTGTAGTGCTCAGCGTGGGATATGTAGCACTGCTTACAGAGAGTATATGAATAAATGTCTCAGCATGTTCCGCACCTGCCGCTCTACACTTTTGGAGAATTACCATAGAACTTATAAACAATGATGAGGAATAAAATATCCAGTAGAAGAATTATTAAATATGTCATCAACAGTGGGGCTTCTCTACAATAGGGGCCGCTGTGGTGCAGAATTCATTTTATGATCATCCATCATTATTGTTTTAAACAAAGGCGAAGTAGAAGACAGCAACGAAGAAGACGAAAAAGATGAGGACAATGAAGAACAAGACAGTAAATGAAGATGATGAAGACAAAGACGATAAGGAAGACAATGAAGAACAAGATGAAGAAAATGAAGACAAAGAAGAGAGATTGTGAAGATGATAGCAAAGACAATAAAGAACAAGATGAAGAAGTAAATAAAGATGATGACAAAGACAACAAAGAAGAAAATGAAGAACAAGAATTTGAAGACAATGATGACAATGAGGAGAAGGACGATGAAAACTAAGACAATGAAGAAGACAAGGAGAAATAAGATGAAGAAGAAGATGACAAAGAATAACATGGTTAAGAAGACAAAGAATAGGATAAAGAATAAGAGGACGACAAAGAAGGGTGAAGAAGAAAAAGACGGTGAAGACAAAGGCGACAACAACGAAGTTGACAAATAACATGACAATGATGAAGATAAAGAAGATGAAGAAGAAGACCTGACTGTGTGGAGCTCATTAACTACATTCAAAAGTTTTGAATCACTAAGGCCCTGTTGTTTACATGTGGTATTAAGTTGCAATTTGGTCGATCGGATCACAAGTGGCCAACGCTAAATACAGGTGTAAACGAGGTCTAAACCTTTTTGATCTTGTCCACTTTCGACCACTTCCAGAGGTAGTCGAAAACACATTCAACTGGATTGCTGTCATAGCTCATGTGATCGAATGTGTTCGAAGAGCCACAAAAGACCGCCTTCTCTCTGCCTTCTGACCGAATGCATAAACATTATGGGACGCGTGCTAGCCAGAAGGTATTTAAACTTTGTCAGCTGAAGACCCAAGTTTGGTTTGAAGATGAAAAACGTACCAAGCACAATGTTCTCTCACCATTGCGATTTCTAACACACACTCACTGCGTTCAGTGTGGTCTTGCGGCTATCAGAGCAGAAACGAAAGCTGCTGCTCTCCTTATGTTTTTCCGTCGTCTCTGGTCGTGTTCATATGTAAATTGTGCAAGCTTATTTTCCATTAGATCTAAAAAATCAGAAAAAAAAAAAAAAAAAAAAACTTCAATTACCTGCCCACAGACCATCCCCTCAAAGAAATCAGGACAAAAATGGTTGAATGTGGACAAAAAAAGAAGGATTAAAACACCAGGTGTAAACGGGTATGTGTCTGCCTCATCTACTTGTGATCCAATTGACCAAAACACATCTTAATACCAAGTGTAAACAGGGTCTATGAAATGTAACATTGAGAAAAAAAAAAAAGAAAAAAAATGAATTGATGTGACTGGCTTGTAGAATGCTTCTCACAGACCTTCTGTTCCCACAGCAGCTCAACACCTCAAACTTGCATTCATCCATCCTTAATACTCTTAATCAACCTAATCGTTTCCTATCCAATCTTTATTTTCACTTGTCCATCCTACCCTATTTTGATTTGCCAGTGTCAGCCTTTTTCTTTGAAACTCTGCCCAAAGGGCCAGCATCCCAGAGTCTTCTCTGCATGGTTGCAGATGAAGCTGCTGTACAATATAGTCTGTACTGGTCAATGAATCTGCCAACTGAGTACCAATGGGAAGTCTGTTTCTCAAACTAGAGATGCACTTGTCCTTTTGTTGTGCATCTGGGTTGTATACTTCTTAGATGCAGTTTGCTTTATTCTTTTAACAGTCTGGAATAGTCATCATCAAAATCAGTAATATTGTGAAATATTACTATTTAAAATAACTATTTTCTATTTTAATATATTTTAAATTATAATTATTCCTGTGATGTCAAATCTGAATTTTCAGCAGCCATTCCTCCAATTATCTTCAGTGTCACATGATCCTTCAGAAATCATTGAAATATGCTGATTTATTATTATTATTATTATTATCAATGTTGAAAGCAGTTGTGCTGCTTAATATTTTTATGGGAACCATATTTTTTCAGGATTCTTTGATGAATAGAAAATATTCTAAAGAACAATTTATTTTGAAATACAAATCTTTTTTAACATTCTAAATTTCTTTACTCTCACTTTTGATCAAAGGTATAGGTATGTATATAAAATTTACAATATCCAAAAATTCCCATTTTGACTGTCTGTTTGATTAAATACTACACTGGTAAATGGAAGCTTTAATTTCCAAAACAAAGTCTTCCAGACTTTTGAACAGATCTTTAAAAACAGAAAGATAATCAGATAATTTTAATACAGGATGATGAATCCTTATCTTAGTTGCCCAGTGCCCACCAGCAACAATGACTTTTGCCCTTTTCCATGGCCCATCACTTCCCACATTATCACATGATTTGCTCTAAATATGTATCAAGATCTGCTTCATATATGTATTCTCATATGTGAGAATCAAAAAATCCTCCTCTTCAGTCCAAGCATTTCAACTAGCCTCCAGATAACCACCCATGTACACAATGGTATGGTTCAGCTGGACATATGACATTATCTGGCTATTACTATGCAAATGGTTGCCTCTTCTTCTCCCGAGCTGAGCTGTATTACATATTGTAGAATTATCTGACAGGGCAGACGGAGCTGCACCGTTTTAGATGCAGGAAGAATTCATTTACACCACCAGTGATTCATGAGCACATCTCTCTGATTCACTTTAAATGTGCATTATCAAACATAGACTCTATTCACATCTGTTAGTAAATACCAACCGTATTTCCTAGAAGATGTGAATGTAGTCCATGTGTGATAAACACTAACGGTGTGACTCTCAATTTGCCCTTTATACAGGTGTGGCTCAAATACAGTCTGTATAAACTAATAACCCAAGTCAAGCCCCTTTTTCTCACATTAACCATGGATATGCCTGTAACCATAGCGACAGTGACTAAAGTAAATATCAAAGATGCCGACTTCCGAAATTTCAGTCTTATCACAGATGATTCAACATTAAGTCCATCTGAGGCACAGGTTTATCTGTCAAATTGGATAATTAACTGACAACAACATCAAATACTTGTTAAGCGCAACATTTAGATCACACACAAACCACAAAGAGACGACTGAAAATCTTCAGGAAACATACAGCTCATATCACCATGTCTTTGAGCAGCCATGTCTTTCCTCCTGTCTTGATACAAGTCAAGACAGGAGGGCGAAAAGTGTTTTGTTACCAGGTTTGGTACAACAAAACCATAGTTTGACTAACTACTACATTAATGCATGCATTAAGAAGTAGTTCATTACTGTACAACAAATATTTTGTCTAAATACAAACGTGTTCTGCTCTACTTGTGATATGGTCAACAGAGATCAAAGATAGTGGTTGACCAGTAAGGATTTTTTCGACGCCAAAATCTTAGTGAATGGTGTGGCCAATGGTTCAAAAACTGAACTTGATAAAAATCTGTAAAATAATCATGTCAAACATGTCAAAAAAATGTTGTTGAATGCCGACAGGATATAAAAAAGTGCCTTAATTATTAGTCAGAACTATTAAACAAAGATAATAAACTAAGGAAGATGTTAAAATGGGCAGTCATGTTCTCTGGGTTCTCGACGTTGTCAAAATAAAAGTCCGGCTTCTGACACTTATCAACCAAAAAAAAAAAAAAAACATACTGGCTGATGCTGAAAATACAAATACAAATACAAATACAAAAACAATGCCAAATATCAGGCAATTTATTGCACATGGCGATATCAGTCGACTTTGATTTCAAGAGATATTAGAGAAGTTGCAAAATAAAATAAAAAAAAAGACTAAAAGGAGATGCATAAAAAAATGTTTTAAAAAGTTGAACGGCCTTTTCGTCATCGCTTGGTTTTTAACATTTTTGTGCCATGTAAAAAGGTAACTGAAACTATTTTCTGATTGAACATATGTGTACATTATTACATTATGAACTGAGCTGGATGATGGCATCACTGTTTACTCCAGTGCTGATATAGATAAATTAACTAAATTAATAACTATTGATTCTTACAAGGGAACGAATCAATACTGAATTTACTTAAGATGGATAATGACACCATTTTTTTAAGAGCTGCTGTGCAGCCAAAATTATATACCATTTATCACCGTGAAGCTGCTTTGACACAATCTGCATTGTTAAAAGCGCTTTATAAATAAAGGTGACTTGACTTGATATTATATATGGTATATGCTAGAATCCTGCTTTCAATGTTACAGTCGGCCACCCAACAGACTAAGCTTATATTACAGTGCACAACAGAATAGCCTATTTATTTAGTGAAAAGTTTCTGTAGGTGTCCTGTGGGTAGATCACAAAGCCAAATTTAGCTCTTGTTCGCTGGCTCACAGTCGCTGAATCCGGCTTAAGGTTCTCTCTTCCAAATTTCCTTTCAGTCCATTTACAACAGCAGAGAAGGAAAGCAACACTGAAGGTCTAGGGACACAGAACACTGGGGAGAGGTTACTTTTATCAGCTCTGAGCAAACATGCAAAATGTAATTGTAATTGAATATGTTGTAAAGGAGCGATGCTTAAAGAGCACAGACCACCAGTGCTGCTTCTCTAATAAATATAGGTAACCAAAACATGCACAGACAAACAGGACTGGTTAATTAATGGCCGGGATTGTTCTATTTTTGCCCCCTTCCAAACGTATTATTAGCCTCTGAGAAGACAGTTGGCGAGACGCATTAGCAGCAAAAATTCATTTAACAAGTTCAGCAATGAACATTTACAATGCTACACCTGCTCTACATGGCAGAAAACATGAGAAAAGGTCATCTGAATTAACCGCGGACGGTGGCTGCCAATGCGTCATTATGCTAAACCCTGCAGCAGTCTGTCTCCATAAGGAGATCCAACCCATTGGAAAAAAGGCTACTTTTTTCCTTTCAGAAAAAATCTTTTCCTCCTCCCTTCTGTCCCTGAAGAAAATAAACATCTCTATTTTTCCCAGAAATCTCCTTCAAACTGATATTACATCTATATGTAGTTAGTATTATGTGTTGTCAAAACATTTTGCTTAAAGACTACATGCAATTGAAATTAAGCGATTTGTGGTTTTTGAGAACACCCAAAAGCTAGTGTACCCTTATATGTAGGCTATGCAGTAAATATCGTAATAGTAACATCGTAATATAGACCATACAGCAGGCCTATATAGTAAATATCTCAGAAAAAAAAAAAAAGGCATCAAGCAATTTCATGAGGTCTTTAAAATTGCAGACTAGATACATGCCATGCTATGTCTGCTGTATTCATTCTCAAAGTCACGTTGTGAACCATGGCGAGTCAATTTTAATTTAATTAGGTATTGTAATTATTCTAATCTAGAATGGCATGCAGGCTCCATGACTGCCTCAGTTACAGTAAAGCGAGCGAGCGATCAATTGTGTCTTTTGTTTGCAGAGTCATGTTGTCTTCCAGGATTGGTGTATTAGATTAACTTTCATCACAGAAATGAATTTATTAACTGCAAATTTTTAATCATGTGATTCTGGCTAGTGTCCATAAGTAATTGTCACTGTATTCTCACTGTATGTTTTCATTTCACCCAGCTATCCAGCCAAAAACTTGCACAAAAACAAAACAAAAATACGCTGGAAAAAAGAGGCTGTTTACAGTAGCTCACAGTAAGAATAGGTATTTGTTTACAGCAGGGCCGTCGCTAGAGGGGAGAAAGGTGGTGACAATTCTCCGGGCCACCGCTGCGATTTCAACTGAGGGGGAAGAATGAGATTTCAACCGAGTAGCGCCCACAGCAACAACCTGCACCGAGGCCCTGGATACCCTAGCTATGGTTTACAGTATATATCTAATATCAAAACAAACAAAATCTTATAATAAAGAATATCTGTAGTAGATTAAATTGCACAGTTGCATCTCAAACCATTACTTTTAGTTTAAAAAAAAACTGACATCTTAGGAAATCTTATTTTCATTCCACACCATCATTATGAATAATGAAAAGAAAATGTGATCCCATGACCCCTTAAAACAATCTGAAAGTCAAAATAGTAATAAAAGTTAAAAGTCCAGCACAATAATATTCTCTGGTCATATGTAATTAATTCTCCCTCCCAAAAGACTAATGAAGAATTTTATGAAGATTCTTTAAAAAGGGAAAGGTAGTCCTATATACCTCCTTCTGTGATCTTTGCTGTTGAAGACAAAAAAGGAAGCCAGTCCCTTGAGAAAAATAAATGATCATATGCTTACATATGCACAATTTATAGTATTATGTCATGTCACTACACAGCATAAAAACAGCATACAATAGCACAATAAAATTGAACGAATGTTTCATAATCCCTCAGAAGGAAAATGCCATTCAGTCACAATAATGACTGTATGAATAACTTGATGGTGATAAGTGTGCTCTTGCTGACAGAATATTAAATTATTCTTTTTCCCGATAAATATCAATTTCTGAGGGTTTTTAAGATATGTTCTCCTAGTTCACCATATCAGTCTTGAAGTGATTAAAAGTCTGTTTTGCTACACTTCCTATTTTAAATTAATCAGGCCCTGTGGGCTTTTGGATTCCTGAGGATATATTTCCAGCTACAGAGACGAGGCCAATAGCTCCATCTACAGAAACTCAAGACAAGCTATTTTTTTCTGCATATTTTTTGTGTGTATGTGGAGCCCCAGTGATACCAGATACATGCTGGCTTCATGCAACACTTATCAAACCAAACAATGCAACATAAAAGGCTAGAGTCATTACCAAACATGTTCTCAAATTATAATTGGGCCACGGCTTCTGCATTTCCTCACACATCAGTCATCAGTCCTTATGGCAAGTAGAGATTCTAGCGAACATTGCTATTGTACAAGATTGATAGGAACAAATTTCTTGTGAATTAAAATTACATTGCTTACAAAAGCACCTATGGTACTTCTTCATGTTGTGTGATGCATTCAGCTTGTGGTTTGCAGCCAAATCCAGTGGCATCAGAGGGAAAGAGAGAGAACATCAGACTCTAGAGACTCAATTAGATTCTGCATGTCAGACAGATTTCTCTGTGTCTCATCAAAGCATCATTGCTAAATTGTGGCCATTTGTTTCCACGCCTACATGCACCACAGTCTCCACATAATAAAGGCTAGAGAAAGCTGCTGGTTTTCTGCTCGGGGTGTTTCAGGGGTTAGAAATAGGATTTCGCTTGGGGAATAAGTTATTGATTTCTCAGACTGGTCCAGCGAGGCTGGGCTGAGCACAAGCAGTGATAAGGGTGAAAGTTAACAAGCACCCAAAAGTCTATAGCGCCTCTCAGCATTCGGGCTAGTTTCATCTAACACACCATTACCGTTATGGTTATCAAGATAAAACTCAGCGCTGGGTGCGTTAATAATGTGCAACTGCAGAGCGTGAAAGAGAGGACGAGCTAACGTACAGTGGGTTACTGAGTCTGTAATGTATCATGACTTGCACATCAGGGCCATGAGAAAAACATAAGACTCATAAGTAAAATGAACTATTGAATACAAAAATGTTTTCAAGAATACAAAAATACAATGAGTCAGCAATCAATTACCTACTAACAGTGAAAATTTTCTGAGCAAGACAGCATTTTAAACGTCAGTCGCATTAAATCTGTCAGTGTAATACTGAAGAGTTAGCCTGAAGAGCACGTTATGACATGATTGCTTTTGAAATGCCTGATGCAAGCAGTTTAAACGGAGCTCTTACACACTTGCTGTGTGCATGGATTTGCATTCAAATCATGTATTAGTGTGTCAGGCTAATTACCTGAAGGATGATCATTTATATGCAGACAGCTGGCAAAAAAAGGTCAGATTTACCTGAATTCTGAAGTATACTCTTAGAAGAAAAGGTACTATATATAACCTTAAAGGGTTCCGTCAGGTGCTTCAGTCCAGGCCCGGATTGGCTAATCGGGAGCACCGGGAGAATTCCCGGTGGGCCGGTCTGTTTATTTGGCCGCGAGGGCCGGTGTTGTCATGGCACTGGGTTGAAATATGGATGCTCTAGAAACTGTGGACGCGGCCAAATGTACTAAGCTGAGTAGCCTAACTTTTTCCTAAAAACCATTCAGTGACGGATTTAGGCCTGGACGGCACAGGGCGGCACGGGGCACCCGCGCAAAAAAACAAAAACAAACAAACAATCAAACAAACAAACGAATGCGCGATCGGGTTTTTACCGCTCATTTGCACGTAACGTCAGTGATATCATGTCACTCGGTGGGTAAATTAACCTGGGGTGCGTTTCCCGAAAGCATCGTTGGTAAACCATGGTCGTAACTCCCATTGAACTCTATTGGTAACGACCGAACTTGCGATCATAGTTCGCTTCGGGAAACACGTCCCTGGTCGGGAGGGACTCGGAGTGTGCGCTCGGAGAAGACAACTCACTCAAAAGAATACGAGAAGAAGGGATGAGGTGACGTCTGTAGGGACAGCGGGACAAGTTCTAAATCAACACTAAATTATGGTAAGGCAAAAGGTCTAAGCCACCGGAGGCCGATTTAAGTAACGTAAATGAATAAAAAGGAAGAGGGGAAAACATGCAAAAGATAAAGTCATGTATGCAGCTTACTCATATCGTAATAACAGTAGGCAAATAAAAAATATGGCATATCACTTATGTTATGTTGCTTGCTATGCTATTACACATTGGCCAACAATATTCATTTTTCTGTCCAACTAGCTTAACCAGACAGTAAAATGTGAGTTTGTAACATGTAACTTTTTTTTTAAACAAACGTAATAGCCTACTTTAATATTTTACTGTAAAGTTGTGCAATTTTGTAGGATTTATGGTATTTTGTGTCATTTATTTGCCTCAATTTGTAATAATTTAAGTATATACATTTATATAAAATAGCAAAATTCTATGTTAAATCCACTTTAATAAAGATCTACATTTCTAAATTTCATTCATAGTGATAGACATGAAAAATGTGCCTGGGTTTAGTGGACGACTACTGCCATCTACTGGAAAGCAAACACTTAATTAAATTAAAATTAAAATAACATGAATTTTTAACTACAGCCACTAGATGGCTAGAGAATTAATCAATGGGTCACATTATAAAATCATTATTATAACTATAAAAATAACTCTATATCAAATTTTAGCATTTTTTGTACTATCATTTGTACTATCATGGGTATTTGACGATATTTTTGAAAAATACAATTATTTACAAGGTTGTAGAGAACAGTGCACTATTGCAGACTTATATACTGAGGTTTTAATTACATTATTTTAATATAGTCAGTCGTGAATTAAAGTGGGCCGGTCTAAGGCATGAAACTCCAGGGCTGAAAATGAGTCCCAATCCGACCCTGCTTCAGCCCTTTTAGGGGTTTTGTTTTAATTCCTTTTTAATTACAATTTATTAATTTAACAGCTCATAAATATACTGTATCATTAAAAGATAGTGTAAACATTAAAATATTTTGAAATCATGACATCTCTTTATACAGAACCTCTTTTTGCATAAAGGATTCTTTAAAATTAAGCTAAGAATATAGAGCCCCATTGAACCTTTTTTTCCCTCAAACATATATACATTATTTAATCCTAAATTAAATTATAAAATGTATAACTGTTGTGACAAAGTTTAAGACTGCATTTTATCAGCACAAAACCAAAGCAGTATCACCTCTGATACGATGGGCTGAATATTTTAGCATGGCTTTCATGCAGTATTGAGTCTTATAACAAATAGACCAAATAAACTACCACTAAAAAACTCAAAGCTCCATAGCTAAGCACTATCATAACAGACATTTTAGACATTTTAGATTGGGAATGGGCAGTGATATAAAAATAGGGACAATATAGTCTGTGAGGAGGAGAAGACGGTTCAGATGTCATATATCGACTAGTCTAGTGTAGCCAGACCTTCAGACTGATTGCAGAAGGTTTGGCTTCTATCGCAGCTTTCATTGGCCAAGGACCGCCCAAGAGGATGTTTGACTGACATGCAATGCAACCAATCACAGTTCGATTGGTTCCGAGTCATAATTAGGGGCATGAAAATATCGAATCACACCGAATCTTCTGTTAGAGGTCTCTCACAGTCACCCATCAAGAATTGAAGAGGGGCGACATGATTAAATGTCTGCCTCTGACATGCATGAGAGAATAAGATTGAAATGTTAATGCACAAATCAATGTTAAGCCTGCCAAAATAAGAACAGGAGTACCTCATGAACATAAACTATAATAAACTGAAATTGGATGCAGTTCTTGGAGTAACTTCTCCATGTGATTGTGTCTTTGTCCCTTCAGGGCCTGCTGTAAAAAGTATGTTCAACAAGTGCAGCTTCAGGAAGAAAATGAATGGAACTCAGAAAGCACAGACCTTTCTGTCAACCGAACACCATAAAAATGCTCACTCACAATCTCCAAAGATATCAATCACCATTTTGTGATATGTCATTTTGCATTTGCTGAAGAAAAAAGTATGTCTCAGATTCAAGCAAGACAATGGCTAGTCAGTGATATAAAGTCTGTTGGTTGCAAGACAAAAAAACTAAACAAAAGAAAGGGTGTGGCCTACCTCAGCAACACATTGTCTACTCCTCATTATCCACAAGGTCAACACTGGCTACAAATCTTATTATAATCTTTCGATAAACCCCACGTGTTGTAGCACTGTTAACCATGCATTAAATAAACTAAACACCAAAACACTCTCTAAAAGCCTGTGGGGAAATAAGTTATTCTCGCCAAGACGCAACCTTAACGACACACTGTGCTTTCTGTCTATGCGTTTAGTATTGATTTTGCCACTGTGACATGGATCATTCATCGATCTCACCAAGCTGGCAAGAGGGATGGAGACGAGTCTGTGTTAATAGAGACTGTGATGTGGCCCTCCTCTGAACATTTAGAGCAACCTAGTGGTTTCCAAGCCCACCCCAGTAGATCTGCATTGGGAGAACTAGGGTTCCATTTACAGTACACATACTGAAATATGATTATTAACATCCGAATTTATAAAACTGTATTATTAACTCAAAGCCATTCAAAGCCATTATAAAATGAGTGTAAAATGACTATTAATGTGCCAAGTTGTTTTGCAACTGCCTGCAGGCAGTATAATGAACTACTTAGAAGAAGATTTGTTTGTTGTTGTTTATTATAGAAGGATGGCTTTTCAGTGAACATTGGTCTTTTATAGTCAGACAGCATTTCACTGATTTGATGTGTCTGTGGTTCTCTCAGTTCTTGACCTTGAAACTCTACATATAATGTATAATATAAAATAATATAATTTCCAATTCAATTATTATTATTTATTATATGAATATTTTTTTCTATTTAATTGTATTAAATAATCTCTATATTTATTGATTCAATTCAATATTTATCATAGGTGTCATTTGGGGGTGGGATGGTAGGACGTGTCCCCACCACTTTTTGAAAGTGTCAATATTTTCCCCACCACTTTTTTTTTAAATATCTCACTGCTTGGACATATACCTAACGCAAATGAAATATATCCAGTTGACGTTCATTTGTGTTAAATAAGAGGTAATCTGGCGCTGGAAAATTCTCTTTTGCCTCGTGCACAGTCTTCAGAGTGTGTCAATCTATCGCTTAATGCCATTGCAGGGACTCTATTCTTTCCAGTGAAATCACAAAACATTACACACAAACGTTTCGCTGATCTTGATATACAATCATTGATGAACATGTTTGATTTTAATGAGGAAAAAAACCTATATGAGGGCAGATTAGAACCCGGAACGTCAGACGTGGTTAACAAAAGTTCTACCACAACACCATTAGGGAATTCAAATGGAAGTTGCAGATATATTTATTCACGAACGTGAAGAACCTCGGGATTATCAATATATTGTATTACAGATACATGTAAGAATGAAACTATCACATTAAACATGAGTTCTCAATGTGCTATTGAAATTGATTTCTGGACATCATAATGTTATTTTTTCGACAATTGTTATTGTACATATCTGATATAGCATTGTATTTGCAACCCCCCCATCCCCCCCATACACACACTCCTGTCCCACCCACTTTTTAAAACAAAGTTACACCGCTGACATTTATCCATTGATTACATTAACTGATTTTTTGTTAGTCATTTTTATTTAGCTGCTTGACTATGTTTCACAAAGAGCCTCATAGTAAGTCCAACTGAAACGGTGACTGTGGAGTATTGC
This sequence comes from Megalobrama amblycephala, assembly GCF_018812025.1. NCBI lineage: Eukaryota > Metazoa > Chordata > Actinopteri > Cypriniformes > Xenocyprididae > Megalobrama > Megalobrama amblycephala. The sequence goes on along the minus strand of NC_063050.1, from coordinate 24,572,225 downwards.
TCCATCACAGGACATGAGTTCATTACTGTGACAATACAGGGAAAAACAAGCACAAAGGTAAAGCGCATACTTTGCAAGTGTGGCAATGAATTGTGATGCAAACTATACCCAATACAGTGTTAACTTCTCACAGAGTAATTGAATGTTTTTTTTTTTTTTTTTTTTTTTTTTTTAAATGAATCGCCTCATTAGGATTATGAACAAGCTTTCTACAATCCACAGAAATCATTTAGGCTATAAGTTATCCTCCTGCTAAATGAAATCCAATTAACATCTGTTTATCTGGCTGAATCAACAGCCATAAGTTTAGCTGCAATGACTGTTACAAACAATTAGCTCTAATTGCAATATATGCAGCAGGGAAGTACAGTTTGTAAAAGCATTCTGGAAGACAACAATAACTCCATTACACTGATGCTCACCCTATATGTAGCCTAAAGATGAGCCCCAAAATGTTACCTAACTTTTTCATTAGACCTTTTTGTGACCAGGAATAAACTACAATAAATGTTTTCAAAGCTGTTCTTGTTTCTTTAGAGGAACCATATAAACAATGTTCGGGTAAGAGAGCCAGAAACTCTGCAGAAACTCATTAGAAAATGTCCAGTATGTTACCAGAGATGCCCTTATCACTATTATTTTCCCATTTCTAGAGTGAAAGAGCAAATTCCGAGGCAGATAACAGGTTTGATATGAGCAGTGTACTGTAGTGTTCACATTTTTTTTTTTTTTTTACCTCATTATGGTTTGTCAAGTTTAACTAGGAAGTTCACAAAATCAAAATTTATGAATGTCCACTGATGAAAATGCAAGCAGAAGTTTGTTTACCAAACTTGAATTGAATTCCCCATTGAATTCCATTGTATTTATTTTTCCTACTATGGTAGTAAATGAGGGGCGAGATCTTTTTGGTTACAAACATTCTTCCAAATATCTTCCCTTGTGTTCAGCATAACGAAGAAATGTATACAGGTTTGGAATAACTTGAGGGTGAGTAAATGATGACAGAATTTTCATTTTTGGGTGAACTATCCCTTTAAATCACAAATTAGGTTTAGGCCTATGTGTCAGAATATTATGACACCTTTTTTCTTTGTTTCACAATACTCAATGATGGTAAACTAAGGTTGGTGTCAGTATCTGTTCTGAATTTTACATAAATCAAAATAATTCTGTACTATGGGCATTGATACAGGCTGCAGCGGAAGTTTTTTTTTATGCTCCTATTTGAAGCTTCTGCTTTTGGAACGCAGAAGTATGTTAAAGGCCTATTCTCTTGTGTGCCGTGTTAATTTATTTGTTCCTCCTTGCTCGCCATATTCACTTTATTTTTCGCGAAGCATTATTTTGCTGTGCTTTAGTTATGATAAAGAGACATCCACTCTTGCATGTTTGTGCATTTTGGGGGCGTGGTAATAAAAGGAGGGGTGTGTTTGTTTGGGTTCATTTCAAACATAGTTTCTCAGAAATCACTTACTGCACCTTTAAGCTTGTTTCAGTTAGTTGCCCTGGCAACATTTCTAATTTTTCTTTAAAGTTTTTCATCTAACATTTATATTGCACTTTATTTAAAGGGATAGTTCACAAAATGAAAACTACCCCATGATTTACTCTAAATCTTCTGACATTTCTCTTTAAAAATTCTTGTTTTAGACTTCTGATTCATGACCGGTGTTTTGTTTTGCTCTCTCCTCTTCACTTCCACGTTTGTCAACACGTCATGCGTCAGAGTTTACTCTTTCGCCATAAATTGATGGGTACAGTCATCTGCCAGAAGCTAGTTATTTTTGTTTTTAAAGTTTTAAATATGGATATTTTTTTTTTACAAAAACGCATCGGTTCGCTTCAGCCAGGACAGTATTTAATCTAACTCAGGTTGTATTCGTCTAAAAAGATGAAAGTCATATACACCTAGGATGGCTTGAGGGTGAATAAATCATGGGGTAATTTTCATTTTAGGGTGAACTTACCCTTTAAGCTTTATTTCCAGGAACAAATATGCTTTTTTTTAATAGTTTTAGTTAGTGACGATAACATATGTGATGACATATGGAATGTTAAAAACCTCCCAGAATAGGCTCAGATATTACTCAAATATAACACTCAAAAAATGCACAAAACTATTTTTGCATATTAACACTACAGTAACAGATGTTTAAATAAATTTCACAACATTTATTTATAAACTCAGCATCTATCAGCCATGCTAACTTACACAACTTTCTAAAATACAATAAAATACAAAAATACTGTCTAATTTAAAACAGAGGTGTCCAAAAACAAGCTAGAGGGGTGAAGGTAAATTGGATGAACAGCTTTTAGTACAACTGCATTTGATTGAATTGAAATTTAATTCCATTAGAAGGACATTTCATCCCAACCTTGAACCTTGTGCGACTCAAAAAATCAATTTACAAGCTGCGTATAAGCCAGTTACATAGACCAACTGCAGCAGCCTGGCTTAGATGTGCAGGAACACTCATTATCCTTTTCCTTGGTCAAATTAAATGATGTTTCAAAAGGGTAGTCAGAACTGAGATGGTTTTGTAGAATGGTATTTTAGCGAACAAGTAAATACGCTCTTTGATTGCGCTGATAAAGTGACATGAATATTTAATGAGGTCTTCTTTGCCAAGTAAAATTCATCTGAATATTCAGAGCTAGAGAGGGCAGGAAGGTTGTGAGCCTAATATGAAATCAATCAACTGACAATCTCTGCCAAAACAACTAGGTATGACCTGAGGAGACTGGACATCTAATACTGAGGCTTTTCAACTATAGGCTATAAATAATTCATAAATCAAAGTGTACCAAGATTTTATCTCAGACCAACACACACACAAAAATAAATAAATAAATACAAACATCAAATGCATACCTTTATGATGTTACACAAAATAACTATGATAATGCGCAATAATGACACACAATTTTCCAAATGCATGGCATGGTTTTATGACCTCTTTCCTCTGTAATTTACAGCAGTGATCGCTAAATGGACAGGATGAGACCAGGAGGAAACTCTCACAAAGAGCCGGATGGGGGATCAAAGGGGGATGTTTAAGTCAGACGCTACTCCTGTAACACATACACACACGATTTCTAACTGCATTCCCTAACAGCACATCTCACATGCACCCTCTTCGTACTCCATTAAAGTGTCAGAGAGCCCTTGAAGTGTCACCTGTACACCATTAGCTGTTTCATCTAATTCATACAATGCTCTGGGGCCACGGCCAAACAAATATGCCAGTGCTAACATTGGTTTTCAGAAGTCAGCGAGGATCATGTTTGAACATCCTCTCCTAAGAGAGTAATTTTAGCATTCAGACGCCTAACATGTTTTCAAGAACCAGAGCAAGACCTGATGAAACCTCAGAGAGCTTCAAAACAGACTTGCAAATACATATTCAGAATATTTGATAAAAGCACACACCAAAAACAGCGCTTTAAAATAAATTCTTGTAGAATAAAGAAATACACCAGTTGTTTATTACTAAGGCGTGTATATCTTAACTAGCCTCGAAGCATTTTAATGCAGTCACCTAGCCATAATTGAGCTGATGTTATGCTGCCCTCTATTGGAAAAGTAGCCTACTTGCAATGATCATTCTTGTGGTAGGCGTTTCCATTTCATTTTTAACAATTCAATATTTCCAGTGCTGTATTCATATCTAAATATACTCGAGGAGCTGTAGGCTGAGCATCAGTTTACAGTAGCCTGGCACATCCAAGTATACTGAATAAGCCAATTCAAAGTTGTAGGCTATTAAATATATTTGTGTAAAGGTATGAGTGTTTATGTAGGCTGTATAGAATCGGGAAATAAACTGAATACATGAAAAAAGATACTTCTTGTTAAACATTTAAAAAAAAAAATGTCTTTATAAACAAAACAAAAAAACATTTGTGAATGCGCGCGTGTGGATTTACCTCAGATTATGACATTCAACTCATTCAGCAATGTCTGTGTCTGGGACTGCGATAAGTAGTTTACTGAGATTAATTTTTATTCCGTTTATTCAGTGTTTTCGCTGCAAAATCGCTCAGATAAGTAAAACAACCGGCTCCATTTTAAATCAAGTGTGTTGTCGCCGCAACAGCGCGCACTTTCATCTGACGCAGACACGTAAACTGACGCATATGCGTCTGTTTTTGTTCGCGAATAAATATTAATATACCAAGTAACAAAATTAACGTTTTGTAGCTATTGTATTACTCCCCAGGGCTTTTCTATTTAGCCTATGTATTAATGAGGACTAAACATCAGAGCCAATTATTTAATCCGAAGAATCTAGAAGAAAACCATGAATGACTTACTGTAGGTCACTGATATCACAAAACAGTGCTCTCACTGAGAATGATTAATTGAGAGTTTCAATATTTGTTTATCTTATTTATACATCAGACAAGAAAAAGAACAACTCCTTAGCTAGGCCTATACCTAAATGTGAATTGCTAAAATTCAAATGTCAGTCTTAGATTAGGATTACACAAGCAATTTTTCTAATTGGAAGAGAAGCTTTAAAGATTGATAAATTGATTTAATCAATTTGAAGACTAAATAAAATATATTGATCACTTTATGGCTTCAATCTAGTCAAATGCTTTGTTTTTTTTGAGTTGTGCCTTTCATAGCTTCCTTTTTTCACTTAGCATGAAGTAGGCCTATGATCAGCACAATAAAACACTTGACTTCACTCTTCACATGCAGATGTTTTGGTGATTTAGAGTATTTGTTCTAAAGCAATACAAGTCAAGGCCAGTAGTATCAGTAGTATCGTTGACTTGTCTTGTGCATTATCTTTGTTGTTCCACTGACCTCTTTTACTTTCCTTCAGAATCCTTTCTGCAATTTTTTATCTCTTCCACTGAAATCTTAGCACCAGGTGGTCTTGTCTTATCAAACCTGACAGAGAGAGTGTGCAAAAATGTGCACGCAAAATTCATAATCAAACTTATTCAACTCTTTGAATCTGCCACAGGAGATACTGACACTCAGACTGCGGGAAGGATGGAATCAAATAGTTCAAAAGTGATTCCTTAAAGTAAATTAACTTCTTTTTCTTGTTTATTAGTTGTTGTTTTTTGTTTTTTTTGTTTTTTTTTTGGTGAAGTAGGCCTATTCATTCTTCTTACAGAAAAAAAAAAAGAAGAAGAAGAAAAACACAGAGTATTTGTCCACCCATTCATTCTCAGAACAACCTGAGGGTCGCAAGGGCTTACAAGTGTCTGATGTGACATGTATTTCCAAATTATTTCAGTACATCTGGCAAATATTTTACAGGGTGCTACAAAAACTGATTTTACATGGTCATTTGAGATCATTGTCCTCAAATGTTGAAGCGCTGTTTGTTGCATTGAGGCGGAGAAGACGACCATGTATCAACCTACTCACAGAAGTCATTGTATTGTGCAGCATACAGTTCTGACAGCAGTAATTTAATGACTTCCTAAGGGTTTTTTTTATTATTATTTTTTATTACAGTGGTCATAACCCACACATTACTTTTCCAAACACAGTAACATGTTGTAAGTGTGTGTAACAAAGCTTCCAAGGCTTATGACAGAGGACATAAAACTTGCTATGCAAATTGAACTGGAACTTGATGATATTATCAGTTATCGAGTTTTAAGGAAGTCATGTTTAAGATTTATTTTACATGGTCATAAAAATGCTTGGTGGATTTAAAAAACAAACAAACAAAAAAAACATTAATTCCTGATTCATTCAAGACATTAATATAATTTGGAATAAATATGTAGGCTAATTATTCAACAACAAGCACATATAAGAGTGGCATTTTTCCTCATTATCTGAAATAATTTTGCAACATTTTTATAAAATCTCTTTTATTTTGTTCTTTTATTCACTATGTAAACTTTTCCCTCACTGGAATGCATACAAAAACACTCAAACTAAAACTACACTTTTTAAATTCATTTTCTGAACTAAATTATTAACTATAGTTCCTTTCATTTTTAATAACCAATAAGCTACACATATAATGCATCAAAAAGAAAAGGTTTTTAGACATTCTTGTCCATCATGATCATTAGACATAAAAGAAAAAACAGTACTATTTCACTGAACAGACCTCCAGCAGAATTATCTCTGCCACAGTTCTTCAAAGGAGACACAACCTTCATTTGCTCCTGTTTAGGCACTCGCTCGTGCTCAGAACAGCAGATTGGAATCCATATCCTCTGTAGGAATGAAAATATGGAGAGAGTTGAAAAACCAACCTGGGTTGTTTATAAAGATTTTGATTTATTTAAAAAGTGTGCATAAATAATGCATTTAAAGAGAATGAATAATAAATTAAAAACTCTTGGAGCTGTTTAAGACAAGACCTTCAAAATACTCCTACCTTCCTTAATGCCAAAGCAGCTGCACCACTCTTTGAAGGAGACTAGTTTGTCCTTGTCAGCATCACACTTTTGGAAAAAGACTGAGGTGCAATGCTCCATGGGAACCAGGGGAACACGTAGTGGAGCCAGCTCAGAGTGAGAAAGAAACCTGCAACGGTATTATAAATGTCCACTGGTGAAAAAAAACCCTACTTAAAGGGTTAGTTCACCCAAAAATGAAAATAATGTCATTTATTAATCACCCTCATGCCGTTCCACACCCATAAGACCTTTGTTAATCTTCAGAACACAAATTAAGATATTTTTGTTGAAATCCGATGGCTCAGTGAGGCCTCCATAGCCAGCAATGACATTTCCTCTCTCAAGATCCATTAATGTACTAAAAACAAATTTAAATCAGGCCTCACAGAGCCATCGGATTTCAACAAAAATATCTTAATTTGTGTTCCGAATATTAACAAAGGTCTTACGGGTGTGCAATGGCATGAGGGTGAGTAATAAATGACAGAATTTTCATTTTTGGGTGAACTAACTCTTTAATATCATGATTCAGGTATTGTCCATTTGTCAAAGAAAATGTAATGAACATACTTCATGTCCACACTGTTCAATGGGGTTCTATATAGAACCCTTTATGCCAAAAAGGTTCTATAAGGAGAAATGTCTTAAATGATTACATAAATACTTTTGTGTTTAACAGGTTATTTCAATTTTTTTCTAGTTATGAAGCATGTTTACGACCTGTTTAATTAATGAAATTTAACCCCCGGTTTCACAGATAAGGCTTAAGCTAGTCCCAGACTAAAATGCATATATGAACTTTTTTAACTGTAAACAACTCGCAATGGCATATCTTAAAATATGTCACTGCCTTTGTTTTGTCTCAAGATGCACGCAGTAATGTTTTTTCTAGGGTACGTTTATAAAAGCTACTTAAATACTCTAATTGAACTAAGGCCTAATCCTGGCTTAAGCCCTGTCTGTGAAACCGGGCCTACATGAATTAAAAATAAATTAAATAAAACTAAATCCATAAAAAGATCTCTACCTAAAAGGTTCTGCCTGACCTTTTCTTTGAAATCACAAACCAACACAAGATTCTTAAAGCTACAGTGTGTAATTTTCTTATATCCCAGTGTCATACATCTATATAAGTAAGTGATGTGTAGGCAGATTGTCCCCAAAAGCACACACTGCAGCTTTAAAGCCTCTGTCTCAAAGGCTGACCACTGACGTTGTGGAGCATACTGGCACCGAGTCCCACTTTTTCTGGAAATGTCCCTCAACCACATCCTCACACCAGCTAAAAATATTACCGAACCTCCTGTATGAGTAAGTCAGAATTAGAATAGTCTCAGCCTCAGACGTCTTGCCCACATGAACTATTCACAAATGCACTACAAAATGGCTGATCTGATTTGGTAGCTTTAAGCAAGTTTCAGGAGTCAGATATTTTTATCAGTCTTTTAGCCTAGCGTCCGGCTCTGCAAGACTGGCCAATATAAATGTCAAGTGAATGCGTCAACTTCGTTTTACGGACATAATTGGGATTTCTCCTTTCTGATCAACTGAACAATATTGCAAGGAGAAATTTGTACAGACACTCAGCCCCCCACCTGTCTGAAGGATGTTGGTCCATTTGTGCAAACTGCCAGTGCACTGGATAGATGTACATGTTGTAGTTCTTCTCAAAGTCCCGCAGTAGAAGCTCGACGGTGTGATCGCCTGCATGAAGACGCCTCTCACTCTCATAAATCTTCTGAACCTGTTGAGCAGAGCATTCATCATCTGTAATTCATTCATATTTGAAGGTTTAGATGCAATCAAGAGCTATTTTCCAAAGTAGTACATCTACGTTGTTTATTTTACTTTAAGTTGGGGAACTGGGTGAAATTTGTCTCCATGTTTCTTGTCTTAAATCTACTACTTGTCTCTTTAGGAGATGTGATATCTAAATAAAAAAACTGTCTGTCCAGTATCTCTGATAGCCATACCCTGATTCTTTGTTTAGCTGTGAGAAAGCCAGGAGACATGGAGTCATGCTCATATAACTGCAGAAGCACGTTCTTCAGCCAGTCCCGCATGCGCAGAGGGAACTGCACCAGCTCTGACTCTAGACATGGAGCAATAACTGCCAGACAAAACACACAAAATAAACATTAGGACAAATAAAATAGACAAAAATTCGACAACAGAAGATATTAAGAGCAGAGGTGCTCAAACTTTTTACTATGAAGGCCAAAAATAAAAATTGGTTGAGGGCTGTGGGGCCAAAAGTAAATGTTGCATTGTATCTGACTAAATGTACATTTAAAAAAAAAAAAATCAAATTCACTTGACTTCCCTTGTTATTAAATTAGTAATCCTAATGGTAACACTTTGGTATGGGGAATGCATATTCATTATTAACTATGATTTTTGCCTCAATAAACTCTTAATTTACTGCTTAATAATAGTTAGTAAGGTAGTTGTTTGTTAAGTTTAGGTATGGGGTAGGATTTAGGGATGTAGAATATGGTCATGCAGAATAAGGCATACTAATTGTACTAATAAACAGCCAATATGCAAGCTAATAAGCAACTAGATAAAAGTGAGAATTGTTCCCCATACTAAATGGTTACCATACTAATTTTAAATGTTAATATGGATAGCTCAGAAAATGTTTCTGGATTTTGATTGCAGACTTTGGTGTCTTGTTAAAGGTGGGGTAAGCCACCTTTAACAAGTTGGAAGTTAGTTTGGAAGTTAGTCAAACCGACACCAACAACAAACTTGTAGCCAATCAGCATGACGGTCGAGGAGGCAGAACGAGCAAGAGGGAGATTTGAAGAAAGACTGCAAAAAGAGAGAGATGAGACACGATACAAAAGAGAGTTTAAAAGAATATCACTGGAATGAAGGTTTATGACTGGGCAAGCTCTTTAGGATCCGCGTTAATATTAGGAAAGCTTTCCAGCGCTGCAGAGAGCTAAGCGGGAAGGCCTGAAAACAGATGTGGAGGCTGCTTTGATTCCGCTTCACATGTGAGTAACTCTAGGTTTGAGTGTCATTGATTGTCTGGAGCTGCTGTGCTGTTGGCGACTAACAACAAACTCTTGTTTGTATTTACTCTTGTGTACTGTACGTTGTGTTTCCTTGTCATTCATTCATCATCTGCGCTTTATTTTTCGTGAAGCATTTTGTTGCGCGTCAGCTAGGTGTGTTTCTAATGAGAAACATGGTTTGCTAAAATTATTAATCAAATTAGCATCACTGCGAACCAAATTTTACCTTTCATGTGCTAACAATTAAAATAAGCATGTCAGAAGTGTTTCTTACATTTACAGGATCCAGTGTAGTCCAGGTGAAGTCTGTGGCCTATTTTGGTCCCATCAAGGCCACACTTGGTGGCAAAGAGTTGACAGGATGTGTCATATGTCTTATTGTCAGTTCCACATACCTACAATGAAAATGTCCAGATGCCAATGGCTTATTATTAGCAAATGTTATTATACTTTTTTCTTTAATCAATATCTGTTACTTAAAGGTTTGATCAGTATTGGAATAAATATACATTTGTAAAAAAAAAAAAAAAAAAAAAAAAAAGCCATTTTTTTGTAATCGGTTGAATTCAAATTAACATTAATTTGCAAGATTACACATACTTACATGGTCAAAATCGTTTACACTGGGAGGACATTCTGACGGCTCCTGACACACACAGACGGGTTTGTTCTCATCATTTATTTTGCATGTCTTCCCTCTTTTACAGCGAAAGTTCTCACAGGGGTCTGGATAAAACAATGAAAGAATGTGCAAATATCTTATAGAATACTGTATCCTAAATTCAGGCTTCCACTGCTGCTTTAAAAAGGCTCGCAAAGAGACAATCTAATAAAGGTTATATATAACCACCCTGTAAAAAAGCACCAACATTCCTTTGCATCTGTTGGTTTGGATAGAGCCTAAACCAGGGGCTAAGGCTGTCATTGACTTCTTAAGCCAGGTCGGTTTAACAGTCTATGTTAAAGAAAAACTCTGCTCAGCAGATTCCTAATAAGAATTCGGTGCTATGGAGAGTGCAGAAACAACACTCACCAGCTGGCACCCCCTGTCCGCTGGGCCGATGGGTGGGTCGAATGTCAGGGTAAAGCTCCATAGTGGCCCTGATCTGTACTGGATTCATCCCCACCAAACGAGTCTGTAAAGTGACACAACCAGTTCTTACAGTCCAGGAATTACACCTAATGGTTTTTAATAGTGTTTTTATTTTACTGTCCAAATTCTGTTAACATTTCAAACACTTTGGAAGGAATACATTAAGAATATATCAAAAACATTACACTAGTGCACCTGCTTACACTATCCACCATTTTTTTTCTTTTTTCTTTCAAATAAGCTATTTCCTTTAAATGTGTGAGACTTCCGATTTATTAGCATCTAGATGGCTTATTAAGATTAAAATTGCAGTAAATTGTAACTATGTCCGCACACAAACCAGTTCATTTTGATGTTGATACTTAATATATATAAACAATAGGAAAATAAATACCAAATACCTGTCTACCTTCACATTTACTAACTCAAGTAAAACAATTTAAAGTTTGCATCACATAACAGCTCTATAAATGTGTTTTTGCACTTGCAAAACAAAGGCATGAGTCCTGTGAAACTCGAAAATGTCAAACAAGCTAAAATTATGTAGTTCCTTCAGCAGATGTTATTTATATATTCTATTTGTGAATAGCATGTTAAACTGTTTGCAGTGTTTGGTGAATTTACATTTAAAAGTACTTTAGCTGAAAAATTATAATTCATTTAAAATAAATTTCAATTAATCCACTAAAAGCACATATGTGCAGGATATAAACTATCATGGCTTGTCAAAGTTTACAATCTCCATGTGTTAATCTAGAAAATTCACACTTTTTAATATTTCATAATAACAATGTATGTGTGATGTATTTTTGTACCCATTTTCCATTCTTCTTTCTGGGTTTAGACTCTGTGTTTTCAGTGGGCTCCACCACTTTTTCAGGGTCTTTCCTCTGAGCATGTTCCTCATTGGCTTCCATTGCACCTGCTTGGTCACTTTGCATCTTCTCCAGCTGCTGGTTGTTTCGCTGCTTCTTGGCTTTGGTCTTTCCATGTCTATTACTTTCATTCTTTTGCTTCTTCTTCTCCTTTGCTTTCTTGCCACTAGAAAGAATAGTAGTTTCAGGTTCAATGCTATTCTTCTCATCCTGTTGATCACTCTTCTTTTTTTCATTGTCAGTGTCTTGAAAAGGCTCTTTCAGCTCATCTTGGGTTTGCTCTGCTGGCACTTCCTGCTCCTCTGCAATGTCCTCTGAATCGTTGCTGGATTGCTGGGAATCATAGTCCATTGTGGCTGTAGGTATCACATCTTTAATTGTTTCCGCCATGTCTTTTTCCATAGTGTTGATGGTTGAAGCTTTGGCCTCCTCTAGCTTGATGTATAGTGGCTGTGAAGCATCACGGTCAGCTGCATAGTCCAAATCCATTGGTATCTCTGAATCAGTACTGCTGTCAGTCTCCTTTGCATCCTCACCTTCGCTCTTCTCAATTTCATCTTCATTCTCCATTGTAGATTCTCCATTTTCCTTCCCCTCCTCCTCCATCTCCTTAACTTCTTTGTCTTTTTCTGGACCGTCATTATCATCTTCATCCTCCTCCACAGTTTCCTCTGCCTCCTCAGAGACCTGCAGAAGCTGAGTCAGTGCCTCCTCACTCAGGAGCAAAGGTGTATTCTTATCACCTCCCTCTGAACCTTCAAGCTCTTCTGCTCCCGCTTGCTTCATCACCACATGGCTTTCCTTCTCTTCACTCATGTCCTCATCCTGAGAGCTGGACTCAAAAGGTAGAAATGTGGGCAGAACTCCATCCTTACTGTCATGAAGCTTCACTGACTTAAAAATAAAACAATATTGTAAAAAGAAATATATATATATATATATATATAAATGTTTTTCATTTTACAAAAAAAGACTACATTTGAGGAACATATAACAGATTAAAACATTTAAGATAGCAAGTTATATTTACAAAATACACAAAAAATAAAATGATTCCTGATTGAATTAGTGTTCTTTAACAAATTGGTTGAGTGAATAATTCAATGATATGCTCATAAAGACAGTCAGTTGTTTTGTTCAGGTTTGCATCAGGTTCTTTTTAACCAATCAATTTAACAAATGATTAAAGAGTCAGTAAAAAACAAAAAACAAAAACAATTTTTGAAACAAAAAAAACAAAACAGTTGCATTGTCCAAATCCTTTGCATCCTCACCTTATGTATATGTATATATATATATATATATATATATATATATATATATATATATATATATATATAAAACATGCATAAATGTGTATACTTTATCAGCATATTTAAAAAATAAATAAATTGGCACATAGCTAGAAGCACATTTCAGTGTAAAAGTAGAGAATTACCTCCTCTTGTGGAGTTGGGCTGTGTTTGACATGCTGATGTTTTTCACGAGGCTTACTTTGTACCTAAAAATAGTAAAAAAAAAAAAAAATAAATAAATAATAATAATAGTTATGTTATGGTATGGTTTATGAAAGTTAAGGCTAAGCTGTCAAACATAGCTTTCATCTTATCAGTTCCAGGTACCATAGAATACCATACCATGTTTAAGTTATGTTCAAAACATTTTTTTTTTTCAGCATATAATTTGCAAAGATGTGCCACACATGATGTTCACTCTTTACAGAACCAACTGTATTTACCCAGACAGCAATCTTGTTTCATCTGCACGACTCATAAAATTACAACATATTGCTTTTCATGTTATCTCCTTCCAACTCCTTCCAGTTTGAGATTATCTTTGCCAAACTTCTCTCTTCATGTTCTAATTTCCTGGAGGAATGCATATATTATTCCAGTGAAGTATTGTCTTTCTATATCCTGATAAGGAACTAATGTTGACAGTCCACTTACATTACATTCTCCTAGCTGAATTGGAAAACATGCCTAGGTCTTATGATTTAAGCGAGGCATTTTGTCATTTTAAAGCTACACAATTATCCTATCATCAGCCATGGAACTGTGGGATTGATTTACTGCCCAGCAGAACTCCATTTAAGAGTTAGTCTACTCCCTTTCCAATCCCAAGTGTAAGGCAATGGAATAATATATAGCGATGTTTGTGATTAGCTGTGTCAAACCCTCTCGGTTGACCCTGGTCATATATTACAACAGATTTCATTACAGCTTACAAGGTTCCTGTTGATTTATCTATACACTTGATATCATTTGGCTCTCTAAAAGCTCCTTGTCTCAAATTCCCAGTACACACTTGCTTTTTGATCTATGTTCTTGGAAATGTTTTTTGGGTCGGTGTTTGATTCCGTTTGGTTCTATGACCTTTGGACATGATGTTGTAGATTTTGATTATGAGAAGGATTATAGAAATGTTGCTGAATTTGTTTGGATCTTTTACTCACATATGCAGCCAGTGCAGAGACCAAAAAGCAGAAGAGAAACAGGTCTTTCTTCATTACTAGAAAAAAAAAAGAAAAGGAAAAAAAAATCAAACATAATTTGTATGGATGTCACCACAGTCCTGTGCCCTATCTTAAAACTTCCTGAAAAACTTGAAGTGACATGATCTCACCATTCCCTATTCTTTCTATCTAAGAATTCTGCTTTACTGCCCTCTGGGCCGTTCTCACACAGGGTTCAGGGTTCTCCATCTGTATGCTGGACATACTCCTGTCATGACACCCCAGCATAAATCAGCCGCCTCAGTTGTCGTGGCAACAGGGCCCAGGAGATGAGCCCCGTTCAAAAGTCACATTCAAAGTCCGGAGGGGCAAAACAAACATCAGAAGCTACTAGACTGGAAAAAGAGTTGACTAAGTACACAAGCTTTTTGCCTCCTGCACAGAGACAATATGCCTATTATAGGCCATGTTGATGTGGACAATGGCTTGGGTGCAATGGTATGAAGATACTTCTCTCCAGAAGATGATAAATAACTTTTCATTATTTAATAAAAAATATTGATTTATTTTACTATTATGCCTGTAAGAAAGAAATGCAAAAAAATCTTTTTAAACATTAAAAAACATTGTAAACAAATTTTTGTTGTTATTTGTCAGTGCGTATATTAATTCCTAGATACTTTTTAAATAGATTCAAATAAAACACATAGAATCATTTAAATAAAACAGAATAAATAGATTAAATGAATGACAATATTTACATTCTAAATGATGACACCAACATGATTTACATCATGCATACAGTATTTGTTTTCTATTTTATTTACTTTTTATATTACCTTATTATTTCAGAAGTGATCATTCAGTTTTTTTATCATGAAATTGGAAATTTGAGACTTACCTGAGCTCTGAGGTTGCCAATAGAAAGGGGAGGAATCTTAAATCTGTAAATTTCACGTTGCAGAAAGTCACAGAGAGGCAGCCAGTCAAAGTACCTCTGACTCCCTTATGCCTCCCCCTCAGCACTGTACATCAGATGCCCTTCATCTGTTCTGGGGCACAAAGAGAGACAACTAACTGAAGCTTCAGGAGGGGTGGGGGTGGGGTGAAGAACAGAGAGTTGGAGAGTGACACAAAAATACAACGTAATACTTTGAACTAACTTTCCATTTTATTATCAGTTTTGGATTAAAATTGTTAACATTTTATTTGAACAGTTTAGTTGTGCTTTTCTAAAACATTTAATAAATCTGTGGGGAAAACAAAGAAGAAACCCTCCTGGTACTTGGCAGATTGTCAGATCTTGAGCATTTCAGCAGCCCTGGGACAGGGAATTTTGATAAAGCAGATATTAAAAGCCACCTGTAGATGGCGCCCAGTGCTTTTTTCAGACCTTGAATCTTTGCCAACTGGTTGTCAGTCTATTTTATTAACTCTGGACCTAATTTGGTTACAGAGCATCAGTTTATTTAGGTTTATTTAAATAAAAATAAACATGACAAACACATACACACATATTTTTTAATGTTTTATGGGGACATTCCATAGACATAATGATTTTTATACTGTACAAACTGTATATTTTATCCCATAACCCTACCCCTAAACCTACCCATAACAGAAAACTTTCTGCATTTTTACATTACAAAAAAAAAGAAAAGTTCACCCAAAAATGATAATTCTGTCATTACTTACCCTCATGTCGTTCCACACCAGTAAGACCCTCATTCATCTTTGGAACACAATTTAAGATATTTTTTTGATGAAATCAGAGAGGTATATGACTCCTCCATAGACAGCAATTTAACCACCACTGTCAAGGTCAAGAAAGGTACTAAAGACATTGTTAAAATAGTCCATGTGACTATAGTGGTTCAACCTTAAAGGATTAGTTCACTTTCAAAAAAAATTTCCCTGATAATTTACTCACCCCCATCATCCAAGATGTTCATGTCCTTCTTTCTTCAGTCAAAAAGAAATTAAATATATATATATATATACAGTACAGTCCAAAAGTTTGGAACCACTAAGATTTTTAATGTTTTTAAAAGAAGTTTCGTCTGTTCACCAAGGCTACATTTATTTAATTTAAAATACAGTAAAAACAGTAATATTGTGAAATATTATTACAATTTAAAATAACTATTTTCTATTTGAATATATTTCACAAAGTAATTTATTCCTGTGATGGCAAATATGCTGATCTGCTGCTCAAGAAACATTTAATGTGTACAATTGTACAAAATATTTGTGTACAATATTTTTTTTCAGGATTATTTGATGAATAGAAAGTTCAAAATAACAGTGTTTATCTGAAATCTAATCTTTTGTAACATTATAAATGTCTTTACTGCCACTTTTGATTGATTTAATGCATCCTTGCTGAATAAAAGTATTCATTTCTTTAATTTCTTTTCAAAAAAAATAAAAATATAAATTCTTACTGACCCCAAACTTTTGAACGATAGTGTATAATGCTACAGAAGCTTTGTATTTCAGATAAATGCTGTTCTTTTGAACTTTCTATTCATCAAGGAATCCTGAAAAAAAAAAAGTACACAACTGTTTTCAACATTGAAAATAATCATAAATGTTTATTGAGCAGCAAATCAGCATATTAGAATGATTTCTGAAGGATCATGTGACACTGAAGACTGGAGTAACGATGCTGAAAATTCAGCTTTGCATCACAGGAATAAATTACTTTGTCAAATATATTTAAATAGTACACAGTTATTTTAAATTGTAATAATATTTCACAATATTACTGTTTTTTACTGTATTTTTAATTAAATAAATGTAGCCTTGGTGAGCAGACGAAACTTCTTTTAAAAACATTAAAAATCTTAGTGGTTCCAAACTTTTGGACTGTACTGAATATACATACATACATACATACATATACATACATATACATATATATATAATTTTATATAAATAAAATATTTTAATTTTGTGATAAAATAAAAATGTAAAGTAATTTTAAAAAATTGCATGCTTATGTTTTAACCAAACTGTATATTACAAAACAGCTTGGCATATTCTTAATCAGTTTTAATCAACCAATCAACCTTATTCTGGAAATAATAATAAAAACAAAAATAATAATAACGAACAAAAATAATAATGTCTCGTAATAATAATAATAATAATTATAATAATAATATAATTCTCTTTAAGTTAGATCTCTTAAATATTAGACCCTTTTTCTCACTTATCTTTGTTCCATCTACCCTTTCCATATTCTCCTTTCTCAGGAAAACTTATTTTAACTGCAAGCAAATTCCACTCAAATTGCAAGAGCTGAATATCCATTAGTGAACTACTGTGCATTGTTTTATATTTCCTCTGCTCTGTTATCAGCAAACATCTCGAAACACAGCTCTATGTGGGTTTTTGGGTACACTGCAATGATTACGAGTATAATTGTAAGGAATGTTTGTAAAATGGAAATATTCCACTCTTCACCAACACAGGGAAAAAAAACAAAAAAAAAACAGGAGCACTCCAAATATGGAGCTCCAGGAAGTAGTGATGTAATAAATAGAGCAAAAAAAAAAAAAAAAAAATGTATGGGAAGTTAACATAGAATTATTTCAAGAATAAACTATTATAAAATGATGCCATTTCTTGTTTTCAATAATATATCCATAAGGTTCATAATATACATATATAATTTATATAAGGTATACAGTACTGCTTGTATATGAAAAAAAAAAAAAAAAAAAAAATAGGAGGTTGGAATGCTCTCATTATGGACTTCCTGTCCCAGTGTGGGATCAGACTGTACTCTTACTTAGTATTTAGAGGCCACACACCCTATAGTTTAGCATCCTAAAATAGACACGTACAGGAGAGGAAGTTTGGGTGAGTGCACTGTAGTGTGTGTCATTGCATTATGTAAACATTCTTACTGTGGCACTCTCATTTTCTTGTGTTCCAGCTTCAGTTAATGTGCCCCCACAGTAATCTAAGTGTTGGCGAGCAGGAAGTGATGCTGTTACCTTAATGAAGAGTCAGCCTGTTAAATAGCGCTTTCTCTAGACATATACCATTAAATCCAGTCTTTAGCTTTAGCTATAAACACTCGTTCATTTAGTCGATCTCTCCTTCTTTCTTGGACTTTGCATTTGGACTAAAAGAAGAGCAAGGTAAGGTACTCAAAACTATTCATTCTTTTTATGCAGAAAGGTTTAAAAAAAATCTTAAAACATATTATAAATTTTGAACAGAAATATGGATTTTAATCTTCAGATTTTGTATTTCAGAATGAAACCTGCCATACTGATTCTCTGTCTGCTGGGAGCAGCCTATGCTAATCCAGTGAGTACTGCAGTAAATAACCTTAAAAAGCATTTAAATGGCCTTCCCATACATTTACAAAGAGTGACGATTTTTCTTTTTTGAATTACGTCACACAGATCTTGCATAAAATGGCTATGGAGATGATTCAGCATGCATCCAACTCTGTAAGTGATGCTGACTTTAATTTAAAGAGATTTTGTGTTAACTTTAAGAGTAATTGTGTTCTAATAATCTTTTATATTCCACAGTCAGAAAGCTCTTCAGTATCTGAATCATCCGACCAGAGCAATACCTCAGAACCTTCAGAAGAGGTATGCTTCCAGTTAAATTCCACCTCATGCATGCAAAAATAAACTAGAAGAAGGGAGAGCTGCATATGTCTTCGCTGTGTAACAAAAAAACAGTTTTCTCATCTGATATCATATATCATAATATCCAACTATACTAATGCATGCATGTAACGCAAAAGTTCTG
Organism: Megalobrama amblycephala; assembly: GCF_018812025.1. Classification (NCBI taxonomy): domain Eukaryota; kingdom Metazoa; phylum Chordata; class Actinopteri; order Cypriniformes; family Xenocyprididae; genus Megalobrama; species Megalobrama amblycephala. Next base: position 24,553,607 of record NC_063050.1, on the reverse strand, counting down.
CTGCATAAAAGCATAAAAGCTATTTTTCATTTAGATTTTTAATAGTCTGCACGTTTATGAGGTCAAAAAATTTAGTTTATATAACATAAATTATTTATTTTACAGAAGTCCAAGGAAAATGCCTCCGACAGCAGTGTAAGCGCAAAGACTATTATGTCAATAAATTTAATGACTATCCTAAATGTATTTCTGTTAAGGTTATAGACTCACTTCAATTTCTCTGTTTTCTTGACAGAGCTCAGAATCGCTTGAATCGGACTCAGATGAACTGGTATAACTAATAATTACTGTTAATAAACACTAATTATAAGCATATACTTCACAAATTTATAAAATCAAAAATCATATGACTGAAAATGTCCATGTTTTTTATACATTTTGTTTCAAGATCTCTAGCGAAAGCCATTCTGTGGAAAGTCTGGTAAGTTAGTTTGCATTGCTCTAAAGCCTATTCATTGCAGAGAAATTGATTCTCTGTTTTACACTGTCCTCTGTCTTCTTATCCATGCATATCCAGATTGGAAAAAGCGAGACTTCACTGACATCAGATAACACTCAAAGCAGTAAAGAGAACGTTCGCAGGGTAAGGAACATTGAATGTTATATGTATCATACAAAATGTGTGGTTACACTAGAATAATGACCATCGTGATACATTCATACAGGGCTGGATCTACACCCTCAAATGGGTCCAATTGAACAACGGTGACAAAGTGCAAGCGACCAGCCAGCCAGACGAGAATTACATCAAATCCACCAGTGATGCATCAAAAAAAAGTGAAAGCAGTGAATCGAGTGAAAGCCAGGAAACAAAGAAAGAGGATAACGGTGCCGACACGAGTGAAAGCACTGAACACAGTGTTGAAGGTACTGAGTATATTACAAGCAACAGCAGCAGCAGCAGCAGTAGCAGTGAAAGCACCGAGTCCAAAAACAGTGCAGTGGATAGCGAAAGTCGCTCAACTGAGTGCCTTCCCGGGGCTGACAGCCAAGAATGTGACAGCGAGGAAGACTTTCCTCAGGATATCGGTGATGATGGTGCAACCGACCCTTTTAATGGCTTCCTAATGCCTGATGTCACTGAGCCCTAGCAGCAGTTTAAGACAATCTTATGACTCAATGCTCTGATATCTGCAAGTGGAAATCCCAGGAACATATTAAAATGGGAATGTTCTATTAAGGAGGGTATGTGAGGAAATGTATATGATATTAATATAAACCATTAAATTGTTAATAATGTTTTATGGTACCTCAGTCTACATCATCCTTAAGTTAAAATTAAAAAATATATTGATTTGTATTATTTTGTTTTTATACTTTACCCTATATTGTTAACACTTTACAATAAAGTATCATTTGTTAACATTAGTTAATGCATTAACATGAACTATAAATGAGCACTATATTAACCTTTATTAATGTTAATTAAAAAAATGTTCATTGACAGTGCATTAACTGTTGTTAACAGATCTTAAAAATGTATTAGATTAACATTAACTAAGATTAATAAGTGCTGTAGAAGTATCGTTTGTTGTTAGTTCATGTTAACTACTGTAGTTAACTAATGTTAACAAATGAAACCTTACTGTAAAGTGTTACTGAATTGTGTGCAGTATTGTTTTTTAAAAAATATATATTTATAGATTTTGTAGTCATTTATTTTTACTGTTGGTATTAACCATTTTCAAATAAATAAAGTAAAGAAAAAGAAAGCTGTGGTTTGCATGAGTGCCGTTTTTCCCCAGGAATTCTTCACACTAAAAAAAAAAGAATTGCAAACGCAAGCACCTCCGCATTCCTAAAATGAAAGGGTTGTCCTAATGCAATCCGAGAGTAATTACAAACTTCATTGCCTATAATTTCACAGATTTAGTTCATACCTTTTTAAAAGCGTGCCTAAACAATGCAAATGTGTATAGAGAGCTGAAATGACTGTTGTGTAACATCAAGCTATGAAAGAGCAGTGAGGAATATTGCAACAATTATGTGTGTGTGTGTGTGTGTGATTGATTTATATTTACAAGTAATATATCATGTCTGTCAAACTCATGTCATTGCTGTTTTGATACCACAAGATGGTGGCAAACTTTAAAGAACAGAGGTGGGGTTTCCCTAGGCAGAACACCATGAACTCACACAAACATTACACACTAAGCGGGACTTTCTGCTGTTTCATGTGCGCTGCTTTTGGCAGAGGGATAAAGATTCCTTACTCTAAAATGAGGGTTTAGACATTGTAAGTTTGTTAATTACTGTATAATTAAAATTGCTGTTTTATGGTTCAATCTTCAGATAACAGACTAAGCACCTTTGGCTTTCATTGTCTAGACAATTGGCATAATGTGATCCAAGATAATAGTAGGCATTATCCATTTTGACAAGGAGGGATGGTCTAAGATGAAACCTTTAAATAATGGGGTTTTTTTAGAGACTACAGTATATTATGTGTTAACAAAAAATCCCAAAAATTTAGAGTAAAGAATTTTGAAAGAAAACCCAAGGCAATATACAATTGTCAGATGCGCTTTTCCCCAACGTTTACAGTTAGAATACAGTTAAAAATAATTCTACATGGACATAAAGCAGGAAAGAGAAAGAGAGTCAGTTGAAACACTGTCAGTTTGTCCAATCAGCTAAAATTGACAATGATGTCACTCATTTTGCATGTTCTCAATAAGCGCATTGTGCATGCTGAATATCAGCACTCATTTTACACCACTACACATTTATCGTTAAACTTGTGGGGTAAGAATGTAATATATGTGCATTTTGTACATTTAAAATATTTTTTCAGTGTAGACCAGGTGCCCAATTGTGATATACCTGCAGAGTTCAGATCCAACACTGACCCAACAAACTTGTCTGTAATAATCAAATGCTCCTGAAGATCTTAATTAGCTAGTTCAGTTGTGTTTGATGAGGGTTTGGGCTGAACTTTGCAGGAGGGTAGATCTCCAGGAACAGGATTGGGAACCCCTGGTGCAGGCCAATGTTCCTGAAATGTACTTAAAACATGAACATTCTGTCACCATTTACTCACCCTCAGGTCATTCCAAACTTGTAGCAATAACTTTCTTTTATTTTTTGTAGCATAGAAGATATTTTGAAGAACGTTGGTAACCAAATGGTTTTGGCTTCCCATTGACTTCCATTGTAAGGACAAAAGAAAAAGCAAAAAAAAAAAAAAAATAAATAAATAAGGGAGAGTTAATGGTATAACTGAAACTGTTTGGTTACCAACATCCTTCATAATATCCTTCTTCTTTTTTGTTCTGCAGAAGACAGGTTTGGATTGGAAGGACATGAGAGTGAGCCTATCACAGAGCCTTCATTTTTGGGTGGACTATCCCTTTAAAAATGTGAAAAATTTTTACTTTCCCCTACTCTCTGATTCATGCCACCTTCTTCGGTATAGAAGGTTCACTAAGTCTTCACATGTCTTCAGTTATCTTGAAAGCCTTGCCAGGCAGCTCCCTTCACACGCTCTGCGTGGACAGTACCTAAGCACTTTATATGACTAAAGCGTGCGTGTTAAAGTCCACTTACAACCCGTTTTTACACTTTCAGTTAGCGACACGACAAACTAAAACGTTCCTATAATCAAGGAAGCTGTCTACACTGGTTTGGCGTCGCGTCACTGGCAGCATACAGGAAGGGTAGCGCGCATTTTTCGTGCACACGCACCAGGCGGCGTCAAGCTGAACTGCTATCTCCCCAAAACCTGATATCACACCGAGGAGAGAGGCAACTGTCTCTAAAAAGTGTAAAACCACAATTAAATCAGACACAACTCCACAGTTAACCTCTTTTAATGCCAAAATAGGGGCTGTTACCCAACTATTTTTCGATGTTTTATGTGAAGTACGAGAAAAAATATACCAATTTGAGATGGGGGAAGTCCCCGCAAGGAAATCCCCTCTTCATAAGATAATTTCGAAATTGAGTGAGGTTCTCACAGGCTGAAGCTTTCTGCTTTTGGTCTACAGCAGACGCATGTAAGCCTATGACACTCAAACCTGTACAGTCTATGGGAAATTCGTACTTTATTTACTCGTTTTAATGCGCGAGCCGATTGTTCAGTATGGATGAGATGAAGAGGGAGAACGAGGCGCTGAGGGCGAAGTTGCGCAGCTGCTCTACACTCAACACATTTTACCACGAAACACAACAAGAAATTGCTCGTTTAAATCACTTGGTTACATCCAAAGACGGAATTATCGCTGATTTAAAGGCAAGACTGGGGAAGTATGAGAAAACCGTGGTCATTGAGGGAGAAGATCCTTATATTGTAGGGCCGTCGAAATCTCTAATCGAGAGTTTGTGTAAGGAAATTTGCAAATTAAAGCAAAAACTCAAGGAATCAGAGGCGGACACCGCCCAGATATTGGAAACCAGTAAAACAGTAAGTTATAACACGTTTCTTCTCACTTGTGTTCTTCCTATGCAATCATTTACATCATGTCATATTGTTTTTTTTTTTTTTTTTTTTTTTCATACCAACAACAAGCCCTAAAGCACTGTAAAGTATATATTCTTCAATTCCTTACTTAAAAACATAATAATAATGAATAATAAAAATAATAATAATTAAAAAAAAAAAAAAAAAAAAAAAACAACAACAGCTTAATCCAGATGGTCTCCCAAAGTGATTATTTGAAAAGTGCCCAAAATCCTCTAAAACAGACTAGCCGGACCAGCAAATTAGTTTTTCATGGTATAAGATGTTTTTTTTTTTACCATTTGTTCGCCATTGAGAGTATTTGGATACTTCACAGTATATGTTGGCTATGGCGAAACAAGTGTATTTGTTGTTCACATTCACCTGAACTGTCAGAAAACGGGCATGAAAGAGTCTCCTGACTGTTTACTTGTTCCAGGAGATTCAGCGATTGCAAGAAAAAGTGAAGGAGAAGGATCAAGAGCTGAAGGCCATCAGGGAAAGGCCCGAGCAGGAGAAAGAAAGGGAGATCCAGCAACTGCGCTCCACCTTGGCCGAAAGGGATCGGACACAGGCCACCAGGGCCGTCCTTTGCAACTCTCTCGCTGAAGAAGCCGAGCAGTTGAGGGCCCAACTGGGGGCCACCGTGCAGGTGTGCCAGGAGCTTTTGGGGCGCATGGAGAAAGAGAAAAGCAAGACAGCCATAATGGATCAGAGAGATCAAGTTAATGAGGTGTGTTGGGGAAACTATCAGCATTCTGGACCACCTTTTAAAAAAAAACATAGAAATCGCCGTTTAACATATTTCAACTTGCTTTTTTGTATCTTCTTAAGACAACAGATTCCCCTGAAGTTCCCCATCTAAATGTCATCATCAACAAGTTAGAAGAGGAGAATGACCAGCTTAAAAAGAGAGTTGCCTACGTAAGGATCATATGATCACTGACATTTGTTTTACCCATGTCATATGCAGAAAATGTCACTGTACCTTTTATGGAAAGAAACGATGTAAAATATTCTTGGAAAATGTCATGTAATTTTTTTTCTGCTCACATCATAAATACATGTTTTTGTTCCATCTCAGGTGGAAAGTTTAAACTCAAAGTGGCAGAAGTATGACTCCAGTAGAGAAGAATACGTGAGGGGTTTGTGTCAAAAGTTGAAAGAGTCAAACGGTCTGGCATCCGCAGGTCCGACCCTGACGCAAACTCAGGCTGCGGGCAGCAAGGCTTTGATCCAGCAGGAAATCGCGCGGCTCAACGGCCTCCTGCAGGACAAGATGATGGAGTGCGAGAGACTGAGCAGAGAGAGGGATGACAATACAAGAAGAGACCATGAGCGCATTCAGATGCTTGAGCAGCAGGTCTTTATCAGTTCAAACTAGCAGAATCTGAATTCCTTTTAAACAGGAAGTTATTGTATTTTTGTTACAGCAAAGATGAGAAGTAGTTTTGTTTGGTTTGCTGCCCATAAACCGAGCCCGTTCCTTGTTCTCTCATAAGGTTCTGGCCTATATAGAGGACTTCAAATCGGAGAGGGCAGACCGAGAGAGGGCTCAGGGTAAAATCCTGGACCTTCAAGATGAAGTTGGGCGACTTCAACTGCAAATACGCACACAGGCAAGTATAATTTAAAAAGCCTTGAAAATTCCTGAAAAGAATTTTGAGAAAAATTAGAAAATTTGACCTTTTCATGATAAGGTTAGTTCAGGTCGTACAATGTCATGTGGTGCGACTCCCTGAAAAAACAAGATATTTATAATAATTCACGCTATTTGACAAAATAATTAATGCGAGCTTGCAGTCAAGCATTGAGGGACGAGGTTTAAGCAGACTAAATTATTGGAGAAGTCTGGCATACGTCCCCCCCCCCCATTTTTTATCATACTACTAAATAACCCAACCAGCATGAGTTAAAAAAATTCAAAGGCCATTTTTTTTCTAATAGCATGCATTGTTTCTTCATCACGCAGAGCGTCCAAGACGCCTCATCTTCACGCCGACTTCACTTGGGCCTTAAAAAAGTTCCCCGACAGACGGACACTGCCGAACCACTAAGGAACAGTCCCCCAGAAACAAGCTCAAAGAGGACTATCAGTAACACTGCACCGCAGGGAGCCGCTGAACTGCAATGCCCTCGTTGTCTAACAACATACGACGATGAGCACGCGGCCGAATACCTAAACCACTGGGACGAGTGTGCCAAGCTGTGAGTCTCTCACCTCACTGACTTTTCACAGGGCACAGAACGCACTGAGGACAAAATCACTACAAGCTCGCAGACTGTGGGATGTGTGACAGGGTGTTGATGAAGGCAGGGGCACGTTTAAACAGGATGGAGTCGAAGGAAGAGCTTTTTTTCTTTCTTTCTTTTTTTAGCCTTGGCTTTTCGATTGTGGATTTGGTTGAGTTAAGAAGGTTGCTTGTGGCATAGGACTCAGAATATGACTTTGGGTTGGTCATTTCCAGTTCAAAGGCTTACTCACATGGCTGTCATAGAATGCAGATGGTTTGGATATGAAAAGATATTCAATCTTAAGCATTTTCGGTTTATAAGTCACTGGGTTTTGCCATTTCTTTGGTGTCATGGTTTCAAGCATGTTACAATCAAATTTTGCTTAATGCTGTATTGCAGATCTGTGTATAATTCAGATGGATCGTAAACTTGGTATCATATACCTCACTGATATGTATTCTCTTTATCAGCTGGTTTGCACTTTTTGCTATTTTTTATTTCCAAATACAGATGATAAAAGTACATATTCATTTATATTTAATACATAAGCTTCTTTATATAATTCATACTTTTTGTCATGGTGCTATTTGTAGGTATATTATTTGCATTGAGCTTAAATTTTAAATCGGATCATTTTATTTGAAATACAGAGCAACACAGCACACACTATATTACTAATTATTTGATTCATATATATGTATATCAAACTTCAGTTTCCGATTATAAATGTTATATGGTTCTGACGTATAACACGTCATTACTTTCTGAGACTTCTAGGCACCTTTTGACTGTGAGGTACTTGCCATTCGATCCCCCTCTGCAGTTAAAAACATTCTAGTTTTAAGTAAGAGAGGAAGTTCCCTACATCCTGGTAAATTGAGACGTGAAATGTTCACATCTCAGTTGCTGCGTCTGACAAAATGGCCTCCTATGCAGCACATTTTTACAGGGTTCAAAGGCACTAACAACAAAACTCAATTGACAAAAAGAAATGATTACAGAGATGGCAAAGTAAAACAGAAATGTGATAACTATAAGATGATTTATTTTTATAATAAATTATTTGCTTAAGGATTCTTTTCTAAAACATGTGTAACCTTGTTTGTGTCTGTGAGTGTATTTGTACTGTCAAAGCTAATTATTAGTAAGATATGGGAAACCAGACACTGAGATAGTTGTGATCATGCTGGTAAGATCATAAGGCATAGTGTGTCATAAAGCATTAAACTCAAGTCCCATGAGATTTGAAAGAGTGTGTGTATGTGCACAAGTGGTGGAAAGCCCCTTCCCAAGCGCAACTGAATGGGAAGGCTATAACTGCAGTAAATTCTCAGCTGTCCTGAGGCCTGGAAGTGAATAGCAGAAGAGAAGTAGGTGACTGCCGGGTAGAGGGATATAGTGGGACTGGCTATTTAAAGGGGAGGAGGCTATGGGACCAAACAAGGCTAGTGTCTGTAACTAATAACTCATCAAATACATATTCACTGAATCAAATTGCTATCATCATAAACATTACATACACATTTTGTACTTCGTACTGTAGCTGAACCGCAGCCGTAGTTTTAGGAGGCCAGAAACGCATTATACGAGCCACTGTGAAGTGATTCAGACTGCGACCAAAAATGTGACAATTTAAAATAGGCTGTATTCGCCATTGGTGACAGACTGGAAAACCTTGTGTGTTCCGATATGTGATTTGTTATATTGAATTGAATTTGTTATATGATATCGTATGGCATTAGTTAATAGAGTGCTACATACATTTCCATGTTCCATCATCCTGAAGTCAGTGGGTTTTTGGTTAAGTGTCTGATATAAAGTCTGTGGTTAAAACAAGCTCAAGATAGCTTATCTTTAAAAAGGCAGTTGCTAGTGGCTAAAAGAGGTTGTCAGGGACCTTAAACATCATCACACCGAATCGAAAACTCATCTACTTCAACTTTTACAACCTCATAGTTTTTATAATTGCGTGCTTGAAAACTATTCCAACTCAAACTTTCAGGGAAAATTTAATTTATTTATTTTTTTAAATAAAGATTTAAAGGTGCAATGAGTAAATTTTAGCAACATCTAGCGGTGAGGTTGCAAACTGCAACTAACGGCGCACACACCTCCCTTATGGAGAAGCTATGGTGGCCGTCTGGCCGACACAAGACAAGATGTTGTCGTCAGAGAGTAGCCTGTGTGAAGCAATGAGGTTCCTTCTTACTTCTAACAAATAACGATCTCTGATTCTAATAAACCAGACTACTACTACTACTTCTTTGTGCGTATTCAACATAGTGACGATGCAAGCTGCCTCTAAAAACACCAACGAACACAGTGACGAAACGTGCTCTCTAGAGCAGTTTGTTTAGGGTTAGTGTAGAAACATGCCGCCACATAATGGCGACTTGACATGGAGGGGGGACCCGCGGTGTATGAGATAGAAATGGCTCATTCTAAAGGTAATAAAAAACATATCAGTTCATATCAAGTCTTTATGCACCACTGAAAACATAATCATGTATATAATATTGCATTTGTCTCAATAGATCCTTCCAAATTTTACACATTGCACCTTTAAAGAGTTGTCAGAAGCCTTATGGTGGCGATGTTGCAGTCATGGTGTAGTTCATTTATAGCCTACATTTAGCTTTTTACTTCTAGTAATTGTATTTAGGCTTCAAAATTCATAAAAGTTGTTTCATTTGTGAAGATTATCATGATGAAAAAAGAAAACGTGTAAGAATCATAAACTTTTGTTGGTCACAGAGGTTATTTTACGCAATAATCCAATAAGCAAATGGAAAAATCCTATTGGGTTTTTTTCTAGGGAACCAGGGTGATTCTTAATTTACAGGTTGGCCAACAATAATCCACCAATGTTGCCATTTTGTCACTATATTTAGTAACTTCCCCGCCCCTTTTGAGACTTTTTTCAAAAGTTTAGAGACTTCTTAGACCAACCTTATCTAGATTCTTATTTTGCCCACTGGTCTATATTCATATTTATATAGATAAATTAATTTGCCATTATGATGTCATCTAGTGACATTTAGCTAACAGTTTTAGCTACTTTTAATTGAAAGCAGTTAGCAAAACTGTAATCCATCATCGCTGAAGCACTCTATTACATCTTTAGAGTATGCAAGTGTTTCCTGCTCGCAGTTGCGCACAATTGACTCTTAAACCCAAAGTGGGCCAATACTTTTTTTTTTTTGTTTAATGAATGCGCTAGGGTACACGTGACTCAAATTTCATCTTTAGCACAATACCGCAGCACCAGACGCAAACTCTTTCAAAAAGATTCAGAAAACGTTTTTGTCAAAACTATTTGATTCAGACTCACTCGATCAGAAGAACACTTTTTTTTTTTTCATTATGTCTGAATCGAAGTGAACCAGAAACCATTTACTAACCCTAAAAACATAATCATGTTGCAATAAGTGGTATTCTAAAAATATAATTGTTCATTGTTAAGCATAGTGAGGTTAAACTGAAACTTTGTTTGGGAGTAAAACTGTTAGGTGGGCGCCATTTTGGAACCATAAGTAGCAGAGTGACATTTGCATATATTATACAAATAGAACCAGGATTACTAAAGCGACAGCATTAACCAAATGGTTTCTGAAGAGCAATTCTGTGAACTGTCAACTCAAATAGTAATTTTCCTCCTAAATGGCTCCCTAGTCATTTGTGTGTGTTATATCTGGGAAACCAGTCATCTGTGCAGGCCCATATTCAGCTAGATCACGTCAGACATGTAAAGAAGCATCATGGTCCCCTGAGTCAATAAACCCTAGATGAGGTCAGACACACGGCCCTAGCTAGCTGCCACGGGGGTAGGAGGGAAAACTCCAGCAGGAGTTTCATGCTCTCTACTTCAGTCAAGTCACCACTCTCGAAATGACGTCGCCCAAGCTCAAGTACACACTTCGGAAGATGCTTGTGGCTGCAGCAGTTCTGCACAGAACAGTGTCATTTTTCTACCCAAGTAATTAGTTGCAAAGTCATTGAGAAAATTGTGTTGCTGTGAAGAACGTAACTAGAGATTAGCGAAAAGCTGAAGTGATGGATGTGTGGGACCTGCTGTAGTTTTGTTCTTTTATGAAACCTTTTTCCTTGGAGAAGTGAAAGGTAGGCTGGAAGGGATTCCCCACCTCCACCTCCACCTCCACCTCCACCTCCACCACACACACACACACACACACACACACACACACACACACACACACACACACACACACACACACACACACACACACACACACACACACACACACACACACACACACACACACACACACACACACACACACACACACACACACACACACACACACACACACACATACACACTTCATACACACTTCATACACACCTAAAATAATGTGAGGCCTGCACATTACTGCAGAAAAGCACACACACACCACAATCCACCTTCAGAAAGGGGAAATAATTAGGTCACATGATCACATGACTTTTACAGTAAAAGACTTACACAATTAGCACAGAATTGAGATTCAAAACTTCAACACCAGGTCAGCACTTCAAAAGAATCCTGCATTGCAAAAATGGGGGGGGATCAAGTAGCCTATGGTGTACCCGTTATTATCTTCGACTTTACCTGCCATGTTGTTCTGGCTGGGAAAACTTTGCCAAATGCCATGCCAAAACAGATAAATATGGCCTTTAATCTTTAAAGCAGGGAATTCCCAAGCACTGGCTAACTGCATCGCTCATTTGAAAGAGCAGCACCTTATTTAACACAATGTTGTTGTTACTGACTGTGTTAAGAGTTAGATCATGGCCTGCTGTGTTGTTTTTTAGATAAGAGCGATCAGAACTCTATTGTCAATTCCAGTATGTGGAACGATAGGGGTTTTCCCTCTTGAGCTCTCTGTTTCTCCTCAGCTCTGGGCCATCCTCAATGAAAAGATCTTCACAAGTGATTACAAACTACACCATCTCATCTCCAATCTTTGATTCCTCTTTAATAAACCCAGCTGTCGCTCTTTTTGACCCTTTTATTGTCCAAGTCTCTCTTTGGAAGACATCTAGGCTCTGCACATATTCCTGTCAAGACAGGATAATAAAGGACAGTTGTTGATATATTCGGATGAATATGTCAAGGGAATGTACTAGGATCCGGTTACATTTATCTAGTACTCAAATTAAATTTTAATTCCCAAATGTCCATAAAATAATTTTTTTTTTTTGTTATTTTGTGTGAGAGAAAAGCTCAGCTGTGTATTGATATGCACGCAGTCATCTTGTGTAGTTCTTCTCATTCTGTCAAAATAACTAATACAGACTTCATGTTGAAAGTACAAAGTGAACCTGGCCTCAACCAGAAATGTCTTACTAAAAAGATTTTACATAAATGAGGTAACTCCAGCATTGCATCATGGGTGACTAAAAGTGGGCAGATTTAAAAAAGCACTTCCAGGATATTCACAAAATCTCCCATTGTTCATTCTCTGATTTCCCAGCCAAACACGTGTTGATTTTTAAATTTTATATAATTATATAAAAAAATAGATTTTAATTAAGTGAATTATTTTATTATATATTTTTCAATTTTAAATGTAAAAAAAAATGTATATTTTATATATACACTATATAAAAGTTCTAGATTACTATACTAAAACATTGTTTAGTTTACAATTTGTCTCTTGTGCTCACCAAGGCTGCATTTATTTGGTCAAAAATACAGTAAAAACAGTAATATTGTAAAATATCATTACAGTTTAAAAATGTAAAAAGTCTTTACGGTCACCTTGCACTTTTAATGCATCATTGCTGAAAAAAATTAAAATAAAAATCTTACTGAATGGTAGTGTAAACTATAACATAATACCCTTATATTATATAGGCTTTATACAAAATGTCACAAACAAACAGGTCTCATCGCATCCACTTGTGTTGTCAAAAGTGTTGACAGCAGTATGAACTGATGACAGTATGACTTATAATCAGCTAAATTAGCTAGTTCTTTGTATTGTTGCATATGCAACAGACATCAATTACTAAAATGAGCATAACTGATAATATGTTTAAACAGTTTTACACCATCATGCCATTCTAAATGATAAACCAGGCACTAATTTTATACTTGCTATTTAGAATGGTATGATGGTGTAAAATGTTTAAAAATTTTCAATAACTCAAATGAGATCATCTCTTCCAGAACAAGACAAGCAGCAGTTTCTCTAACCTGTTATATCTGTTCCTTTGTTACATGCTAGGTGGTAGGCGTTCCACCACAGCGAAAAAAGTTTTTTTGGCAGGAAGTGAAGAAAAAAAAAAAGCCCTACATAAAACAAAGTTTGATGATGACGGATAGTGACAAAAGTTCCCTCTCTGTGGGAGTCGCGAGTTTAGAAATAGTCTGTCAAGTGGTTTCGAAGATTAAAAATATACCCCCCTCCCATTTTAAAATGTGATTCCAATACATTTTTTGAAGAGTGAGGTAATCTACTTTTTGTTGCACTTTTGAAGTGAAAGCCAAAATCATGTAAATACTTATAAACACGCTGTCAAATTAAACACAGAATTACATCTAACTTCTGATCACTCACTTTTAACAAAATTAGTTTTAATTTTCGTATTAAAATTATTGTTCCACGAATTGGGTCACCACAATGCTAGGCAAAGTTTAGCTCAAATGAACCATATTGCACCAAAATTCCAGATAAACTTTAAATTGATCAGTACTTCTATCTCAACTTTAAATGATTCACCTTTGGAAGGCGATGATAGTCTTATAATCAAAAGTGAAAGAAAAACAACCTAATTATTATTATGTTTAATTAAAAATTACAAGCACTGTTTTTCCTTTGAAATAACGTGAAATTGAAAATCATGGGGGAAAAAAAGAAAAAAGAAACAATTGGAAAGTCTATTTTGATTTCATGTTGACTTTAACACACACCCTTCATGGAATGGCAGGGAGTTTTTTTTTATTTTTTTCTCCCTGTTTTTTCATATGAATCTGATGGAAATTCAAAAAAATGAAGACAGCAGCCAGGATAAATTTCACCTTTTATCTCAATAAGTATTCAGTATGGCACACTTACTTGAAATAAGTAGTGTTAAATGATAAAATCTGAAATTTTTATATTAAGGTTATTTTCACCTTAAACATACACTTACCTCTCAGCAGAAACAATAATACTGCCTAAACTGCGTCCAATAACGCTCATTGATTGGACTGGAAAAGATGGTTTTACTGATTAGTGAAAACACCAGCCTGAACCGGGATTGTACCTGCCACACCCTGGTAATAAGGTAAGAGGAAAGAAAACAAAGTAAAATAAACCTTAAACTATTCATAATGACTTCAAATTATCCAAAAATTGTGGATAGCTATCATTATCACTGTTAATATGGCTCAAGTATGCAGATGCAGCCAGTGTAAAACCGTAAACACTGACTGAAAATGGTTGTGGTGTTTCACACGCATTCGTTCTTACCAAAACGATGGGGACGGACCCGTCACAAGGTGCCAAGTCATGCAAATTAGGGGTGTTAGGTTGCTCCTTTTATGTTGATCTGCAGTCGGTTCTGTATTTCCCCTTCATTGGATAAGGTTAGGAATTTGGCTAAGTGTTATAAGATGCAGATGGAAAAAAGACAACTGACACAGAAATATCCTGCCACTCTACTGTATTCCATCTTTCAAAAAGAAAGACAAGATTTTAATATTACTTAACAATATGTTAAAAAGTAGCCAGTCCGGCTTCAGTGTTAATACAATATACACTCTATAACAGATTGATAGTGTGAGTATTGTTCTTTTCGATTCAATTCTGAAAGTATTCTGATACAAGCTTGGTACAAGTTGGAAAAAAAAGAAAAGAAAAAAGAAAAAGAAAAGAAAAGAAAATGGTAACTTGAACACAGTTGTTACACTGAACAATTTTAAATGGAACTGAGAAACCAATGTGAACATTGTCAAGTATTAGCCGTTCTCCTGATAAAGGGAGAGATAGGGGACAATGACGTGAAGCTGACCAGTCTGATTCTCTTGACAACGAGTTGTGAGGAAGTGCAGTGCTAGGTGCAAAGGTGAGCAAAGCCACAGTTGATTTGAATAAAAGGATCTTTTTTCATATTCATATTTTTTCTTTAAGCATGTCTTTTGCAGTGCCTTCGTCCAAATGTACATAAAGCCAGAGAAAACCCAGAACATGACACACAGACCTAATGGAAACGGCCCACTCACTGACAAAATGCACACACGCTTTTTAAAAAGAAGAAAAGGGAAACCAAAATAATAGGGATGAACTTAGAGTAGCATTTTGGAGTTGTTTTTTGACTTTGCTCTTTTTTTCTCTCCAGAAGTACTGCAGGAATATAAGCCCGTTTTGGGTGCTTTGCGGAACCCAGAGCAACAAGGACAAGGCAAGGCGGCATGGATAATGTAGACCAGAGGAGCAGTTGAAGCATAGCAGCACTGGGGTCAGCAGTGAGTCTGTAGAAACGTGGGAGAGAGAGAAGAAACCAGAGGAACGCTTATCGATTCCTGCCATTGTCTCTTAAAAGGAAGACCCATTAGTGGGCAGCAAACGTGGCCTTCTTCAAGCTAAAATTGGACCAGTTGATGGACAACCTCTGCCTCGTCTGTCGCGCAGAGTCCAAACAGAACCTGCAAAAAAGAGTGAAGAATAAATTAATTGGGGAACAAAAGGTCATGAATGTTGGAGATCACATTTACCATTGTTTAGCGAAATTCCGAATGGCAAAATCCGGTAATTCCAAAATGAATTCCGCATGACAGGGTGTTTCGCTTGAGGGCGTCTGCAAAGTTCCCAATGCAGATTTCACTCCTGTTCAAGTTGGTCACGTGAATAAGCTACACTGACCAGCAGAAAGCTGCCTGGTTTCAAAGTGTCTACTGCTTAAGCAGAGCTATCGCTATTAACAATGGGCCTGTTTTTGCGCGTGAAATTTCGCTAATGTGACCACACTTCAAAATAATACTGAGTACTACCAAGCGTTACCTTTTGAAATATTCCACCTCACGTTCGGTCTCGTCCATGTCTACGCTGTCCAAATCAATGTCTTTGGGCAAAAATACATCATCTGTTGGACAATAAGAGAATTCTGACTTGTTCAAAAGTGGACAAATTATAAAATATTCTTTGTAATATTTATCTTCAGACAATCTGGCAGTTTAAAACACTCACCTATTGAGTTATTCATCTTGTCCACTTTTTTCTTCTTATTCTTCTTGGCTTTGCTTTTGGGCTGAGGGGATTCGTTGTTTGAGACTTTGCCATTCTGCTGAGGAGGGTCTAAAGTTGAAGATTCGATAACGGGAGAGTTCCTCTCATCTTTCCCTCCATTCTGTGGCTTTTTCCCATTAGTCCTCTCTTCCCTCTTGATCTCGGTCACTGACTCATCTGAAGCTCTCTGCTTGGCTTTGGCGTCAGTTTGAGGGCTGGCCGCATTCCCAGCTTTGGGAGGCTCTGGAGCTTTGGAGGTCTCGGCTGGCCTCTTTGTGGCCTCACCGTTGGTTTTGGAGCCATTTGTTTGCTGTTTGGGTTTGACCTTGGTATGGGAGGACTCTGGGTGGGAGGAAGTGCCATTCTGAAGGGCAGGAGACTCCGAAGGTCTCTCTTTGCAAGTCTTTGGGCTTGGCTGTTGCGATAGGCCGTTCTTCCCATCGGTAGGTGATTCAGGTTCTAGACGAGGCTCCTTATGACCGAGACGGATGAGACTGTGCAGTAGCTGTGTTTTGCCGTTCTGGATGTTCTTTTCTAAAACGCTCTGTGCTGTTTGCTGAAGAGGCTGAGGGCTGTTTGTTGTTGGAACGAGAGAAGGATTTTCAGACTTGGTCACCTCCTTGGATTTATTGTCTTTCTTTTTCTTCTTAGATGCTCGCAACTGCTGCATTTCCTGCAGACGGAGCAGCTCCTGCTTCAGTGCCGCCTCCTCCTCCTGCTGCTGCCTTCTCTGTTCTTTTAGAAGTTGCTGCTGCTCCTCCAGTTCCCGAGCCTCTGCCTCTAGACGGGCTTTTTCCTCCAGCTGCACCCAAACAAACCCCCAGGTAGTTAATCTCATGACACCCTCCAAAATATAAATATATATATATATCAGAACAGTAGTATTGCATTTTTAATGTATTTTTGCATAAATTAATAGATACAGACAAAAGAGCATGATGTCAAATTACAAAAAATGAGTTTACCTTCTTCTGTTTATGACGGGCACGTTTGGCTGCTTTGGAGCTGGTGGCAGGTTTGTTGTCTGCGCTGTTGATGAACTGTAGCAAGTCCTCTACCTTGCGATGGTCTTCCACCCCATCCCGCTCCAGCAGCAATTCTTCCTTCTTAGGCTGTTCCTCTTTCCTCTTTGTGAGCCTGAGTCGCAACTTCTCCCGCATCTCTGCATAGTTCCTGCTGGTGGGTGCGGCAGGAGGCTACAAACCACAAACAACATGAGTTTGGTTAGTTTATTTATGACACTTGACACTTTCTATGGTAAATGCTTAACATGAACTGCATGCACAAATATTCCATTAATAGGGGTTGATTTACATGAGCACCGGAGAATGCAAAACTGATTGGATCAGTACATGCTCTTATATCTTGCACCAATCGGACAATGTGAACACCACACACACTGATCAAAAAGCTCTGATAACACCTCAAAGTAACTGACTATAACTGAAATAGAGCTGGCTGTTCTGATGTATACAGTGGGTATGGGTATAAAATTGTTGACTAGAAGAGATATTACTGTACTGTGGTAGATGTATTAAATTAAATTATAATTCCCATTATGTTCCAATTCTTGCAAATACAGATTCAAAGCCAATTACTGGTCGATTATGTTATGGTCGATAACCGATAAATGGCACATTAATATTCTTTACTATTTTCTAAATCCCTGAACAACTAAATCCTTATTTGTCACATGTATGTTCTGTTTTAGTTTCATATTCACTTAGCTCCTAGTTAGTTTCCTTGTTTGTTAATTAGTTTCCATAGTTCCCAATTCCACACGCCTGTCCACGCTGATTACTCCCCATGTATTTAAGCCATGAGTTCCTTAATTCTTTGTCTGGTATTGTCAACATCAGTATTAACATAGTTGTTTTCTGTATCTCCAATGATCTCCTGCAATTTTCCGTTGTGGATTTACTGATTTATTGTTCCTGAATTCCCTCCGTCATGCGCTTTATACTAGTGATGTTCGATTCTTGAACGAATCGTTCTTTTGAGCCGGTTCTCAGGAAGTAACCAGTCGAGCCGGTTCACTAATCAAACTGAATCTATCTTTAGCTCCGGGTTGATGACGCAAGACGCACAGCCGTAGTAGCTCGTCCGACTCAAAGGGTGCTTCTCAAATGAAAGGCTGCATCCTACAAAGGCTGCATAGCTCGGCTGTCACGTCATCAAACGTTGCTGAAGGCCAGCTCACTCGGAAGGATCCTTAAAAGGCAGTCTTAGTTTCGCGTCCTTCGTTCAGCTGAATTTGAAGGATGCATGGGATGTATCCTTCGCGTCCTTCAATCACCCACAATCCTTTGTACACAATCCAATTCACGAAAATAAACTGACGGAAAAAGAGTAGGTATTGAGCTTGTCTGAATTTATTATGAAATGCAAGACAAAAATAATGTTTTCAGACAAAGCATAGATGTTATACTTTGATTTGGTGTACATTACTCACTTGCCAAAACACTCAACTGCACAAAAACACTCAACTGCCAATAATGTAAGCCACCGGGAGACTGCAGACGGCTATGATTCACTGTACTGCATTAACAGAAAGCCAGATAATATAAAGATTTGTAATAAAAAGTGTTTTTCCAAAATTAAGTTTCATTAGAATTTCTGTGCCGTGACGGTGGGGGCGGGAACATAAGTGACGTAGCCACGCAAAACTTAATAGACCATCTCATTCATGCATTTAAAGCTGAGGAGGACCCGAGCCTTTAATCCTCTGAAGGACTGAACAAGGAATGACGCAGCCTTCCATTCAAGAAGCACCCAAAAAGAACCGAATGAGGCGGTTCAACCAACTGTCAAAGTTTCCCGAGGATTACAGAGGACTCAAAAAGAACCGAATGAGCCAGTCCAACTGACTGTCAAAGTTTGCCGAGGACTACAGGGTCGTCTGATGAGCGAGTTGACGATACAATGCTGAGGCAGATACTGGAAATATGCTTATTATAACTACTGTTATTAAATAACATTTTATTAGCTGCAAAAAACTTTGTTGAGAGATATAAATTTTACAATGGTTTATTGTACATGCAGATTATAATTTATAAGTTGAGCAAAATCAATGAGTTTATAAAATTGGTTTATTTCCGCGTTTGTGCATCAAATGTTGTAGTTGCAAATCTTATCCAAGATGTAGGCTACTCAATATTGGTTAGTCATATCTGACATCAAGGTTCCACAAATGAAACTGACCACAAACTCTATTAACCAAGTGAATGAAAAGCAATAATCAGCAATATGCATTCACACAAATGACTTTATTTGAATGTTTCATTGATAAAACTGAGTTGTTAGAAAAGAAATGCATAGTGACATCATTGCATGATGACGTCAGGAACCTATGAATTAGCTTTCTGAACCGATTCATTGAGCCAAACTGTCCGAAAAGAACCGGTTCGCTGAAATCAATCAGAATTTGCAACACTACTTCATACAGCCACCAGCCGTGACAGAATACCAGACCCTCAAAATGAGTAAAGGAAGATGGACTTACCAGCAGTCCAGCTGCTCTGTTTGGAGCAGCAATTGCTCGAGGAACACACCCAAGGATTTTAGAACTGGCATGCCACACAAACTTTCCTGATCATTCTCTGTGCATCTTCTTTTACACTAGCTTGAATTAATGCACAAAAGCACCTCTGCACGGTGTCAGTCCTTGGGGAAACTTTGCCACGTTTGTGCAGAGGGTGCTGGTGAACAATGTATCAGTGTTCACCATCAGCCTTGAGGAGGACATCACCAGCCCCACTCCGGACACAGAGCCTGCCGTGATGCATGAGCCAGCGCCAGAGAAAAGGACTGAGCCAACCATCGGCCTGGAGCCCGAGCACCACTGTGTGTCTGATTAGTTGCGAGAGCCTGCTACATCATGTGCCGCCGTGGGACTGCTAGTAGAGCTCGAGGGAATGGATGTAGACCCCACCCACACTCCCACTGCTGAGGGGGAGCTGCTGCTGATCTCTGGTGGCTATTTGGTTTTGGAAGAGGATATTTCCCTTATTCTCCCATCCCCACTGGTTCCGCCCAGCTCCAAGTCACCTGCGTCTCTACTGGTTCTGTACAGCTCGAAGTCCACTGTCTCCAGAGATCCCAGCCAGCCTCCCTCTCTCACCTCCTCTTCTAAAGCCAACCAGCCCGTTGGCCCTGCCTCCGTTGGTACCCATCAGCACCTCACTGGTTTACTCCACTTTGTTCCACGGATCCGCCTAGGGTCTCCTGGTCTCCAGCTCCGCACGGTCAAATGGATCCCCTGGCTCCACCTCCAGCCACTGATCCCATCACTCCACCCCGGCCCGTCGACCTATCTGCTCTGCCTTGGCTCCTCTCTCCCTTGTCTACACCAAAGGCCATCGTCCTTACGGCTACACCGGGCTCCCTCGTCTCTCCGGCTCGGCCTTGGTCAGACGTCACTCTGCCTGAGCCATGGTCGAGCTCCACTTCCATATGACTTGTCTCAGTCAGTCATTCCTCTGGTGTCGACAGCAAGCCTCCTCCATGGCTCCTCCCTCCCTCGACACCGTCATGGGCCTTTGTCCTGCCTGGCTCCTAGTTCCTCCCACCATCATCACCACCCTGGTTTCTCCCACTGTCACCTGCACTTGTCTCCTGCCCTTCACCTGTTCCACAGCCTCCTCTGCGTCTTACAGCGTCAACTGTAAGTTCTGTTTTAGTTTTGGTTTCACTCTGTTCCTGTTTGTTTTCCTTAGTTCCTATTTAGTTTCCCTGTTAATTCATTTTCATAGCCCCTAATTCCACACACCTGTTCTTTTTCATGCTGATTACTCCCCATGTATTTAAGCCCTGAATTTTCCTTCCTTCTTTGTCTGGTATTGTCAACGTCAGTATTAATGTGGTTGTGTTTTTTGTATTCTTCAGCAATTTTTCTGTTGTGGATTTAGTGATTTATTGTTCCTGAAAGTCATGTGCTTTATACAGCCACCAGCCGTGACAATATTTTTAAATATATAGATAAAACACTAAAAACTAAAACCAACTGTTTTAAATACTACAGATGACTGCAGGCATCACAGCATTATAATGTACTGTACGAAAAATGGATTTTCATTTTGAGATTTGCTAAAGATTATATTTAACACTAATTAATTTAAAGCTGTTTTTAAAAGATCAACTTTGAGTGTTAGATGACAGCAAACATAATTTAAATGTAAAAATAGTAAAATGAGCAAAGACAATTAAATATCCAAAACTGGATGATATACTATATAATCAAATATCAACAGATACGATTAAAAAAAAAAAAAGCTTGAATATCAGCTGACCACCAAAATATGACATATTTTATAAATATTAAGTTATTTTGTAATATATTACTAATTATTATATTAGGTGAAAGACAAGTGAGAGTTTTTCCATACCCCTCCGTGACCGAAGAATTCACAGTAGCAGCAGTCACAGTACTTTCCTTCCTTCTGATTGGTTGAGGTGGAGGTGGATGAACTGTGCTCCGAGCTGCTGTCATCATCTTGGCTCTCCTCTCCTTCATATGGCTGGTGCTCATAGCCTCCATTCCCTTCACAGCGATGACCCTCACAGTCTGGATCACTGACAAAAACATGCCAACTGTGAGTATATGGACTCAATACCAGCTCATATTCCAGTTTCTTTATTAAATATTTAAAGCATGACATGGCATAGAAATTACAACAGCTTGTCTTATGTTTTTTGGATGGTGGGACAGCAGGAACATCATACAGAAAGCATATAAATACCATAAATGATGGACTGACCTGCACACGCTATTTGGGCCACTGACTAAACCATCAACAGTGGCGGTTGGCTGCTCACCAGATGACAAGCACAGACCCTGATGGACATCCATGAAGCCTGGAGTCTGATTTACAGTCTTTGGGTAGGACTGGGTGCCTATACTTGGTAGATGTGTGTTGGGGGAAGAAGGGTGTGAGGTTCCGCTGAGAGGGGGGAGAGACGAGAGACTGGTGGGACTATTCCTAGGAGCAACAGGAGTGGGATGTCTATGGTCCTCTTTACCTAAATTATGGAAAACTTCATCTACAAAAAAGAAAATAGGAGGAAAATAAGCAAATGAAAGCAAAAATTCAAACTTAAGACTCATGATGGGTCATTTAGAAGCGTGGAAGTGATTATTACTCGACTGGACAGTGGTGGCGGCACTGGAGACAGAGGTGGTGGCAGAGGAAGTGGACATCACCACTTCACTGGCCTCCATGAAGGCATCTTGGTAGTTGAAGAGACACTTTTTCTTGGCGCCGTTCTTCCTCTCTTTGCCATCTGGGGCAGTATGGGGGTTGACAGTGGGGTCCAAACTGGAGGAGAGAAGGGGCACGTCGGGAAGGGGAGGACCCAGCATGTCACCTTTGAAAGGGAGAAGAGTTTCAGTGGGGTCATAGATACTAAAGACAATAAAAGCCACTTAACACATCTTTTTGGTAACGTAGTGACCATTTAAATGCATTTAAATATATGTAAGTATATAAAATATTAATAAATAAAAATCTGCACTGAACAACTAGTTGTTACTACAGTGAGGTCACCCTCTTTTGGACACAGACAGCTTGTCTGAGGTGTGGTGCTAGCAAATTTCATTTTGACTCATTCACAATTTTGATCTCTCTCCAACAGTTTTCCACCACAAGCCTTGCGGTCTCGGGGAAACCCATCAATTATGGTCCGGGGACAGCACACAGTTTAAAAGCACAAGCTTAATGAGAAGAACCATAACACGCCTCCTATGTGGACGACATTTTGCTAATGATGGCTGGGCAATTACATTACATATCTCAACGTTAATATTACTTTTGTCCAAAATGAGCTCCCCCTAACAGTTAAAAACCTTTGTAGTTTCTAGTTCATGGCTTCAAAAATTCTTAACACTATATCATTCTCATGTGACTCTTGCATCCCATATATATTTTTAGGGGTTAAGAATTTAGAAAATGAAAATGATTTCATGCATTCATTTGGTTATGGCTGTTCTGGTATAAATTTTGACCGGATTAAGGGGATTGACTCCGATGTTGTAACTGCATACAACACAATCATGATAATTCAAGCTTAATTCTCAGTTATTTTAGTCAAGTATCTGAATTAAATTTCAGATCTTGGTCCTCTATGTATGTTTGTGCTTAATTTCTTTTAAAGCCACACATAACTGACCAGGTTTGAAGCCCTTATTTTAGCACTGTACAATTGACAGGCAAGTAGGCAGTTATTTGCAATTGTCTGGGACATATTACTGTTAGAACTACAAATGTGATCTGGTCAAATGCGTTTTCTATTACACCCCAAAAAATAAAGGTTCCAAAAGGGAACTCCTCGCAGCAATGACATAGAAGAACCATTTTTGGTTCCTCAAAGAAAGTTTCAGAGAACAGTTCTTAATTTTAAAAATTTGAAGAATGTTGTTCCAATCTCAAAGAAAATTTTGTGCATTGCAAAGGTTCCATTGATGTTAAAGGTTCTTTATGGAACCGTAGATGCCAATACAAATCCTTTACTTTAAAGTAGGCATGAAAATAAAATTCCGATTGTCTTTCCTTTTTTTATTGCGTATCAGAATGAAACAGCTCCTTGAATGAAAAAAAAAAAAAAAAAAAAAAAAAATGTAGGACAGGACTTGACTTTGTCCATCATGAATTGATTGGATTGTTGGATCATTGTTGTTTGCTAAATGCAGCGATCTCATGCCAGTTACAGATTGTTGGAAGGGATGGATAACAGGCCAGTCCTCACGCAGGTGCTCACATCATTAAACAAGAGAAGTCAATAGTAGTGTAGGGGAAGTTAATTTCATGGCGATTTTAAGAGTGTACCTCTGAATGTAGTCTGAATGAGCTGATCACCAGACACAGATAATACCAGATCTAAATGGAGCCTTTCAATGGTTTAAAATATCTGAATTACTCTTAGAGGTTCAAACTCCCCACACTAAAAATTCAAAGTGCATTTTGGTTTTACAATTATCTACTTTGATGTGTGCAAAACATTTTTAAAATGGCCTGGGAAACTGACCAGGTAATGGCTCCTGAAGCAGCACAGAAGGGTTCCAGTTCTTCATAATGTGCGTGTCCCAGAGGTTCTCTAGTTTGAGCGAGGGGCATGGCAAAGAGCCGTTCCAGTCCCCCGCCGTGCTGAAGCAGCTCTGGTAGACATGCTCCGGTAGGGTGGGGTTGAAAACTTGCTGCTTTCCGCCTGTGTGACTGGATGTGGGGGTGGGAGGGAGAGTCTAGAGAAGATGATGTGGAGAGAGTTAGGATCATTACATGAAAAATTCATCAATGAATGTCCTTTTAAAATGATTTACCATGAAATTCAGTGATAAGGATAATGAAACTGTTACAGAAAAATTCATAGTGGCATTACGTCATTGCTTGATAAGCAATAGTCAGTGATGTGGAAAGGGACATGCCCAGTAGGAAGTGAAATTTTGCACCTGTGCCTCTTTTTAAGATTATGATTTTTGATACATGTCAGCCCCCTTGTGGCTGGAAAAATAATAATACATCCACTAAGCACCTACAACCCACGCAACACTCAATGGAAAACTGGGAATTTCCTGTGCATGTGAGTGTGTCGAACCTTGCTGTGTGTGAGCGGAGGCGTGGAGTAGAGGGTGGGCAGCAGTGGTCTGGGCAGGTGGGACAGGTTGTGTAAGGGGAGATGGCCGTGTATGTGAGGATAGAGGTGGAGGGCAGGGTGGGCTGGTGTCTTCTCTGAGAAGAACTGGTGACCCCCTGTGTGCAGCCTGCTGGTAGGCAGACAGGTGGAGCTCAGGCTGGAGGTGCTACCATCCCCGGTGCCCTGATTACACACATGACACTCGCATGGATGCTGTACCTGATCCATCTAAACAAACAAAACAAAAAAAAAAGGAGAAAGAGGTCTTTTTTTTTTTTGGAATCATTTACTGCAATACCTGCAAATGCAATCCACTCAAACCAATGGTCTCTGACATTATAATGTTGCTGCATAAAGATACTCTGCCAAAAACGAACAAAACATCCGTTTGGTTTTGATTATCTCCATCGCGGCCACGCTCACGTGACTGCAGTTCTACATCATGAAAGTTAATTATTTGCATGCTTGTTAAAGCCATAACAGTTTAAACTTCTGATATATGGTTTTCTGAGCACACACATCCGAAGCACGCACACAGAAAGCTGGCTGTCAGACGGCACGTCCTAAAAGAGTATTAAACTGATTTCTCTTGCGTCTTATTACACTTAAACTATCAAATACACACAAGGTTATGTCAAAAACACAAAGTTCACATAAACACAGTCGGTTATGTCTGTGAACGTAAACAGCAGAGAAAGAAATCGCATGTGCACATTAGATCTGTATTTTAAAGTGACAGAAGCGTATTATAGAGTGCCTACTGCTGCATACGCTGTTAACCAAACAACAAAAGAAAAACAGAAAAATCACTCACTGCTCTTGATTGAATAACTTTAGTAGCTTTAATAAGAATACATTTCTTACTTGAATGCTGCTGTTAAAATTCTCTGGCGAGGAGATAACATGGTGGACTGTGTACAGCTCACTCAGGGTAGGAGCTAAGCTAATAGGGCAGATTCCAACATCAGTAGAGTAGGAGAAAATCTGGAACCGCTTGTTTGGAGAGACTGTTTATGATTATGGGGATTATAAAAAAGGAGTGGGTGGATTTTTACCATAACAGGCTGGTTGTTTACACACACTGTGGACACTCATCTGTGTTCAAACACCTTATAAAAGTGAATTTTGCATAAAAGGTCCCCTTTAAAGCATCTTTTCCTAAGCTCTACCTGTGTATGCGGATATGATGGAGGCGGACAGTCATTTTTCCCTCCAGAGAGCAGTGACTCTTGGCCTGGAGGCTCCCCACCACATTCCCTCTCCCCCTCATCACCTTCAGAGGAACTGCTGCTGCTGCTGCTGCCCCGTGAAGACTGGGAGAACGAGAGAGGAGTGCTTATAACCACTGTGCAAATTCAAATGTCAAATTTTTCCAGTTGACAAATGTTTATTGTACATTGTAGGCGGCAACAACAGATGTCAGATGATCAGCTGCCACCTACTTTATCTTTAAGGGTCATGCTCTCTTCCCCTCCACTGAGCTGGCTGTGGATTCCATTAATGCTGGCCACCACCGAAGGGTCTTCATACCCGCTCAGAGGGTAGATGGCAGACAACGGAGGCACTTCGTCATCGCTGGGGTAGAAAAAGCAGAAGAAAGCAAGCAAAAGAAATATAATGACTCAGCCTCTGGACTTGTGATGTAATAAAATCTGATGACACTGATGAAAATGAAAAACAGAAACTGAGTGAGCTTAGCAGGAAAGTACATTATGAAGTCACTGAAATCATAATACAGTAATGACTATAATAATTGGAACTTGCCTGATCTGACCCATATCTGATTTTGCAATACTGTAGATAGGAGACATATTACTACAAATTACAACTCAAAAAAAAAAAAAAAAAAAAAATCCCAAGCTTATATTTTAGCATTATCCACGTAAAAACCATTGACAGCTCATAAAACTATTACAAAATACAGCCATAAAGAAAGCAGACAATGAACAACCAGCAAATGACAAGTGAACTGAGATGATTATTTCACTGTCCTTGAAACTGCATTTTTTACATTTATATAAACTATCGTTCAAATGTTTGGGGTCTGTAATTTATTTAAGAAATTAACACTTATTCAGAAAGGATGCATTCAACTGATCAAATGTGAGGAATTTTACATTGTCATAATTGTATATTACAGACAAACAGCATGGTTATTTACTCAAAGTTTTTAATCAAATTTGGGGTTTCATAATTGTTCATTTTGGCTGCAGATGAAACCAACACAATTCAAACAGGAAACCTTGAAAATCAAGATTAAAATCAGTGTGTTCTGCATTGCCCTAATCAGGCCCACTGCATTAATAAATAATACTTTATCCAGTATTCTGAATGTGAGTGTACTGTCTGAAATGAATGCAGTGAGAAAAAATGTCCTTGCATATTTCTTGTTGTGTGAACAATGTTGTTTGATTCACAAAAAGTGACTTATCAGCTGGTTCCTTTAATGAATCATTCAAAAAGACTTCAAGTTAAAATCAGTCTGAAAAAAAATCTTTTACTGAATGGATCTGTCAGAGCAGTTACTAAATCAACATTTGACTAACTTACTGAACTTTAAGTTGTCATTACTGTCAGAGATGTCCATCTCAAAATTAAGCAAGTTAAGTGTACTTAAGGGTCATGAAAATTTTTAGTATCAGTACTGACTGATTGTTCATATAGCAATGTGTAGTTAATGGCACATTTGTAATAAACGGTAATTTCATAAAAGAAAAAAAGGACAGACGCTTACATCACTATGTTCAAAGTTTTAAGTGTCCAAGTAATCCGCTACATTTTAAATTAAGGAGAAAGCATAAAACAGTTTTAACTTACAAAGTGGTGGTGCCATCCTGTGGCAGGATGAGGCGTGGGTGCTGCTGGATGGTGATGGGAGAGCCTGGGGCCGAGCCGGACCCTGAGCTGCCCGATGACATGCTCGGGGGATGGACCTCCGACAGGTAGTCCCGGGGAGGCTCTGCCTGCAAGGGCAGCTTTAGATGAAGGTCCTCTGCCATGGGAGCATCCATGATGCCACAGGTGAGGATGTGAGACAGGCTGCAGTCGTCACAGGTGCATCTATATGTAAATATATTACCTTTATTATGAGGCACTGAGGCTAACAATATACAACAACAGTGAGGGCAAGGATACTCAAAGGACAAAAGGACCAAAAGGTTTTATTTTTTCCACTGGCATTTTTAAATATGGCAGCAAGGAAGATTTATTACATATACAAATAATTGTATTGAATAAAATTGAAAAGTACCTCCGTCTGTAGTTGCAGTTAGGACAGTCTGGGATACTTAGTCTGGAGGACAGCATGTGTTTCACTGTGTCTGTGAACTTACTGTCACCACCAAGAGACTTTTTACTGTTCAGTAGAAACTGCAATCACAATATTAAAACAATGATTGCTGATTTTTAAGGCATATATCATATATAATATAACATATGTGCTGATAACCGAGAAATGGCTCTGAACAGCTATTTTTACAAAGAAAACCTCAAGATATAGATATATACCACACACACTACTGTTCAAAAGTTAAGCTGTTTTCTATTTTAAATTTATTTCAAAATGTAATTTACTCCTGTTGTTCCAGCTGAATTTTTTAGTCTTCAGTGTCACATAATCCTTCAGAAATCATTCTAATATGTTGCTCAAGAAACATTTATTATCTATGTTGAAAACAGCTGTGTTGCTTAATATTTTTGTGGTGCATTTTTTTTTTTTTTACAGCGATACATTTTTTTTCCCAGGATTCTTTGATGAATATAAAGTTCCAAAGATCATTTATTTGAAACAGATATCATTTGTAATGAATTTGTATGAATATCTTTACTGTCATTTTTGATCAATGTAATGCATCCTTGCTGAAACTATTAAAGGGTTAGTTTACCCAAAAATGAAAATTCTGTCATTATTACTCACCCTCATGTCGTTCCACACCTGTAAGACCTTCATTAATCTTCAGAACACAAATTAAAATATTTTAGTTGAAATCTGATGGCTCCGTGAGGCCTGCATAGGGAGCAATGACATTTCCTCTCTCAAGATCCATAAAGGTACTAAAAACATATTTAAATCGGTTCATGTGAGTACAGTGGTTCAATATTAATATTATAAAGTGACGAGAATATTTTTGGAGAGCCAAAAAAAACCCCAAAATAACGACTTATTTAGTGATGGCCGATTTCAAAACAATGCTTCAGGAAGCATCGGAGCACAATGAATCAGTGTATCGAATCTGCTGTTCGGAGCGCTAAAGTCACGTGATTTCAGCCGTTGGCAGTTTGACGCGATCCGAATCATGATTTGATACACTGATTCATTGTGCTCCGATGCTTCATGAAGCAGTGTTTTGAAATTGGCCATCACTAAATAAGTCGTTATTTGGCGCACCAAAAATATTCTCGTCGCTTTATAATATTAATATTGAACCACTGTACTCACATGAACTGATTTAAATATGTTTTTAGTACCTTTATGGATCTTGAGAGAGGAAATGTCATTGCTCCCTATGCAGGCCTCACGGAGCCATCGGATTTCAACTAAAATATCTTAATTTGTGTTCAGAAGATTAACAAAGTACTTACGGGTGTGGAACGGCATGAGGGTAAGTAATAAATGACAGAATTTTCATTTTTGGGTGAAGTAACCCTTTAAACTACTTTTGAATGATAGTGTATATTTTTAACACAAGACACATATAAAAGAGTATACAAGGCTAGACAAAGAGAAAAGCTTGTGCTCATTTAATATGTAATAAATAAATAAAACAAACATTCAGTGCTGTTTTTAATCAGATTTTATAATCACCATCATCCATCTACAGTGGCCCAGTAGCGCACAACATAATGAAATTTAAACAGAAAACAAAAGTTAACAACAACACAACACAAATGTCCTATATACAGTATGTGATGACTTGTGATGGGTTTGCATTAAAACACTTATTCATCTGCTACTTATTGACGTGTGAAGCTCCTCTTTAATAACGCGGTGCATAGTCTCTTTTTAATTAAGTGCTGTTAGAGTTGAGTGAGCCAATGTTTTAATGGAGGGTCTTATGATCTAACAAAATCGAAACGTATTTATTTATCTAAATGTTTTTATCCGTGCGTCACCTATCAATGACATCATGCCTGTGTTATCCTTGATTTCCGGTTTTATTTGTAGAAACCATGGAAACACCATAGACACTTTAATATATTATACATTTTAATACACAAGGGAACAACTGTTTGGATACATTTATAGACAGAAAACTAATCATTGTTGTATAGCTCAACACATTTAGTCTTATTGCTTAAATCTTGTTTTTCTTGATTATATTAATATGATATTCTAATCTTGATCTAGCTTACTGCAGTGAGTGTCTCACAGCAGCCGTTGAGCGAACGCACAGAGTAACGTTATAACATCATTTTTAACACACTCAAATGTATCTAATGTGATATACAGCGCTGTGTTACCCCACATACGCTTGACAGGAAGAAGCGGAAGCAGCGACTGTGACATAATAAAAGTTCCGATGCTCTAGAGGCGTGTGTCGTTTGTCCCTTATTAGCAATCGCTCCAGCAGCCTCGTTCTGCTTCCACAGCACTCGACACTGCTCTGCTTCATACTACAGTAATGTTAATAATCTCATCCATGAGAATGATTTCTGCACAAGTCCCGACTGATTCTTTCCCCCCGGCTGTGAGGTGAAGACTACGTCTCCCATGATTCCGCGCTCATCTGAGCATCATCAAGCTACGCCTTTGTTTTGCATAGTCAACCTCTAGTGGCGAAAAATTACATGTTGTACCTTTAAACAGCACTTAAAAATAGCTATAAACGACTTGGCTAATTTCAAAAGCAATTGGCTTGCGGCTTGTTTCTGATGTGTTAAAGTTACATTTGCGAAATATACTTTTCGTTTTGTTGTGCACTACTGAGCTACCGTATTCATCAAAATTATGAGCTGGAAGTAAGCTCTGAAAGCAGTCTGTCAGGAATGCTAAAAAAGCTTAGCGAACAGGCCATTACCAATAGAAAAGTACTTAGTTATGCATTTGAAAGATAGGAAGCTAAGGTAGAGAGCAAATCAGGTAATTACTTTATAATCATTGTTGTAGCTAGCATTCAGACATTCAGTACTTCTCTTTGCCTTTGAATGCATGTACGCCTTGAATCTAAGGCTAGAGTGCCATTTTATAAATGGGCAATTTTCATGTTAATCCGGAATACATTCATTCAATAATTCCATTAGTTGTCAAGAATGCACTGTACGTGCAGACTGTAATTTAAGTGCACTTGCCTCAACAACCTTTTTTATTCTCAATAAGAGAATAAAATAAAGGGTCAGAATAGAATAAAAGGGTCAATCAGACAAGGTTTGGAGGAAATCTTACCTGCTCTTCAAAAAATCTTTTCTGTTTGAAGATCTCTGCATCTTCTTTGAGCATCCGCTGCTTAGTTCTTAAAGACATCTTTAAAAATGGAGAAACTTATGTAACACCACTCAATCTTTTCATGTATGAAAATGAATAACGCATAAGGAGTGACTTGTGCTGCAACTTACATTTCTATTAATTAAAGACTTATGTGGTTCTGTCCTTTGATTTGTGAGATTTTGACCTTCAACTTTAAAAAGCAACTGCAAAACAGGCAAAACTGGTATTAGATGCAACATCAGCCTTGAGAGCCACAAATGATTACTTAGTCCAGTAAGACTACTTTCACATTACAAGCACTTAGGTGAATGAAATATACCTGCTCATCAACATAGTCATCAATCCTCTTCTCACACTCTAGCCATTCGAGAGCTACTGCACTCATCTCCTGGTCCAGATGGTGGTATCTCTCCAGGAGTGTACGGTACATATCCTCACTGTATGAATCATGGGATGTCGTGCCCTGCCTATTAACCAAAATCACAACAATGACATCCTATACAGACATGTATATTCATAAGAATGATAAAGTTTTAACTGATTCACTGAAGACCATACCTGAGCTGGGCCACTAAGGCAGGTAGACTGTTGTGCAGGATGGGTTCAGAGAACACCAAGTTCTCAAAAAGGTGCTTATTGTGGAGCTCCCATGTCACTTGGAACTTCTGCAAATGTTCGTTCTCCTGGAGAGGAAGAATAGGGCTAGTAGTTGGTCATACTGATGGTTGTGCTTTAAACAGATTATTGTTATTCACACTCGTGTATATGGATGCATGTATAATATGGTTGCATCAACACACCAGGGTGAGCAGGAAGCTGCTGATGGTGCGGGCCGCCTGGCAGAGCGCGTTGTACTCCTCTAGCAGCAGTGAGATGAACTGGTGGGCCTGAGGAGGCCCTTGAGCCGCAGCACCGGGTGCCTTTGAGCCTGTGGACAGGTGCTTGAGTAAACGCACTTTCATCTCTAAGACGTACTCCCTTGCCTGCTGTTCCAAACGCTGGTACAACTGGTAGGGATCCTTCTCACAAAGCCTAAATAAAGAGAAGGCAAGGTGAGGCTTCAGGGAAAGAAATTAGAGATTCCAAGTGTCGTCCAGTGGAATAATTAATGTGTTGTTATTTATTACATAGGATGAGCAGATTCACGACATAACTTTTCAATTTAACATAATATATTCAGTCTTCAGTGTCACATGATCCTTCAGAAATCATTCCAATATGCTGATTTGGTGCTGAAGAAACATTTCTTATTAAGTAATATTGAAAACGGTTGTGCTGCTTAATATTTTTGTGGAAAACGTAATACACTTTTTCAGGATTCTTTGATGAATAGAGTAAAAAAGGACAGCATTTATAGGAAATTGAACTCTTATAAATGCCTTTTACTGTCAATCATGAGTCCCATCTGAGTAAGTGTTCATTTTCAAAATTTAAAACTGAAAAAAAAAAAAAAAAAAATCTTACTGACTCCAAACTTTTGAAAGGTACTGCATGTAGTATGTAGTGCGAATGTAGTTTTAGTGATCTATTTTTTTCCTGGAACACTATACATAAAATGACCCCATTACCTGAGAAATATCACTGAAATAAGTAATCTGAGAAATCACACTTGTCTCTGTGTTCAGCCCTAGGCTGTGTAAACAGCATGAGGAACTTGTTTTTTAACCAATCAGCTCTGCCTGCGAATCATTTTTGTGTGTTTGCGTTTGCTGACATTGGAGAGAGCATGTGTGGCTGTTATTAGCAAAATAGTGGAAGCTGAAATCACTTAAAGTGCCTTTCCGATGGCACGCACAAGTTTTAGCAACTCTGATGGTTGTCTCAATTTGGTACTGCTAGACAGACTGGTTTTGGCTCAATCCTTTTTATATATCCAATTATATATTTTGAGGTTCTTAGGAGAGTTTCAATCTCAAAAATACCTGTCAACGAGTTCCTTCATGCTCTCTTTGTCCCGATCTAGAGGCTGATCCTGATCATCAGCCAGTGGAGTCCCAGTCTGACGGTAAATGCACCGGACCAGGTATCTGACCTCAGACCAGTGATTCTGCAGTTGCTGTGACTCCCGCTCTGACTCAGCCGTGATCTCCCTGACCAAAGAAACCACAACCAAACCATTTTAGATTAAGAAATACACACAATTACTTAAACTGATCGGTCAAACAACAGACTAAGTGAACACTGCATGGTTATGAATAAGCTGATCCCACAACATATTTAAAAAAAATCAAAACATACCTCCGCTCATAACAGGCCTCACAGCTACACACTGTGTCTGTGGTGAGGGGAGAGCCAAGATCTGGACCAGGCAGTGTAGGAGCACCAACTGTCAGTCTCCCTCCGGGCCCCAAGGGCTCCTGGGACAAACCGCCATTACCCACCGGCATGTGCAATAAGAAGTCCTGATTCTGAAGAAGAACAAGAAAAGAATTAGGTACCACCAATTATTTCTTTATGCGATTTACACATGCATAAACTCCTCCTGGCAAAACTTGCGGCTACTCCCAACTACAGTTGCTTTTGGAAAAAAAAAAGACACTCGAGGTGGCAAGAACATTATAAAATTATAAACAGTGCTCAACATTAACTGCTTGTCTGGGGCAAGTGAAAGAAAATTATACTTGTCTGATCAGACAAATAGCTTGATTAAAACGTCAATTACGACAACAACGAACAACTAGGGAAATAACGAACGTTTGGTGAACAAACATTTGTGGGAAAGAGCGATTCTGAATTTCTTACAACTATTTAAATTGAATTTAAAAATTTTGAATTTCAGCAAAAAGATGTCAATTGGTAAAAATTGACAATTCAACTATTAGAAAGTTAAATGTCATGTGTTTGGATTCAGATTTCCAAAACTCAAAACAACATGTCATAGGAAATAAGGAGTTATAATAAGCAACCAGTACATACTTTAAAGTCTAAATACAGCTTCAAAAACTGTGGGTTGCAGCCCTCGGTGGGCAGCAGAGGTATTGCAGGAGGGCCATGCAGTTCTGGTTGCACCTGTCCTCCAAATCCCCTGAGCTCTAACAAGGTAATAGTGTGTCTCTGCTAATCCAATCTCACCTTAAATTGACATCTATACAGCCAGACATCAAATCTTTAATGGGTCATTCCCACAGCATGCATTTTTGCATTAAACTGAATGAAGTCATAAACTTTAAATGAAGTCAACTGGGGGTACCATAGAGCCTTGTGTCTCAGAAGTTTGGGAAACTTAGCTCTAAAAACATCTTTATCAAAAACATGTCAACAGAAAAACAGTACATATACCTGCCTGTGAAATCAATGCGGAGTGAAAATGAAACTACTAGGTCTCTTACCAAAACAATATAACATGGGATGTTAGTGGTAACACACAGCTGTCTTCATCACAGGTGCAAAGGGTAAAAAGTGTATCTTACATTATTATGAGAAGTATCGGTCTTAAACGTTTTGATAAAAATAATGCTTGAAGATACTTTTTTTTTTTTTTTCCTTCATCCTGCCCTAACAGTCATCTTAAGGCAGGAACACACCAAGCCGACAGCAACGAACTAGTGGCGACAAAAGCAGACTGCGGGGTTGGCTCATGTCAACAGCATCTGGGTCCAAAGTTGCCCTGACACACCAAACCAACGCTCGACAGCCAAATAGCACATCCGCTCTGCGCCTGCGTAAGATGAAATGCCTTTCTGTACCAGCAGGTGGCAGTAGCTGAACAGCTAATCAGAATGATCAGATGGCCCGACGGACTGACGAGCTCCGACGCCGATGTCGAATCGGCCGAAAAAAGCCAACGAGGACCAACTTCAGCCGACGGTGCAGAACACACTGAGAAAACTTAGTCGGCAGACTAATAAAATCTGCCCGACAAGCTAAAATGTCATACAAAAATGGGGTTTACTAAGATAAATCAAGTAATATTTGGCTGGTCATGTGATCTCAACATGAGACAGCTCCATCCATGTAATATTATGCTTATCTTTCCTTATTTAAAATATGACTGGAGAGATATTATTTGCTTTAGGGGTAAACCTTTTTTAATGAGGGAAAAATACTGAGTGAATCAACAATTCTTTCAAATTATTAACAACACTGCTCTGACTGAGCTGAAAATGAGCATGTTAATTTTAGGAATTCAGACTCATTATTTGCCCAATTATGTTTTTTTTTAAGACTAGAGGCAAAGGAGAAACATGCAAGTGTTGAAGGAAAGAGAAACGTACCAACAGAGACTGGTCGAGGGAGGGCTGACGATCGTCCTTCTCCACGGTGCGTTTGCAGTCAGAGCAGACATAGAGAGGTAACTGAAGGGCGCTGGAAGATTTGGGTGACTGGGCTGCACCATTCTGACTGGATCCTCCAATATCCTGGGAAATGGTGTCCTTGCGCTCGCTGCGACACAGCAGGCAACGGTCACCAGGGGTGTAGGGGGCCCTCTGGTTCACCCCGAAAGTGAACGGGGTCTGCGTAAGAGACAGAAAAACAGATCAACTGTGAGATAGCAGCTCTCCTTTCTGAAAGAAACGTAAAATGCCCATACGTAATATTCTCAAATTGCACTAATGGCCATCCAGAAATCAATGCTTCAACACTCTAGAAGACTATAATAACGCTTCAAAACAGTAACTCAACTTACACTTGAACAGACTTTCAGGAAATCACAGCTGTGCTACCGCACAGAGGAAATGCAAATGCGGCAGAACACTGTTGCAAAGTGAGAGATTTGCCTGTTACCTGAAGGACTCCAGAGAAGTCAGCGTTTACTGGCCCTTCTGAAAACTGTGGAGCGCCATTCAATGGGACCTAAAGAGAAAGCCGGTGATAAATCAACTCATTCCAGGCTCAAGGTTATAAACTTATTACAATAATGTAATTACATACACTATGTTGTTTACGACTTCAGCTCCAAGCTAAAAGAGTGCCATCTGAATGCACTGCTTCTAGCAGTCAAAACGCAAGAAAAAATCCTTTTGCAACACCATACAGCAGAGTTAAATCTCCACTGGATAGAGGCTGACCCCGAATGAACCCCTGACAGTAGAAGAACACCTATTTTTATATAATAATTCTGTGGATGAGATGCTATATATGAGGAAAGTATTAGTTCTACATGTACAGGTCCTCTCAACTGATAGGTCACAACACAAAATGGATTGCGGGTCTTATGATGGAACAGTGGACAAAAATGCAGAATAAAATGCAACTAATGAAACAATCATCCATACATAGAACAAAATAAGAGAAAATGCTTTCGTTGATGTTAAAACTATGATATTTTGACGCAAATTCATCTGTCACTTGGTAGACGCTAGACAAATTAGGCAGGTGCCAACATGGACAGATGGCATGACATGCCATGAACTATGCAAAACAAAAGAAAATAAAAACTTGAATACATTAAAAGAGGATGAATATTATTTGTACAGACCAAAATTTGCATCATGTAGAGAATTACTGGTACGAAACCATCAAAACATGGCATTTACAAATAATAATAAACTTTCAATAACATTTTTTTTTTTTTTTTTTTTTAAGGTTGTTGTCGCTGGGTCCTGAAATAAAACTGCAGAAGTATTTCATTTCCTGTGTTCCAGCTGTCAAATATTGTAATTTAAATATGGCAGTCAAGACAATGCAGCTATTCAGATAATTTCCTAATAAACCTAAATAAACACATTAAATAATTTTAAATCTGCAAAAGCTCACAAATAATGTCACAGATGTTGTATGTGGCTATTAAAAGAATCCTCATTTTTTATTTAGAATAAACAGCAGGTTATCAGCTATTCAATAAATCAATGCTTGTGACAATACAGACAGCTAAGGCCACAATATAAAACTGCAAAAAATTAAAATGCTTTAAAGCTGATCAGTGACATTTTTCCATGGTAAAGTGCTTCCTCAAATCTCAGCTTAATATGCAGATACAACAACATTTCCTAAGCCAATTGTTGTTAGATTAGTCAAATGACTAATGGCAATGAGCAGACCAACAGACACACTCGCTTAACCGATAGCCGTCTGTCCAACCAATGGCAGTGTTTAGGAAATCAGTTTGAGAAAAAAGAAATTACACACTTCAGCTTTAACCAAAATTGCTAGTTTTATCAGGAACAGGAGGAAAATGTGATGTCTTGAGCATGTGCTTAGTTAAACGCAAAAATGTCTCAATAATTCAACAACAACCTGCCAACAAGCTCTGTACAGAAGATTACAAAACAGCTTCACCTGAGTTAACCCGAGGTTATCTGGCTGTGTTATTCATGACAAAATATTGCAATAAATAATTCATATAAGACCTAAACTCATAAGAGAACATGTCATTAGTCAGAAATCATAGACAGTTTGACCTCCTCTCAAAGTTTTTACCTCTGGACGCTGAAATCCTATTAGCTGAAATCTGTTACTGTATATGCAAGCAAAAGAGCCATGATTCAGTCCAGTAATGAAATGGTCTCTTTTGCTTGCTTATGTCAACACAGACTGATACACTTGTTAAGCTACAGATGTGGTTTCCTTGGAAACAGAGACATACCACCAGAAAGAATAAGTCTCTGACAAAGCCCTGAACACTGGACCCTGTGCTGTAAGAGGCCTATTCATTCCCTGACACTTCTCAGGCTGGACAGCATGAATACACAACTGAAACGAGAGGAAAGCAGCTGATAAATTGAGGTAAGTTTGTATATGTCAATGGATATGGTATATACTAAGAGTTTACTGTGCTAAGTGACAATATATCGCATTACTTTTATGTCTAAATCACAAACTTTGTAGGAGTCTCAATTTAAAACCACCGACATACATACTAAAGGATTTGTTGACATTTACGGTTGAATATTTTCAAGCACTTCCGGTTTGGTCATACTTGACACTACTGCTTCAGTTCAGAAAAGCAATTATTACCTCCACTGTTTAATAACGCAATACATAGAGTTTTAAATAGATAACATGTGCTGAAAAGAATAAGTAAAGAAACGTGTAAGAGAATATTTTGATCTTGAACGACAAAAATAAAACGGTGGACTTTAGCATTGGGTCTGTCTATAGAGACATGGTTACATTACTGTGGACTGCGGTTCATAAACGGTAACATGTTCAGCCTCAAGAATACATTTACTAATATTTATCTAGGAAGGTTGATAAAATCATATGCTTATTGAAATACACCTGTGAACACATCAGCTAAACCGGGGAGCGCTTGACAAGTTAGCTTCACATCACTCCGAGCGACACAAATCACTCAAACCTCCACATCCGCGACATAAACTCGCTCTAAATATGCTTTTCACACGTCTTCACATTTTCTTCCCATGTTTCGATGATCAGACCAGGAAATGCTTAAGATTAAAGCTCTAGATCAGTGAAGCTCAGCTCAGGCTCCATGTAAAAGTGAAATCAGCTACAGGAGCTTCTCTTAGGCCTCCAATATCACTGAATGCGGACTAAACTACACCACATGCACCATCAACCTCCCCGCATGCCCTAGCTGCCGCTCACCTCTCCGTTGAGGCTGGGGATGGTGCTCG
Organism: Megalobrama amblycephala; assembly: GCF_018812025.1. Lineage (NCBI taxonomy): Eukaryota > Metazoa > Chordata > Actinopteri > Cypriniformes > Xenocyprididae > Megalobrama > Megalobrama amblycephala. The sequence continues at coordinate 24,515,153 of NC_063050.1, read as the reverse complement.
GGTCTCCGTGCGCAGTGCTGCTGGAGGGTGTTGGCGGAGCTCCGGCCTTCCCTGCGCCGCCGCCCCGCTTATTCTTCCTGCGCTTCGCTCCGCGTTTGGCGTCTGTAGGACTCATTTCTACACACGAAATACACAGACAGCGTTCCGTCCACAAACAGCAGGGTCTCTGGTGCAATGCCAGGCTCTGACGCTGCGGATACGGGTAAAATGTAGCTGTATTTGAGAGATATAATTTAAGAGCCTGCCAATCTGCTCACAGTATAGCAGACTTCAAATTCCAATATGGCCGACCCAACAGGAATTGGCCAATGGCGTTTACGACATGACGTAATAGCGTATAGTGCGCTTGGGGCTTATGGGAAATTGAGTTTTAAGAGGACGGGGCCACGTATTTTTATTATTATTATTATTATTATTATTATTATTATTATTATTATTATTATTATTATTATTATTTATTTATTTATTTATTTATTTATTTTTTATTAGTATTAATGTGTCTGTGTTGGTGCTGAAATATTGTTTAAAAAAATTCTTGTGTATGTGAGTGTAAATGGCAAATAAAGCTCTTTGTTATTCTGATTTTGCTCTTTTTTAAGTTCTCTCTCACCTCTTACAGTGTTTTACATGTGCGTTATTTTTATTATTGATATTTTCGTTTTCTTGCTAATACTAATGCTGTCCGACGAGGATTTTTTTTATTACTACAGCAGGTAATCGTAGTAGTCATTTTTAGCCATTTGATGGCGATAATGAGCTAACTTGCGTTGCTATAGCTATAGCAGGTGAAATCCAGTTTAGAGGTTATTCGCAACCAGACTAATCAGAATCCCATATGTTTTGTTTTGTTTTTTTACATTTATAAAATATAAATATTCATTTTTTTTACATTACAGTCTGTTAAGCCTACAGATTGTTCAACTGATGCCCTCATCTGTTATCTGTGTCACCCATAATGAAAACCATTAAAATGAATGATTTATTGATTGCAATGCAGCTTGTCTAAAGACTCCAAATGTTGTGTATTTATTTATTGTTTGTTTATGAATGTAATTCCGATAATAATTTTAGAAAATATATTTAAAATGAAAAATTATCGATGTAGCCTATAAAAAAACGGGTTAATATCACTTTTGTAGACTTTTTTATAACAATAGGCTACTTCTGTATTATTTTGTTATTTAAAAAAGACACATACAGCTTAGAGTTGCAATTTTAATTAGGTCTATAGCTTAATGTTACAAGCCGGGGGAAAATAGATGAAAAGTAGGATATAACAGGTGTTGTGCCGTGCCGAATTCCTACCCCCGCCAAATTATTACCCCCCTAGTATTGGTAGTTTCCTTTCGAGTCGGTCTCTCGGCACTGTGTCACTGAAAGGTAGTTCAGAGGAAGCTTTTGGCTGCAAGTAGACACGCACTCGTCGTTACAGGACATCGAAGGCAGCAAAAAAGCATTAGGCCTACACAGTGCTCAGCGTTAATGAGTACACCCCCTTTGAAAAGTAACGTTTTAAACAATATCTCAGTGAACACAAAAACAATTTCCAAAATGTTGACAAGACTAACTTTAATATAACATCTGTTTAACTTATAACATAAAAGTAAGGTTAATAATATAACTTAGAGAACAACATTTTTAGTTTTACTCAAATTAGGGTGATGCAAAAATGAGTACACCCCACTGAAAGTCTCTGGAGAAAAGTTAAATTTTAGACTATCTAATTTAACAAGAATTCAACCACAGGTGAGTCTAATTATTCATTACAAAGGTGTCCAGCAGACAGTTGACTATAAAAGGGTGTTAAAACCCCTTCCTATTTCATGCTGTCAGCAATGGCACCACATGGAAGAGAAATGTCACAAGACCTGAGAAAGAAAATAATTTCTTTACACCAGAAAGGTGAAGGCTACTAGAAGATCAGCAAAGCCTTACTTATCAGTTAGAATACTGTAGCAAAAGTGGTACAAAAATTTTAAAAAGATGGAACTGCAACCATCTCACAGAGACGTCCAGGTCATCCACGGAAGTTAACGCCCCGACAGGAGCGTCTTCTGATGAGAAGGAATGAAGAAAATCGACATGCAAGTTCAATGCAGTTATCTAAAGAAGTAGAAAGCCAAACTGGGGTGACTATTTCCCATGACACAATACAGCGTACACTGCAGAGGAATGGCATGCATGGGTGCCGTCCACGAAAGAAGCCTCTCCTAATGCCCAGGCACAAAAAAAGCCCACCTAGAGTTTGCCAGGGCCCATGCTGACAAAGATGAAGACTACTGGGACTCCATACTCTGGAGTGATGAGACCAAGATAAATGTTTTTGGAACAGATGGCTTCAAAACTGTATGGCTTCGCAGAGGTGAGGAATACAAAGAAAAATGCATTGTGCCTACAGTGAAACATGGTGGTGGCAGTGTCCTTATGTGGGGGTGCATGAGTGCTGCTGGTGTCGGGGAGCTGCATTTCATTGATGGCATCATGAATTCATAGATGTACTGCTCTATATTGAAAGAGAAGATGCTACCATCACTCTGTGCCCTTGGTCGTCATGCACTTTTCCAACATGACACTGATCCTAAACACACATCTAAGGCCACTGTTGGATTTCTGAAGAAGAACAGGGTGAAGGTGATTCAGTGGCTCCTGATCTGAACCCAATCGAACACCTATGGGGAATTCTGAAGAGACAAGTTGAGCATCACTCTCCATCCAGCATCCAGTCTCTAAAAGAGGTCATTCTTGAAGAATGGAAAAAGATAGATGTTGCAAAATGTCACCAACTTGTTCATTCCATGCCTAGAAGACTTGGTGCTGTCAATAAAAATCATGAAGGCCATACAAAGTACTAGATGTAGTAGTTTTTGTTGTGGGGTGTACTCACTTTTTTATATTAAACTTAGTCTTGTCAACATTTTGGAAATTGTTTTTGTGTTTATTGAGGTATTGTTTCTAATTTTCAAAGGGGGTGTACTCATTTACGCTGAGCACTGTACAAACCTTTGTGGCATATGCAATAGGTCTTCTGAATAAGGGATAGGAAATGGAGTGATGTAGGAAATGGATGTATTGAATGTATTATTTATTTGATTGAGTTGATGTGAATGTTGTGTAGCCTACTGTCATGTTGTATGTAGCGAGGCCAAAGAACAACAAGCAGCCAAGGATGGACAAAGTTCAAGTATACGTAATAATGTTCAAGTATATTTTTTCAAGTATACTTTATGTAGTAATCATACTAGTATCAATGTACTAGTAGTAAATATCAGTGTAACAGTAGTAAATTTTAAGAACACAACTATTTTACAGCTCTGTTTCTCATTTGTACTGCATCTGTATACTAATAGTTGACTATTTTAATACTAGTAGTACATTTTTAGTAAATGAAAGTACACATTGTAATATAGGCTACTCTCAGTAAACTACTAGTTTAGTGCAAGACTAGTATATTTATAAGTTTTCTTTAAGTGAACATAACATTATACTTAGGCTATAGTTTACTTTTTATGCCTTTTATTTTTGCACTTTAAGTATGCACTATGTTCCTATTTAAAGTAGCCTATAAAAAAATAATACCTAGGCTAAATATCTTTAACTGTACTTTAACTCTTTCCATTTAAAAAACATTTTATTCTAGCTTCATGAATCCTTTTCTATCAACACTTAAATGTGGGTAAGTTTCATTTTTTTAAAAGAGGAAACATTTTAAACAAAGAAGCTGAGAAAATTGCATTTTTGTCAAATACTATGTCCGGATGGGATTCAGAACGATGATCAAACACAGGTGGAGTAGATCAAGTCCATAAACACCCTCAAAGCTTCATAGTCCTCATTCAGTAACATTAGACAGTTTTGTTTTATATGCTGTTTAATGTTTGATGATCGTTTTATTTTACATTTTATTGAGTAATCTTCGCTTGTTTTCTTGTATCACTTTGATCAGGAGATTCTGTCTTCTTTCAGAAGATGCGTAACAGCGCCCCCTAGAGTATAGCCTGAAAATTCAGTCGATGGCGACGAAAGAGTGAAGATTTGAAGTAAATTCCTATGCACACTACCAGTAGACTAGCCTACACAAAACATCGGATACCCAGAATTAGGAATATATTTTTCTTTATAAATCAATATTTTCAAACAATGTAGGCTACTTTTATACTATACTTTTATATACTTTTAAGTATATATCGATCAAAAGAGTCCAAGAATAGGCCAAATATACTTAGACTTTTCTGTCAGTAGGCTTTAAGTCAAGTAACATATACTTAAGTGCAATTTTAAGTATATTTCTCAGAAGTACAAAACGTATATTTCTGAGAAGTATATAAAAAGTAGACTGAAACTATGCTATACTTTCTTATTTTTAGTTTAAAAGAAGTATACTAATAGCATACTTGAATAAAGTTCTTTTTCGTGAGGGTAGGCCTACTACATGCGATCAATAAAATTGGGTAACGTTAGTAGTCTTTATTGCTGTATAGGAGAGAATAACATCCAAGATATATTTTACCTCGGGTGGCCTTTAGTCCCATTCCCAGAGAGCAGGTACGTGTGAGGGGCTCAATCTTAGTATAAAATATTTTTGCCTCATATGATAAAAGGTAAATAAATGTAAAACCAATTGTTTAAGGCCTCGAATGGAAGCCCTTCAACCAACAGATGGCGCTGTTGCATTGCGCCTGTTTTATTGCCAGATAAATTAAAACGGAGCTATTTGGTTGGTAGTTTAATGGGATCATCCCGTAACAAGGACAAGACAAGGATAAACAACAGCAAGATAATTTTATTGCATTTCCTTGATTATGTGATGATAAAGAACACTAATAGAAAATGACATCTATTAAACATGAAATCTAGCCTTCCAGAAATGATACTGAATATTGCCATATTTCTCAAAACCTTCAATACATGTCAAAAAATTAAGTCCTTTATGCCATATGCATTTATTAACAAGCTTCATCACTCTCTTTGCAGGCTGAATTTTTTGGGAAATCAGGGCCATAATGAGGAAAGAGATAACAAGTACAGACAGTACATGGAGAAATAGATGACAAATAAATCCAAGACAGATTATAATCTAATACTATTGCGACAGAGAAATCAAAATATCGTGCACTTAATGACTCTTGCTTGAAAATATCAAACTATTCTAAAATACAATTTCACATTATGTCTAATCTGTACAAATAAATTAGCAAAAGAACAGAACTATTAACAATCCCTACAGATTTCTTGCTTTGCTGGCTCATATGAAGGCAACTCTAAACTACTGCAGAATGACTCCAGAACACAGTGCTAGGCACACCCTCTTAAGAAAACACACACCCACAAATGCAAATCTCTTTCTTGTGTTTCTCCAGCAGAGTCAAAAGGTCAAGCAGTCTATTTTCAAACATACACTCAAAGAAAACATACTTTCAAGTTTCAGCAGGACAAGTTTCTTGCCAGTTTCAAAGTCTTTCTTTCCAGTAGCATATTTAGATCCACCCTAAAACGTGCTTGCTAAATGAGACGCGAGCTGTTCACATCAGTAGATACAAAAGCAGAGCGGATCTTTGACATCCAAAGCTCCTATACAATCAGTCAATGTTTTCAAACCCAACCCGGGTGCTGGAATGAGAAGCCAAACTGGAAGAAGAAAGCAGGGAGACGAGCAGACGACCACTATACAGACAGTTCTGAATGTACTGTTAGGCTGGAATGCGGTACACAAATTGTGCTCAGTTTTTTGCCGTGATTTACAGTCTAGACGAGTCAATGCTGTAGTTGCTGAAAGTCAGAGGCTCTTCAGATCTGAGTTGACAGATTTCACAGAACATCGTGTAGCGAATGATGGGCAAAGACACCAATTCTTTTAGCTTCAGACACATTTCTAATGCGTCTCCTAGTAATGATGCGAGTGTTTCTGCGCGAGTTTGTTGCGTTGGGAACGACCTGAAAGTCTGCGGTGTTTGATCCTTAGTTTAGTGTGCCTGGTGTTTTAAAATATGCTCAGATTTTAAAAGTCATGTAGTGTATTCCAGCTTCACCATGAAATCAAAATTGACAATTCTTATTTTTTATGGAATACTGCAGTATTATAAATGATTTTTACATGCACATCATAATTTTTTTAATTAAAATTCATTGTGACCTTTAATCAAAATAACTTCCTGTCTCTCTTGCAGCAACATCTCTTCTCTTCTCTGATGATGAGTTTTTCGGGCACGAGGACGGGACAACCTGTCACTCACATGAGATCAATAGCAAACAATGATCCAATCAATTCCTGATGGACAAAATCAAGTCCTGCCCTATATTTTTTCTTGTTCGAGAAGCCATTTCACTCAGATGCACATCACAATAGGTAAGAAAAGACTGTCTCAACTTCTATTTCATGGTGACTTAACTGAATGGTTTGTGACTATCATACACTACGCAGTTTTAGTCGTTGAAATCTGCAGACTGGCTCTGATGTTTGTCAACTCTTTCAGAATGTAAACTGAGCAAATCTTGTGTAGTGCAATCCAGTCTTTAGCTAGAATGAAGCTTTAAAGATTTGCAGAGTTGCTATTTAATTATTTATTTATGTATATTTGGAATTGTCTCCATACTGTTTCCTCTAAGTAGAGTTATTCTTCCTTTGGCAAGCCCTTGCTGGCCTCAGCCTCAGAATTGCATTCTGGGAAGTAGGAAGGTGGGGCAGAGTAAGGGGAGGGCAGGGGTGCTGATGGTGTATTGGGGGTTGTTGAGGCTAAAGGCTCAACCAGAGCAGTAATCCTAGAGTCCTCCAATTGGACAGATGACCGTCCCCTATTGGAGCGCCGTCTTTCTGGGTGGCTGGAGGAGGGGCTTTTTCCTGGAGGAGGGGTGCAGTCCTGACGCCGGCGAGAAAGCTGGATGATTTCCTTATCTAGAGCTGTGTTCTACAAGAGAGAGACAATACTGTATGTTAATGTTCACATGAGTTGCACCCACCCAAAAATGGAAAGGAAATAGAAAACAATTCAGTAGGGAAAGAGTAAGTGAGATGAAGTTACAATCTGGGAGGTCAAGAGAGAGATAAATTCAATCTTAAAGGGACAGTGCACCCAAAAATGAGAATTCTGTCATCATTTTCTCAGCCTTATGTTGTTGCAAAAATGTATGACTTTCTTACTTTTGTGGAACACACACACACACACACACACACACACACACACACATCCTTTATATGTGATTTACGGGGACTCTCCATAGGCAAAATGGTTTTTATATTGTACAAACTTTATATTCTATCCCCCAACACTACCCTTACCCCTAAACCTACCCATCACAGAAAACTGAATTTTTTCCATTTAAAAACAAAACAAAACACTGTTTAGTATGTTTTTAAGCCATTTGGTTTACGAGGACACAGGAAGTGTCCTCATAAACCATGTTTTACGTTGTAATACCCATGTCATTATAAACATTTGTGTCCTCATAAACCATGTATACAAGAACACATACACCGGAACCTTATTGTAAGTGTTACCAACATTTTTAACACAAATAAAGGGGTTGAGAATAGATTTTAAAATGTGCAATTTAATTAAATTACTTTAAAAATGCATACTCTGATATTTTAAGAAAAAGCTCTGTCCCCCAACTTTATGTCTGTGGTGTTACAACAGTAGATGATGCCCCAGAAGAAAAAGGGGGCATTTTATTTGGATTACTTTCTGTGTGTAAAGGTCATTGCAGGTGATGGTTGATCTGAGGGGTGCTTAGTGAGTTCATTTATTCTTTTAATTTTCATTAATGTTGCTAAATTTCAGATTTTTTTAATCACATTATATTAGAGCCTGTTGTTACACTGATAACTTACAGATTTGACATTTTAATCGAAAATGTCTATTTTATCTCAATAGACTGTTGTTAATATTTCCAAAGTGTCCAAAGTGATACACCATGACTATCATGATGGCAGCTCCCGTTATATAAAAGTCTTGATTTGTCTGTAGTGTCACTGTCTTCCTTGCTGGAAATAGTGGTGACACCACAGACATAAGTAGTTAACACCAGTGCACAAGCACTGGTATTTGACTACAATTAATTAAAAATCAAAATGTCATTACGCTTCCATTTTACATAATATATTACATTAAGCAATTAAAAAAAAAAAAAAAACTTTTTTTTAAGAATATTTTTTAAAGGTGCCCTAGATTATGTTTTCAAAAGATGTAATATAAGTCTAAGGTGTCCCCTGAATGTGTCTGTGAAGTTTCAGATCAAAAAACCCCATAGATTTTTTTTAATTCATTTTTTTAACTGCCTATTTTGGGGCATCATTATAAACGCGCCAATTTTATGCTGCGGCCCCTTTAAATCCCGTGGTCCACACCCACAGAGCTCGCGCTTGCCTTGAACAGTGCCTTAACAAAGTTTACACAGCTAATAACCCTCAAAATGGATCTTTACAAAGTGTTTGTCATGCATGCGGCATGCATGCGTCGGATTATGTGAGTATTGTATACTGTTATATTGTTTACTTCTGATTCTGAATGAGTTTGAGGCTGTGCTCCGTGGCTAACGGCTAATGCTACACTGTTGGAGAGATTTATAAAGAATGAAGTTGTGTTTATGAATTATACAGACTGCAAGTGTTTAAAAATGAAAATAGCGACGGCTCTCTTGTCTCCGTGAATACAGTAAGAAACAATGGTAACTTTAACCACATTTAACAGTACATTAGCAACATGCTAACGAAACATTTAGAAAGACAGTTTACAAATGTGACCAGTCACGGAAAGTAGGGACACAAGTCGGTTTTGGGGCATTTTGAGTTATTCACAGATTCTGAAAGTGCAGTCTCCAAGCTTTCCAACGATGTGTGACACATGGAAATCTGATAATATTTGGAGAAGTTGTGGCCATTTGAAGGTAGGCAATCAAGAAAGCTCTATAGGGAGAAAAACGCCTCTAAAGTTGCAGTTCTCGCCTGTTCTCACCTGCTGGGAGTGACAATAGGGCTCATTTACATCTCATTTAGATAAGCCATACCCCCTGTAAAGCTGCATGGACCGCATACTATTAATAATAAAGGTTAATGTGCATTGTAAATGTCAGTAATTTATCTTTTTTGACTTTTATAAAAATGATTTAGAGGCTGAAATATGTGACTTTTTTGTCAAAACTCTATTTGAACTCGTGCATTGTAGATAACATGTTGCAAGACACTCCTTTAAAATCTGCCCATCATTTTTAATGTTATTATTTTAATGTTTATGTAAAGAAAAAGTACATATTGATGCTAATTTTATTTTTTATTTGCTGGTTTTCCACATAAAACTTGGTGAATTGACTTTTTGAACAGGATTCTGTGATAACCGTGATCATTTTGGTCACTATAATCATGAAATGAAATGTTCTCACCTGAGAAGCCTGTTAAAGAAGAATAGGCAATCCAGGAAATAACTGGACTAACAGAGGCCAGAGATCGCTAACTATGGCTATTCAAAACACTTTTCAAGTCAATAAATACACGATTGAGACGATGAATGCATGCATTGACTCAGAATTTGCGTCTGAATAGCGCTGGCTCCGTGGGCGTGGCCGCATTAGCAGATAATGAGCTGAATCACGGACTTCTGACATGGCTCTCTTTTCATACAGATTACATAAACACAGAAGGTTTGTTTTCGATTTGACTTACACATTTTAACACTTGACATTTCAACGTTTTTTCAGACATAGGCTAAGTATAATTTTTTTATGATTAGTATTCACTAAGTTACAGTTCATTTTCTGAGAATTATCAGATTGGACTTCGTTCAGAGGGAGACGAGAGATCACGCATCATGTTAGTTTTCTTTATTTTACAAAAAGCACAACATTTTGTTTTTACTCTGAGTGTACACAAATAAAAGAAGACATTCTATAGTTTCAATTGATATATTACTTATGTCTCTATGACAAAAAATGACGGAGTATTTAAAGTCTGTTTTGCTGCAATGTGAAAAAAGTCCTGCAAAATGCGCCGGCGCGTTACCCGACTCCAGAGAGGTAATGTCTTATTATGCCGCTTTCATCGTCGCTCAGATCGTCTTCAGAATCAGTGAGCGCTTGTTCATAAGCATCCGGCTTGTCGAAGAAGTACTTCAAAACATTCATTGAATTTTGATATCAGCTAGAGCCGGCCAGAGCGCTGCATAGTAAGTAGCCACGCTTCCCAGTATGGAAATACACACAGACAATGACACGCCCCTACTGCGTGCTAGAGTCTCCGAAAAACAAGCCGATTTCAACCTCAAAATGTACGCTTTTAAATATACCAATACTGCTATCTCAAACACGGAAAGGCTTCTTCATGATCTCAACTAACAGATTCTGCAAAAAAACGAAAATCACCAATTTTGAAAAAAAACTTTCTCATTTTGCTCGAGAGTTGTGCTGCCGACTTGTGTCCCTGGTTTCCGTGACGGGTCACAAATATCACTAAAAATATAATGTTATCATGGATCATGTCAGTTATTATTGCTCCATCTGCCATTTTTCGCTATTGTTCTTGCTTGCTTACCTAGTCTGATGATTTAGTTGTGCACATCCAGACGTTAATACTGGCTGCCCTTGTCTAATGCCTTTTATAATGTTGGGAACGTGGGCTGGCATATGCAAATATTGGGGGCGTACACCCCGACTGTTACGTAACAGTCAGTGTTATGTTGAGATTCGCCTGTTCTTCGGAGGTCTTTTAAACAAATGAGATTTATATAAAAAGGAGGAAACAATGGAGTTTGAGACTCACTGTATGTCATTTCCATGTACTGAACTCTTGTTATTTAACAATGCCAAGATAAATTCAATTTTTCATTCGAGGGCACCTTTAAAGATTTTTTATATATTCTTTCTCTCGTTTGACAGTCCAATTGAAGAGTAACACTAAAACATTATTCAAAATATCATCTTTTGTGTTCTACAGAAGAAAGAAAGCCATATTAGAGTGAGAAAATGATGGCAGAATAGTAATTTTGCATGTCCTTTTAAGGATTCAATAAAGCAGCTGTTCTGTGTTTTTCCTTGTTGCTGTAAGAGGAAACATGTTTATACTAAGATATAAAAGACAGTATGCATAACCCGGTTTCACTGAAAAGTCAATACTATTGATCACATCACAGGTGGAAAAAGACCACAGCAGTGAAAGAGAGAAAATGGCAGAGAGCGAAAAACACCACTGAAGTTCATGGTAGGATTAAAGTGGGTCAAGAATTCTCTAAGCCAGGGGTTTTTAAACTGGGGTCCGGGGACCCCCAGGGGGCTACAAGGAAGTGCTAGGGGGTCCTTGGTAATGTTTAGAGAAAATCTGTAAAAATATATATATATTAAATAAAATCTGTAAAAATATATATATATTAAATAAATAGAGTAAAATTTATGAATATAAGGGATACAAATAAAAATGAATAAAATAAATAAATATTAAATAAAAAAACAAATGTGATAAATGATAAAATAATTAATATTAATTATAAAAGTTAAATAAAAAATACATTAAAAATTAAAATAAATAACATTAGATTAAAATAACAATATAATCCAAAATTATAATTATTTTCAAATACTATTTTACACATTTATAATACTTATTTTCACAGTATAATTTGGGTCTTTATACATAAAAAAAAAAAAAAAAAAAATGTATAGCTGCCTTTTAAATGTTTATAATGGATGTCTATTGCATGAAAATGATCACATATGGGGGTCCTTGGCATCTAAAAGATTAAAAACCCCTGCTCCAAGTTACCAACTTCCCATGCCTTGTGTAAGGGAAAATGTGTATCTTCAGTGATGTTACTGTCACTTTCTTCCAGTATAAGAGTGTATGTGTGAGGAGACGGAGGCGGGGAGGGAGGAGCATAGCAGTTAGTGTTAGTACATACCATTGCCTTGGAGCTAGTCAGAGGATAGCAATGCCATGGGAAGAGCAGAAGCAGAGGACAAAGACTAGTCTTACTCACAGAGCACATATAGCACAAATTAATACACAACACCTACATAACCTCTAATGCTTCAGCTGAGGGACATTTCACAAGGACTACTTCAGAAAAGCTTGCTTAAATAAAGCAAAATATAGCTACTTAAAGGGGAATGTCACTCAGAAATGAACTTTATGAACATTGTTTGTTCACCCTCATATGATTCCAAACCTGCATGCTGCTGTTTTTAATATTCAAACAAGCTGTCAAGTTCCAAAAAGCACTATAAAAGCACCATAGATTTAGTACATACGACCATCTGAAGTCATATGTGTCTATGTTGCATGTCTGATCAATGTGATTTGCTAATATTGATGCTGGTACAATATTTAATTTGAGAACTGATTATCAGTGCAAATGAGTAGCATAATATGTAGACTACTTATAGATACAGTGGGGAAAATAATTATTTGATTCCCTGCTGATTTTGCTAGTTTGCCCACTTATAAAGAAATGAAGGGTCTATCATTTTTATGGTAGGTTTATTTTAAAGCGGACTCAGTAAGATTTGCGACGCTCCCCCTACAGGTTCCTTCAGTGAATCACACTGTCGTAAATACTCCAAGCGCAGCTCTGGACTACAACGACTACAACGCTCACCAGCGCAGTAGTTTTGCAAATACAGTACAAGAAATCTCGATGGAGGTGGGTAATTTTTGAAATTATCTTATAAAGTCATAATATATACATTGTTTTTGAATTACCGTAAGGCATTTTGTCACACTCGCGTGAACATGAACATGAGGCGAGATTGTGTTGGGTCGGCGCAGCTCAACTTGCAAGTGCTGTTTTCTGGCGTAGACGTGCCAGAGGGGGTTAGTGCTCACCTCAAACACACCACAAGTCAATTAACCATCGTAAGGACTTAGAAAACTATTTATGAAGGTAAAAAAGTTACTTAGTTCTGCTTTAATGGATAGAGACAGAATATCAAACAAAAAATCCAGAAAAAAAACACATTATATAAAGGTTATAAATTGATTTGCATTTCATTTGAAATAATTATTTGATCCCCAAGCAAAACATGACTTAGTACTTGGTGGAGAAAACCTTGTTGGCAAGTACAGAGGTAAGACGTTTCCTGTAGTTGGTCACCAGGTTTGCACACATCTCAGGAGGGATTTCAGTCCACTCCTCTTTACAGATCCTCTCTAAATCCTTAAGGATTCTTGGCCGTCGCAACTCGAAGTTTCAGCTCCCTCCACAGATTTTCTATAGGATTATGGTCTAGAGACTGGCTAGGCCACTCCATGACCTTAACATGCTTCTTCTTGAGCTACTCCTTTGTTGCCTTGGCGGAATATTATGGGTCATTGTCATGCTGGAAGACCCATCCACAACCCATCTTCAGTGTTCTGGGTGTAGGAAAGAGGTTCTCGTCTAAGATTTTACAGAATGGCCCGTCTATTTGCCCCTCAATGCGGTGAAGGCGTTCTGTATCCTTAGCAGAGAAACAGCCCCAAAGCATAATGTTTCCACCTCCATGCTTGACTGTAGGGATGGTATTCTTGGGGTCATAATCAGCATTTCTCTCCCACCAAACACGACGAGTCGAGATGATGCCAAAGAGCTCAATTTTGGTCTCATCTGACCACAGCACTTTCTCCCAAGCCTTCTCTGAATCATGTAGATGTTCATTGGCAAACTTGAGACGGCCTGTACATGTGCCTTTTCGAGCAAAGGGACCTTGCGGGCACTGCAGGATTTCAATCCATTGTGGCGTAGTGCGTTACCAATGGTTTTTTTGGTGAATGTGGTTCCAACTGCCTTGAGATCATTTAGAAGCTCCTCCGTGTAGTTCTGGACTGATCCCTCACCTTTCTCATCATCATCCTTACCCCATGTGGCGAGATCTTGCATGGAGCTCCAGAGGGCGATTGATGGTTATTTTGTATTTCTTCCATTTCTGAATAATCACACCAACAGTTGTCTCCTTCTCACCAAGCTTCTTGCTGATGGTCTTGTAGCCCATTCCAGCCTTGTGCAGGTCTACAATCTTGTCCCTGATGTCCTTGGACAGCTCTTTGGTCTTGCCATGGTGGTGGAGAGGTTTGAATGGAAGATAAAGACACCTTTGGACAGTTGTCTTTTATACACATAACAAGCTGACATTAGGAGGACTTTCTTAAAGTGACAGGACTAATCTGTGTTTGACATGGGCACATAAACAATATGTAGGAGGCAGAATTCTTGCAGGTTGGTTGGGGATCAAATACTTTCACTTGATCAAATGCTAATCAATTTATAACCTTTAAATAATGTGTTTTTTTTTTCTGGATTTTTTGGTTGATATTCTGTCTCTATCCATTAAAATAAACCTACCATAAAATTATAGTCTCCTCGTTTCTTTGTAAGTGGGCAAACTTACAAAATCAGCAGTGGATCAAATAATTATTTTTCCCACTGTATAGCAAATGAGTCATATAGACTACTTCTGTAGTCATTTTTATAATTTTATAGTTTTTGTTATAGATTTTTTTTCTAAAAGACCTCCATTACTATGAACTGTTGATGCTTGGAAAATATCCTTGTGATGATTAATTTAAAATTCTTTTTCTTTCAGTGTATGAATTTGGAATGACATGAGAGTGAGTAATATATAGAAGTTTCATTTATGGGTGAGATTATTCTTTTAAACTGTGATTTGATCTGCTTTCTTTGGTATGTTCCTCAGCTGTGGACAAAACCAAAGATTGAAAAGAAAGCTGGCAAAAGGAATAGGACCTGATTGGATCATAAAAAAAATAAATATAATGGCTGTAAAATTAAATAAATAAATGTAATTAAAAAGTAAAATAATCACCAAGTAAATCCCCATTTCATCTAAAAATACTGTATCTAAATAAGTCTTTAAAACTTACAATAAAATATTTCATCCAAGGCAATTTTTGTGCATAATTATGCATCTCTCTCTCTCTCCCAGTCATTAGATTTATTAATTTAAATTATAATACTGCAAAGGTGGCAGAGTTCCATATTCTCAAACCACTTTCTTTGAAATTTTGATGGCAATGGTCAAGGTCCTATGAATGAGGTTCATTTTGAGGACATTGGCAACTGCCATGAAATACTGTCTCTGGATTAGGAAACAGACAGAGAGAGCAAGAGAGAGAGAGGCCATTGGATTGCAGTGTTAATATTCAAGCAGTCAGTAATGCATGCATGCCAATACAAACCTTCCAGCTAAAGCCCAATAGGAAACGATATACAGCAACAATGTGCAACAAAGCCATATGGCTCAGAATATTACAGCAATAAAGTATTCACCATGAAAGAGCCACCATGAACATGGAGTGGAATGAGAAGATGGGAACACAAAGAGTGGACCGGATTATGGTTGAGACATGAGGTATAGTATGATTATTCTCTAGAATTAGAAGAACAGCAAATGCTGTAAAAACCCAGTGAGAGTAAATAAGAGGCAGCCAGAGTGCTAGATTTTAGTAGATCTCAAGCTCATTAAAAACAGGTTTAGGTTTGGAGTCAAATACCCAATATCCAGTGGCAGACATCACTTCGGGTCTTGGGAGAGCAAGGAAGGGGTGTAGGTACAGCCCTGCCATTACAGTTCAAACTGTCAAATGAGATTCACATCAATACACATTCAGCCAGAGACCCTGCTGCTGCTTTTTCAAGCAGTGTAGTGAACAAAAAAAAAAAAGGCCCTTAGATTTTAAAAAGCTTAGGGTTTTACAATGCATTTTAAGGGAACATTAGGCTAGAAACAAATGCTGCTGTCAAATCAATATCATCACAATGTCCGCTAATATACTTAATTTTATGTCTGTAGCAAAATCATTGGAAATATATCATGAACATTCAATATACTGCTCAGCCCATGTCCTGAGTTATTTAAATGTATACCAAGGTCTTTTCAAAACTGCATGATGGGGTCAAGTTCAAAGAATGAGTGATAGACAGTATCCTTGATCATGACAGTGTAGACAAGGTGAAGACCAATGACAACACTGAAAACACATTTACAGAAACTAACACCTTTATGCCAGTGAGAAGAACTAAGATAAAAGGCTGGCAGTGAGTGGTTTATGGTGCAGTGAACTTGGATTTGAATTTAATAAGACATGAGGGTGAAAATGGCTGAAAATGCTTCAACCATGTCTCTCTCTGAGCTCATAAAATACTGCTTCTGCCAAACAATAAAAAGATTATGATGAGTCCTTCAGCCATTTTCAGGCACCATAGAGCGCAGCACTGACTGAACATTTTTCTGTATTTAACACTATGCATTTACATCACCATTCAAAAGTGTTCGAGGAACCATCAAAACAAAGTGAAACCAAAAATATTAAGCAGCATAACTGTTTTCAACATTGATAATAAGAAAAAAATGTTTCTTGAGCACCAAAATCATATTAGAACGTTTTCTGGAGGATCATGTGACACTGAATACTGGATTAATGATGCTGAAAATTCAGCTTTGCATCACATGAATAAACAATGAGTTATAGTCATTGAAAACAAGTATATCAGTATATTCAAATATATACAAATATATGAGCAAGTGTAGGGATTTTTGACTTAATGGGAGTCACTGCTGAGTGCTTTCTGTTTGACATAAGTCTCTGAATTAATTATTTTAAATATAAAAGTTGAAATCACTCTACTCAGTATGTCTGTGTTGAAATACATTATCGCTTAGAGTCAAATACATTTTTGGGGGGGGGGAGAAAATGAATCTTTGTACTTGCTCCTGATGTGCTGCTTTCTGAAGTCATTTCCAATTTCATAGCCCTGGCATATTTGGTGCTGTGCTTGCCAATACAATAATCTCTCATATTTTCTGAGACTTAGCAGTTACGTAAGTCATGAGCGCTGAGGGAGACAAACTGATTGATTGGATGCTGATGTCCACAGTGGCTGTAATTTTAGTGACGCTGTGCTTTGGAATTATGTGTAATCCAAGTACTAATCATTAGGGGCCGAGAGGATGACATTGGTTATTCTTTTTAAGCATAGCATATTAACAGATGACAGCAGCTGCAGTTATGATGGGCAGACTGTTTCTCATATGTGAGTGTGTGTACTCACCACAAGAACAGAGACTCCAGGGGAAGTGTTGCTCTGTTTCTGCACAGAGTTAAAGTGCTTTTTGAGTTTACCTGCCACCTCCATCTTCATATTGTTTTCCATTGCAGCATCCTCCTGTTGGTTATTGAAGTGGATTAGGATAGGCCAATCTAATAGTGAGCAATATAACTGTCCACCTGAGCATAGTGACTAAATTGTAGGTTTCAATTTGAAAAAAATAATTTGAAACATAAATCAAAACCACCTCTAATACAGCTCAAATGACATCAATAATGTTTATGAGTAATTGTGCGAGTGAATCCCTTGTGGCAATTCATGCTGCTCAACATGCAATAATACCTAAAATACATTTAAATATAGAAATATATATAAATGTGATACTTTAGAGTGTATGCAGTGTATATGCATTATCTAACTCCACAATATTTAAAAAACAAACATATACACCACTAAACCCTTCCACACACATTTACCGTGACCCAGGGGTGAGACAGCACATCCTCTGCTGTGTATCTGGCCTCCACATTCACCTGCAGCATGTAACCAATCAACTCCTGTATGAACACAAAACGATCATATTTGCAATAATTAGATTTAAAGAATATTTACTAGATTTTAGCATTAAAAAATGTACACAAAAGGACAGGAAACAAATATTGTTATACTAAATCTTTGTGCTTAAAGTTAAATATGAAGTATGTAGTTTCTGCGACACTAGTGGCACCTATAGAGGAATTATAAATAACACATATTTTGCAAACAAACTTGCAAATGCCCCTTTCGCACTTTGTTCCTTCCCCAATTCAAACATCACCAACAAAGCTCTTACGGTGCTTGTGAAGGCATGTAAAAGTAGGCTACTTTAGAAATACTTTTAGCTGTGTTGCTATATGTCATGAGTAAGCAAATGAGTAAGCTAATAACACTCTGTCTAGAGTGAACGTGAGCATCTCGCTTATATTGACACATTTTATAATGGTAAAATGTGTCAAATGGAGTGGAAAGTACTAGGCCTGTCGCAATAATCAATATATGGACTTATCACACAATATATGTACATGACCTCAATCATTTTTGGTGACGCAATATATCGCCCATTATGTAAAAGCCACAATCCACTGTTCCGGTTCAAATATAAAATAGTTTTAGCAGCAGATATGGCCTGTTGAGGCATCTGTGCCTTTGTTCATGACATCTGACTGCTAAGTAAGGTATGTTTATTCAGCAATAGTGTGCACCCTTACTGTACAGAGAAAAGAAGGACAGGGAAAAGTCTGTAAATGGAAAATCTCCATAAGTGCCTTTTGTCCAATTGCAAGTGTGTTTTTTTTTCTTTTTTCTACTTGTTACTTTGCACTTTTTAAAAAAAATGTTTATTTACTATTTATTCAAGTTATTTTTATTTAGGATATTTAATGTCCATGGTCTAAAGAATTAAAAGGTTATTGTCATTTGAAAGTATGTAGGCCTACTTGCTTTATTATGCTGTTATATTATGATTATATAATCAGTGGCATAAAATTGTCTTAAAATGACAATAATATTGTTTATCGCAATTATTTCTGAGACAATATATCGCACAACAAAAAGTAGTTATTGTGACAGGCCTAGAAAGTACTATATATATATATATATATATATATATATATATATATATATATATATATATATATATATAAATACAGGGCCTAAATCTTTTTGCCACAACTGCCAATGGCCAATGACTTAAGAAAATGTACCAACCAAAGCTATTTTTTACCTGCCATGTAAAAAAAAAAAAAAAAAAACAGACACCACAATATTTTAGATAGTGAAAATTCACAATCCTTTATTCCAATTTTGATACCACGGCTAATAGCTTAATTTTAATAGCCTACATTTTTTAAAGACAAATAATTAGTCAGTAATAAAAAAAAAATTAAAAAAAATAAAATTATTGATCAAATTATTAAATTATTAATGTAAGCAATAGCAAAAATAAATACAAACAACAAAGATACAAATGAAATAAACAGTTCTTTTTAGGCAGGTCTAACAGTAGTTTTTAGGTACAGAATTTCCCTTTGTTGTTTGGTTAAAATTAAAAGTGCAGACAGCAGCAAGATTATTAGGATGCTGTCACTTTAAAGCTGCTGTCCGCGATTTTTGGCCCTCTAGCAGTTAATAAACAGAACTGCACGCATCTTGCGGAGGAACATTCTAGCCGGAGCTACTTTTCTCCGTGTATGTCTATGACAAGTCACGCAGTTACTGTGATACTCTGCGGCGAGTCCTACCAGTCCGGTCTGAAAGAGTCCGAATATAAACACTTATTATAAGTGTATCATAATGATTCAGGATAAGACAAAAACACAGTTTGGAAAATGGATTCATGTTGTATATTCTCATTATATAATTTTTGTACATTTTTAACACAAAAAAAGTTGCGGACTGCAGCTTTAAGAGTGAATGCATGCACGGATCATGCGTTTTCTTTCTCATCTCGACATAACCGTATCTCGTAATATGTTTAGGATACTTGATGTTTTTTTACATGATTTTGTGTGAATTTGTCCGTTCAAGCACAGGAAGGTATGAAAGAGAGTTGAACTTAATATTTGCGTGCTGTCCGCTATAGTGCGTGCACTTTGGATGTTTTGGATGTTGAACTTCCCACGTAGCACATGAGTGTTGAATTCCCTTTCGTGTGTTCTAGCACTTGAATATGTGCATTGGAAAGGCATAAACTGATGCAGCACTGACCCATCAACTGTACAGAGCATCATCAACATTTGTTCACATTTATGTTCTCACAACATTGTTAGAAGTCATAAAAATGTTACCGGCCATCTGGTGACTGACACAGTTTCATATACTCACTAACACAGATGTTTTACTCATATGTGTTAATTTTATGCCCTGTATATATATATATATATATATATATATATATATATAGTAATCTTGTATATTTAAATTAAAATGTGTTAAACATGTTAAAGTGTATGAAAACTTTCATGTTTCACATTTGCAAACACAGCAAAACATTCAGCCATTCAGTGAAGAAAAAGATAGAGATAACCTGGCATGCAAAAACAGTTCTAAAGCTGGATGGGTTGAGTGTGAGAGGGGGAGGATGTGAATGAGATGAGATGAGATGATGGTGTGAGTAGGATGAAAGAGAGTGGGGTAAAGCAGTCAGGACAGAGAATGAAGGATGTGGAGATAAATGAGTGAGACTGAACCAGTGCATTTTAAGCATGTTGCATGTCAAAATGTGTTTGTCTCTACTTACTTTAGCAGAATCAGTGATATTGTCCCAGAAAGGTGAAGGGAACTCTAAACGCCCCACAAGAATCTGATCAAATAGGTCCTCTTGAAGGTTATTCTCACTACAAAAATAAATGCAATGCACACAGACACACACAAAATACATTTCATGTACAATAACTGATGAGAACACTACGCTATGAACAAAATGAGACATTGGATTTTAAAGGTGCCCTAGAACTTTTTTTAAAAAGATGTAATATAAGTCTAAGGTGTCCCCTGAATGTGTCTGTGAAGTTTCAGCTCAAAATACCCCATAGATTTTTTTAAATTCATTTTTTTAACTGCCTATTTTGGGGCATCATTATAAATGAGCCGATTCAGGGCTACTGGCCCTTTAATTCTCGTGCTCCACGCCCACGGAGCTCGCGCTTGCCTTGAACAGTGCATAAACAAAGTTTACACAGCTAATATAACCCTCAAATGGATCTTTACAAAGTGTTCGTCATGCATGCGGCATGTATGCGTCGGATTATGTGAGTATTGTATACTGTTATATTGTTTACATTGATTCTGAATGAATTTGAGGCTGTGCTCCGTGGCTAACGGCTAATGCTACACTGTTGGAGAGATTTATAAAGAATGAAGTTGTGTTTATGCATTATACAGACTGCAAGTGTTTAAAAATGAAAATAGCGATGGCTCTTGTCTCCGTGAATACAGTAAGAAACGATGGTAACTTTAACCACATTTAACAGTACATTAGCAACATGCTAAGGAAACATTTAGAAAGACAGTTTACAAATATCTCTAAAATATCATGTTATCATGGATCATGTCAGTTATTATTGCTCTATCTGCCATTTTTCGCTATTGTTCTTGCTTGCTTACCTAGTCTGATGATTCAGCTGTGCAGATCCAGACGTTACTGGCTGCCCTTGTCTAATGCCTTTCATAATGTTGGGAACATGGGCTGGCATATGCAAATATTGGGGGCGTACATATTAATGATCCCGACTGTTACGGAACAGTCGGTGTTATGTTGAGATTCGCCTGTTCTTCGGAGGTCTTTTAAACAAATGAGATTTATATAAGAAGGAGGAAACAATGGAGTTTGAGACTCACTGTATGTCATTTCCATGTACTGAACTCTTGTTATTCAACTATGCCGAGGTAAATTCAATTTTTCATTCGAGGACACCTTTAAACACTGTTAATATTAAAGTCACCATGAAATCAAAATGGACAGCTCTTATTTATTTATGGAATATTGCAGTATTTATTATAAATTATTAATCCGCGCTCATCATTATTATTATTATTATATATTTTTTTAAATTTCATGTGTCCTCATAATCTTTAACCAAAATATCTTCTCCTCCCACTTGCAATGACATCTCTTCACCACTCTGATAATGTGTTTACTGGCACGAGGGCGGGACAACCTGTCACTCAATTGACATCACCAGAGACGGCAAACAATAATGATCCAACCACCCAATCAATTATTGATGGATTAAATCAAATCTCGCCCTACATTTTTTCTTGTTCGAGAAGCCATTTCACTACATCTCTATTGGAAAGAAAAGACTATTTCAAGTACTGTTTCATGCTGACTTTAACATGAGCAAGTTTTATCTAGTGTTACCTGCGGAAAGGTGGGAAGCCACAAAGGAGGATGTAGGTAATCACTCCAGCTGCCCAGATGTCCACCTTTAGCCCGTAGCTGCAGCAATGCCCGGATAGAAAGACAAAGCCAAAAACATTCATCCTCCAGCATTTTAAAAGCCATTAAACACAGATATTCATGCTTCCATAGCAATATCACTTTTGAAGATATAAAAACAAAACAATGAATGATTCATACCCTGACTCTGCTATGATTTCTGGGGCAACATAAGTGGGTGTTCCGCAAACAGTGTATAGTGGCCCTTCAACCACTGTGGCCAAGCCAAAATCACCCAACTTCAAAGACTTTGTACCATTTGGGTACTCACACACCTACAACACACATAGAGAAAGAGGAAAAAAGGGTTATTTTTATCCACCAGGATTTACATTTTTTCCTCATGACATACTGTACCTTAAGTCATTTTTCATGTACAAAGTGCAAGGTTTTTTTCCTCCACAGGTTTCGTGTCTCTATACTGCTGTGTGTGAGTCAAAGATGTGTGAAAGTTAAAGTATTCTTAGATCTATAGTCTCTGTGCAAGATATGTAAGTGTTCATACCAGCAGATTCTCAGGTTTGATGTCTCGATGGACGATACACATTCTGTGCAGATATTTGAGAGCAGCCGCCAGGTCGAATACCATCACACTAGCATCTCTTTCAGTGTATTTGGTTGAGGAGGTGATTGCATCAAACAGATCTCCACCCTGAAACACACAAATAGCAAAACAAATAACTAAAAAAAAAAAAACTGTACTTTGTATAAAACACACTTTCACCTAGAGGTAACAAACATTTTCTGTCTATATAAGGGGTGAGGAGTTTGATCAATTTTGAAAGCGGCCTTTTAGTGCAATGTTGCTGACAATAATACACAGAATTCTCAATGCATTTGACCTACCTAATAATGTATGGTGGATCTGATTTGATACATAGAGATTTTATTGCATCATGAAAAAATTATTATATTATATTATATTATATTATATTATATTATATTATATTATATTATATTATATTATATTATATTATATATTTTTGTTGTAGTTTAGTTTTATTTTATACAAACATTACCGTTAAAAAGTTTGGGGTCAGTAACTTTTTAATAAAAGAAATGAATACTTTCATTCAGCAAGGGTACATTAAACATTTATAATGCTACAAAAGATTTCTATCACACATTAATGTTGATATTCATCTTTTCAAAGTATCTTGAAAAAATGGCTGCTGAAAATTCAGCTTTGTCATTATAGGAATAAATTACATTTTAAGATTATTTTTATTTTATTATTATTTTATTTTAAATTGTAATAGTATTTCACAAAATTACTGTTTCTTACTGCATTTTTAGTCAAATAAAAGCAGTTTTTGGGTTTTCGATTGTTAGTGTATGATAAAAAATATCAAATGTCCCAAAAAATCTAAGAACTCTCTCTCTCTCTCTCTCTCTCTCTCTCTCTCTCTCTCTATATATATATATATATATATATATATATATATATATATAATTAAAAGTTCAGAAATTTCAGAAGCAGAGAAAAGTTTTACATATTTACAAAATAATGTTTTATCAGTATACACTGATGACCAGGGACACTGATCAAGAAAAAAGAAAAGCATCATTTTTATTTTATGTTGTCTTTAAATGCAACATATATGGTGTGGACACGTGTAAGTGTGCGTTGTTGAGAGATACAGTTTAAGAGGTGACTAACAAACAGTACCTTCACAAGTTCCATGACTAGATAGAGCTCAGTGGGCGTATCCACCTCCTCAATCAGCATGATGATATTAGGATGCTTAACGCGCCTCAACACCGCCACCTCATTCTCAATCAGGTGCTCCTGGGTGTTCAAAGCATGTGTCACAACAAATTCCCAACCGTACAGCATTTCTCAGCAGTCTTTTGTCTTTAGCTGCCTAGGCATAAATCCACATGAATTCCTGAGGTTTGCTCTTGCAGGAAACAAGGCAAACAGGAAACTAACTTCCTTGGTTAAAGCACAGGCTGAAATTAGATTATGAGACACTGGGCCAGTAAAACTGCTGTTTAAATAGCATTCGTACATGGCCAAAAGTATGTGGATAACTCCTTCTAATTAACAGGTTTACTATTCCAGTAATTCTAGTGAAAACAAATCATAATTTAACAGCATTCAATGACATTGTGGCAACAGTTTGAGGAGGGAATTTTCTATTCCAGTCTGGCAAAACCCTGTGCATAAAGTGGCATCCATAAAAAAAAAAAAAAGGATTTACTGAGAAATGATTTGTGCCTGCACAAATAATACCACTGAACACATTGGGGATGAAGTGGAATGCTGACTGCAAGGCAAGCCATTGCCAAACACCAGTGCCTGACCTCACTGATACTCTTGTGTCTGAATGGGAGCAAATCCATATTTCCAACATATGTAGAAAGCCTTCTCAGAAGAGTATAAAAGCACACATGGATGTGATATTGGGGTGTCCACATAGTGTAGCTAAACACAGAGGTTCGTAGTTTAATTATTCAAAAAAAAAAAAAAGCATTCAAAAACATTCAGAATGATCTACTGATTGCATTTAGACCATTTGTGTTGTGTTAGCTGTTGGCCAGCTTTTCTCTCATAACCTGCAAAAGCTGCAGCAGGCTAGATAAATGGCAATGAATATAATATAATCAGCCATATTAAATGGACCAAAAATTCCACAGACCACTCAGACGTAAATAATTCATATTGCAATAACTGGGGTCAAGAACTAATGAACAGCTATAACTGCATTGTCATAAGGACAAAATATATGAATTATTAATAAAAACAAAATACAGTTTTATGGCTGGTATTTTCTCAATTGACTCCATTGGCTATTGTGGCAAAAAGCTCCTATAAAGTCCAACTCACTTTGCCTCTGCATTTGTTTTTATCGATGATCTTCAGTGCAAACTCCTTTCCAGTGGATCTATGGAAAGAAACAGAACAATAGACTTTTTTTCCAACGAGGTTAATGAAGGTTTGTTTTGAGTGCATTCAGAGCCCCAGGGACCAATTTATAAGGTTGATGTCCTTTCAGTGCACAAGAGAGCTTCTTTTGAACCATTTAGCTTAAAAATGTGAAAAGGAAAACTGAATCTAGATGTAGATGTTACTAGTTATGTATTTTAATCAGAGATCATGACAATAACAAACATAGAAGGGAGAAACAAAATAAAAATACAACAATTTTTTTGACCCCCAAGGGCCATTTTATCTCTTTCTGACAGATCTTAAAGGGATAGTTCACCCAAAAATGAAAATTTGGTGTTTATCTGCTTACCCCCAAGGCATCCAAGATGTGGGTGTCTTTGTTTCTTCAGTAGAACACAAATGATGATTTTTAACTCCAACCGTTGCCGTCTGTCTGTCAAATAATGCTAGTGGATGGGAACTTCTACTATAAGAGTAAATAAAACTTGCATAGACAAGTCCAAATTAAACCCTGCAGCTCGTGACAACACATTGATGCCCTAAACCGAACAGTATTTATATCATTTTTACCTCTAATACACCACTATGTCCAACTGTGTTCAGCATTCGCTTAGTGTGGTCTGATCGCGCTCTGACAGCGGAAGTGATGTCTAGCACTCATTGAAGTATATGCGCGAGACATCACTGCCGCTGTCAGAGCGCGATCAGACCTCACTAAACGAGTGCTGAACGCAGTTGGACATAGTGGTGTATTAGAGGTAAAAAATGATATAAATAGTGTTCGGTTTCTTGCACAAACCAATCGTTTCGTGTCTTAGGACATCAATGTGTCGTCACGAGCCGCAGGGATTAATTTGGACTTGTCTATGCAAGTTTTATTTACTCTTATAGTAGAAGTTCCCATCCACTAGCATTATTTGACTGACAGACGGCAACGGTTGCAGTTAAAAATCATCATTTGTGTTCTACTGAAGAAACAAAGTCACCTACATCTTGGATGCACTGGGGGTGAGCAGATAAACATCAAATTTTCATTTTTGGGTGAACTATCCCTTTAACAGAAAAACATCTTTGAGTCTTTTGTAACAAGTCATTTTCTTACCGTTCGACACACTCCTTAACCACAGCAAAGTTTCCATCACCAATAACTTTGCCAATTTTGTACTTGTCCAAAATAGTGGAAGCAGCTATGTTCCTGTTTCCATTAACTAAAGGGAATAAACCAACACATTAAACATATCAGACATATAATATAATTTCCATACCTTGGAAATTATAAAAAAAAATGAGACAAAGGTATGTTTTGTAAAACCCCCCAAATAACAGAATAGCCCCAACATCCTCATCCAACCATTTGAATTTGGTTAGTGCACTATGCAGACAAACAACTGAAGGTCATTCTGACTCATGCACTGCTGAGCAGGGACGTTTGCTCATACACTGCCACCACAGTGTGTGAATGTGTGGGAGAGTGCCTGAGCAAATGTGGCACAGAATGGCATGTGTCAGCACTTTCACCGCCAAAGCCTGTCATGCCCCTGAAATGCCCTTTGGGGACTTTTGGGCTTAAAACACACTAAGATCCAAGGTGGGTGAGTGAGTGCATGACAGTGATGAATAGCGGGTGGACATCTTACCTTCAGGGCTCACACTGTTGTTATGTTGCTGGGGCATCTCAGAGGAGCCGTTCACATTGGTTGCAGAGGAATGATGTGCTGGAATCTGCAAACAGAAATAAAATAAGTCTAAAAAAAAAAAAACCATAAACATTTAAAACTCCTTACACATCTTATTTAAATACTAAAATGTAAGGCTGGGCAATATAACTAAAAAGTATGATATTTATGCAGCCTAAAATGGATTAAGAGAGAGTTTTATTAAACCTTCACAATAAAACACTCATTTAAATCAACAACATACTGCCATCTGACACTGAACATCATCCTTAGTGAAATTAATGGTTGATGAGGACACAAACATAACTATCTAGAAGACAAACTGCGTGCGGCGACTCGCATGAAAAATAATGGACCTAGTCTTAAAATGGGCTGGCAATCAGTATAGTTAAAAAGCCTTTATGTTATCTTGATTCAGCAGCCAAAAAAGAATTAAACTGAAGTGACAGTGACATATGAGAAAAGACTAAGTAAGCCAATGGAGACAAATACTGGCAGCATCTTGGTTAAAGCTGGTTTAATAAAGGCTACAGGGTTCCTTTAGTTACACAAGCAACAGTTGGGTATTACGTGCTGCTCCGAAGAAATCGAATACCCCAATGTATAGCAGAATGATATAAAAAGCCAAATACTATTCTATTAAAGTGACTCATACCCAACTGAAGACTTGAATATCCAGAAGGAACTGCAGCTAATTTGAATGCTGCTACAGAAGGCAGAGTTTCATAATACCTGTACAGAGAGACGGAGGGGGACTCCCATCCGCTTGTTGCAACTAAACTAAAGGCAAGTGGGAAGATATTTATGTAACCACAACGTTGGCGCGTTCGGATTAAAATAAGCTTGAAATCTCAGGAACAATGTGCAAAGAACCAGCAACTTTCCATCAAACCACTTATTTGGTCATATATTCAGGATAAGAGCACTATAATGGTGGAATACTATGAATAATTTGTTAAAGGCTGTTTCATAATAGACATTCTGAAAGGCTTCTGAAAATAGCATATTTCTCAATTTGTGCATGCAGATATTGCTCTTAAAGCTTGTTAGACTTAATACAATTTTCTGTTATGTTTCATTTAACTAACATTTAACTTTTAGATGTTTATCTCTATAATAATAAAGACTTGGACCAAAATTCTCCATTTCATTTTATTGCTCTCAGAAAAAAAAACAAAAAAACAAAAAACAATTGAGATCTCATTTGGTTTACTTAGTGAGTGTGCGCCAAATAACTCACTATTCACTACTAAATATAACACTAAATCCACTCTAAAAATGAATTAAAGTCTCTCCCCGTCATGAAATTTCTCCTTGTGCTTTATTTTTCTTTCAAAAAGCTTTAAAGATAGCACCAAGAAGCTTACTGTCTGATAGACAGGTCAGTTAAGCAGATTAACACCAGGAGTTCTCTAGGCTATGATTGTACTTGACTTTGACCTTTGGTTTAATTACAGTGTGCTGTAGTCTGATCTCAGCAAGATCTCAATGCCTCGACTCACAATGCCTCCAAGAATAGAATTGATTAGGTCTTTCAGAGCGGATTTTCAATTACAAGTGCTGTTCAAGATTTCTATACCCTTGCCAGATAATGTAGAAACAACTATACTGCTACTAAACAACCTCTATACAGACGCTCTCAAGTGTTTTAAGCACCTTGCACATGCGAGCTGTGAGGTAATTGGGAACTCCCATAAGGGAGAGCAAGGGCAATTAACATTTTTACTTTTTCCAAATCTACCTCTGATATTGAACTATAAGAAAGTACCTAAAAGAAGTAATATCAGTGCTGTAGTACTTTAACTCTTTCCCCGTCATTGACAGATGCTTTCCGTGCTTTCAGTTTTATATGGAAGTTAGATATAATTTTACGTAATTTCTGAAAGAGTACAGAATCTTTGGATCAAAACAGGAAAAAAAGGAGCAGAATCAAGTGATAAACGCATTGGTTTTCTCAGCTCTTTGTTCAGAATGTTGCTTTTTTTGTGTGAAACGTACCCACATTCAAGTGTTGATAAAAAAGGAATGCATGAAGCTAGAATAGCTAGATTTTTTCCCTTTTTTTTTTAAGTAGAGGCTTTGCTATTTGTTCAGATATTCTGGGGGCCATGAAATTTTGTGAAAATGATCAAAAACGCTGGCAACTTTTTTTTTTTTAAATGCTGGTGGGGAAAGAGTTAATAATACCACTGTAGAAGTGTATGTAGTGTATTAATAGTGGACCTACATTCTATAATAAAACATGAAATATACTAAACTGATAAAAACTTATTAATATATATTGATAAGCTGATAAGTCAAAGAACATATTTCAGCTAAATACTTTAATGAAACAATATTCAATGCATATTTTAAATATTTAATATTTCAATTTAGTCATTAAATTTGTATTTCATAATTTGCCGACCTTAATAGCCTAGATCAAATCTTGTATAGCTACCAGAGATATCACTGACATGTCATTCATGTTACTGTTTAACAATCAACATAGAAATAAAATAAAAGCTTGCATATATCATTGAAAGTATGAAAAGTTCAGACAGAAGAAAAAAATAACATGAATTTCTAGCTCAATTTTTTGGAGTATGGAAAAAGAGAAGTTAGCATATTCTGATAAAACTTGTTTGTGTCCAAAGAAGTTTAAGGGTGTTAAAACTGCTTCAATTTGTTGAGAGGCAGTAATTTAGGCAGCATCACTAAACCCTTAATCACAAATGAAAGTGTCATCCATGAGTCAGCATCCAGAAGCCTGATCTTATTTTTGACTTGATGAAGAAATAATCCATTTTAAAACTAGAAATGTTTTGCCTGTAAACTGATTTGCAGCACAGAGAAGGCTGTTGCCATGCCAACGGGTTTACCTTGAAGTTGTGCATGCTGCGGGGGCTGGTTGGGGAGGAACTGGAGGATTTGGCAGATTTGGGGGTAGTGATTTGGCTGTTAGGTACTCCATTTACTGAGGAGTGTAGCAGGAAGTGGGAGAGAGACAGAGAAAAGAGAGGGGAAAAAAACATGGTGTTACTTCTTACACTCATTATTTTCTGCTACACATGCATTGCTTTGGACCGCAGTAATGATGTTGAAGACATTTCATAAATCTGTTTGAATATTACCTACATAAAATAAGCAGAGTTCAGCCAGTCATGTGATCTTAACATGGCGGCCACCATGAATAGGGACCACACTAAATCATTTACTCATCTTTGTGTCATTTCAAACCTGTTCTTTCTTCCGTAGACAAAAAAAAAAAAAAAAGACAAATAAAAGGCTTTTTTCAAAGCAACGAAAGTGAAGTCTATATATCTCTTCCCAGTCTTTTGAAATTGTATGATTCTTTCACTCCATCCTAACTGTCAAATATTATTTGTGCAATTTGAATGGTTATTTAAAAGTGTTCTTAGCTGACTGTGATTGAGGATTAGGAGGAGGAGAAAATTCCTAATGTATAACACCTAAATTCTTCTTTTCCTGGCATAAAAGCTTAAGACGACTTGGAATACAGTGCACTGTATGAGTCACATCTTTATGGTCATTCTTTGGTGCTTTTGTTCATTTTTGCAGTTTGACAGCACATTTTCACCATTCACTTCCATTGTATGATCAAGAGAAGTGCCAACATTGTGTTCCACAAAAGAAAGATAATCATATAGGTTTAAGAACTGTGTAAACAAATGACAGAATTTAAAATATACATTTTAAGCAGAATAGGGCATAAAATATAAACATACACTACTGTTCAAAAGTAGATCAGTTACATTCCAGTAAAAACAGTAAGTGAAACATTATTACAATTTAAAACAACTGTTTTCTGTTTTAATGTATTTTATCATTTCATTTATTTCTGTGATGGCAAAGCTGAAGTTTCAGCAGCCATTACTCCAGTCTTCAGTGTCAACTGACCCTTCGCCGGGAGTTTGATTGCCAAGCGATCCAACCAATCATAACGCCGAATCCGCCATTTTGTCCGACAAAGCAGTCTGGAGTTAGAAGATTAACCTCAGTGGACTTGAACTTGAAAAATGGTGTGTAATGACGTCTTTCCGCATTTGAAAGAACATTTCTTCTCATGTTCGTTCATGTTTATTTGATGCTATAAATTAACTAGTAGAAAGAGACGATCGGTTCACGAGCCACTTGAACTGAGGCACTACAGCCATCTTTCATGACACATTAAAGAGCCACAAAACGGCACAAAAAAAAAAATAACACAATTTGAAAGCTGGGTGTTTGTTTCATATCATAAGTAACCTGCTTTGTCTTGTCTGTCGACATGTTGTCAGTGTCATCTTTGCTCCGCGATGTATTTTTCACTCTGTGTGGTGTGACAGCGCCATCATGGCTTGTCGGACAAAGCAACTGTAACTAAGGGGGGCGGGTCTTTGCGAAGGGTCAATTGATACTTCAGAAATATGGTGCTCAAGAAACATTTCTTTTTATTATCAATGTTGAAAACAGTTGTGCTGCTTAGTATTTTTGTCGAAAACGTGATATATTTTTAGATTTTCTTGATGAACAGAAAGTTCAACAGCATTTAGGGCTATTTGAAATAGATTTTTTGTAACAATGGACAAGTCTGTCATTGTCACTTTTGATCAGTTTATAAATTAATAAATATACAATAAGGTTGCATTTGTTAACAAATAGTTTCACTGTGAGCTAATGAACAATTGTACAACTGTATTTGTAATTGAACTAACATTAACCCTTAAATGCATGACTGTTTCACCAATCATTCTTACATATTCGGGTCTTTATCGACCCGGATCTATATCCAACACGGAAGGATCTCTACCTGTCGTGATAATATAAAACTCCTCTGATATTAGAGTAACAATTACAGAAGAATAAAATAAAGCATATTTTGTTACCTTTTGGAGCTTGAAAGGGCTCAGTTTGAGCAGATGTTTTATGCCATCATCACTGTCCTCGTCAGAGCTCATTTCCCAGTAAATTCAGCAAATAATAGGATAGTTTTATGTTTGAGGTCACGAATATGAGCCAATTCGCGATCTCAAATGTATTCTCAAAACTATATGATTTTCAACATCTTCAAAATCAATATTTCAATCACTAACAGCTTCACCAGATCCATTCAGTAACAGTTATAGTCATATTTGATGGCGTTCAGTACTTGCTCTGTAGTTAATCGCTGAGCCATTTTATGTTTTTCTTATTATTACCCTTTCTGTCTAAATGAGTCGTCACTTCAGCATTGTGTATCAGACATTGGCACCTTGTGGAATAAAAGTGAATTGCACTTATTCCGTCATCTAAGATTCAATTATTGTTGTGAAGAAAAAATACAGGTACACAATTTTTACAAAAAATGAATACAAAAATAGGCATTCTTTTATAATTTTATGATTTTTTTCTTGTTATATTCTATATAATGAATTGATTGAGGAATATCAAGAAGGTTGATGTCTATCTTTAAAAAATGAACGAGGAGGAGGGTAGTGAATGATGTCCCGGGTCACTAAAGACCCGAGGTATGCATTTAAGGGTTAACAAAAGTTAAAGAATTAGTTCACTTTCAATTTACTCACCCCCCATGTCATCCAAGATGTTCATGTCTTTCTTTCTTCAGTCGAAAAGAAATGAAGGTTTTTGATGAAAACATTCCAGGATTTTTGGGGGTGAGTAAATTATCAGGAAATTTTAATTTGAAAGTGAACTAATCCTTTAATAAATGCTATAAAAAATAAATTGGTTATAGTTAGTTCATGTTACCTAATGCATTAACTAATGTTAACAAATGAGACATTATTGAAAAGTTTTACCATTAATTTGTTTAAAAAAAAAAAAAATTGTACTGACCCCAAACTTTTGAACTTTAGTGCACATTGTTTCGATTACAATATGAACTGAACCGCCTCTTAGGAATGCGTGTGCATACGTCTCCTTGGCCCAGAAAAAGTCTCTTAACGCACAGGCAAGGGTTCACATGCACCACTCACCTGACACCAAATCCACAGTGCTAAATCATAAAATAACCCAGTAATATCAAGCATCAAACCTCATTTAATAATAAACACCATCCACATATATAGCTGCAAAAGAATTTAACAGAAAAAAACAATTATGCACATCATGGATAGAATCCCAAGTGCGTCAGAATCCACAGGGAGCATGGATTCAAAGAAAAGCTGCTCTTGGCATTTCCCGTTAAGTGTGTGGCATGAGTAGATTTCTCTCCAGGCATGCGATAGAGCCCTTACAGTTCAGGGGCACAGGAATTTAGGGTGTGTTTACTGCATTAGCCGGTCTAAGCAGAAGGCATTTGAGGATGACTGCATTTAGTGTACACATCCAATTGGTATGTCTGATAGATTAGAGTATGTGCATGCCAGGGTTTGGGGCAGTGGCCAGTGTGGGAGTTGGCTCTCTATACTAGCTGATGGATTTGGAAGGCCATGCAGGAGAGCTGTTAGCATGATTGAATGCTGCACCAAAGGGTTAGGAGATCATGTACAGCGCATTCCACAGATAAATATCCTTTAGGTAAATTTAACATCATACTGGGAGACTCCTCTCAAACAAGAAGCTCAAGAATTTCAAAGGGTTGTCAGTTCATTGGTTAGTTAGCATCTGTTACTCGCAATGGATACGGATGTGATCCAAAAAACCCCCCAGAAAATTAACACACAACAGCCTACTTTTTACATACTAATGCCTATTGGTATTCAGCTTGGCAGTGGGGGTGCTGTTAAGGTGACGTCACGCCCAGCAAACAAAAATATGTTCTAAGAACGTTTAGCTAATGTAACCATTAAGTTATGAAAACATTATTTCTGAATGTTTATTTCTTTTTACATTATTTCTTTTTAAATGTTTAAAAAGAAATTGTTTATGCGAACATTAAAGGTAGGGTAGGCAATGTTTTTCCTAAACACGTCTTGTTATACTGGTTGAAACTCTCTTCACATCCTGATAGCAATCAATAAAATAAGTGGTCTAGATATTAAAAAATTTACATTTATCTTCTGTGGAAGTCTCAGGACCAAAAAATGTTTGTCCAATCATTGCATTCGGTCCATCTTTTACAGTTTCTCCTGAACCAAAACATCCAGCTTTATTCTGCATTCACGCCATGTTGTAATTACCGTTATTAAAAGATGGCAACCCGTGACGTTCTGCTCAGAGCTGTTCACATCCTCAGAATTGCACATTGAAACGTGCGTTTCTATGGCAACACTATCAACACCCACATGAATCTGCAGCTTTCAGGTGGTACAAGTCAAAGCTCTCTAAGTTGTTTACATTCATTATTATTGTAAAGTTATGTGCTTTGAGACATGAGGTAATTTAACGCCGTCTCTCATGATGCTTTGCAGACTCTGCTCTGGCTCTGTGCGTTCATGTGTTTTGAAGGAGGCGTGGCTTTGGAGAGTGGGATCTTATGCTTTCACAGCCTCTCCGAAATTGTCTACCCTACCTTTAAGGGAACATTCCATTTTATAATTTTGCAAACATTACGGAAACGTTACTTTTTTAAAAATGTTCTCTGAATGTTATGAAACAAGTATTAATATTTTAAAAAAGCTTTGAACGTCCAAATAAAATGTATCAGAAATAAAACGTTCCACGAACGATGCATAAATTACATTTTTGTGCTCACTTTTGAGAAAGTTCTGAGATCGTTCCCAGAAATTTTGCGGACAATAAAGGTCAATTGTCTAAGTCAATACTGTAGCGATGTATGAAGCACAGCTCATGCAGAAGTCACTTTCAAACCAAGCAACTTTCCGTTGGTCAACATGGCAAAACCGTGTGACCAACTTGAAGCTGTTGCCGAATCTACACGAGGAAATCTTTCGCCATCATGCAAAATTCCAGAATGTATGGATTTCTACTGAAATGACAAATGACAAATTCTATTATTCTAAATTCAAATTCAAAATTTGCAGAACAACAATAAACGTGACCGCACCTTAACTCACATGAGAAGAAGTTAGCCAATCACAACAGAAGTCATTTACCTTTAGAAGTCTTAAAGGTACGACAGAAAAACATTCTGTTTTTTTCTAAGGGTCAAAAAGAAGGTGGAAATGGTCATGCAAAACTAAATTATCACTGTTTTTGGTGCAAGAAACCTCAATTAATATTATAATAAAACTTCAGGGGGGACATATAGAGCTATAAAATTGTTTTCTTTTCAGGGGTATTACCATTGAAACTTACTTGGTGATTTGACTGGAGATTGACTATTTGTAGAGAAATGTCCTGCAGTTCTTCTTACTACAGTGGAGAGGAAAGCAGGTGAACAAGGAAAAGAGTGTTTCAGAAATGAGTGGATAGATAAAAATATAGATATAGTATGATAGATAAAAATAACTAATTGCATTACTTAGTTAATTTTTATGGAAAGTAATACATTGCATTACTTTTTCTCTACCAAAGTTCTATTTTTGGCAAATGTAAAGGCCCTTTCACACCAAAAGTGAAATGAATACGCCTCAGGCTGAAGGAAATGCACATTCATGCCTGTACAGTAGAGGGCACAGCTCAAACAAACCTTTCAAACAAGTGCAGGAGAAGAAATTTCATTTTAGCAATAAAAAACTAAAAATTAAACACAAATGTGATGTTTAACTAAAGTCATTTTTGCTTATTCGTATGGTTGACTTGGATTATCAAAGGTCAGCAGCAAAGACATTGCTTAATAAAGTGAGATTAAATACATAAAGTATATTAGTATTATTTAACATATTTAATTATTGCAGGTTTGCAATATTCTGAATTTGCATTTCAACGTTTTTATTCATTTTGAGGAATACTGAATCTGTTTTTGTAAGTGAGATGAGTAAATGCGTTCTCACATTTAATCTAGAACTACAATAACCATCAAGTTCACAAAGCGCACACAACGCCTCTCCAACTTACTCCCGATTTCTCTCAGCATGGGGACATGAGAGGTGTTAATCAATAATGGTAAAACAAAGGAACTTGCGTTACCTATTTGATAAAGTATCTCTGATATTTTGTTATAAATTTAAAAGTAATGTGTTACTTACTAGTTACTTGAAAAAAGTAATTTGATTAATTAAAGGGTTAGTTCACCCAAAAATGAAAATTCTGTCATTTATTACTCACCCTCATGTCGTTCCACACTCGTAAGACCTTCGTTCATCTTCAGAACACAAATTAAGATATTTTAGTTGAAATCCGATGGCTCCGTGAGGCCTCCATAGGGAGCAATGACACTTCCTCTCTCAAGATCCATAAAGGTACTAAAAACATATTTAAATCGGTTCATGTGAGTACAGTGGTTCAATATTAATATTATAAAGCGACAAGAATATTTTTGGAGCGCCAAAAAATATACGACTTATTTAGTGATGGCCGATTTCAAAACACTGCTTCAGGAAGCATCGGAGCACAGATGAATCAGTGTGTCGAATCTGCTGTTTGGAGCGCCAAATTCACGTGATTTCAGCCGTTGGCAGTTTGACACGTCATCTGAATCATGATTCGATACGCTGATTCATCTGTGCTCCAAAGCTTCATGAAGCAGTGTTTTGAAATCGGCCATCACTAAATAAGTCGTTATTTTGTTTTTTTTGGCGCTCCAAAAATATTCTCATCGCTTTATAATATTAATATTGAACCACTGTACTCACATGAACCGATTTAAATATGTTTTTAGTACCTTTATGGATCTTGAGAGAGGAAGTGTCCATTGCTCCCTATGGAGGCCTCACGGAGCCATCGGATTTCAACAAAAATATCTTAATTTGTGTTCTGAAGATTAACGAAGGTCTTATGGGTGTGGAACGACATGAGGGTGAGTAATAAATGACAGAATTTTCATTTTTGGGTGAACTAACCCTTTAACTCACATTGCTTGTACTGCGTTACCCCCAACACTGAGTGTGACTCTAGTGGTGGTGCAGTGTATCCTCACCAGATCCAGGGGATTTGCTGCGACGGGTGGATCCTGGACTTTTAATACCAGAGTATCTCACAGGAGGAGCAGAACGAGGAGAATAAGAGGACTTGAGCACCTGACATTCTGGACACAGAGATACTATAAATTAGCAGGGAATGTATATACATGATGTCGTATAATGAGGTCTCAGAACATTTGCAAGGACAGACAAAGACTTAGGAGTCATTAGGTGTCTACCCATTTCAAATAATTAACCCCGTCTGACCCCCGACTTCTGAATGGTTGTGTATAAATTTGTTGATTTATAGCATGTGCAGTACAACAGACACACAGAAGAGCTTTTCACACTTGAAATAGTTAACACTTGATCATTCTAAACCCCAGGTAAGCAGAATCCTGGGTTAACTTGCTTCATGTTTCACACTGCTCTTAATTTACCCAGGGTCAACAATTAATCCTGGGTATTCATAAACTGACATTTCACATTGTACATTCCTAAACCATGGGTTAATGTTCTTATTCGCATATTTGCGGTGTTATTGATTGGATAAACGCAGAACGCAACCTGTTTACACAGCTCTAGCATTGTGCATCCTTGTATTGCCGACTATACTATCGAGTTTATACTTGAATGGACATTTCTGACTATAACGGTAAGAAGGAAACCGGTATCTTCTTCACTCAAATTGTCACGTTTTCTGTCAGCATTTGACATTTTCCTCTCAAAAGCTGAATTTACTGTTTATATAAAATGAATAGTCTTTCTGTGAGTGTCCAAAGCAGGCAAATATGAGGCACGTGATTGTTTGTCTGTTGCTAAGCGTCTAGCTGTAACATTCTAACACTGCATCAATTCACACTGTATTAGTTAGGCATCACAATGCGGGGGTTAACACTGCATTGCCATTTCATAACCCCGGGTTAGCACCGCTTCTAAATTACAAGTGTGAAACGTTCCTTTACCCGGGGTTGAAAGCGATGTTTAGAATGATGATAACCCGGGGTTAAGTGCAGTATGAAAAGCTCTAGACAGGAGCATACTTGCATACACACATCAAAACATACACAAAATGCTTGTATCAGGCCTAATATAGAGGCTTGTTAGTAAATGAGTGGTATCTGCAGATATATTCGAGACATGATCCAAGACTGTGAAGCCTTCCGCAGAGGCATAATAAAATAGTCTACACAAGGCTTATGAGAGCAGCCCATCTTTCTAATGAGAGCAGTGGGTGCAGAACTTTAGTAAGGAATGACTCATACTGTACAGCAGCTCTAGAGAGCCCGATCTGTCCTGTCGATTACACGGCACTTGCTAATGACACCGAGCAGTGATAAATTAGCGGATGAGCACTAGATTGTGAAGTGATGAAGATAAAACAAGCTGAATGCCATTATTAAAATGCCATTACTGCCCAGCTAATCTGTTTCATGCGGCTTAATGTAAGCATTTCACAGCAGAATCTGAGAGAGAACGTGTAATGAGTTCTTTAGTTACAGAAGATTTAGAATTTGGGTGGACTTGCGTTTTAAGGACACACTTCTGCTGCAGAAAGAAAAGGTTGAGCAGTAAATACAGTCAGACGCAAACTTACCGTTTCTTTATATTTTTGGAAAAGTCCTACTTAGTCTAAGTGGGGCAGCAGAGAAGAACTAGGACAAAATGCCAAGAAGCTGAACTAAATTCACACAGCTATGAATCAAGTTATCACAGTGTGTGTGTGTGTGTGTGTGGAAAAACGCTACAGCTTTCAGCAAAACGGGACGAACATCATAGGCAAAGTTATATGATTTTATTTAGAACTTCATGTCCACAGAACATCTTCACTTCCCCACCTGCACTTTCATGTTCACTAGTAGACAAACACAAACTGCACACTGAACAATGGTGAGGAACTTCTCATAACAAGGTCACTTCCTCTGACAATGGCAATCCTTAGGTCCCTTGTGTTCATTCTGGAAAATGGATTCATTTTTGCAACCCAGTGAATGAATGTGAATGAACGATTCCATTATGGAAATGATTCTATTGTAATCCTATTACTTTTTTCTGTAGGAGACAATTCTATGGTGTTTTTGTGCTGATAGCAAGTAATTAATATGCACTGATACAACATTTGTGTGCTGATACTAATAGTTGTTCTGTGCTGTTTTTTTTTTTTTGTTTGTTTTATAGCACTGATGAAAAAAAAAAATAGTAATTTTATTCCTTATAAAATATTTTCCACGTTTGTTTAACTAAATTCTCAGTATAAAAATTAACCAGCTCCGATATGAAAAATAAAGTACACAACCATCTCTTATGCTCACCAAGGCTGCATTTAGTTGATCAAAAATATAATAGAAACAGTAATATTGTGAAATATTATTACAATAAAAAAAAAAAATATATATATATATATATATATATATAGAAAATTTATTTTAAATTGTAATAATATTTATATATATTTTTATATGTTTATATATATATATATATATATATATATATATATATATATATATATATATATATATAATTATATTTTAAAATGTAATTTATTCCTGTGACAATTTAAAATTCAAAGCTGAATTTTCAGCATCATTACTCATTACTACAGTCTTCAGTGTCACATGATCCTTCAGAAATCATTCTGATATGTTGATATTTTATCAAAAGATTTAATTATTTAATCAAAAGAGTATTTATTTGAAATAGAATCTTTTTGTAACAATGTAAATGTCTTTACTGTCACTGGTCCCACTTTATATTAAGTGGCCTTATCTACTATGTACTTACATAAAAATATATGTACAGTGTACTTATTGGGTTCATATTGAATTGCAAATCACTTTTGCTGCTATTGAGGTGGGACACGGGTAAGGTTAGGGAAAGCTTTGGTGGTATGGGTAGGTTTAAGGGTGGGTTAATGTGTAAGGGAACGGTCAACAGTGTAATTATAAATGTAATTACAGAAATTAATTACAGATGTAATTACATGCAGGTGTTTTTAAAATATAAGTACAATGTAAAAACATGTATGTACACAATAAGTGCATTGTATCAAATGATTAATTTAAATGTAAGTACATAGTAGTTAAGGCCACTTAATATAAAGTGGGACCCTGTCACTTTTGATCAATTTAATGCATCCTGAATGAAAGTATTAATTCCTTTCAAAAATAAATAAATAAATAAATAAATAAAATCTCACTGACCCCAAACTTTTTAATGGAAGTGTATATTAAGTGTATAATATGTACAGCCCCATTTCCAGAAAAGTTGGAAAATTTTGTAAAATGCAATAAAATCTGTAGATCAAAGAATCTGTTGTTTCTTAATTCCCTTAAACCTTTATTTAACTGACAAAAATACAAAGAAAAAAAATGTCAATGTTTTCACTGTCCAACTAATTGTATTTTGTAAATATATAGAAATTTTGATGGCTGTAACACACCAAAAAAAACCTCCACTGTCACATTACCTTTCCTTTTAATTACACTTTTTAATCATTTTGGGAATTGATTATACTAACTGTTGCAGTTTTGCAGGTGGAATTTTTGCAAAAACCTCTCCTGATACAAGACAGCTGCTTAACGGTCTGTGGTCGTCATTGTCTGATTGTCCTTTTCATGACTGGCCATACATTTTCTATAAGAGACAGATCCAGACTGCAGGCAGGTCAGTCAAGCACATTCACTTTATGGTGTAGAGTGCCTAAAAAAACACTTGTAAGTGCAGAATGAGGCCTGGCAAGATGTCATCTTGATGGCAGTATACAATGTTGCTTGAAAGTTTGTGAACCCCTTGCAGAATCTGTGAAAATGTGAATAATTTTAACAAAATAAGAGGGATCATACAATAGGCAAGTTATTTTTTATTTAGTACTGTCCTGAGTAAGATATTTTACATAAAAAATGTTTGCATATGGTCCACAAGACAAAAAAATAGCTGAATTTATAAAAATGACCCGCTCAAAAGTTTGTGAACGCTTGATTCTTAATACTGTTTGTGGTTACCTGGATGATCCACAACTGTTTTTTTTTTTTTTTTTTTTTTTTGTGATGGTTGTTCATGTGTCCCTTGTTTGTCCTGAACAGTTAAACTGCCCAATATTCTTCAGAAAAATCCTCAAAGTGGTGAGCCATGACCCATCTTTGCTTGTAAAATCTGAGCTTTTGGTGGATCTTCCTTTTATATCCAAACACGATACCCTCACTTATTACCAGTTCAACTGCTTATTGTGAACTGTTTCAAAACAGTTTAACTTGGATATTCTGTAATCTTTTCAGTTTTATACTGCCTCAGTCCCAACTTTTTTGGAGTGTGTTGCAGTCATCAACATCAAAATGTGTTTATATTTGCAAAATACAATTAATTTAGCCAGCAAAAACATTGGAATTTTTTTCTTTGTACATTTGTGAGTTAAAAAAAGGTTCAAGAGAGTTAATAAATCACAGATTCTTGATTTTATTGCATTTTACAAAATTTCCTAACTTTTCAGGAAATGGGGTTGTAGCCTATATATGCAATGTGATGTATATACAGTGTGTGTGTGTGTGTGTGTGTGTGTGTGTGTGTGTGTGTGTGTGTGTGTGTGTGTGTGTGTGTGTGTGTGTGTGTGTGTGTGTGATATGTCTTCCTAGATGTGCAGTGAAGGAATACATTTTTTTTATTAGAGTTTAGTATGAGAGACATTGGGTTGAAATGAAGTTAGTGTTTAGCTGAGCCTACCGGTTATAAAGGCTGTTGAAGCCTTACCACTGTGATCCAACACAAAATCATCCTGTGCGTAACGGTATTTCTCAGGGCCGCACGCGATGAATACGTCATCGTCCCCGAAAAAATCCTGCAAACATGTAATCTGGACAGAGAGGGGAAAGGGTGGGGAAAGAGAAAAAGAGAGAAACACTGTTTGAGAAATGAATGGAAGTAACCATGTGACTGCGACGGCTATCTGATTAACTGATAAAGCATGTAGTAGTTCACAATGTTGTGCTGCAGTCTATTCAGACCAGGAGTTTGAAATACCAGAAGCTATTTTTTTGCACGAATGGACATAAACGTGATAAAATCTGCTACTCGGAACTGGCAGTACACTCTTATTGGTAGCTGAAAGCATTATTGTAGAATTTTATCAATGAAAGGCATTCCTGTTCTTTATGGAGTTCTGTGGGTGCATTCTGTGTCAGCCTGCCAATAGGTAAACACACACTTGAATTTTAAAACTGGAGTCAGGATCACCTCATGCACAGCTAAAAATAGAAACCACAATTTTTGGTTCAGTATTGTTCTACAATAATGTACTACCTGGGAATTTAAACAGTGGCTGTAATAAAAACTTGTAGTAATGACAGATTTATTCAAACATATATTAAATTAAAGCTACAAGCAGCAATGAAAGCCACCCGGTGGCTTTAGGAAAGCAGAGTACGGTGGGCAATATGCATTTAAGTATATAAATATAGGAGGACTACATCAGTTATTTGTATTTTCCACACATCCTGCTACCAGCTGGTGGCGCTATGACTATAACTTAATTTTGGCGTGTAGATGTCTTCAGGCCAGGGCACTTATCAAACATGTGAAGTCTGAGGCAGATTGGACATTGTATGACTGAGTTACAACAGCTTCCCGTGTCATGACGATAGCAGCATGCTTTAGCACTCAGCTAAGCGTTGCTAGCATGTTTAGCACTCAACTGCATATTTTAGTATGTTGCTAGTAGTGCATCACAGTGTTAAACATGTCACATCCTGTTGTCAGTGGGTGGCACTATTACTATAACTGAATATTGTCATGTAATGTAGATGTGTTCAGGCCAGGACTCTTTTCAAACATGTGAAGTTTGGGGCAGATCAAACACTGTATGCCTGACTTACAACAGCATCCTGTTTCATGGCGAAACATCAGACTTTGTCAGGCCGCCACGGACACGCCATTCAACCAAAATGTATGATCTTCGCAATGTAACGTCACTAAGGCCTTAAGATTAGACTGACTAAATATGATGTTGATCTGGTTAAATCTCAATGAGGAGCTAATCACAGTGTAAAACATGACATTTCCTGTTGCATGCAGGTGGCGCTATGACTGTAACTGAATATTGTCATGAAG
Source organism: Megalobrama amblycephala (assembly GCF_018812025.1). Taxonomy (NCBI): domain Eukaryota; kingdom Metazoa; phylum Chordata; class Actinopteri; order Cypriniformes; family Xenocyprididae; genus Megalobrama; species Megalobrama amblycephala. The sequence continues at coordinate 24,472,602 of NC_063050.1, read as the reverse complement.
ATGTCTTCAGGCCAGGACTCTAATAAAACATGTGAAGTTTGGGGCAGATCAGACATTGTAAGACCAAGTTACAACAACTTCCTGTTTCATGGCGAAACATCGAACTTTGTCAGGCCGTCACGGACACGCCCTTCAGCGAAAACTCTAGATCTTCGCAATTTAACTTTGCAAAGGCCTTTAGATTAGACTGACCAAATATGATGTAAATATGATGTTTCTCTGATAAAATTAGTTCATTAAAGTACAACGTCTGGAAATTTTGCAGAGAAAATTCAAAATATCTCACTTCCTGTTTGTTTTCAGACTTTGCTCCCAGGGACTTTGTTGTAGGTATTGGGCTGTTACATGTGTCTATCGAATTTCAAATTTATACGTGAAATGTATCATGAAGGGCGCTTAATTGAAATTTTGTAGGTGGCGCTATCGAGCTCTTTTGCCACACCTAATTCTGAAACCAATATCAGATGTAAATTTCAACCACTTCTGATGCGTGTGCAAAGTTTCATGAGTTTTCGAGCATGTTTAGGCCCTCAAAAATGCGATTCATTTCGGAGAAGAAGAAGAATAGACCGAGCAATTTCAATAGGGTCTAATAAAAAAGACAACAGGTTAAAGGTGCTAAAGAGGATGTTTTGTTTTATACATTTTTGCAATATTACTTGAAACTGTCTTTACTAACTGATAAAAGACTATTTATTAGGTGCACTGAAAGGAATAATATTAATATACATCATCTGTGCACGAGGTAGGGCCTTAAAAACATCAGCCAATCGGTTAGGCGATCATCGCGTAAACGATTGGCCCTCTGGCTTGTCAATCACTGCCATTTCGTTCCTTGTGAGAGACGTGCGCAGCTGCGCGCTCCATTAACTTTCCACACTCTACAGGCGCCGCATCCAGGAGACAGGAGTAACAACTGTAGATTATGAGTTACCTGCGGTGAGTCCGACAATGAATCCACTAACACGACACAGCGAATGCCGGTGGTAAACACTCGTGTTCCAATACTCGTGCACAAGTTTTGGGAGGCGTTCCCTCGAAATGAGCTGTGAAGGAGGGGGGTTGTTCTTACGCATGCGCTCATTTCAAAAACTCACTAACAGTCTTTGGTTTCTCAGTCGACGAAAAGATCCTCTGTATCACCTTAAAGTAATAACATAATGAGTAATATAGTGCATAATATATTTAGCAAAATGTTCCTCTCTGAGTTTATTTTTTTCTAAATGACTAATGAGCCATGGACACTGAATGACTTTCCTAAGGTAAAAGTAACATCATGTGACATATTCTTTACAAGCTGTTATATTGACTTCTTTCTGTGGTTAAAACACTGATTGAGCGATTATGAGACATGATGCATTTTAGTTGTACTGTTTATTTTTAAACATGTCTTCACATGTTTATTCATATTTATTTTGTGCTATAACTAGTAGTAAAGAGGAACAGATAATCGTTTCACATGTCACTTGAACTGAGGCATCTACAGTCTGTATAACGCAACATTAAAGAGCATTATAAAATTATATTTATTGTTTCCATTATAAAATTGACAGAATTCAAAAGCTGAGACTTTGTTTCATATCAAAAGTAACAAAGCTTATTGTGATTATTGGATGGGATGCACACTACAAATGATGTTCAGTGAAGTTTTGTTCATTCATGCATCAACTGAAAACAAAATAGTATTGATTCATCAAAATGAAGATGAATTGAAAACAAGAAATCATTATTGTCAACCCTTCAAAACTGGCCAAAACCCCAAAATGTATTTTCTGCCAGATATTTTCAATTGAAATTTCAGTGTTTCAGATATGTACCAAATATGCATTCAGTATGAGTAATATACAATGCATCGCTAGGATATAAAAAAAGAAACAATTTGAGGGCACATGCAAACACACCCACATACACACACAGCCGCAGTGGTAGTGGGCAAAGAATGATGTCCGGATTTCAGCCCACTCCTCCACAAATGGAGGTGGGCAGCAAGAAACAGATGGTCCCAATGTGGAGCTCCATCAAACACACACACACACACATCTACATGGAATTGAGTGAAAGATCACAGACAGATGGAGAGGAACACAGCTCCCTCTTCCCCTTCATGAGCATGACACTGTATAGAGAAAGACAAAAAAGGCCAAGAGAGAATTGCTATAAGATCGATCTTGTACTTTATTAACATGATGCTAATGATAAATCAGCTATTCAACAGCCTCGATTGGCAAAAGAGGTGTTTAATCTTTAAATAGCCTCACTTAGAAGTGCAAGGATGGCCAGTCTGTGGAACGGATCTTAAGCAGTATTCCCATCAATCAGCAGATTAAAGGAACATATGGGCCCAGTTGTTGGCCTGAGTACAGTGGCAGACTAAAGCCACACTGGGAGACTATTACACATGCCTGAAATATTTTAACTGATATATTGGCTCTATAAAAAAAAAGAAAAACAAAAAAGTACAGTGTGGAATGGAGCTAAATGTGTTTCTGTAAACTGGTTGCCTTCCAAGTACTTCCGCCAAAACCGTACTTTCGTATTCTTCAAAACGCTTACGCCGTATGTCCTACCCCTTCCCTATTCTACTTACGGGAAAAATGGAACTGGCGCTGCGTTTGTTCCGGAAGTAGAATAGGGAAGGCGTAGGACATACAGCGTAAGCTTTTTGAAGAATACGAAAGTGCGGTTTTGGCGGAAGTACTTGGAAGGCGATCATTTGTTTATATAAAGCATATACATTTACATTTTTTTTTCCGAAGATGACCAATAGTTTCGTTAGATAAGACCCTTATTCCTCGTCTGGTATTGTTTAAAGCCCTTTGAAGCTGCACTGAAACTGTAATTTTGAACTTCAACTGTTTGGAGACCATTGAAGTCCACTATAAGGAGAAAAATCCTGAAATGTTTTCATCAAAAACCTTAATTTCTTTTCGACTGAAGAAAGAAGGATATGGACATCTTGGATGACATGGGGGTGAGTAAATTATCAGGAAAATTTTATTTGAAAGTGAACTAATCCTTTAAATAAACTGGTAATAAAAAATAAATGCGTAAAAATAAATGTAAACCCAGAAGAATGATTAATTAGCCATTGAAACTTTATTTTATTTAATCATGTTAATATATTACCACTCCTAGTTTCAATAAATAAATAAATAAATAAAAGTTTGTAGAAGTAACAGAAATTTCTTTTGGGCTTTCAAATATTGTTTTTGCTAATGGTGTCAAAAAGTTTAAGATTCACTTCACTTTACTATAAAAGTTTGTGTACATTTTTAATTTTGCAAGATGGCAAAAAATTATGACATGGACAGCATGAAAATAACATGCATGGCCCATTCTGAAAACAACATAAACAACATACTGTAACGTGTATGCTCCTTATGTTCCATTTTGGTTTCATTTTCATTTTGCTCATTTCCTGTTTTCCTGTGTTCCCTAGTTAGATTCCCTGGCTGATAATTAGTTCCCACACACCTGTTTCTGTTCTACTCATTATCTCCCTGCTTTATATACCCTAAGGCTGCATCCAAAATTGCATACTTCCCTACTATCTAGTAGGTGAAAAAAGCATGTGACAAAAGAAGCATGTCCGAATTCACAGTACTCAAAAGAGTAGGCAAAATGTACCCAGATGACCTACTACATCTGGCAAGATACTGAAGTGTACATACAATGGACACTTAACTATCCCATGAGGCCACAGGAGAGGATTTGTGAATAGCGTTGATGTGACGCAACTGATGCTGGCAGGTCACGTGATAATGACAACATGCTGAATGTAGTACATCCGAATTACAGTCATACTACACACATTCATACTATTTTGATTGTACATTTTAACTGGTCATTAAGTAATGTACTTAATCAAAATAAGTACTTACTCAAGAGATAATGCGATTTCGGATGCAGCCTTAGTTTCCTCAGTTTCTTTTCCGGTATTGTTTATGTCAATGTTTAGTTGAGATTCCGATACTCCGTGTTCTCCTTGCCTATTAAAAGACTCTTTTTTATCTTTGATTCCAGTATGTTCATCTACACGTGACACCTACCACAATTTAAATAGTTAAAAACATTTTATTTGTGTTTACCAGAATGCATGGGACATTTTCAAGCTGGAAACTGGTCATGCTCATCTACATGCAGTAACTAGCTTGTACCAATAACAGACCAATGCTGCTCTTCCAAAACTATATTTGAAACAGCAGGGTGTGAATTCGAAAATAAACATCTGTGCAAAAACTGTCACCACACATTGTCAACTTTCTCAGTATTTTGAGAATTCTGAGTATTCTAAGCAGTTGTTGAGGTGTTCTGTGGGTTTGCTAGGACAATGCTCATGGTTGCTAGGCTGTTACGATAGATGTTAGATCAAAAAAAGTGACATTATTATAATCAACATAACAAATTTCTAAACACGTCTTTTAAGGATCATTTTATTTTAAGTTTCTTACAAGGTGTTTATTAAGACTTGTATTATTAAACTCCTCTAAGTCTTGTCTGGCTTCCAAAGCCCAGTAAAGTACAGGCCTGTGCCTAGAGAGACCCGACAGGGTGCTGAGACTAATAACAGCTCAGCTTTATTTGGCTGACAGTAATGAAGGGTATAAGAGCAGCACTGCTCTACACTGTGTCGAGGCGGAAAGAAAGAAAGCATAGAAATGTTATGAGGGGATGAATTCTATGCTCAAAACAGAGTCACATTCACTCCATGGGGTGTTTGGGTCCTTATTTGATCCGAAGCAGAATACACGAATGTTAAACAAAGAGGATAACTTAAGGCAAGATCAGAGCATTAGCCAAATAGACTTGAAGGGGAGAAACAGAACAGCCCCTTTACAGTAGCTCCAGCACATGTCTGATTACTGCTAACTACTGTTAACTTAGCTTTGGTGTTTCTTTCAATCAAAATCAATTACTCACAGGCTTTGGATGAGCTGGAACCTTCTAGGATTGGAGGAGTTTGTCAACCATTAGCTACTGAAGCACAGGAGAGGCTTTCCTCACATCAGCCATAAATAATTGATGCCATTAAAGGAAGCGTTGACAAATGAGCCTTTTTACAGAGAAAATTAAGTTACGATTGTGTGTTCAGCAACTGATCAGTTTAAAGTCATGTTTAATGGGGCACTTCTGCTGCAAAATAGATCAGTGAGCTCAGCTGAAAATGAAATAATGCAAAAAGTACATAATTCAAAGACTGGCAATGACTGGGTCAAGAACAGATCAATAAAACTCTGTGAGTTTATAACTATTCAATATTGTACACATAATGTAGTAGGAAAAGACCATATTGTTGTTTCATGCATTATGCAATTGCTAAACATACAACTACCATTCAAAAATTTGGGTCCATAAGATTTTTTTTAAAAAGAATTTAATACTCTTATTCAGAAAGGATGTATTAAAGGTGCCCTAGAATTAAAAATTGAATTTACCTTGGCATAGTTGAATAACAAGAGTTCAGTACATGGAAATGACATACAGTGAGTCTCAAACACCATTGTTTCCTCCTTCTCATATAAATCTCATTTGTTTAAAAGACCTCCGAAGAACAGGTGAATCTCAACATAACACCGACTGTAATGATCATTAATATGTACGCCCCCAATATTTGCATATGCCAGCTCATGTTCAAGGCATTACACAAGGGCAGGACGTCTGGATCTGTGCACAGCTGAATCATCAGACTAGTTAAGCAAGCAAGGACAATAGCGAAAAATGGCAGATGGAGTAATAATAACTGACATGATCCATGATATCATGATATTTTTAGTGATATTTGTAAATCATCTTTCTAAATGTTTCGTTAACATGTTGCATGTACTGTTAAATGTGGTTAAAGTTACCATTGTTTACCAAAACTGACGTTATTTTCATTTTTTAAACACTTACAGTCTGTATAATTCATAAACACAACTTCATTCTTTATAAATCTCTCCAAAAGTGTAGCATTAGCCGTTAGCCACAGATCACAGCCTCAAACTCATTCAGAATCAAATGTAAACACCCAAATAAACACTGTACTTACGCGATTAGACATGCTGCATGACGAACACTTTGTAAAGATCAATTTTGAGGGTTATATTAGCTGTGTGAACTTTGTTTATGCTGTTTAAGGCAAGCGCGAGCTCCAGGGGCAGGGAGCACAAGAATTTAAAGGGGCCGCAGCCTGAATCGGCGCATATTTAATGATGCCCCAAAATAGGCAGTTAAAAAAATGAATTAAAAAAAATCTATGGGGTATTTTGAGCTGAAACTTCACAGACACATTCAGGGGACACCTTAGACTTATATTACATCTTTTAAAAAGACGTTCTATGGCACCTTTAAATTAATTAATTGACAGTAAAGACAAATTCAGCTTTGCCGTCACAGGAATAAATGACCTTTTAAACTATATTAAAAGAGAAAAAATGTCATAATAACTATTATAATATTTCACAATATTCCTACATTTTTAAATGCAGCCTTCCTGAGAATAAGAGACTTCCAAAATCTGTCCTCAAACTTTTTAATTCTCATGGCCAATCAGATTGAAGGATCAAAACTTTTGTATAATAAAAAATATTTATGACGTTATTAAAACCAGTTCATTTAGATGTTACCACATGAAGAATTTTTTTTTTTACATTTTTTTTTAGGTTACCTAACATTTACTTGTTTACCATTTACTTAACATTTTACAGTGGCGCTAAAGCAGCTCTGACAGCTTCAACTGCTCACAAAAGAAAATAAAGGCAGTCTCAGAAGTCGGTCATCAAAAGTCTAACTGATGAGGGCGAGGCGGAGAATGGGACATCAGCTTTCATTTATCACTGAGATGAGATGAGCTGTCAAACAACAGTAACATCAGCATCATGCCCCCACGCTAAATCTGCTGTGTGGGATTTACACGAGTCTTAAAAACAGCATTATATTTGATGTCTTGCATTATTTATTTTCCAAAAACTTATGAGTGACAGGAATTGGTGAATGTGTAGGAAGGTGTAGGAACGAGTGCTGTCAATTGTTAAAAAAAAAAAAAAATGAACGAATCAATCACACTTTTTTTTCTGTAATTAATCACGATTATTCACACCTAACCGTAAAGTTTTTTAATAAAATTTGTAATACTTTCACATTGAATCTCCAAAATAATGTAGAAACAACAAAGACTGTATATTTTAAATATTTGTTTACTGGCATCTTTTTACTAAGCACTATGAATGAAGGCCAGTATCAATGACACTGATACTGATATCTCTATTAAATGGATTTTTATTAATTATAGCCATTCAACATTACAGTATAACAGAAAGCTATCAATTTTAGCATTTAACAGGCTTTAAAAATATAACAACTTTTAATTTAAAGGGATAGTTCACCCAAAAATTCTGTTATCATTTACTCCCCCTCAAGTTGTTCCAAACCTGTCTGAATTTCTTTGTTCTGCTGTACACAAAAGAAGGTATTTGGAAGAATGGCAGTAACCAAACAGATCTCACCTCCCACTTACTACCATAGTAGGAAAACGTCTCGGGTTACTGGTGTAACCTTTGTTCCCTGAGTAAGGGAACAAGACGCTACATCGAATGGCGTGATGGGAACCCATCACGTCATTCGACGTAGCGTCGATAGTTCCCACGAAAGGGAAATAAATACTATGGTAATCAATGGGGGTCGAGATCTGTTTGGTTACTGACTCAAGAGAAAAAAACGGCCTTTATGTACTGTCATTGAAATCTACAGACGTTATAAAGGATACACTTAAACGTATTTTGGATGTCTTCTTTCCACTACTCTGAAAAAACACTTTATGAGAAGCCAAAAAGCCCAAAATCTCAAAATTGACCGATGCATGTAAACGGTCATTGTTTTTTGAAACATGTAACCTTGTAAATAGTGCTTTAAGACTTTCAGGTAGGTCTAACAGGTAAATATACAGAAATTGAATAATCAAACAATGCACAGTCTTCACTGCATAAATTATAAATTGAATATAGATTAATCCTTATTAAAGCTACAAAAGTTATTCAGTCAAGACAAGAGCAGTGAGTCAATGAGGCATTCAGGTGTTTGTTCACAGAGAGCCGCTTCACAGACAGCGTGCCAGAACAGATTTGAGTTCTTCTTTTTTTTTTTGAATGGTTTAATTGCATAAATGATAGCATGATAGCGCAGCCAAAGTGCATGACAGAAAAAAAAAACTGCATGTTGCGTTAATTGTGTTAAATATTTTTAATGTGCTTAACTGAAAAAAAAAATAAAATCGCAAAATTAGCATGTTAATTTTGTCAGCCCTAGTAGAAACCAAAAATGAAAAATGACAACAAACAGGAAACTGATGCCAGTGAACAATGGGGCACGTGGAAATCCTTTTCTGCACCCGTCAGACTCACTTGATAAAGACTCCAGACTGGGCAGATAAAAACAAAAAAGGGCACTGAGATCACACAGTGACCCCGGATGGCTCCACTGACACGTTTCTGGTCGTGTGCCAGCTCTGTGTCTCCTAGCGATGCCTGCTGGGGCTGGAGGGCCTGTCAGACAAGCCATAGACACCAGACACTCTATTTTGTCTGCTTCTTACATGAAGCATCCACACAGACTGTTAGTTATATTAATGCTGCATATGCAGATGGTGATGTTTGTATTAATTAGAAGACAAACAATGACAGTTATTCAGATTCATGATACTTTAAGTTTGACCTCGATTAGTCTTTTAATCCCGATGTGCCCTTAAAACAAGTGAAGCAAATAATGTGTATGTCCACATGCACTCTGTTTTGTGTAATAATTAATTTAATTTGAAATATAAGCCTTTCAGGGAGATAAAATCATATCCGATTGCATTATTCCTTCCCTCTGACTGCAAGGTAAAACTAATATGGGTGATTGACAGGTCAAAGAGATTATGGTAGACATCTAAATTAACCCTAGCAGACAGACTGTAAAGTACTGAAAACAAAATGTCCTATTTATTGCTGTGAGTTGACGATCTAATGTGATTTAAAATACCTGAAGAGATGTGATTTGAAGTCTTGTCTCTGCTATCAGACTGTATCAGAAATCATTTGCTTGTTCACATTATTCTGATGTCATACATACACAGAGCGCTGTCAGGCTTTTAGTATGCTAATGTACTCCAGGGCTTTGTCAATCACCAACCCCCACTGTCCAGCACCCGACACATATACCCATAGCACCTATTCAGACACTAGACCGCTCTTATTTGCACTTACCCTCAAATTATGTATCTATTTTTCAGTGCTGAACAAGGCTATGATGCTTAAAAACAGCTTAATATTTAAAAATAAATTATGTGCCATAGCAAAACTACATGCAGAAATATGCATAAAAAATGACTCATGCATTTTTAGAGTCATTAAATGTAATTTTTTCCTGAAAATGCTATAATAGTTTTTTCAAAACCATAAGAACCTGACAGAAATATAAAACATGATTTTTCTTTTTCACTGTCATGTACTGTTATTTGTCATTGACCTGAATTCTAATCAGGAGTCTGTCTATACATTTTACTTTAACGGGATGTTATTTTGATTGTCCCAGTTTGTTTTGTTGTAGGTCACTTACAGTCACGGCAGACTTTTTCTGCTGTGTTATGCATTCATATTTAGACCCTTTATATATCTAAGGACCACTTATTTTTTTCACTTTTGTTCAAGTCTGCAGCTTTGCAAATCAGATCCCTTTCCAACTACATGCTGAGATTATTGGCTTGGGTACAAAACATGTGTTTGGGACATATTCATATTTCTGATTTCTAAGCAGATTTGAAAAAGCTTAAGGTCTTAAGATTGATGTAGAGTGTTTTCAACTAATGTACAATGTGACTTTTAAAACCAACAGAGCTCAAATTGTGAGTTTTTGAAGTGCTATTTGCATGGTCAATGAGGAGGCAGCAGGAAGAGATGGAGGCGGTAGGGTGCATATGGGTTAGCAATGATAACTTAAGTGTACGACCCCTCTTCCCAGCCTCTTGACTACTCACATGGTACCTCCCCTCTGCTATTCCCCTGGAGACCGACTTGTCCTCATGCAGATTTATAAAACCATCATGGATAGTCTATTACCATGTCATTGGTTTCCATTACCAGCTAATCACAAAGCACACAGCTTTGAGAAGACGTAATGCATCTAACATCTAGGCTAATACAACAAAAATTGGTCTGTTTTATTTACTTATTACTAATTTGGCAACGCAAATGTAAACTCCTGCCAAAGACAAGTGCATATTCTATCTCTCCATCAGCTTCTGTTATGTAAAACCAAGCAAAGCTCCTTAGAGGGAAAAAACTAAAGGGAAAAGAGCGATTGGCATTCATGGAGTTAGACGTTAAGAAGCGTATCTGACTGAGAGAGAGTCTTGTGTTGGCTAGTACAGATCCACTAGCCCCCCTAAACGCGGCCCACACCTGCCAGCTGCACTTTAAATCCCCCAGCCTTTAGGTTCAATTACAGCAGAGCTGGATGGAGTCTCAGTGGGGTGTCCACGATTCAGCATCCCCACCCCCACCTGCTGAGAATTAGGCTCGGAATGCTCAGAAGCAGATGGCATCCAGTGGCTATCGTGTTAACATGCATGTTACCCCTAAATATTCATAATATACTGTTTGATGAAGGGCTTTCTTTGATTTCAAGGCAATGGCTCGGATGGTTATGTGACCCTGTTTAAAGTGGCATAGCTTATTTAAGGATGTGGTATTGGCTTATAAGAAGTGCAAACATTAAGCTTATTATAGTATATAGCAAAATAGCTGATGATGAATATAAACACACTACCATTCAAAAAGTTGGGGTAAGTAAGATTTTTTTTTTCAATACTCGATACTTTAATTCAGCAGGGACACATTAAAATGATCAAAAGGGACAGTAAAGACATTTATAATGATATATATATATATATATATATATATATATATATATACAGTACAGTCCAAAAGTTTGGAACCACTAAGATTTTTAATGTTTTTAAAAGAAGTTTCGTCTGCTCACCAAGGCTACATTTATTTAATTAAAAATACAGTAAAAAACAGTAATATTGTGAAATATTATTACAATTTAAAATAACTGTGTACTATTTAAATATATTTGACAAAGTAATTTATTCCTGTGATGCAAAGCTGAATTTTCAGCATCGTTACTCCAGTCTTCAGTGTCACATGATCCTTCAGAAATCATTCTAATATGCTGATTTGCTGCTCAAGAAACATTTATGATTATTTTCAATGTTGAAAACAGTTGTGTACTTTTTTTTTTCAGGATTCCTTGATGAATAGAAAGTTCAAAAGAACAGCATTTATCTGAAATATAAAGCTTCTGTAGCATTATACACTACCGTTCAAAAGTTTGGGGTCAGTAAGAATTTTTATTTTTATTTTTTTGAAAAGAAATGAAAGAAATGAATACTTTTATTCAGCAAGGATGCATTAAATCAATCAAAAGTGGCAGTAAAGACATTTATAATGTTACAAAAATTAGATTTCAGATAAACACTGTTCTTTTGAACTTTCTATTCATCAAATAATCCTGAAAAAAAATATTGTACACAAATATTTTGTACAATTGTACACATTAAATGTTTCTTGAGCAGCAAATCAGCATATTAGAATGATTTCTGAAGGATCATGTGACACTGAAGACTGGAGTAATGATGCTGAAAATTCAGCTTTGCCATCACAGGAATAAATTACTTTGTGAAATATATTCAAATAGAAAACAGTTATTTTAAATTGTAATAATATTTCACAATATTACTGTTTTTACTGTATTTTTAATTAAATAAATGTAGCCTTGGTGAGCAGACGAAACTTCTTTTAAAAACATTAAAAATCTTAGTGGTTCCAAACTTTTGGACTGTACTATATATATATATATATATATATATATATATATATATATATATATATATATATATATATATATATATATATATATGTATGTATGTATTTAAAATGTTCTTTTGAACTTTCTATTCACCAAACAATCCTGAAAAAATTCAGTTTCAACAAAAATTCTTAAGCAGCACAACTGTATTCAACACTGATAATAAGAAATGTTTCTCAAGCGCCAAATCGGCATATTAGAATGATTTCTGAAGGATCATGTGACACTGAAGACTGGAGTAATTCAGCTTTGCCATCAAAGAAATAAATTGCATTTTAAAATAGAAAACAGTTATTTTAATATTTCACAATATTACTATTTTTACTGTATTTTTGATAAAATAAATGCCTGGGTGAGCGCAATACATTAAAAAATCTTACCAAGCCCAAACTTTTGAATGTTAGTGTAAGTAAATATAGTATATACACAAATAACAAAAATACATCCCACCCAATATGACCCTGGCCAATATGGACCCCTGGGCTTCAGTTCTCTGTAGACACTCAAGCGATATCATCAACAGTCTAGTGACACAATATACACTCTCTCGAGCAGAGGACGTTCTTTTCATCGAGTGTGTTTGCAGCTGTGCATTGAGGACATGCCGCCTCAAACTCTTCACAGTCCTAGTGAGGGTGTATCAACTGTAATCACATATGACATGCAGTGATGCGGATGCCTTGCTTGAAACAACCAAAAAAGCTCTCAAGTAAACACAGTTCTAAAGCAAATTCTGTCTTGTGTGTGTACACGTATAGTTACATACACACACCATGAAAGCAATAAGATGTGTATTCAGTGTATGAAAAGCAGCTTAAATGTAAAACAAGTTTCATCTAAGTCAGTCTGATGGATTTGATCTAGTTGAATGTTTCTTGGAAGCGTATGTGTATGTCTGCAAATATAAAGTTCCAATTTTAAGGCTTTAATGTTTTTCTTTCTCATCCCCTTTCTCATTCCTCAGTTTTAAAGAGATTCAAAGACGTTAATCTTACTGTAATGCTAAGAAAAGACACAGTGAGAGTCCAACTGTACTGAGCTATGTGCTCGCCTCACCATAATCGTTGAGGTGAGCTGAGCACACAAGATAAACTGCAGAGAAACGAATGAGTAGACCAATTTATGTACAGCAGGGGTCATCAACTATATTTGTCCAAGGGCCAGAATTTTTCACTGCAGACACTGTAAGGGCCAGATACTCGTAATATAAAATAAAATTCGAATTGTATCCTAATACTGTATGTTATTATTTGATATACTAATTCTAATTCCAAATTTATGTTATTTTTTACATATTACCTGTACTGCAGCAAGCCACCAGGGGGCGATAGCGATATTTTAGGCTTCATATTTGTGAGGCTTTCAAGCTGTCCATCACTGTCACGCAATTGTGCGCAAATCCCAGGCAAGGAAAATTTTGACATTTGTGAAAAAATGAGCACGTGAAACAATAAAAGATGTTCAATGAGAGAACGCGTTTATCGTCATTCTTGACTGAAGGCAGGCTATGGCACAAGCTACTTTTCAGAAGGCTTTTTGTTTCGTTAGATTAAAAATAAAAAACGGTTCTCATTCCCCCTTGAATAAGGCCGGCGACACACTGGCTGCGTGAGCGACTCAGCTGCGTGGCGTGTCCGTTTTTATTTCGGCTCCCATATTTAACAGGTTGGAGTTTGCACACTGAGGGCACTATCTTGCACCCAGCGCAATTGACTTTGTACACCGACGCATGTGTCATTCCTATTTTGCACCCGCGCAAAGCGCGCTTTTCCCTCCACAGAAGCACGACGCTAAACTAGTGAATGAACTTGCGCTCCCTGGGCGGTTCAGCGCAAAAAAGGAGGTGTGTTCAGGCGCATTGCCCGCGCATTGCTATTTTAAGGAGCTGAAAATAGACTGCGCCATAGACCAACTCAAACCTGGTCTAAAGTCAATGGCGCAATATTTTTTTGTTAGAGCGCGTTGGCAGAAACTGCGCCTCTGGGCGCGTCCACAGTGCGCGTTGACTTTGCTTATTACACACAGGGATGCGCATCACACAAACATGCCAAATATTAAAAACAAAAGGATTACAGTGTAAAAGAATATTATTGTGTACATAAATATAAAAATGTAATGATGAATAGTCATTGCGTGTATTAGAATTAGGCTACCTATTTTCAATTCAGCCTATTACTACTTATAATGATGAACGAAATTGGCTAATTAATTGAACAATCGTGCCAATACACACACACACACATATATATTAACTGACTCATCGCGTGTACGCCATGTAAATAGCAATCCGCCATGGGGCGAGCGCATCTCGCTCTTAAAGGGAATGGGAGATGACACTCTGATTGGTTTATTTCACGTTACGCCCAAACCACACCTATGAATAATGAAGCTACTTCAGACCAACCCATTTTAGATTTGCGCCGGGCGCAAGAGCCATTTATCCCGCCGGGAAAATAGCAACAGCGCCGAGACCCGCCCACAAAGTTACTTGCGCTTCGCGCTTTGACACTTGCGTTTCAGATCGTTAAAATAGGGCCCTGAGACACGCGTCTCAGGCACGCTCGAGCCACACAGAAAACGCGTGCATGCTAGAAATAGAACCGACGCGTGTTCCAGCAACGGGAGTGTTCTCTGGCTAGAGCGCAGAACAGCGGAGTTTGTGCATGTCTGAGCTTGTGTTTTGTTGCTTTGACATTGTGGAAAATAGAATAATAGACAAAATGTATTAGCATTTTTACCCGTTATTATCAATCTAAATTAATCTCGTTTTTAATTTAACTTAATTTCGTTTTTCTTTGTTTAAATTTCTGTGTCAATTTGTTAGTCAGAAAATTATTAGACTACCTTAAAAGTATTGCTTAATTTAACAGACCTGTGTGTGTGCGTTTTATATCACTAGTGCAGTGTCCGTTCTCGGAGCATAAGCCCTGCCCGCGTGAGGTGCGCCGCTTCCCGCTCGCGCTGCTCTAACTGTAGTTTACTAAAAGTTTATTAATTCTGAATGTGTCGCGTCTCGCGTGTCCATCTATATTGCACCAAATGCGACACTGCACTCCCCTGTGAAGTCGATTGGATGAACGGTTCTCGAAATAATAAAAATGCAAACGGATATACAGACACAGATTCCTGCCTTTATTAGAGAGAAAAATATGTTCAGCCCCTCTCTCCGAAGCTTCGAATAGTCGATGTTCATCAAAAAATGGTATTCGGACCAGCCCTAAACTTTTTCCTCTTACAAGGCTATTCCTGAATTCAGTATTATTCTGGGGGCCGGATGGAAATCTCTGGCGGGCCGGATTTGGCCCGCGGGCCGCCAGTTGACGTTGCATGATGTACAGTATGGGTAAATTGCACAAATACACTTTGGTGTCCCAAGACTATTTTTAAAACATTCAAGGCACAAATTAGATATATTAGATATGTGTTACAATGTAATAAAAATGCTAATCAACCAAGCACTAAAAGAGTTGCTACCTATAAAAACAATAGAGACATAATTTTAAATATATTTTTAAATAGTATTCATTTAAAAAAAAATTCCCCCTAAGTCTATTCGACTCTATTGCAATCTAACACTAAAATTCCCATTTGCTGCTGTTTCATAAATTTTCTCTTTGATAAACAGGGATGTTCCTGAATTTATTTAAAGGCATGGGTATCACTGCAGTGCTATCCAATCATGCATTTTTAATACTTATCAGCGACAAACTATGCTATTTGTGTGTTTGCCATGAGCTACTCCCACTGAGCCACTCACAAACATCAGGATTCCCTGTACTGTGGGGTAGATGACATGTTCATCCCAATCATGGACAACGCTAGAGCCTTAGTGGTAAACTGCCATTGGCTGCTCAATATTAGCTAAAGTCTATGAATAATGTAGAGCACTTTTGGCTAAAAGTCCATTTCACATGTTAAGACTGCTTGACATAAAGTGCATTTTAACTGTTTTCTACAAATTGCAGAGTTTTGGTGCTAACCTCAGTTTTGGGACTGTTGTATTTGTGGAGGTAAGAGTGCAACCATACTTAGATGCCGACATTAAGTACGATTAGAAGAGTAGAAGATCTTTTTCAAAACAAGAAAATATACGATATATGTGAATGTATTTAACAATAAATAAATAACAGACAAGATGTGATTAAGAGGAAGCATGTGAATATTGAAATGAAAGGGCCAAAAACAGAGCCCTGTGGGACTCCTTGGGACTTTTGAAATGAGGTCAAAGGGTCTTAAAAGAACAGTCAAAAAATAATGACAATATTTCTTCCACCAATATCATGCACCCAAATAACAGAGGACGAGGTGAGTGACTTATTTCAACTACTTTCTTTGTATTCTTTACTCATACAAAACCAGTCTAAGACATTACCATAATAGTTCGACATTCACATTTGCCAAGCAATTCTTGGAGGCAGTTTTGCATAATTAAGGCAGATCAAGCCGGGACAGACTTTAAATATGCGCATGAGTTCTCTCACTAAATTCCAAAGAGATTCACAGTGGCCGAGAGGCAGCCAGGAGCTCCGTATGAACAATTCACCACTGCCGAGTCGAATCCCCAACGACATCATCAAGACATGTCAGCAATCCACATACCCCACGTACCCCGGCTTCTTGAAAGAGAACAGAGGAGGCTAATTCCCCTGCCCTCATAAGATTTCTACATGAAGATTCTTCAGAATTTCTTCTGTATAGAACAATAAGTATTCTTCATTTGCTGAAAATCCACATTTTAATTTTTAGGAAACAAAAGATACATTGTATGAAAAAGCTTTAAAGGATAAGGAAGTTTGGGTGTATAGATGAAAGAAGATAAAAAAAGTGGGACCCACTACGTATTGAATACTGTCTCTGTTGGAAAGACCATGGCTGAATGCTCAGTATCCCTGTCATAACCAGAATAATAATTGTGCTTTCTGACAGTTCTTAACATTATACTTTGCCAAGCACTAGGTACCAATATAATGTGCGTTCCTGACTACTTTTTTCCAGATACTGCTGTAAATACCGTAACCAAAGTATTTTGATCATTTCTGGTCAAGCAATTAATATATTTACAAATATAAACAGAATATGAATGAATGATGTGAAGCTGCAACAGAATCAAACGCATTAATTTACTTGACACTTTGCTGTCCTTAGAATGAACTGCAGATTGGTTTAACCATAACCACATAAATGAAATGAGAATTACTTGATTTAGTGTCCTAACAATCACAGAGGTGACTAAAGTCATGCCCCATCTGGATTTCCTGTCTGGATTGGCTCAAGCACGTTCACAATTAAATAGGGTTCAGGTGGTCATTACCAGCTCCTGGTGTATAATTCTGCCCTATCTATACTACAAAAGCTTAGATCATTATTTGAGAGTATCTTGAGGGTAGCATCCATTCACATTTATTAAAGGTGATAAAATATTAAAGTGTGGCCTCATTTTTTCAGAAAATTGCTCTATTGGAGCATTCAAAAAAAGGTTATTTTAGTTTAAATATATCTTAAATGTATGTATAGCATCAATTGGAGAAATCCAGTGAAATAGATTAAAGGGTTAGTTCACCCCAAAATGAAAATTACGTCATTAATGACTCACCCTCATGTCGTTTCAAACCTGTAAGACCTTCGTTCATCTTCGGAGCACAGTTTAAGATATTTTAGATTTAGTCCGAGAGCTTTCTGTCCCTCCATTGAAAATGTATGTATGGTAGACTGTCCATGTCCAGAAAGGTAATAAAAACAAGCATCGAAAATACATTTTGGTCCAAAAATAACAAAAACTACGATACGCCTGAGCTTCGTTTACAGTCTGAGGGAGACGCACGCTGTATTCAAGCTATTCAACATTGTTTGTATTTTGGTATTGCTATATTTTTTAAAATGGTGCGTAAGTGTGCATGTCGCGGATGTCCTAATCGCCAAAAACAATGACGTAAAAGTGCTTTACCAACGCTGACAGATGAAAGGATTCAATGGAATCAATTCAATGGAATCAATTCAATGGAAAGGATTCCGGAAGAGAATACAATGCTGAATAAAGTCGTAGTTTTTATTATTTTTGGACCAAAATGTATTTTCGATGCTTCAAAAACTTCTAACTAACCCACTGATGTCACATGGACTACTTTGATGATGTTTTTATTACCTTTCTGGACATGGACAGTCTACCGTACATACATTTTCAATGAAGGGACAGAAAGCTCTCGGACTAAATCTAAAATATCTTAAACTGTGTTCCGAAGATGAACGAAGGTCTTACGGGTTTGGAACGACATGAGGGTGAGTCATTAATGACATAATTTTCATTTTTGGGTGAACTAACCCTTTAAATGCAGGTGACTTGTTTATATATTTAATAGGACTAGCTGATAAATGTTAACTTCTAGAACAACTAATCGACTGATATGTAATCAATATATCTGTACATTTAAAAAAGGGTAACACTTTACAATAAGGTTCATTAGTTAATATATTAACTAACATGAACTAACCATGAGCAATACATTTGTTACTGTATTTACTAATAAATAACAGTTGTTCATTGTTTGTTCATGTTAATTCAGTGCATTAACTAATGTTAACAAAATTTTAATAATGTATTAGTAAATGTTGAAATTAACATTAATAAAGATTAATAAATGCTGTAGAAGTGCAGTTCATTATTAGTTCATGTTAACTAATGTACTTAACTGATGTTAACTAATGAACCTTATTGTAAAGTGTTACCTACAAAACTTAGTAAACCATCTCCAGAGATGACATTTCAAAAATCCCTGATCCATTGGATGGATAAAATGTCAAAAACTGAAAATAAGAAAAAAAAATGCATGGGTGCTTGAGGAAAATGTGTTCCTCATGAAGAGATGTACTAAAGTTAGTAACAGACCCAAAGTTTAGACAGTCTTAGCATAGGGATAAAAAGTAATAGCTTTTCAAAGTAAAGATGTTCAAATGATACTAGGCCAGAGCAGATGTAATACGCTTAGTTTCCTATGGTTTCCAGACAATGCCAGAGCATAAATCACTTTTCAGATTAATGATGCTGTTTAAAACCATAGGGACCATTTTAACCCCCTTTAAGCTTTAGCTTAAATTTAAATATCTTTATTTAAAAAATTTTTTTAAATGGCTTTTCGATCTTTCACTTACTTGTTTGCCCTCCAGAGTGTAGAGTCTCTTCACAGCCCCAGAGTCCAGTTTAATGGCATCAGTGATGTCCGTGAGCACCTGCTCAAAGGAGTGAGCCGTCTTCTTATTCAAAAGGATCCGGACAGCCTTGCGCGGTTTGACGCCACTCCTGATGACCGTCACCAGCTTGGGTTTGATGTAGTCTTTGCTCTCTCGTTCTCTGAGCTCATTCTTTGAAGTGGTAAGAGACGGCATCGAGCGGGACGTCCCAGTCTTCACATTGACTGACCAGTTGGGATTAACGTTCTTAGTGTAGTCCACTTTACGGTAGGGTTCGTTGGAAGCACACACATAGCTTTCTCCTGCCAAATCAGAAGAAGAGAGTAAGATGAATGGAATTATGTTCTGTGCAAAATGTATGAATAGATACAGCTTATTTTCACTTTATTAGATACTGACTAAAGAGAAAGTAAACCAAACATATAATAAAAAAATTTATAGAATTTATTCTAACAAATCTGATAAGGAAGCCCAGTTCTGCAGTGAAACAGAAAATAAAACAGATAATTGTGAGACAAAGTTTAAAAGAAGAAATAAAGTAACACTCTGAGATATAAAGTTACAGTTATGAGAATTTTGGAATGTAAAACTGCAATTATGAGAATGAATGTCTTAATTGTGAGATATAAAGTCACAACTGTGACATCTACAGTCACATTGTGAGTTTTAAAGTCATATTTCTGAGATAAAGTTACAATTCTTAGATACAGTTGCAAGAATAAGTATGTGAAACTCTTGCAGAATCTGTGAAAATGTGCAAAATTTTAACAAAATAAGAGAGATCATACAAAATGCATGTTATTTTTTATTTAGTCCTGAGTAAGATATTTTACATAAAAGATGTTTACATATAATCCATTAGACAAAAAAATAGCTGAATTTATTAAAATGACCCAGTTCAAAAGTATGTGAACCATTGGTTCTTAATATTGTGTGTGGTTACCTGGATGATCTACGACTGTTTTTTTTTTGTTTTTTTTGTGTGATGGTTGTTCATGAGTCCCTTGTTTATTCTGAGCAGTTAAACTGAGCTCTGTTCTTCAGAAAAAATCTCAAGGTCCCAAAAATTCTTCAGTTTTCCACCATCTTTTGCATTTTTGAACCCTTTACAACAGTGACTGTATTATTTTGAGATCCATCTTTTCACATGGAGGACAACTGAGGGATTCAAACACAACTATTAAAAAAGGTTCAAACATTCACTGATGCTTCAGAAGGAAACACGATGCATTAAGAGTCGGGGGGTGAAAACTTTTGAACAGGATGAAGAGGTCCAAATTTTTCTTATTTCGCTTGAATGTCATTTTTTTTCATTTAGTACTGCCCTTCAGAAGCAACAGAAGATACTTGCATGTTTCCCGGAAGACAAATTAAATATAATTTACCTTCATCTTCAAATTCCAAATGATTTCACCCCCATCTATTAATGCATCGTGTTTTCTTCTGGAGCATCAGTGAATGTTTGAACCTTTTTTAATAGTTGTGTTTGAGTCCCTCAGTTGTCCTCAGTGTGAAAAGGCGGATCTCAAAATAATTCAGTCACCGTTGTAAAGGGTTCAAATATGCAAAAAATGCTGAAAAACTGAAGAATCTGCAGGACCAGGAGGATTTTTCTGAAGAACAGAGCTCAGTTTAACTGCTCAGGACAAACAAGAGACTCATGAACAACACAAAACACAAAAAACAGTCGTAGATCATCCAGGTAACCACACACGGTATTAAGAATCAATGGTTCACATACTTATGAATGGGGTTATTTTAATAAATTCAGCTATTTTTTTATATTATATGTCAACATCTTTTGTGTAAAATATCTTACTCAGGACAGTACTAAATAAAAAATAACATGCATTTTGTATTATCTCCCTTATTTTGTTAAAATTATTAATATTTTCACAGATTCTGCAAGTGGTTCACATACTTTTTCTTGCAACTGTATAGGCACAATTGTGTGATATGAAGATGAAGTCATAATCATGAGATTTAGAACTTTGTAATTCTGAGATATGAAGTTGCAGTTGTGAAATGTAAAGTCACAATTTATTTATTAGTATAAATATATTATTACAGTTCTTTTTTTTTTACTCTGAGACAGACAGATGCTGTCACATTGAGTCATGAGGCGTACTGGAGGTAAGGATCACTGTGAACTGAAGAATCTCAGGAGTTTAAGGGTACGTTTACACAACAATGATCTACAAAAAACAGAAAAATGTTTCCTTTGTGTTTTTCACATACAGACAATGTTGTCAAAACGATTCACAAGGATCCATGAAAACGACTAGGCCTAAAACCGCTGTACTATGCATGCCAGGCCAGTAGTTGGCGATGTCACTATGTAAAAACAATACGTGCCTACAGACTGGACACATAATATGCATGCGCATGACGTCACCATTTTAACAAATTTGTGTTTTTGTAGTTTACACAGAGACAATAACAGTATAGTTTTTAAAAAAACTTGCACTTTGAAAAAGGTTTGCAGTTTCAGGCCCCCAAACCACAGTTGTGGTGTAAATGAACAGCTAAAAAACACATAAAAAGTTTCCCCTATTTAGTTGAAAACAGTGCAATGAAAACATACCCTAAATGCATTGGATAATGAAAAACTAAACTAGACACAGGTGATGAACATAATCAATAACCAAGGAAACAAATAAGAACTGTGAAACCATGACAACCAAGGGAACAGGAACTAAACACAGGAACTGAGAATATGGGAACAATAACATAATAATAAAATGAAAATCAAAATAAGACTCCAGAATGAACCAAACTAGCTGTGATACATGCTTCCATATGAAAGACCTCAGCACCTATACCACAATTTGTAACTGCCATTATAAATGTACACATCCAAGATACTCAGAGACTGCAAAGAGTTGGGTTGGGTTAAATAAAATAAAAATAAAAACACTTATCCCATCTGTGACCCCAGCTCTGCCTGTCTACACTTTTCAGCTGTGGTTTTGGACAAAGTCCAAAGCAAAGTATTTTCCTTTTTGCAGGAATTCCAATGTAACTGTTGGCAAGTAGGCACTCCCATTCCCACAGCGATACTTCACAACCCAATAGACCATATAAATGAATACCACAAGAATGAAACATTATTGCCCAAGTAATGTTGCATTAATACTTTCATTATGGAGTTCACTATGACAATTTTTATGAAACTGAACATCGGCTTATTTGATAAACATTATGTTAAATACTTAAAGCCCATGCAAGTGTGCATGGCAGCATAAAGGCCATGCCTGTTTATGTGTGATGGCACATCTTGGCACTACAGCAGAGGCAGCTGGTCTGAAAATGGAGCTTTGTCATCCTGAGGAGTGCATTGCTGTCAGGACAAAAGACAGGCCAGTGTATCAAAAGAGGACCAACAACCCTCGAAACCAAACATTCCCTCCTGCTTCCTACCTACCTCAAAGAAAACATGTCTGAATGTGTTTTTTTACAACATATGAGTTGACTTTAGATGAAATAGCAGGAAAAACATGCATCAAGACTTGAGCATGATTAGCGATATATTCAATTTGTAACTCAAGATACCAATCAAAATGACTTTGTGTGATATATTTTGTATACTATTTTTTCCATTTACTCTGTTAGTTTCATTCCTCTACTTTGATTTGTCAAGATATTCAGCATAACATCATTCTTACTCTTGTGATTTTGCTTAATGTTTGCTGATCAGATTAAGCTTTATGGTAGTAAAGTGATCCATGTGATAAAGTTGGCATGATTTGGAAGTTGTGATAGCCTTTTCTTTCCTATTTTGACATATATCTGAGTGAGATGGCTTCTTGAACAAGAAAAAAATATAAGGTGGGATTTGATTTTGTCCATAGGGAATTTATTTGATAATTTGTCATGTTTTGCTATTGGTTGATCTAATGTGAGTGACAGGTTGACAATGTGAGTCATGGTGTGAGTCAGGCCCTCGGCCCTCTGTCCCACCAGTTGCACCGCTCTAAGCTTTCTATGGATGAGGAATGAATTGACCAATACAATTTTAAATACATAAAGACTGATAATTCTTTTCTTAAATCTAACCCTAAACCTTATGAAACCTACCTTTAACATATTTTGACTTTTTATTTTAAACAAGCAACAGACTGATGCCTGTTGGAATGCTGTTGCTAGACAACTAATTAAAGTCAACAGGGAAATATTGCAAACCAGTTGCATGTAAAAGGTGATTTCTGCATATAAAGAGTCTCTATATTCTCTGTGCCAGGAGATCAGGTTGATCCAGCACAGTTCTAAATAAATACCTTAACACCACTTGAATTTGAAGTTTATAACCTCAAAAATAGAAACAGAATATGTTTGAGTCTGGATCAAATACATCATTTAATGTTTGAGAATATATTTAAGTTTCACACTGAAAAAAAATGAGCAAACAATGGCAAAATATAAATCATCATTGCTCCTAGCTATGCACACCAAAATGTTGAGCTTCATTGCATAAGAACTATTTAGAGAAAAAGAAAAAAAAAATCTGAATTTCATCTAAATCTGAATTGCAAAGTTTATAGCCCCTGGTGAAACTAGTGGCATCAAACTGAGAGGAAAATCATATATATATTCATATCGGTTACACTTTACTATAAGGTTCATTAGTTAAACATTAGTTAATGTAACTAACATGAACTAACCATGAGCGATACATTTGTTACTGTATTTACTAATCTTAGTTAACGTTAGTGAATGAAAATACAGTTGTTCATTATTTGTTCATGTTAGTTCACAGTGCATTAACTAATGTTAACAAGATTTTAATAATGTATTAGTAAATGTTGAAATTAACATGAACAAAGATTAATAAATGCTGTATAAGTGCAGTTCATTATTAGTTCATGTTAACTAATGTAGTTTACAATAAGGTTCATTAGTTAACATTAGTTAAGTGTTACCTTCATAATAAATCATATATATTTCTCATCTTAGTAGCTAAGAGAGGCAACTGAGAACATATGACTCACCTAGTGTGAATGAAACATTTGTTTATTCACATGAGAGCATGAAGAAATGTGCAATATAACAACGTACATGGTCTGTGCGCTTTGATGCACAAAATATGTCATGTTTAGTCTACAGTACATATTAAAGGTGGGGTATGTATTTTTTCAAAAACGCTGTTGGACATTGCTGATGTTTGAAATCAACCCAAACAAACACACCCCTTTCTTCATTGCTCTGCCTCCAAAACTCACCCTCCAATCCTAACCACCCTGCTCCGAGTCGGTCTCAAACCCCGGCACATCCACTTCTGGCAGGCGAGGCGAGTGCACTGACAATGATGCCAAACACCGCATTTCTCTAGCGGTCATCAGTGTGCCGTGTTTTACCTGCACAACTCTCACAAGCTAGCCACTGTTACACACACAGTGCGAGAGTGGATGTCTATTTATCACAGCTGTTGTGCAACAAAACGCTTCACAAAAAATAAAGCGCAGATGATGAACGAATGAAAAGGAAACACAAAAAATTAACGTATAGTACACAAGAGTAAATACAAACAAGAGTTTGTTGTTAGTCACCAACAGCACAGCAGCTCCAGACAATCAATGACACTCAAACCCAGAGTTACTCACATGTAAAGCGGAATCAAAGCAGCCTCCACGTCTGTTTTCAGGCCTTCCCGCTTAGCTCTCTCCAGCGCTGGAAAGCTTTTCTAATTTTAACGCTGGTCCTAAAGTGCTTGCCAAGTCATATACCTTCATTCCGGTGATATCTCTCTTTCTGTATTTTTTTTTTCTTTTCAAATCTCCCTCTTGCTCATTCTGTCTCCTCGGCCATCATACACCCCCTAATGCTGACTGGTTAGATGTTTGTTGTTGGTGTCAGCCCAACTAACTTCCAAACAGTGTTGTTGAAAAAATACATACCCCACCTTTAAAATATAGCAAAATAAAAAAAAAAAACCAAAAGCCAGGCAATGGTAATGCCATGCATGCAAATTTGTAAAGCATTTTCAGATAAAATACTCATAAATCAAGATTTAGTTCTACCAATGACCCCAGAACTACAACCATTCATCCACAACATAAATGTCATTGTTACCGCCACTGGATCATAAAATCTCAATTTCACCCAGTTTGCCTCAGAAATAGGAGGGAGGGACTCCCAAGGCAGTGGGCTTTATTAAGCTGAGAAATTAACAAAAGGCTAATTAATGAAGTAGACTCCAGATGGGGTCACTATTACTGACAAAAATCTGACCCAAAATCAGATGGCAGCTATTTGACATAATATGTGTGTGGGTGGGAAATATAGTAATATGGATGTCATTCACATGGGCCTCAGGTGTGGACTGGAACAACCACAAGGGTTCTGAACCCTCCATCACCCTCCCATAACCAGTCATGCCTTGTCGCCAGATGGGACCCTGATGTACAACAAAGTTAGGTTTGCCAGCACAATAAGCAGTGTCACTACAAACACTCCAACATACTGTAGCTGCCTGTTCCTGGCGATCTTTAGCAAATAGCATTCATAGCTTTGATCATGCGAGTGTAAGACTTTACACAGATTTGTAACACAAAAGAGAACTAAGCCAACCCTCAGTCAGCGTGAAGAGATGCTGAGCTCGGCACTTCAAATGCAAAGCACTTGTACAATTGCATCATTGAGCAAACACAGAGCCACATTCTGCGTCACAATCTCACATGCAGCTGGAATTGTGCTTGCAAACTAATTTAGTAAAATAAATACTTATACAGCTTGAATTGTGTGTTTAGAATAACATGATTTTCCACATTAAAAGCTTTAATTATGCAATGAATTCTCCATTCAATCTATTGTTGAAATACCATATGCAACAACAAGGCCCATAAATTTATTTATTTATTTATTTTAAAGACAGTCTAGTCTACTTACTATAACATGACTATATCAAAAAGGTATTCTAAGAGCACATTATTAACATTTAGATAAAGCAATACATTCATTTTGAATGAGTAAAGGCTTGCATAATCATTGTCAGTTAAAGGAATAGTTTACCAAAAAAATTAATAAATAAATAAATTCTGCCATTGTTTACTCACTGTTGTGCCAAATCTTTATGACTTTTTTGAAATATGTCTCAGTGTTTTTTGTCTGTACAGTGAAAGTCAGCAGATCCAGTGTTGTTTTGTATCCCGCTGACTCTCATTATATGCATAAAAACAGTTTAAACAATTATTTTGTGTTCCACAGACGGAACAATGTGAGGGTAAATATATGACAGAATTTTCATTTTTGGGTGAAAGATTTAAGATTTAAGATTTAAGATTACGTTCCATGTCTATTTTAAAGTTTAGTCAGGCAAGCAATAGGGAATTTATGACTGTGGCCTTAAGTGACTTACTGAAGAGACTTGCTGTATCTTACTCAATACTCTTCATCAGCTAATAGTGAATTAAGTACAGTAAACTTTCTAAGGCCAGGGGGTTAGATTTTCCTTGTTTATCATGGCTTGTAATATTTAAAGTTAACTCGGAAAATTAGACAGACTTTATATACGTATAAGTACAGTGAGTACTTATGAGGCAGCTTTTATTTTTATTTTAATACATTTTACATTATATGTCTATAACATTAGCCTATAGTTACCTTTTTATTGTATTTATTTGCAATGTCTTCGCAATATGCAGAACAGTCAAGCCAGTAAGTAGACAACTAAAAATTGCAGCGTGAATTGAAAATCCGGTATGTATGTGCGTGAGAGACTTGGAAAAGTTACCTACACTGACAACATTGCTAACAATGCATTCTTGTGGGAAGTGGGATCATGCCATTGCCAGTTGTGCTTTATTGGATGTCACATGGAATTTTAAGTGTCGTTGTGTCTACATTTGCACCTGCACAATCTTCAATCTCACCTTCAAGTAACTCGTCCAGGCTGGTGATCTTCTTTCCCCCTTCTACAGCATAGATGCTCCGGACTCCCTGCGGTAAATTCACATTATCAGAGAGGGAGCGGGTGAGCTCCATCAGCAGCGCGTCGAAAGACCTGAAGCGGTCACCGGACACCGCGTACACCAAGCCCTTGAAGTACTTATCACCATTCCGATAGAAGCGAACTTTTTTCGCTTTCTTTTCGGAGGTGAGCGACTGCAGAGTGCGTGTGCGGTAGAAGCTACAGTGCGCGCTATGAGCGGGACTGGGCACGAGCCCATTACCCCGCGAGCCAGAATGAGAACCGCCGCTGCCTCGCGGGGACCGGTGACTCTTCTCGCGCTCCTCGAAATGCTCCCACTCGATGCTTCTGCTGGACATGTTTATTTCCTGAAAGTCAAAGCGCTGGACCTTGAAAAAAAGCTTGTTTTTGTGATGTTGTTTCTGAATAATTGCACCGGTTGTCTTTCGTGGTAGCCTATTTCTTCCTTTTTTAGGACTTTCAACAAATTAGATTTTTCTGTAAGAAATCAGTCAAAGCAGCTGTTCTCTTTAACTTTTTATACAGCTAAAGAAGGAAGACTTGTTAAAAATATATATATATATATATATATATTACGAGAAATAAATGGATGTGAAAGTCCCAGTAGTCCACAAATCCAGGAACTGTACAATTCAAGGACAGACGCTATAGTTGGGGTGAGTCCCGATCATGATGAGATGAGACGCGCAGAGCTGTATGTGCGCATGCTGGACACGCGTGACCGTCCGCTGTTCTCTTCATCCCTTCACTGGCACTCATATCAGGCCGACACTCACCACACACCTACATGAAAGCCACGGAGGAGAGGACAAGAGCTACTCCTCCTCAGGGTCCTAAAAAAACAATCTATTATTTCTCTACGAACGCAGTTGTTTTCAACCGTGGGCCACTAGGGGGCCTCGCACCTTTCTCAAGGGACAGGAATGATTTAAAGGCACAATATGTAAGATTTTTGCAGTAAAATATCCAAAAACCACTAAGCCAGTGTTATATTTTACAGTACTCACAATATCCCAAATGTTTCCAACTATTTGTAAATTGTTAGAAAATCGCGATTTTAACCAAGGATACAAAACGTATTCACATTACCCTCGGTTTACAGTTTTATTTTGTAGAAACCATGGAAACACCAAAGACGCTTTAATATATTATGTGTTTTACTAGACAAGGGAACTGTTTGGTTACATTAATAGACAGAAAACGAAATTGTTATATAGTTCAACATGTTTAGTCTTATTGTTTAAATATAGGTAGTTTTCTTAAATTTCCAATAGTACCATGCCTCAGAGAAAAACACTATTTTGTCAAGTAGCTAATTACCACAGCATTTTCTCCATCATACAATAAGTTTTAAAATTAATTGCATGCCATTTATAATATAGCAGCATTTATTAATATATGAGATTCTAATATTGATCTAGCTTACTGCAGTATATGACAAGTGTCTCACAGCAGCCGCCGAGTGAACGCACAGAGTAACGTTATAACATCATTTTCAACACAGTCAAATGTATCTAATATGATAAACAGCGCTGTGTTACCTCATGCAATTGAGCAGATGAAGTGGAAGCGGTGACTGCAGCATAATAAAAGTTCCTCTGCTCGCAAGGAATGTCACGTTCGTCTCTCATTAGCAATTGCTCCTGCGGCCTCATTCAGCTCCCACAGCACTCGACCCTGCGCTGCTTCATACTTAAAGTAACGTTAAAAATCTCATCCATGAACATGATTTTTGCTTGAGTCCTATCCCGATTCTTTTCCACACAACATCTCCCAAGATTTCGCGCTCAAACTCGGCATCATCAAGCTACACCTTTGTTTTGAATAGGCGACCTCTAGTGGCGAAATCTACATATTGTAGCTTTAAAGGGTTTGTTCACAAAAAAAAGAAATTTCCGTCATTAATTACTCGTTCCACACCCGTAAGACTTTCGTTTATCTTCGGAACACAAATTAAGATATTTTTTATGAAATTTATGAAGTTTCTGAACCACACATAGCCAGCAATGTCATTGCACCTTTCGAGGTCCATGAAAAGTATTAAAGACATCGTTAAAATAGTCCATGTGACTGAACACTTTTTGTGCATAAAAACAAAACAAACATAATGACTTTATTCCACAATTTCTTCTCTCCCCTGTCAGTCTCCTACGCAGTTGATGTTGTGAACACACATTTGTCATATTTCACCAGTGGTGTAAAATATTTGAGTAAATGTAATTAGTTACTGTACTTTACTATCTTTTTGGCTACCTTGCACTTTGACTGAGTTACTCTCTACTTCACTACATTTTTGAATAAATATGTACTCTTTACTCCAATATATTTGTGATGAGTAATGCATTTTGCATTGCACCCAACTTTTTCTAGAAAAACAAGTGCTATTGCCATCGACTGTAGTGTTTTGCCCTTACTCACCCATACTTGTCAACAAGGCTACTTAAGTAGCCAAGCAATGAGGCTAAGTTTGATTGTTTCATTTGACTAGTTTTACTATTTCGTTTTATTTTATCCCTTATATTGAAGAGACCTTTTTTGAAGGATATTGGTTTACTTATGCCCTTTGTGAGCACTTGAACTTAACAGATACTTAGTATGTGTTTGTAATCTTGTCAGCCTTGATGTATTGCAGTATTAAGATGTTCAGTTTTATTTTCATTTTAGAAAATAAACACATTATTGCTCTCTTCACAAATGGACTATTTCTTGTTTTTTTTTCACTGGCATGAGGACTAGTGCATCTTTGAACCTACATTCAGTATTAGTAAAATGCTTAAGTACTGTTAAAATCAGATACTTATTGACTTTTACTCAAGTGGGATTGGAATTGGTGACTTGTAACTTGTATTGGAGTCATTTTTGCTGTAAGGTATCTCTACTTTTACTTGGGTATGATTTTCAGGTACTCTTTACACCTCTATTTCACTTATCCATAATTGACACTTTGCCCTGCGATGGACTGGCCATCCGTCCAGCATGTTTCCCTGCCTATGCCCCAAGACTTTTCCTATCTCCAGACTCTTAACATATCCAGTTTTCAACAATATAAAAAACAAAACATGCAGAAAAATATACAACGACAATAATTTAAGTTAAAAAAAAAAAAAAAAAAAAAAAAATGTAATTCTTTGAAACAAGCTGACACCAGAAGTCACATAGAAGAAAATGAAATATTATAAAAGTCAAATTAAGTAAATGAGCCAATTATGTTTAAAAAATGTGATGGAAAAAAAATCTTGTTGATTGTATATACAATACAATAAACTGATTATTTTCAAGAATAAAATAATCATAGATTAAATAATAATTCATAAACATTTGTACTTCTGTAAAGTTGTTCATATACGTATTGTAAATATGTTTTAGATGCCTACGTTAGTATTGTACATTTTGGTGTTTATGGTAAATGTATGTGTGGTAGGACCACATTTTTTCTTAAAATACATACGAATAGCCTATATGAGATCAAGGTGGATTACACACTACATATTAACTTAATGCTGGTGGTAGAACCTTTAGGGCTCTTTGTCTTGAAAATCAAGCACCTTCAAAAGAACCAATTTTTCTTGGTTTTTAGACAGAGAGAATTTTTGCAGTCACTGAAATTGCTGACTGTAATATCAAGGCAGAATAAGCAAAATATCTAATATTTCTGTGGTGAGTGGGCCTTTCTGCCTCCTGAGACACTGTGAGGGCAAACTCTGACACGGCGGTTCTTTTCTGAATTAAAGGAAGGCAAAAAAACAAAACAAAAAAAAAGAACAGCTGAGACTGCATGAAGGGAAGTAAACGGGAAGAAAAGCCCCGGAGAGAGGAAATCCTGAAGACAATAACAGTTGCTGTTGAAAGAAGAATCCCTTCCTCAGAAATGAAAGAGAGAAAGGGAGAGATAGAGAAAGAGAGAGAGAGAGGAGATTCCTCTCTGCAGAGAAAGTCCTGCCTAAGGCCTGGTTTTACATAATCACTGAACCATTAAAAGAGTGGTTCAACTGAAGAATAATAATATTAATTAGAATTTATTAATTAATGCCAATGGTTCTTTTTGACAAAAAGGTAAACAATAGAATTTTATGGTTCTATCCAGTATATCAGTCCTTTAAACAATTATTATTATTTTTTTTTAAATTAAGGTAAATACAATATGTCTTCATTATGTAAATCATTTAAATACGCAGTGCTCTGTAGGCTAAAACTTAATTCTGATTGGTCAATTGCATCAGTCAGATATGTTTCAATAATAACTCTTGTCCAGTCCAGTGCAACAATTTATAACTGTTCACCCAAGAAAGTTTTGTTTCCCACATGGCTTAAAAAACATATTAAACAGTGTTTTTTTTTTTTTTGAAATTCAAAAAATGTAGACAGTTTCCTGTGATGGGTAGGTTTAGGGGTAGGGGTTGTGTAGGGGGATATAATGTACAGTTTGTATAGTATAAAAACCATTACGTCTATGAAGAGTCCCCGTAAACCATATATACAAGTATATTTGTGTGTGTATATATATATATATATATATGATAATTGTTATGATGTTGTATCAACTGTATGCAGTATGGATATTTTATATGTGCTGTAGGCAAAAATATCTGCCATTAGAGTCTGCCATCTAGTGGATTAACTATGCATGCACAGGACGATAACGGTTCTCTGAAGTCATTGTTTGCACTATTCAGGAAATCTATCTACATCTACATAGAAGACTCCAAAAGAAGCATAAGATCTGTACCCATCATGAATTCAGACGCGTTTCATAATGTAACTCATGTCACTGAAAATATTAGCAGTAAAATAGTAGGAATGTCAATGCCACATTTGCACTACATGATGTAAAATGCTTCTGGGACCCAGGGGAACAATCTGAGGTGTGCAAGCGGGCAAGCACAGTTATTATTAGCAGCAAAAAACCTAAGGACAAGTGTTATGGAGTAAACTGATTGTAAAATTTTTTAAGAATATTTTTTTATGAAATTGATGGAAATGCCAAAGCTGCACCATTTATATGTACTATGTACGGTACCAAAATCAGAATTAAATCATATAATTTTCAGTCCATTGTAAGATCTTCAGGTTCAATACATAAACTTCAGGTCCGATGAAAAATCACAGTCCAAACAAAGAACCGACTTCATCTTCCTTAATCCAGATTTTAACCATTCCAAAACTGCCAGCCCTGATCTTAGACCACCAGCAGCTGCGCAGTCAAGTGGGCGGGTGTCTGAGAAAAAGAAATGCATTTCCCATGACCCAGATCGCTCACATTCCATTAGGAGTGGGATGTTGGCCTGCTGCACCCTGGAGGAGAGAGAGAGAGAGAGAGAGAGAGAGAGAGAGAGAGAAACATGCCTGATGTGTTAGAAAAGTATTAGGTATAACATTGCTTTGTAGATGGGTAATTCTTCAACTATGGACACATTTGGCCATGTGAATCACTACTCTCACTGGTTTATTTGATGTGTTCCCTTATAATGTGCAACAGTAGACAATTCAGTTTGTCCTTTAATTTCAGAACGTCATGAACATTTCTCTAAGTGTAATTTCCACTACATCTCAGATGATGATTATGAATATTAGTTGTTTTAAAAATAAATAAATAAAATAAGGTCAATTCTTTCATCTGGCTTTATATATATATATATAATTTTGAACACAATTCCAGTTTGATTTGGAGATGACTAATAATAGTATTATATTCATGAGTGATATTTCCATTGATATATTTTTAATTTACAAAAAAGAAAATCACATCTCATATTTCATCTCATGCCTGACATTGTTGTAAAAATAGTATAATAACTTTATTAGTGGCAAACTTTGTCTTGATGAACGAAATGATGAATGAAATGACGCTACACAGTTACTAATCAGTTTAGTTAAACAATTGATATAAATGATTTTTACCTAAATATTGAAATGGTTTGAAGCTTGTTTGACTTTTTGTTTAGATCCTCAAATGTTATGTTGTAAAAGTTTTTTATTTACAATGAATTTTCATAGTTGCCCTGGAAAAAGGCTGAAGACCCCTCCCATACAGAAAAAATATACTGGCACATGCATTTCCACTTTTCGTCACATGAGGATGCACTAATACACAATTTGACATAAAGTGTCAGAAACTATGGTTTCTGTGTAATAGTACATTTATTTGACGTAAATTGCATCTTGAATTAAATTATTCATCTTTGGGCAAGATAATAGAATCAGTATTTCAGTGGCAAATCATCCGAATGAGTCTTGACCACTACTGAGATGGTCCAAGCCATGAACACACACACAATTTGATGTCTTTTGTACAAAAACTCTTTAGGGTATAATTCATATATATGTGTGTGTGTGTGTGTGTGTGTGTGTGTGTGTGTGTGTGTGTGTATATATATATAAGGGTATATAATTATATTTAGGGTATATAATTATACCCTAAAGAGTTTTTGTCCAATTGAGCTCACCAACAGTAACACATACATAACACATAAACACACTTTTCATTGGGCCATTACTCTGAGGTGGCCTTGGAGTTGTGTAAAAGATGCACCAGAACAGCAGTCCTCTTTATTACAAATGAACATCCTGGCTGATGGCATACTTTCGCAGCAAACGGGTAAAATATCTGCCTGTTAAATATGCCATCAATCTGTCAGCCAGCGCATTTGTTACTGAGCGGCGTCTGTCTCATCTGTGGCCAAAAGTTATCCAAGGTTACACACATCAGGACGAGCTCACTGGGCAGCCCATCTGATCATATGACTCTCACCAAAAAACTCTCCCTTGAGAAATAACATCATGTCTGCTGTGGCCATGAGGCTGGGACACATATGGTAGTTGTTCAAGCAGATGAGAACATGTTTGCATTAATAATATGTTTATGAGACATGAAAGGGAAGGGTGTGTGAGACCGTCACTTCATCCATGCAGGGTTATTAATATGGGAGTTATGTATAGATGGTTTGTGGAAATTAAAGAAATTAATGCATCATGTTTAACATCATTTATTCAGTATATGCGTATCACATGAAGTAAACATTAAAAAAAAAAAAAAACATGAAAATGTCACCAGATATTGATGTTCATTAATAACAATAATTTGTTAACATATCATGAACTAACAACGAAAAATACAGTAACACTTTATTTTAGTGTCCGTTACATATCTTACATATACTCACTAGTAATGACAGTAAATTAGTTGTATGTTAATATTACTTAATAGATAATATTATTTAAAGAATAACATTTACAAAGATTAATAAATACTGTAACAAATATTTGCCCATGTTAATGCATGAAGTAATATATGGGACCTTATTGTAAAATGTTACCCTTTTTTTTCTCCAGTGTTGATCTTATACTTTTTCAACATTTCTTTAAAGATATTGTATCATTATTTATTCATATGTTATTACAGACCTGTAAGACCGGCTTTCTTCTTTGGAATACAAAAGAAGATATTTTGAAGAATGTTTCAACTGTTTGTATTTATACATTGATAGTCAGTGGGGTCCAAAGCAACAACAGACTCCATTGACATTCTTTGTCCATTTCTCCATCCATCCATGACAGAATTTTCATTTTTTGATTAACTATACCTATAATACATCCTTGTGAAAACTATAATGTAAAATCAAGATTAATCAAGAATAACTCACAGCCCTTTACCCACATTACCCTGCTCTTCTTAACAATTTCCCACATAGCATGGTCATATTTGCATTGCTTCAGCATGAGTCAAGTTCGTTGACGGCTAGTTTCACAGTGAATATCAAGCGCTCTTTGTGGGATATAGCACTATCTGGACAGTTCGCTGATGTCTAACGTTTTTCAAATCGTCACAGTCCATGTGTCGCCCACTGCTTGACCAAATAGCAATGCCTTTGTTGTTAATGTTGCGACATAACAATTTTAGCGCAGAAAGTTTACATGATTCATGTCGCATTACACACTTTGAAGTGCGAAGACCGTGATGACTGACAAATGGCCATTAACATATCTGTCATGTCATCTAACTTCCACTTCAGAATAGCAGATTCAGACTCAACGCTTTTTGCTTTAAAATGTTATAACATTTCATATATAAGCAGTCTTTTATATACAAAAGTTGAAAAAGAAACAGCAAAAAGTTGTAGTATCTTGTCCACTAAATGCTCTCTGCAACCTGTCAATAGATGGAACTGTTGCTCAGGCTTTTGTTTTTAGTCTTCAGGGATCCTTCCACCTTATGAATGTGTGTTTCATGGCCTGGTTTAAATTGTGAGAATTCTTAATTTATCAAAACTTTCTGAGCTAGACACCCCTGACACTGCATCAATGAAACTTAAACAGGACTGTCACTTTCTCAGACTAATTTTAGGACCCTTTTGCATTAATTAAAACGTCATTGCCCTTTCAGTCATACCTGTGATGCCAGATTGCAAATACACTCCATTGTAGAGAACATCCACATACATTTTAAAAAGTGTCCTCAACCTGAGTAATATAAACATCTTCAATGTCACTGGTTAAATAGTGTATCATATAGCGTGCCCATATTCATGACCAGATTTTCAGCTGAATCAGTGTGATAGATGCATTTCAAAAGGGCTGGAGCCGAATTGAATCTCGCTCAGATGTTCCTCCGTCTCACCGAGACAATGGTTCCTCTGGTTGCTAGGAAACCTGCACCTCAATCTCCTCAGCTGGTCTCCAACCTTCCTTGAGGTGCCTCTAA
This sequence comes from Megalobrama amblycephala, assembly GCF_018812025.1. Taxonomy (NCBI): domain Eukaryota; kingdom Metazoa; phylum Chordata; class Actinopteri; order Cypriniformes; family Xenocyprididae; genus Megalobrama; species Megalobrama amblycephala. The sequence goes on along the minus strand of NC_063050.1, from coordinate 24,436,906 downwards.
CGATCAATCACCTCCCTGCATGAAAATTGGCTTCAAATTATGGAGAAATATGTATGGCCACTTAATCATTTTCAGCATAATGTTATTCTGTGGACATGATATGAAATGCCCAAAACCACTTCATGTGTCTGATATTAGAATACGCTTCTGGCGAAATATTAATTAATGCTTCTCAAATCTCTGGTTGTGTCTTCCACTCATTTCCTTTCGTCTTCTCTTTCCTGCCATCCATCTGTTGCTCATTTCCATTTCTTCTGGTTCAGTTTGGGATAGTAACAAACCTCTTCTGTGCTGCATGCATCATTTATAATTGTTATTTATTCTATTAACTGATGTGGTTTGAGTTAATTTAAAACAAAGTACAGTGAGTCAAACTTCTAAAATTTCATATATAGGGGTAGAGTCACAATATAGCTTCCAGAATAAACAATAAAATTCAAATCACACAAGTTTTAAATGTTTTTTATTAAAATAATGGGTTGAAATCCAAGGGCATCACTTTGAACAATCCTAACAACTGATTTTTATATGCAGGTCATTATTTAACATATTAACATGATGTACTAAAAACGGAAAGGTTTTTCCTTTGCTTTTTTCACGTACAGATGACAACGCTGTCAAAACGAGCCCTGTTTACAAGGATCTGGAAAAACGACTAAAAACACTGTATTGTGCATCTCAGGCCAGTAGCTGGTGATGTCACTTTGTAAAGAAACATGACACTTCTATAGATTGAACATGTAATAAGCATGTGCATGACATCACTAATTTCACAAATTTGTGTTTTTGTAGGTTACACGGAGACGATAATGGTATCGCTTTCAAAACTTGCACTTTGCAACCCGTTTTTAAAAGTTTGCGGTTTCATGCCCCTCAAATACCTTGTGGTGTAAATGAATGGTCAACATGCATTAAACGTTTTCTATTTTTAGTGGAAAATGGTGTTGTGTAAATGGCCCCAAATGCTTGTGTTTTCAGGCCTCCAAAACACTGTTGTATAAATAAACGGCCAAAATCGCTAAAATGTAGTTGGGTGAATGTCTCACACTCAAACTACTTCTCAGTGGTAGTCTTAAGCCTTAAGCTGGCCACAGTCGAATGCACAGCCTTGGAAAATATACTTCATTTGACTTGTACGTGTACACAGGCATTCAACGCATGCACAGTTTTGAGCAATCTCTCGCCACGAGTTACAACCCATGTAAAAATCTCTGTATTCTTTCATGTTAGAGTTGTACAAATGATGGTACTTTCTAACCTCTTCGTACAATCTCTCATCTACATATGCCTCAATTTTCGCTGTAGCTTGCATGCGCTCTGGTCTGTTTTGTTTATGCAATTTTTCTTTGACTACTTTGGGAATGGACACCTCCCCAGGGCACGGTTGCCACCTTGTGGATAAACTAATTACTGCAAAAATAAATAAATGCGCATGTTCAACCTGCGCATACTGTACATGTATTGGCAGGCTGCAGAGTAAGAACAACAAACTTAGCCAGAGATGGTCATTTAAATGAGGGAGGGTTGCTTCCATGGGACAGGAAGTGACCTGCCAGTTGTTAAAGTCCCACTAACAGTGCTTTTGTTGTTTTGTGAATGGGGATTCCCATGATTTCAGACTTTGTACATCATGCCACAAGGCCCGTTACTAGGGGTGTGACGAGACGGGTATCTCACGAGACGAGACGAGACTCGAGATTGAGTTCACGAGACGAGACGAGACAAGATTTTTACACACTATTTTTAAGAAATCCTCAATGGCGAAATACGTGACTAGAAAAAATATTCTGCGGGTGTATTTGAAATGTTTTAACTAATCATCTCGTAATGAATGTCATTTCAGTTCTACTTTCTTAGTATGAATTATCATATGCAGTAAAAGACAACAATACTCAAGTACTGTAAAGGGTTTTGCCACAAACTCAACTGACTGACTTCTCTTCTGTATTTCAGTCTCTTCAGACCTTACTGTACATGATTTATGAGCTTCTACAACCTTTGACCTCCTAACTGAACTCCTTTCCACAAACTGATCATAGAAATGAAAACAGTATAAATAAAAATGTTAACACTTTACAATAAGGTCTCATTTATTAACATTAATGTATTAACCAACATCAACTAATAATGAGCAATATATTTGCTACAGTATTTATTAATCTTTGTTAATGTTAGTTAATAAAAATAGTCATTCATTGTTAGTTCATGATAGTTCACAGTGCATTAACTAATGTTAACAAATGAAACCTTATTGTTTGTGCTTAATAAGATTAAGAGAAACTGTTATTTGTTTTTATGGTAACACTTTACAATAAGTGCAACCATAATCGCACTCTCTCAATATTCAAAAGTGCAAATAAGACCAATTTTTTCTTTGATACAGAGCTAAGAGATGGTTACAACTACACTGCCCAGCCTAAAATAGCTTTCATATTGAGAGATATTTGCATTCATCAGGGAGCCGCTTTCAAAATGCGGGTATTGAAATCGCGTTTGAATGCGCGCGCGCGTTTACTTTCACTTTTAGCGATCGCGCGTAACTCTGTAAATATGGAGCGGCGGCAACCGTTATCCAACTGAATTAAATGTTTTTTATTTAAATACAAAGCAAAACGACAGTGGAGGCGTAATGTAAACGTAGAGGTGGCATATTCTTTCCCAATCATCCTAACACTCTGTCATGGCAACAACATCACGAGACTACTTTTCGCCTCGACGAGAAATCTCGTCACACCCCTACCCGTTACTGCTGTAAGTTATGTCAGGCTTGTCACTGGAGTGAACACAAGAAAGACTGTAAGTGGAATGGACACAAAGATGTGAAAGAATTAAGATGCAAAATGAGAACCAATTCAAACAAAACATTGAGTGTGGCCGTTTTAGTGGGAAAACAGTGTCTCATTGATTGTTATATCCATGGAGTAAAAACAACAGCATTGTGGGACACAGGTTCTCAAGTTTGTATCATTGATGAGTGGTGGAAAAATAACGTATTACCTGATGTGAAGCTGAGGCTTGTCTCTGAGATAACTGATGCATCTGACACACTTCAGATAGTTGCAGCCAATGGACAAGATATCCCTTATGTTGGATGGATAGAAGTCACATTTCGGTTGCCAGGAGAAAACAGTGACAGCAGAGATCCCGTCATTCCCATTCTAGTAACAAAGGGAAAACACCTTTCCCATCCTAACATTGGTTACAATGCTATTGAGCTCATAGTGACCAATAGCACAGGTGAAAGTGCTGATCCAACATGTGGGGAACAGTTAAAGAGAATAGTGAAGATGACTTTCCCGAGGTTAGAGACAAACCACATTCAAGCTTTTATAGAACTTGTAAAGGCAGAAAAGTCAAATGAATATGTGGTGAGAACTTCCAGAGAAAAGGTGTTAATACCCAAGCGTACTTCTCTGCAGGTTGAGTGCCGAATAAAGATGAGTCCACGGAAGGAGGACATCACTTTGATGTTTGAACCTGATGTTGATCCCAAATGGGCAGAAGGGCTAGAGTTCCAGGAGACACTTGTGCAGGTGAAGAGGGGTGCCCCACCGTACATCATACTTGATGCTCAAAACCCAACGGATCATGACATTGTCCTGTGTGGCAAAACAGTCATTGGAACAGTCCATGGGGTACAAGCTGTTTATCCGTCCATGTCATTTGATCAATTAAGTCAGTCCATACCTGCATCAGTGACTTCCATTCAAACAAGCAATGCTGAGTCTACCATTAATGCTTGGGATCAAGCATTAAGCCAATAGATTTGAGTCATCTGAGTCAGCCTGAAAAAGAAATAGTGCGCAAAATGTTATGAGAGGAATGTTTGTCATTCTCCAAATCAGATGATGACATCGAATGCATAGAAAATCTAACACTGAAAATATCTCTAAAAGACACAATTCCTGTTGCATGCTCGTACATCTCTGTGCCAAAGCCGCTTTATAGGGAAGTAAAAGATTACCTTCATGACCTGATTGCACAGGGCTGGATATCAAAATCAACATCATCTTATGCATCACCTGTTGTCTGCGTTAGGAAAAGGGATGGAAGCCTGCGCCTTTGTGTGGATTACAGGGAGCTGAATAAGAAGACCCATCCTGATCGTCAGCCAATTCCCCGGGTATATTCTCGACAACTTGGGTGTGAATTCATGGTTTTCACTATTAGATCAGGGCAAGCATATCATCAAGGGTTTATGGCGAAGGAGAGTAGACCCCTGACCGCATTCGTAACTCCATGGGGGTTATAAGAGTGGATATGAATTCCTTTTGGTCTGATGAATGCTCCAGCTGCCTTTCAAAGGTGTATGGAGGAATGCTTGGAGAGTTTGAGAGACCGTATATGTGTGCCGTACCTAGATGACGTCTTAGTATACAGCAAGTCTTTTGAAGACCACGTCCACCATGTGCGGGAAAAGAGACCAAGCACTGTCGGACAGCTGCGAACTGTGATGGGCCTATTAAGCTACTACCGTCAATATATTAAAGATTTCGCAAAAAAAATAGAGGAGTGCCTTCTAACCAACCAATAGTTTGGAAATCTGAGCACCAAGAGATTTTAGAGCAGTTGATCAACCATCTGGTCGAATCACCTATCCTCGGATTCCCAGATTTTTCGCTGCCCTTTATTCTTCACATGGATGCCTCAAACCAAGGTCTGGGGGCAGTATTATACCAAAAGCAGAATGGCAAGCTCTGTGTAATAGCGTATGGCTCTCGGACACTCACAGCTGCCGAACGAAACTACCATCTCCATTCAGGTAAATTAGAGTTCCTCGCCCTTAAGTGGTCGGTGACCGAGAAATTCAGAGACTACTTATACTACGCACCTACATTCATGGTCTTCAGCAATAATAACCCCCTCACGTATGTACTATCCAGCGCGAAACTGAATGCAACTGGTTGTAGGTGGGTAGCTGAGTTAGCCGATTTCCATTTTTCGATAATGTACCGCCCTGGCCGAGAGAATGCAGATGCCGACAGCTTATCAAGATTGCCTCTCAGCATTGAAGAGATGATGAAAAAATGTACAGAGGAATTGTCATCAGACTGTATTGCAGCAACTGCTCAAGCGGTAGAAGTACAAGAAGCTTTGTCATCATGGACATTGTCTGATTCTCCATGTTAATCAGATGGGGGTGGCAACAGTTCTATTCCTGTGGATGAAATACGACAGGCCCAACAGGAGGATCCGCACATTGGACCTGTAATAAAATGTAAATTGACCAGTGTGAGGCCCCGTGGCCACCAAATTAAGTCTCTTACCGCTAAGAGTAGATGTCTTCTTCGAGAGTGGGAGAAGCTCCAGGTAGATGAAGATGGGATCCTGAAGCGGAAAACAGCTACCAGGAACCAATTGGTTCTACCTGAAAGATACAAGACAGTTGTATTGAAAGAGTTGCATAGTGAGATGGGCCACCAAGGCATCGATCGCACAACATCACTGATTAGAGACCATTTCTTTTGGCCTCATATGCAATAAGAGGTTGAATATTATGTTGCAAAAAGCTGTCCTTGTTTGAAGCAAAAGAAGCCTTGTAAAGAGACAAGGGCCCCTCTCACCAATATCTCCACAATGCAGCCCTTTGAGCTTGTATCTGTAGACTTCCTGCATTTAGACAAATGTAAGGGGGGATATGAATATATATTGGTGATAGTCGACAACTTTACACAGTTTTCACAGGCATACCCCACAACATCAAAGACCGCTAAAACGGTAGCTGATCGCCTGTTTAATGTCAATGCCCTGTGTTTTAGATTTCCAAAATGAATACACCACGACCAAGGTGGTGAATTTGAAAATCAGCTTTTGGCCCAGCTGACAAAGAATTGCGGTGTCCTCAGTTCCAGAACGACGCCATACCACCCACAAGGGAATGGTCAGACAGAGCGATTTAACAGGACCTTACTCAAATGCTCAAAACTCTGACAGACAAGCAGAAGACGAACTGGAAGGAATCCCTGAATAAGTTAAGCTTTGCATATAATAGTACAAAATGTGAGGTCACCTTTCTATTTTCTTTATGGCCGACATCCCAGACTACCAGTAGAACTACTCTTTGGTTTGGAAGAAAGCATGGGTACAGTGAGCCACCAAGAATACCTGCAGAGATGGAGAGAACAGATGAGTGAAGCATATGAAATAGCAAGGGAGAATGTGGAAAAGGCAGTAAGAAACATTATGATAAGAAACTGAGAAGCACAACCTTGTATCCTTGTATCCAGGTGACCGCGTACTTGTTAGGAATCTGACGCCAAGAGGAGGTACAGGCAAGTTGCGTAACCACTGGGAAGACACCATCCACACTGTTGTGAGGCAAGTTAAGGAAGATCTCCCAATTTATGAAGTCAAGCCTGAGCTGGGAAAGGAGAGGTATAGAATCCTACACCGAAACCTCTTGCTGTCATGTGATCATTTGCTGATGGAAGAGCAATCCAACAAACATGTCAACCTAGAGAAAAGAATGACAAAGGACAACAAAAAAAGAAGTGACATTGTTGAAACCAGTAAGGATGAAGAGGAGGATGAGGATGAGTTTTGTGTTTATTACTCACCAAACCAGCTGCACCGTGAAGAAAGGTGTGACAAGGATGTTGACGAGTCAGAAAGTGGGATGAGTGGACTGGCCGAGCAGACTGAGGAAATCAGAGACCAAGTGGATGTTGTTGGACTAACAGAGGAAGGAGGCCCAGGTGAAGAAGACTGTGATGAGGAACTGATTCAAGCTAAGGATTCCTTTGTGATGGGTCAGTGTGAAGACGAACAGGTTCAAATTGAGAACACAGCATCACCTGAGCCATGTAATGATTCAACAGCAGATGAGAGACATTCTAGACCTCAGAGAGAAAGACGAGCCCCTCGACTGTTCACTTATGATCACCTCAGTACTCCCACTTGCTATAATACAAGCTGTAGTGGTGAAGTTCAGCAGTTTCAGAACATGCCTTACTGTGGACAGCAAACATTTCCACCATGGCCAAGTCCAGCGCCATTTTATAATCCTTACTCATATCTTGCATACGGATATCAGAGATAGATTGTGGCATAATACAGGCTGAGAAAACATTGATTTAGTAAAAGCAGCATAGTCCACATGAAACAAAGACTAATAAGCTTATGCTATCATAAAAAGCACAAGTGAATTGCAAGATGTTGGGACGACATCTAATTTTGAGGGGGAGTGTGTAGTAGTTTAAAAAGATCAATATGATTAACTTTTACAGTTCATAACTATTATCAGTTCGTTAACTGCAACAAAAAGAGTGCTAAGTCAAAATGATTATCATGTGATATTTATTATTGTTCTAATTCTGTTGGTTAACTAAAAATTAGATGTAATTCAAGGAGTGTCCAGTAGGACAAAGGCTGCCGGGAGTAGCTGACTTGAACTATGCTGTGCGTCACAGCCAATACAGCTCAGCACGCAGACAGCAGCACGAGTCTGTGTCTCTTTTATTAATATATATTTTCCCCCTTTTCAAGGTATGGAATTTTTATTAATGCTTTCCTTGTCATAAGTTAAGATTGCACAAGTAGTTTGTAATGCTTTTTATTTTTGAACATGCTTAAAATATGAGGTTTAATGGTTTGACAGTTATGTTAACCATGCTAACCATGAGGAATTAACATGCTAACCAAGACGAAATCATGGGTAAAATTGTACTGTCTATTAATTTAAATGGTTGGGAGCAAATATTATGTTGAATGTAGTCCATGATATTTTGTATTTCAGGTTTAACTTGTTGATTGATAATGGGCTACTGAAATATTGTTCAAATAGTTATTTTATTTTATTTTACTTTCAAATAAGTCATACAAATGGATACAGAGGATTGAATGTTTAAGAAATGTAGGTTTAGTGGTATTATAAAACAATTATAAAAGTGAAAAGTTATGAAGATGTAACCAAAGAAGTATTTAAACAACAGTGTTATACTGACTGTGATACATCTGCATCTCTTATCTAGTCTAGATATTAACGTGATGCTTTACGTCTGGAAATGAATGTCTTGTTGTGTGCATTCAATTTAATGTTGTAGGGTATATGCTGAAAGAAGGAAAATACACAGCCAATACAGCTCAGCACGCAAACAGCAGCACGAGTCCATGTCTCTTTTATTAATATATATTTTCCCCCTTTTCAAGGGGTGCAACATACACGCGTACTCTTCTGATGATGAAATTTGCGTCATGCGCACTGTACGCTCCCCCTTGTGTACGCATAAAAAAGTGAAGTATACTTTGGGATTTATTTCTTAACACTGAAAATTTGTTGTCAGTTGGATTTATATTATACACATGCAAAGAAATGTAAATGAAAGCTCTGCATATCAAATCAATGAGACAAAAGATATACTCAAGAAACAGGTATGTGTGAATGTGTGTGAAATCCTTTCTGCAATTATTGTAAACAAAATGCACATCAGTGACACATTTATGATGTGGGAAAAGTTTTGTGTGTGTGTGTATTCAGATGTGGCCAAGTGTAATGATTTGTTGGTGGAAACACAGCATTCAGCAGAGAGTGAGAATCCAAATGCAGTATACTCCAAAAATCATATGCCGCGTTCCAGGCAATCCGTAACCCGTGTTTTTCCAACCTTCTACCCGTGAAAGTGCACTGGAAAGGCAGTTAAATCCATGACTTCCCACCCGTGAACTCGTACTAGATCGATGTACTCCCTGTTCCGAACTCTGACGTCACATAGCCTGCGAACCAACAATGGCAGCCCCTACGCATGCGGTGTTTATGCAAGTGGTAAACGGTGAGAAATAGACTTTAGGACAATATAACTTTGCAATCAAATTATTAATAATATAATAATGATAAATAATACACGCACGATTATGTATTACAATGATATGTGTCTGAAACGATAAGTATGTTGTGAAAGTATATGACCACATGGAAATGTTGGGCATAGATAACATTAAGGTAACTAAGCAAGGAGTAAGCACCTTTGGCGATAGAAATGATTGTAAATGAGCATAAGCCCCGTACGGTCCACCATGCTGGTTTGTTACATCTAGCTACCACAATTCCGCAGGCAGTTTGGCGTGACTTGGCTACAAAGTCGTGAGTCGTGGTTTGACTTAGGGGCTCAAAAACCTGCCTGGAACGCAGCTTAAGTCCATACCAGGCAGAGGGTCAAAACACATGTAGGCTATCAGTCCAAACACATAGCATCCACAGAGATAAACAGGAACGAGAACTCTAAGAACCAAACCATGCAAACCAAAAAAAAACAAACAAGACTTCATACTGAGTACATGGCAAAAGGCATTTAAATAGACAGGGTAATGACATGATAAATGAGACACAGCTGAAACCAGTAAACTAATAATGAGCAGTGGGTTTTGGGAAATGGAGTCCGGAATAACTGTCTATAGAGAGAGGCTGCCATCTGCTGGTACATGATACCACCAGCAGCTTACAGGTGTAACACCAAGATAGTTCTTTCAGTCCAAAATTCAATTATCCAAATAAACTTTGGTATGTTAGTTGTTGACACAAAATTGGTAGTGACATCAGTATGGCAAGTTTTGTACAGATGTAGCAAGTTGTTGCCAAAATGACATGCTCATAAAGTTACAAAAAGGCTGGACTAGAAGGCAAGAGAGTTGTGTTCTCTTGCCACAGTATTTCCAGACTTAAGGTGAGTCAGTGCTTGATGGTCAGCAGAAGGTTTGTCTTTGATGAGAACATGATGACCGTGCCAGAGCCTGTCCATGGCGGCACAGCTGCTCTCATAAAATGTTTTGATAGCCTTAATAAGTGGGCAACACTATGTGCTGCGTTTTACTGTGATTAAATCCAATCAGTCCACGTGCTGTAAACGGTCTCTTCTGACTTTACCCTTCATAACCCTTTTTTGATAAAGGCCTATCACACAGACACTGTACAGAAGGGTCATTCTTTAGTTAGGGGCACGTTTGACTACTTGAAATCATATGTTAACACATTTATAAAATGTTCTGAAATATAAATCTGATGGTAATGACTTTTTTTAGCTTTTAGAGAAAACAATTTATAGGCCTTGAAATTGTAAAAAAATATGAAACAACAATGTAACTAGCAATGTAACTGACTTTAAAAATATATTGAGTATTTCTAAAAAAAAAAAAAAAAAATCTCAAGTTACAAGATGATTATTGTAGGTCTAAACATTGTAAAATTAATTACATTTCTGTTCTCTCTTCTTATTTCCATGGTAACCCGATTTAAAAAAAAATTGTTGTTGTTGAAAAAATGCCATTTTTCTCTCAAACATTTGGCATTATGGTAATTACAGGAGACAGCGATACTCTGCGATAAAACAACAACAAATATAACTTTCTTACAACAATTCACTTTTTTGAAGATCATCTTATTCAATTACTGTATATGGGTAAATTCTTCATTTGAAAACTTATCCATGTACAGTCAGTCACTGAATAATATGATATTCAAAAAAGCTTGTCATAAACTTAAGAATATATACATTAACATTTATACACATATATTATATTTGCTTCTTATCGACCAAAACCAAATACCTTGTAAGTGCAACTTCATCAATAAACGTGTTTCTAATCCTTCTATGATCAGCACATGTTTGAAGGCGCTCGATCATTCTGAACAAACTCCTTCTGTCTCCTCTTACGGTGACTGGACAAATATCAGCTCTGTAGCTGTCGACTGGACTCCAGTGAGTGGCCTGTGTGTATCCCCAGCTCTGGCTGTCATAGTGAGTGATCGTTACTGAACTGCCCTAATTGTTTAATTAGGTTGGGGCGGATGAGATGTGACAGCTGCAGGGTGATTCATGTTTACGAGTTTCCCGCTGCCATGATGGCCTGTCGGTGGGTGCAAGGAGTGATGAGGCCTTTGGCAGGCGAGCTGGCATCTGTCGTCCATGTCGTGGGTAATTGAAGAGAGGCCTTCCAATCACTGCCGGCTCCACGGCAGCGCTACACCTTAAAATATGTCTCTCTCTCAGAAGCACTACTTTAATCACATCAGACTGAAAACTGTCAGGTACGCATGCTTTTACCTAGACTTTATCTTATTTCTTTGCTGCTTGAACATAGTGCTAAAGTTCTTGCTTTGATTCCATTATTCTCGTTGTCCATCAGTGCTTATGACTGCTTTCATTTTCTTCCTCACAAACAAATGTCTTGTTAGAAGGAAAAGTGGTATGGTGTGGCACCACGTTCACTTTTTCTGTACTTCTTTCTCAGGTTCAAACATTCCTTATCCCACTCAAATATATTCCTTGTCAAACTTAATGTAAAAATAATATTAAGTGCCAGAAAATGCTTATTAAAGGTTTAGTTCATCCAAAAATTAAAATAATGTAATTTATTACTCACCCTCATTCCACACCTGTAAGACCTTCGTTCTTCTTCAGAACACAAATTAAGATATTGTTGATGAAATCCGATGGCTCAGTGAGGCCTCTATTGAGAGCAAAGCCATTGAAACTCTGAAGGTCCATAAAGGTACAAAAAACATATTTGAAACAGTTCATGTGAGTTCAGTGGTTTAATCATAATATTATAAAGTGATAAGAATACTTTTTGTACGCCAAAAAAAAGAAAAGATTTTTCAACAATATCTATATGGGCCGATTTCAAAACACCGCATCACAAAGCTTCTGAGCTTTATGAATCTTTTGTTTCAAATCAGTGATTCGGATCTCCTATCAAACGGCTAAACTGCTGAAATCAAGTGAATTTGGTGCTCCAATTCACTGATTCAGTTCGTAAAACTCTGAAGCAGTGTTTTGAAATCGGCCCATATATAGTTGTCGTTATTCTTGTCACTTTATAATATTAAAATTGAACCACTGAACTCACATGAACTGTTTTAAATATGTTTTTAGTTCCTTTATGGACCTTGAGAGTTTCAGTGGCTTTTCTCTAAATAGAGGCCTCACTGAGCCATCGGATTTCATCAAAAATATCTTAATTTGTGTTCCGAAGATGAACAAGTCTTACAGGTGGAATGACATGAGGGTGAGTAATTAATGACATTATTTTCATTTTTGGGTGAACTAACCCTTTAAGCTTTCTATTTAATCTGTGTAGTGGACATAATTGTGAGGATACAAAGTTCCCTCTCCGCATTATTTTCTCCCAATTTTCCCAAAGAGAAATGTTCTATGTTCCATTTGTTCTGTTTGTTGAAAAGCATATGGAACTGCATTTACTTCATACTCTAAGAATTCAATAAGGTATATATATATATATATATATATATATATATATATATATATATATACGGTTACACACCGTATCGATTTTCTTAGAGTGTGAAGTAAATGCATACTCTAAGAAACTCTAGATGCATTTACTCTAAATATATATACGGCACCTTCATCACGGCACCTGTTAGTGGGTGGGATATATTAGGCAGCGAGTGAACATTTTGTCCTCAAAGTTGATGTGTTAGAAGCAGCAAAAATGGGCAAGCATTGCAGCTCTTGTGGGGTGTTCCCAGTCTGCAGTGGTCAGTATCTATCAAAAGTGGTCCAAGGAATGAACAGCGGTGAACCGGCAACAGGGTACTCACTGATGCACGTGGGGAGCGAAAGCTGCCCCGTGTCCGATCCATCAGATGAGCTACTGGAGCTCAAATTGCTCAAGAAGTTAATGCTGGTTCTGATAGAAAGGTGTCAGAATACCCAGTGCATCACAGTTTGTTGTGTATGGGGCTGCATAGCTGCAGACCAGTCAGGGTGCCCATGCTGACCCCTGTCCACCGCCGAAAGCACCAACAGTGGGCACGTGAGCATCAGAACTGGACCACGGAGCAATGGAAGAAGGTGGCCTGGTCTGATGAATCACATTTTCTTTTACATCACGTGGATGGCTGGGTACTTGTGTGTCGCTTACCTGGGGAACACATGACACCAGGATGCACTATGGGAAAAAGGGCAAGACGGCAGAGGCAGTGTGATGCTTTGGGCAATGTTCTGCTGGGAAACCTTGGGTCCTGCCATCCATGTGGATGTTACTTTGACACATACCACCTACCTAAGCATGTACACCCTTTCATGGAAACAGTATTTCCTGTTGGCTGTGGCCTCTTTCAGCAGGATAATGTGCCCTGCCACAAAGCAAAAATAGTTCAGGAATGGTTTGAGGAGCACAACAATGAGTTTGAGGTGTTGACTTGGCCTCCAAATCCTTGCTTTATGCAAAATTCTCATTTAAGCACTTTGGAGGTTATATACCAATTCTGTCAATGACATTTCTGCTACTGGCGCAACAAACTTTGAGTTGAAGACACATTCTATAAATATAACCATGTGGGTGAGAAGAAAAAGTATCACACATAAAGTGCCACTGGGAGATAATATAACATTAAAATACTCATTCTCTTTATGGATTTCCAACAGAGTTAACAGTAATTGAGGTCACAGTAACAGAACTATATCTGATTATTTAAAATGAATGACCTGGGATCTTGTGCATGAAGTTTCTACATTAAAAGTTTACATAAATACAAGAAGTGTTCTTAGGTCACATTCACAATTATCTTTATAAATCTCAATCAATCACTTTATGCCACTGTGGTCAGTAATATAACAAGTGTGAGAGTTTTCTGTGAACATTAGTTTTCACAGAATGTTTGCTTTTTAATATTCTGAGTGCCTACACTGTAAAAAAATATTATTCGAAGTTGTAAATATAAGACAAAGATTATTGTAGTACGTTTTACAAGAAAATACTAGGTAACAGTTAATTTTACAGTGCCGTAGTTACACGTTACTATATGTACTTACTATAGTAATAACAGTAAATTATGCATAATTACAAGTAACTAACCCTAAACCAATCCCTAACTGTAACTCTATAATAAGTACATGTAGTTAATTAATACTCAGTACTTATTTGATAATTACAGTGTAACTACATCACTAAAATAAAGTGTAACCAAATACTATTAGTCTTTCAAAATTTTACATGTAATTCAATGTGTTACTTGCTATTTTTTTGTAATTAAGTGTGAAATTTACAAGCAATTTCTGAGAGAAAATCATTTCTCAACCAATGTTTTTTTTTTTTTTTTCAGTGACATACCCATTTTACAAATTACATTCATAAGTGTTTATTCTGCTGCCGGTTGTCAAGAAATAATAGGAAAAAAGAAACAACTCACTTTAGATCAATAGATAAAAAAGAACTGGAAGTGTGAGTAATGATGTTCTGACACATGCTTTCATTGCACAATTTTCTCATGAATCTTTTGTTATTTGTTCAATGATACTGTCTTTAATTGACAAATTGAACATTTGAACTCCACAGATTACTTTTGAGGCAAGAAACAGAGCTCACAGCAATTACAAAGTGGTAAACCAAATATATTGACCATGGTGAGAGAGGATACAGCATTATTATTGTTTCCTTGTGCACAACAATATTACCTGTAAAAAAAATCAAAACAGGAGGATGGGGGAAGGGTCATGAGCAAAGAGTCAAATAATAGAGTGGTCTCTTTGGAACCTGCAGGTAAACACTCGAAACACTCATCGAAATTGATCGCAGCATGATGTATAGTGTGAGATTTACAGACTGGACTGTATATTACTGCTAGAATGGCTATGGGCTAAATCAGACACCCCTCTGACTGCTGACTGTACTAAATCACTCAATTCAATGCCATCAAAGCGCACATCATCCACTATCCACTTGTATCTCATTATGTGTCAAAGACGTGATGCTTTTCTCTCCATCTGCTAAATTATTCAAAAATACATTAAAAATGCCATTCATTCAAGGATGTGCCATTTAAGGAAAATACCTTTTTATGACAAACATGTGTGTCAAGTTCAATAATTCTCATAAAATATTACATAACATTTTATGACAAGGTTAGTTCAGGTTATAAAACGTCATATAGTGTGATTCCTAAAACTTTAATTTTAATAGTCATTAATCATATGATTAATATGTGTACATTCATGTGCATTGAATGTGTATGGAAAATATGATTTGTTTTACCACAATACATTTTTAGAGTAATTCAATTTAAAATTTTCTTAAATTAGTCTACCCTAACCCCTAAATTTCAACTTGTTTCCACCTTTTTCCAATTTTTCCATTGTTATTTTTAAATATATAATTTTGATTTTTTTTAAAGTGAAGTTAAAAAAATATATTTATTTTATATTTTATTTTTACGGCATGAAACTTTATGTAAAAAATGTGTCCCACATTTTCATGTCACTACCAAAACAGTATATGTTTTAGTCCATTGGCTGAGACTGATTTTAACCACACCCCTACATTTTTGAGCAGGAAATATTCCTGTATCCCTCCCTCTCAGAGCCTTTCTTTCATAGTAGATACGTACCATCATTTTGAGTTAAATGTGTTCAAAAGTCTGAAAATGTGTAACTTTAAGGAACGTTACTACCAAAAACCTTTTTTCTGCAATTAAGCAAATTTTTTGGGTGTTACGCCATAAAATTGAGTTTTTATGTGTACAACTGTTCAGATAACCGTGTGCTGATTATCATCTTTGAGCTAGACTCAAAAGTATCAATAATAGTCACAACCAAAACTTCACCACGTGTTTCGGTTGTGACTGTTTCGGTAGTGACATCATTGTTTTGGTTGCAAAAAAGGAACACATAATCATTTATTTGGGGAAAATAAACAAAATTTTAGTACAGTTATGCAAATCATTAGAATTTTTGTTTGTTTTATTATGCAAATCATTAGTGTTTTAGTATGTGAGTTAAAATTCTGTGTGATGTGGTGGCTTAAACATTACCACCGAAAATGTGCAGTCATGACTGAAACATGGGATGTTTTGTCAAAATGAAAGTATACTGAATTATCAACTAAGATGTTATTATAGTATTTGGTTCAATGTATATTCAGACTAATGAATCATTAACTTTGAAATCAGTATGATAACCTTTATGCCTTTTACAAAGAAAGATTGGATTCAAAATACAAGAAATCTCATAAATTACACTTGAAATATTGTTAAAATTGTAAGTGTTATTGATTTACCCGTGATAACTTTAAAAAAACAAAATCTAAATAGGTTAATGTAAACCTTCTTATTAAATGATTTATTATTGTGTTTCGGTAGTAACAAATTTGGGGAGAGGAAAAATATTTCAAAACTTTCTGATATGAGAAAATATGAGAATTAACTGTACAATTACTAGAAATGTGTACCTTGGATATTATACAATTTGTGGAAAAAGACATTTTTTTTCAAGATGTTTCCATCTCTGACTTTGAACCAATTCTGTAGAATGGCCCATATATACTGTATAATTAGTTGTGAAATATATATATATATATTAGATATTTTCTTTTCTTTATCATGTGCATTCACCTTAAAGGGACACTATGTAACTTTTTTGTTTCAAATTTACAAAATTTATATAATGTGCAAGTACATCATGAATCATCCAAACCATGTTTTTGTCTTATGCTGAATCATAAAGTACAATAAGTGTTTATATTCGGATCATTTTAGATCAGGTGGGACGACAACCGCTGCGGAGTAGCCTAGTACCTCTGTGACTCATCATATCCAGAAACAGAGAGAAGTAGCTCCGGCTACAATGCTAGAGTGCCAGAAGTACCTTTAATAACACTATGTTGGAAAAGTTTAAATATGCGTAACACAGATATGATGGTTATACTGTTGAGAAAATAGTGAAGAAACAAATTCACTGTTTTAATTAGCGGCGCCGATAAGCATAACTTAAAAAAGGATTCGTATTTCGATCTTCTGTAACAAAGAGACCGACTCATCAGACCTCCACAATCCCCCATGATCTCCACTAATTAAAAGCTCATAATAGGTCAAACAAAGCATGTGCAATCAGAGTAAGGTCAGGCATCCTGCAAGGCACTAACCAGCATTCACTTACTGGCAAGTACTGGATATAAGCCAGCCTCGAGGGCCAACTGTTTTCTTCAGTCTTCTATATAGAGATGGAATGTGGAAATTATGCTCATTTGAGGGTGCCATCTGTATTCAATTCTTACCCTTTTATACTGATGCCAAATAAATAAGGAGAAAAAAAAAACATAAAAGTCCTTGGAGTTATAATTTCACTTTCTGCAGTTGCATTTAATACATTTAAGCCTGTTGGAAAATAACCGAGGGTCTATCACAGTTTTTCATTTAAAAATATTTTCTAGTGTTTTTTAATTCATGCTTCCTGGGTGTTTACTCACCTGGGTGTGCTTTGAATTGACTGCACCAATTGGTGTGTCCACTAGGGGGCAACGCTCACAGTTGTATTTACTCGAAGTAGGGCTGTCATATCAGATTCCCATTCAGTCGGTCACTTCGACGTACGTCGGATGACCGACGAATAGGAATCTCGCTAGAGAGGCCAATCTACTTCGAGTGTAACTAAACGAGCCAATGCACATTGGCATGCAATCATATGCATCAGCTGCTCGCCTCGCAGCGCGGGTATATAATGAGCAGCAGGTGCGTTGCATCTTCAGCTTTTCGCTTCGGAGCCGAACTACACATGGTAGTATCTACGAGCGAGTGTGAAAGGAACGAGCCAGCTCTCTCTACTGCTCTCTCGTCTGGTGCAGGTGGAACAGCACAGCAGCGGGGCCGATTCTCTCCTTTTGTTTATTTTCTTTTTTTGCCCATTGAGTAAGAAAGCTGTGTGTCAGCTGTGAAAGCCGTTCTTACGGCTGGTACGGTGCGCTTTAAAGAGCGCTGAAAAGCTGTTTTCACGGCTGGTAAGAGCGGCATCTCCAAGGAGAGTGCACACGACAGGCTGCACATTTCCCTGTCTGTGCTGCAGCGGCTTTCCCCTGCGTGCTTCGGCACTTGAAAGAGCAGTTCCTGAAAGAGCTTACACGAGTAGTTCGCGTCTTTTTAAAGATGTCGTTCTACTTGTGTGTTTCTGGATGCGGTCGTTACCTGGCGCCTCGGGATGGTCACCAGCGCTGTATCACGTGCTTGGGCTTAAGGCACGCTGAGGCGGCGTTTGTGGACGAGTCATGCACCCATTGTGGGATGATGACCGTCGCGGAGTTGCGGTCGAGACTCCACTTCCTGCAAAGGGGTGGAGTCCCGGTCCCGGCGCCTCGTTCCAATCCTCCTCAGAGGGTTGCTTCGGGCGCTGGGACTGGTGACTTGAGGGGCACGGTGAGCGCGCTTCCTTCGGGGAACCAACCCCCTAGGAACCCTCATCCCTCGTGCACTCCGCAGCCAGTAGAGCTGCCGGGGGAACGCGGTGGACCACCCCAGAGGTGTGTACCATCCGTATCCTTCGGAGCTCCCCATGACGACCAGATGTCGATCGCTGCATCGGAGGGTGAGCCTGATACTTTCGGGGATGACGATTCGGCGCAGCTGCCTCCTTCGGGAGTGACATCTGTGCCCGATTCAGACCCGGAAATGATGGCTATGCTTTCCCGGGCCGCCAACAGGGTCGGGCTCGTGTGGAATCCTCCACCGTGTCCCGAGCCCTCGCGGTTGGACGATTGGTTTCTCGGGGTGGCAAGGGCTGGTTCTCAGTCCCCCACCCCAGTGCCTTTCTTCCCGGAGGTGCATGAAGAACTCACTGGCACATGGACGGCACCTTTTACTGCCCGAAACCGTGTCGGTGGGTCCTCCTCCCTCACCACCCTTGATGGCGGAGCGGCGAAGGGTTATGCGCGCATACCCCCTGTGGAACGGGCCGTTGCTATGCAACTGTGCCCTAACTCCACCTGGCGGGGGGAGCCGTCTCTCCCTTCCCGGGCCTGTAAGCACTCGTCGGATCTTACCGGCAAGGCTTATCAGGCCTGTGGGGAAGCCGCTTCTGCCTTACACGCTATGGCGTTGTTGCAGGTCCATCAGGCCAAGGCACTGAAGGACCTACACGAGGGTGGTCATGATCCGCAAGTTCTACAAGAACTTCGTACCGCGACGGACCTCGCGCTTCGTGCGACGAAGGTTACGGCGCGGTCAGTGGGTCGTGCGATGTCCACCATGGTGGTCCAGGAACGCCATCTCTGGCTGTGTCTCGCGGACATGAGGGATACCGACAAGGTCAGGTTTCTTAATTCCCCCGTGTCCCAGACCGGCCTCTTCGGCGACGCGGTCGAGAACTTTGCCCAACAGTTCTCGGCTGTACAAAAGCAGTCTGAGGCCATTAGTCACATCCTGCCGAGGCGGTCAGCTGCTGCACCCCCACCGCCGGCGGCACCTCAGTCTGCCCGTCGCCGAGGGCGCCCCCCTGCGGCCGCCCCCGCTCCCACGCCGCAGCAGCAGCCTCCATCCAAGCGGCGTCGTGGAGCCGGTCGCGGGCGGGGTGCCCAGCCCGTCCCGCCACCCCCTAAAAAGAAGGGTGGCAAGGCCAAGTCCAAGCGGCCCTAGGACGGGCGACCCGGAGATGGATGGGACTGCTCTTCAGGAGGTGGTGACCGCACCGCTCCTTCCCCCGGAGGAGGGCCGGGTGGAGAATCTTTTGTTTCCCCTTTTTGTTCCGCCGCTGGCCCAACGACCAGCGGTACCCAAATTTTCAATAAAAGAGCAGTTTCCTCTATCTCCGGGTCCGGAGAGGGCTCGGAGGGCAGTGGGAGGGCAAGAACCTCACCACTCTCATCCACCTCTTCTGTCGCCAGCGGACAGCAGCGAGCAGCAGGCAGACAAAACCTCGACTGCTCCCTCTGTCCACCTGTGGAAGCAGGTAAGTGTTGCACAGCACACTGTGACCCCGCTTCGGGCCGCCTCATACAGAGAGCCCCCCGGGCCGCGTCCCTGCGTTCCACCTCGCTGCCCCGCGGCGGGTACGCCGGTGGTCCCCTTGGTGCCGCTTGCTCGGTCTCTGGGAGCCTGGCTAGCGCTCCCCAGTCCGTCTCGCTGGCTCCTTCGGACCATCAGGCTCGGCTATGCGATTCAGTTCGCCCGGCGCCCCCCCAGGTTCAGGGGCATCCTCTTCACTACAGTGAAAGCTGCCGATGCCCCTGTCCTGCGTGCGGAGATCGCAGTCCTACTGGCGAAGGACGCGATCGAGCCGGTCCCTCCAGCCGATATGAGGTCAGGGTTCTACAGTCCCTACTTCATTGTACCCAAGAAAAGCGGCGGGTTACGACCGATCTTGGACCTGCGTCTTTTGAATCGGAGCCTCCACAAGCTACCGTTCAAAATGCTCACGCAGAAACGCATTTTCGAATGCATCCGTCCCCGAGATTGGTTTGCAGCGATCGACCTGAAGGACGCGTACTTCCATGTTTCGATTCTTCCGCGACACAGGCCATTCCTGAGGTTCGCGTTCGAAGGTCGAGCATACCAGTACAGGGTCCTACCCTTCGGGCTCGCCCTGTCTCCCCGCGTCTTCACGAAAGTCGTGGAGGGAGCCCTTGTTCCCATGAGAGAACAGGGTGTTCGCATCCTCAACTATCTAGACGACTGGCTTATCCTAGCACAGTCTCGGGATCAGTTGTGCGAACACAGGGACTTGGTGCTCAGTCACCTCAGCCAGTTGGGGCTTCAGGTCAACTGGGAAAAGAGCAAACTCGCCCCAGTGCAGAGGATCTCTTTTCTCGGTATGGAGTTGGATTCGGTCGAACAGATAGCACGCCTCACAGAGGAACGTGCTCGGTCGGTGTTGAACTGCCTGAATACTTTCAACGGCAGGACAGCGGTCCCACTGAAATTTTTTCAGAGGCTCCTGGGGCATATGGCGGCCGCAGCGGCTGTAACACCGCTCGGTCTGCTTCATATGAGACCGCTTCAGCACTGGCTTCACGGCCGAGTCCCGAGATGGGCGTGGCTACACGGCACGTTCCGGGTGCCAATCACTCAGGAGTGCCGCCAAGCCTTCAGCCCGTGGTCGGACCCTTTGTTTCTTCGGGCAGGAGTGCCCCTAGAACAAGTGTCCCGGCATGCTGTGGTATTCACAGATGCTTCGGCCACCGGCTGGGGTGCCACGTACAACGGGCATGCAGTGTCAGGGGTTTGGACGGGACCCCATCTGCATTGGCACATCAATTGCCTCGAGTTGCTGGCAGTACGCCTTGCTCTGAGCCGCCTCAAAGGGCCGTTACGGGGCAAGCATGTACTGGTCCGTACGGACAACACTGCGACCGTTGCGTACATCAACCGTCAAGGTGGTCTACGCTCCCGTCGCATGTCGCAACTCGCCCGCCATCTCCTCCTCTGGAGTCAGAAGCATCTGAGGTCGCTTCGCGCCATTCATGTTCCCGGTGTGCTCAACCGTGTGGCCGACGAGCTGTCACGAGCTGCGCTGCCAGGAGAGTGGCGACTCCACCCCCAGGTGGTTCAGCTGATCTGGAAAGAGTTCGGAGAGGCTCAGGTAGACCTGTATGCCTCTCTAGAGACCTCCCACTGCCAGTTGTTTTACTCTCTGACCGAGGGAACACTCGGGACAGACGCACTGGCACACAGCTGGCCCCGGGGCCTGCGCAAATATGCGTTTCCCCCAGTGAGCCTACTTGCACAGACACTGTGCAAAGTCAGGGAGGACGAGGAGCAGGTCTTGCTAGTTGCGCCCTACTGGCCCAACCGGACCTGGTTCCCAGAACTCTCTCTCCTCGCGACAGCCCCTCCCTGGCCCATCCCTCTGAGGAAGGACCTTCTTTCTCAGAGATGGGGCACTCTCTGGCACCCGCGTCCAGACCTCTGGAAACTCCATGTCTGGCCCCTGGACGGGACGCGGAGGTTCTAGGTGACTTACCCCCTGAGGTACTTAACACCATCACTTCGGCACGTGCACCGTCTACAAGACGTGCTTACGCCTCGAAGTGGAACCTGTTCGTCGAGTGGTGCTCTTCTCGCCGAGAAGACCCCCGAAGATGCTCGATCGGAGTCGTGCTTTCCTTCTTGCAGCAAGGGTTGGAGCGTAGGCTGTCCCCCTCCACCCTCAAAGTCCAGACTGCTGCTATCTCCGCTTACCACGACCACATAGATGGCAAATCTGTTGGTCAGCACGACCTGGTCATCAGGTTCCTTAGGGGGGCGAGACGGTTAAATCCTCCTCGACCTCCCTCCATACCCTCTTGGGACCTCGCTCTGGTGCTAAGAGCACTCCAGATTGCTCCCTTTGAGCCTTTGCAATCAGCAGACTTAAAGATTCTGTCTATGAAGACTTTGCTGCTGGTTGCATTGGCCTCCATCAAGAGGGTAGGGGACCTGCAGTCATTTTCGGTCGACGAATCGTGCCTGGAGTTCGGGCCGGGCGACAGCCACGTGGTACTGAGACCCCGGCCTGGCTACGTGCCCAAGGTTCCCACCACTCCCTTCAGGGACCAGGTGGTGAGCCTGCAAGCGCTGCCCTCGGAGGAGGCAGACCCAGCCCTGGCTTTGCTCTGTCCAGTCCGCGCTTTGCGACGGTACATAGACAGAACTCGAAGCTTCAGGACCTCAGACCAGCTCTTTGTCTGTTACGGAGGCCAGCAGAAGGGAAAGGCTGTCTCCAAGCAGAGGATGGCCCACTGGATAGTGGATGCCATCGCCCTGGCTTATCAAGCTCAGGGCGTGCCCTGCCCGCTCAGGTTGCATGCTCACTCCACGAGAGGTGTAGCATCCTCCTGGGCGCTGGCTCGTGGCGCCTCGCTGACAGACATTTGTAGAGCTGCGGGCTGGGCGACACCTAACACGTTCGCTAGGTACTATAGCCTTCGTGTGGAGCCGGTCTCCTCCCGTGTTCTCGCCTCAGGTCAGAGGCACGGAGAGGCCCCGGCTTAGTGTCCGCTTGCTGCGCGACATGCGCTTCTTTTCTCCAGAGAGTCCCTACAAGGCAGACCCTGTCGAGTCCTCCGACATCCCTTCGGCAGCCGACGTGGCGGAGCGTCGGTCGCCAGGCCTTACTCCGTTGAATCCTTGAG
Organism: Megalobrama amblycephala; assembly: GCF_018812025.1. Lineage (NCBI taxonomy): Eukaryota > Metazoa > Chordata > Actinopteri > Cypriniformes > Xenocyprididae > Megalobrama > Megalobrama amblycephala. The sequence continues at coordinate 24,414,079 of NC_063050.1, read as the reverse complement.
AACCGGATTTAGGCTGGGTTCCATATGTGTGACCCTACGGGGATCCCATATGCGGCTTTCCACGGTTGCTCCTAATCGAAGCCCGTGTCTTTCCCTCTGGGAGAACCCACCAAGTTGGAGTCACCCCAGTTCTTCCATATGTTGTACAACCTACAAGGTTAGTCCATATGTACTTATCCATATAACTCCTTCGGGGAAGGATATGGCTTCCGCAGCGTTCCTTATCTGACGTAAGGTTACGCTCCCAGTGGTATCTATAGTCTCACTGAGTGGGTTTTGGGAACAACAGTGATCGACCCTCTCTGTGTGAGCCCGGTCCCACCGTCCTTAGGCAAGGGGGTTCAGGTGGCTCACAACAGAGCACTGGAAGAGGGCACCTCCTGTGGCGCTTTGGTAGGGATTCCTATTCGTCGGTCATCCGACGTACGTCGAAGTGACCGACTGAATGGGAACGTCTCGGTTACAAAGGTAACCCTCGTTCCCTGAAGGAGGGAACGGAGACGTACGTCCCGTCGCCACAGGCGCTGTCCTGCTGATGCTGCCACCTGCTGGGTTCGGCTCCTCAGCGAAAACCTGAAGATGCAACGCACCTGCTGCTCATTATATACCCGCGCTGCGAGGCGAGCAGCTGATGCATATGATTGCATGCCAATGTGCATTGGCTCGTTTAGTTACACTCGAAGTAGATTGGCCTCTCTAGCGAGATTCCTATTCGTCGGTCATCCGACGTACGTCTCCGTTCCCTCCTTCAGGGAACGAGGGTTACCTTTGTAACCGAGACGTTTTTCACTACACGTGACGATTATCGTGACCAAAAAAATTACAATAACGATATTGAAATATCTATAGAAATTCTGAAAAAACGCTGTCAGTCAAATTCACTTTGCTTATTTTTATTTATTTTTTTTTTATTTTTTTTTTATCACAACACTGCATACAAAATACACAAAATACACAACCAGTTTGAATAAATAACTTCCTTCTGTAAACTGCTGTGGCTTCTTATCACAGAAATTATTATTAATATTATTAATAATATTATTTTATCGTATACTATACAGTGATAAAGTCTGTCGATTGGAATTGCATTAGAAAAACATTATCTTTATGAAAATACCCGAGATGCCTTGAAGAATACAGATAAACCATATAGTGCCGCTGTAAAATGTTTCTATCTGCATTTTACTACAGCGATCGCTGGATGTTTTTGTCCATATCAGGGATTTCCTGGAACATCATGGGTGCTTCTCATTTCTTATTTGTGCATCCACATTTCATTTCCTCACTTATTTTCCTCGTGTCTCAGCTCCCCGTAGGATGCGAGGGAAGAAAAGAGGTATCGAAAGAAATCTTATTTGTACATTTGAATATTCTTGATCACTGTTTAAGTTTAGTTATTTTAGTTTAAAAAAAAATAATAATGCAAAATGCCCTGTTGAAATAGGAGATATATGGTTTATTTAAACTGCAAAAGTAAAGCATAAATTAAACTTATTGTGATTTGTGACAGATGTAAAGGGAGAGGACAATTTATAGGTGCGTCAGGTTTCTTGACAAGAAAGACTTCCGCATAGGATACATGTGTGCATCCTCACTCATAACTTCTCTGGTAGCTTCCTCACTCCTCGTTCCTTGTCTCCTCATGGTGCAATTAGAGAATTGAAATATCCTATAATCCGCCGGCTTCCGAAGGCGGAGGAACAAGGAAACGAGGAAGCATCAGTTTGAGTATTGAGAAGCACCCCATAAGTTTTATTACTCCTATGAGTCTCACTTGTGGACTTTCTGCACAAGGGCGCCCTCTGGCGTTGAGTATGAATGAAACATAAGTTACATGTGAAGGTTTAGATTAAGGTTGGTGGTTGATCGGCAAATCCTGCAGACTGGGGTGATTAGCATGTCATTTAAGCTAACTTTCTTGGAGTGCGGGTAGAGTGTCTCATCTGTCATATCCGATGACATGCTTTTACATGACAGTAGCAGCTGCGTGCTGTTCTTCTAGTGTTTTATGACAGGTGGCAACTTTAAGCTTTAAGGTGCAATACTGCCACCTGCTGTATGTTGGGATGTCAACCAGATACTGGTGCTAGATCATATTATCATATGTGTACTGCTCATTTTAAATATTATGGTTATTGCCAATACCGGTATATTGCGACACAATAATGATATTTCATTATTAAATATCATGATTATCATCAATAACGGTATATCGTGACTGCCCTAACTCAAAGAAGAAGATGAAAACACTAATAAAAACAGTTCCAACTGCAATGATGAAAGTGGAAACAACAAAAATGCATATGCCAGAAGGATCCCATATTTGCACAATTTGAGCATAAAAATGATCCAACTCTGTGCTGCCCTCTGCAGGTCTGGTGGAGTATCACAAAGCAGTTATAGTGCACATCTTTCGAATGGTTAATGTTAGTTGAAAAACTAATCATAACCTAGGTTTAAGATTTTCTAGAAATATGTGACCACTAGTTGCTACATTTGAAATAATCTTTGCATAATTTTTTTTTTTTTTATATATATTTCATGACATCACGTAATTTGGGCACTACTGGGTTAAAAGTATTCTCATGTAATGTTTCTAAGTACACCTTCAGATTTACTGCATGAAGTCTATAGTGAGGATTTTTTTTTCTGCTGGTCAATTAGAGAAACAGCATTCATTATATCTATTAGCAATGATTTGTAGGTCCACTTTAGCCAATCAAGTCCCCCTTTTTATTTTTAATTGTGTAACTAGACAAAAATGCCCAATCCTGCTGCTGCTATGGCCCCTTGCCCTATCTTTCATAAGCAATGGCAGGAAATAATATTTCCCATCAGGAAAAACAAAAAAAAAAATGCCTGCCAAAGGTCAGAATTATCTGGAGTGTTGCCTAAAACAGCACCAAACAAACCAGAATAACCTTTTAATGCCCAAACACCCATCTGGTTACTTCCTACATTGAACCACAATGACCTCTGCAGGTTAAGGGCCACAGTTTTATTCTCTTAGTCACCATTTACAAGAATCACTACAATATATTGTAAATGCAGCTAATAAAAAGAGCTGTTATAAATTATACTCCCAACACTGGGAGAAAGCTTTGCTCCATAGATGAACATTTCCTGTTGACCGACCTTTAACTGGGTTCAGCAGAGCCTCGACAGCTTTAAGCTGCTTCCAAATGTCACGTGACTACTGTGTGTACACATTGTCCAGGCATCCTTTGACAACAACAACAGGGTTATTAATCCCTCTTCCTGTGAGGCACCTAATCCTGTCATTTATCTCAGGTGCTGGGCAGTGCAAGGTCAGTAACCTCTGCTGGACTTACACTATACAGCTGACTGACCTACATTTTAGAAACAATAGGGTGTGTTGCTAAGCAGATGTACAACAGGAAAGACCGACAGACCCATCTGCATTTTGATGCGGTTTGTGTAAATAGAGTGAAAAATTGATAACATGCAGAGGCTACCTTGAGGAGCATGATGTTCAATGGATGTTCAGTCATATAAAATAATTTTTACTTGAATAAAGTGAATAGATTATGTAAATTCATTCTAAATAGATTCGATACTAAACTGAAAATAGGCTACATTTTGCTAAATTAAATATTTAATCAGTTCTCAAATTGAATGCTTTCCATTTGAAATGATAATGAAACAGCATGCTCACAGAGCCATTGGCATCCAATCGACATCCAGTCATATTTTGTGACAATAAATCCTACTGGCCAGATTTCTGATTATCAGAATTAAAAAGAGTTTTATCTAACAACAATGCTTGCACACACCAAAAAAATTATTTGGTAGCAGAAGCTTCCAGTACTTACAAGACACAACAGACAGACACAGAAAAATAAAATAAAATATGAACATATTACAGTACAACCTGTAAATTTTATAATTTAAAACTGTAATTTACAAATGACAATCTTTCCATAAACAAGACAAGCTTTCCATAAACATAAATACTAATATATAGAATATGCACACAGTGACATGCACACAAATACAAAACACCATCATGGTAACACACGACACTAAAATGATGCAATAAACATTAATATAACAACATAAGATGTAACATAAAACCCTAATGTACATAACAGATAAGAAACATACACTGTAAAAAATCAAAAGTTGGGCAACAAACTTCAACAGATTTTTGAGTTTTCACAATTGTCAACAATTTCTCAACTTTTTGTTCTGTAAACTGAATACAAGAAGTTGAGAAAACTCAAAAATCTGCTGAAGTTTGTTGCCTTAAACTTTTAAGTTTTCTCAACTTTTGATATTTTACAGTGTACTTATTAAAATTAAAGGTGCCCTTGATTCAAAAATTGAATTTACCTTGGCATAGTTAAATAACAAGAGTTCAGTACATGGAAAAGACATACAGTGAGTCGCAAACGCCATTGTTTCCTCCTTCTTATATAAATCTCATTTGTTTAAAAGACCTCCGAAGAACAGGCGAATCTCAACATAATACCGACTGTTATGTAACAGTCGGGGTGTACGCCCCAATATTTGCATATGCCAGCCCATGTTCCCAACATTATGAAAGGCATTAGACAAGGGCAGGCATTAACATCTGGATCTGTGCACAGCTGAATCATCAAACTAGGTAAGCAAGCAATAACAACAGCGAAAAATGGCAGATGGAGCAATAATAACTGACATGATTCATGATAACATGATATTTTTAGTGATATTTGTAAATTGTCTTTCTAAATGTTTCGTTAGCATGTTGCTAATGTACTGTTAAATGTGGTTAAAGTTACCATCGTTTCTTACTGTATTCACGGAGACAAGACTGTCGTTATTTTCATTATTAAACACTTGCAGTCTGTATAATTCATAAACACAACTTCATTCTTTATAAATCTCTCCAACAGTGTGTAATGTTAGCTTTAGCCACGCAGCACCATCAAACTCATTCAGAATCAAATGTAAACACCCAAATAAACACTGTACTTACGCGATTAGACATGCTGCATGACGAACACTTTGTAAAGATCCATTTTGAGGGTTATATTAGCTGTTCGAACTTTTTTTATGTTGTTTAAGGCAAGCGCGAGCTCTGTGGGCAGGGAGCACGAGCAATTAAAGGGCCAGCAGACCTGAATCGGCAGTTAAATAGAAAAATAGGCAGTTAAAAAAATGAATAAAAAAAAATCTATAGGGTATTTTGAGCTGAAACTTCACAGACACATTCAGGGGACACCTTAGACTTATATTACATCTTTTTTTAAAAAGTTCTAAGGCACCTTTAAAACCCATCATATGTGTCACATTGTCACACTGTCATTGTGAGAAAGTCGTTTTTTTACTTTAAATTGTTGATTTGCTCTTTTAACTTCCAAAAATGGTATATCTAAACATATTTTATTGTAAAATTACGCAGAATGTAGGTTCGATCTATTACAGTTTTTCTCTGTATATAGGATGGGAAATGAGAGCGTAGGTTCTATCAAGAAGACTCTAATGCCACGTCATTCATTCATAAGGACTTTCCCCTCCATCCTCCCCATCCCCACCACCAGGTCTGTCTATCCGTCGGGGGTAAGCTCCACTCCTGCCTTTATCTTCAGGCAGGACCAGCTCAATCCAGATCCCCAGGATTTGGAGTAGGAAGGGTCCTACGCCAATGAACTTTTCTATACAGCTATAGACATGAATCATTGTGGCTCGCTACCATCTGTTAATCCTTTATGGTAATACCATGCATGTAAACTTTCTCCTGCCCTGAGTCTTTCTGGAACTACTTTTAACCAATTAGCAGGTTTTTACTTTAGCATTTTCACAATTACAATAAAAATTACAATATTTATTTATTTTAAATTTAATACATTTAATAATGCAAATAAAAGTACAGAGAGACACAGGCACAAGATTATCTCTTTAAAAGGAATGGTACACTTGTTAATAATACTTTGACTTATGAATAAGGAGTGAAAGAAAACATGACCGTTACACAGGAGAATCTGGGAAAATCTGGCTGCACTGAATAAATCTTCAATAAAACAATCACTCACAAATCAACATTAATTTACCGTGACCATTGCTTTGTGTGATGCACAACAACAGTCCAAAAGATTCTGTGATCCAATGAGGCATGAATGAAAGACTGATGATTGACTCATTTGAAGTCATCTGTTTTCTTTTGTAAGAAATGGTTTGTTGCTCTTTTGGGAATAGAAGAGGCCAGGCATTTTATTTGGGTTTCCAAGTAATTAATAGAATTCTACATTTACAAGTCACTTAGGATGGTTGTTGCCTGAGGCTTAGATGTTACATTTTGGTGTTATAATAATGATTTAAAAGAATAATTTAAGAAAATTAACAGTTTGTTTCCTGTATTTTGGCACACTTAAAAACCAAAAAGATATATAAATACACATACACACATGTATACACACATATATATAAATGGTCCACCGCATATGAATCAAATCAAGATTTCAAACCGAGACCTGTTCATATTGTGTATTGTAGCTGTATTGCATCCTAAGTGCTGGATCCTCAGATTCCTCATAATCTGTAAACAGTCATTTTATAACACATCTACCAAAATAGTAAAAACAAGAAAAAAAAACCTCCCACGCCTCTTTAAGCCTATTATACAGTTTCACAGTCTTATTAACCTCGCTGCTGCTCGTTACTCTTACATCTGTTGCTGTGTCTGCAACAGACATAATACATTGCTCATCCGATGAGAATCATTTTTAAAGTAAAATGCTTAAGATTACAGGGTGAGCTTTTACACTATTCACACCACTGTTTTTGTAATCTGAGGGGAAAACTCATCAAGAAAAATTCAAACATTTACATTTAAAAAAAATTAACTAAAACTTAACTTTGCTCAGAAATTAAATGCATTTTTAATGCAAATTTAAATTAAATGCAGTTTGAATGATAAATAAAATACAATATTTTATTCATTCTCAGAGTAAAATTATGGAAAAAGAATTACAAAGTCATATAGCTGCCTGTGATTGAGAAATGCACACGTGTCAAACAGTGCTATTACTGTTAAATAAAACAATACTAAAACTATTAAACATTTTTGTTAATTGAAATCAAGTTGAAAAAAATCAAGCTAAACATTAGATGAAAAACCTAAACTTCAAACAATTAAACAAAAATTAGAAATGGCTTCAAAGTTGTTTTGGCAACTAACTGAAATAAGTTAAAGTTCTAAAATGACTAAAACTGAAATTAAAAAATAAATAAATATTTATTAATATTTATTAAGTTAAATAGACATTTATTTAAAAAAATAAACTAATAAAAATGACTTGACCAAGATCAAAATCACTAAAACAAATTGAAGTTGAAATGAAAACTGAAAAAGCTATTCAAAATATTAATATATACTAAGTATATATAAATACTAAAATAACACTGGTATTTCATAGCAGACTTATCATAAAAGTTGGTAAACTGGCAACGTATAAAACCATGTACTGTAAATGTTTGAGGAAAGTTGTCACTATTAGTTTAAAAAATAATGAAAAAATGCAATAAAAAAATAAAAATAATGATAGAGTACAAAGAAAACTTACATAAGGAGTTTTTATGAAAATAAACAGTTTGAAAAGGTTTTTGATTTATTGGAAAGATGTTTTGTATGGAAAGAAATAGTCATCATTACTGTTAGAAGGGGATTAAATGAAAGAAGAAGAATAAAAAAAACAGTATGAGTAGTCTGTTGATGTCTGTCTGTCAATAACAATTGATCTATCTGTCTATCAAGAGTATATACACCAGCAATAAATAAATAAATGAATAAAAAGATAGACAATAACAATTGCAAACTGACTTTTCATGTGGACTGACCACTTTACCAGATCCAACATCACATTATTATTGTTTAAGACTAAAATGGGCTGTTGCCATGGTGTCCCATGAGCCACCATGGAGTCAACTGGTGGGTGGGTGGATGGTGGTTCCTTGTTCCTGAAATAGCCACTTAATTGTTTAAACAGATAACTGGCGATCTGGCGCTGTGCCACGAGCATGCCTCTCGGGTGCCCTCCTGGGACGTGCGGACGGCACAAACAGTCTACACCGCTGGGAGTGAATGAGTACATCAGCTAAAACAGCACATCTCCCATTCTGCGATTCACTGGGCCAGCACGTGCTAATTGCCTTCTTCTCAGTCAGGTTGTGAGTTCATTTTAAATGGAATTAAAACTAATAAGAGGTTCAAATTAAGGGGGTTTGTGCTGGTGGGATATAATTCTTCATTTGAGCTCTTAGAAGATCAGATAATGGTGATGGTGAAAGGTTGGTTTTGTACTTGTGCTTGCTTAAAAGTGAGTGGATTGTCTTTGAATTGTCTTTTGACAGGAGCAGGTCTGGTGCAGGAGGAGACAAAAGGGATTGAGGGGTAAAATGAGCCATGAATTAGTCACTGCATTGAATTGTGAATTATGATATAATAGACACAAAGAGTGATTTCACTTGCTTATTGTGATTTAATCACTCTTTCCAAATACAAAGTTCCGTCACTCTAGATGGCGCAGGTTGATGGGTTCTTAACGCAACCTGCTGATAATTACATCGTTAACTGCACGGCACAAGCTAATGAGATTGCTGCTCAACATTTAAATACTTGTTAAATAGGTGATTCTCTACAGAAACATTTTTTGTTATACTGGTTGAAAGTCTCCTCATATCCTGATAGCAATCACTATGTTAAACGGTCTAAATGTATTTATATTTATGTATACTGTATATTGTTTGAATGTGGAAGGAGTAGGAACATCATACACCTGGTGCAATGTGGCCCCAGGCACGAAACAAGTGTTTTTTGCTAGTTTCAGCCCGACACAGTTATCATTTTCATGTCCTGTTTAAAAACCAAATGCATTTGCACCCATTTGGGCGCCCATGGGTGTGCTGGTCTGAAAACGAGGTGTGTTCAGACGCATTGTTGGCGCGTTGCTATTTTAAGGCAATTGAAATAGACTGCGCCACTGACCAACTGAAACCTGCTTTAAGTCAAAGAGCGTGTGAGTAATATGCACCTATAATATACCCATGTACACTCTGCTTATTACACACACAGGGACGTGCAGCAACATGCAAACATGCCAAATATTAAAAATAAAAGGATTACAATGTAAAAGATTTTTATTGTGTGCATAAAGATAAAAATGCTTTGGTGGAATCCGGCTTGTCCTGTAGATGGTCTGCTTCTGTTTCCATTTCCTCGCTAGAGAAGCATTCAGTTTTTCCGCTTGCCATGTAAATAGTGAATCCACCATGGCGCGAGTGCAACTGGCTTTTAAAGGGAATGGGAGATAAGACTCTGATTGGTTTATTACACGTTACACCCAAAACACACCAGAGAATAGGAACAACCCTTTTAGACCATGCGGCGGTTGCGGCGACCATTTTTCCTGTCGTTAAACTAACAAAAGTGGATTTGGACACGCCCTAAGTGCACTTGCGATTTAGACCATGCACTTAGATCGTTAAAATAGGGCCCAAAATCCAATTATTATATTTGGTCCAAATGAAATAATACGATGTCCTACCTGCCTGTCAACATATGTTTTTACACACCCTGTTTGCGCAGACATCATACATCATCAGCTTGTTTCATGCTATGCAGAGTTCACGTAGACAGAGGTCAGTCACGGAGCACCACAAACAAACAGCAGCCACCTTTTACAGGTGCTGCCGAAGAAAAACAATGAGCTTATGCTGCATTCACACCATAACTACCATAATTAAGAGATGGCAACCTGTGACGTTCTAACCGGAGCTGTTCAGTCAGACTCCAAATTATGCAACAGTACCAACACCGAAATTAATCTGCAGCAGTCAGGTACAAGCTCTCTAAGTTGTTTACGCAATTATTATTGCAATGTTATGTGCTTTGAGACATGAGGTAGTTTAACACCGTCCCTTGTGATGCTTTGCCAAGAGCAGCTGTGCGTGTTCATGTGTTTTGGAGGAGGCGTGGCTTTGGACAGTGATTTGCAGGGAGGGTGCAGGCTAACGTTAGCATTTCCCAGATCACCTACTGCACCTTTGCTGTAAGTATTTGCTGTAGCAGTTTGCAGCGAACTTTTAGAGTTCCCTTTCGTGGGAACTATCGACGCTACGTCGAATGACGTGATGGGAACCCTCTGTGTTTTGTGTTCGTGAAGCACCTCTGTATCCAACCAATGAGAAAGACGTGACGTCAGAGGCGGGTGACGTCACGGATCAGGAAGCTATAAAGCATACCCGGAACAAAGCACGCTAGCTTCTAGGGGTGTGACGAGACAGGTATCTCACGAGACGAGACGAGACTCGAGATTGAGTTCACAAGACGAGACGAGACAAGATTTTTAGACACTATTTTTAAGAAATCCTCAATGGCGAAATACATGACTAGAAAAAATATTCTGCAGGTGTATTTGAAATGTTTTAACTAATCATCTTATAATGAATGTCATTCAGTTCTACTTTCTGAGTATGAATTATCATATGCAGTAAAAGACAACAATACTCAAGTACTGTAAAAGGTTTTGCCACTAACTCAACTGACTGACTTCTCTCCTGTATGATTTCAGTCTCTTCAGACCTTACTGTACATGATTTATGAGCTTCAACAACTTTTGACCCCCTAACTGAACTCCTTTCCACAAACTGATCATAGAAATAAAAAATAAAAATGGTAACACTTTACAGTAAGGTCTCATTTATTAACATTAACATATTAACCAACATCAACTAACAATGAGCAATATATTTGCTACAGTATTTATTAATCTTTGTTTATGTTAGTTAATAAAAAATAGTCATTCATTGTTAGTTCATGATAGTTCATAGTGCATTAACTAATGTTAACAAATGAAACCTTACTGTTTGTGCTTAATAAGATTAAGAGAAAACTGTTATTCATTTTTATGGTAACACTTTACAAGCTGAAACCATAATCGCACTCTCTCAATATTCAAAGTGCAAATAAGACCAACTTTTTCTTTGATACAGAGCTAAGAGATGGTTACAACTACACTGCCCAGCCTAAAATAGCTTTCATATTGAGAGATATCTGCATTCATCTGGGAGCTGCTTTCAAAATGCGGGGTATTGAAATCGCGTTTGAATGCGCGCGCGTTTACTTTCACTTTCAGCGATCGCGCGTAACTCTGTAAATATGGAGCGGCGGCGACCGTTATCCAACTGAATTAAATGTGTTTTATTTAAACACAAAGCAAAAGGACAGTGGAGGCATAATGTAAACGTAGCGGTGGCATATTCTTTCCTAATCATCCTAACACTCTGTCATGGCAACATCACGAGACTACTTTTCGCCTCGACGAGAAATCTCGTCACACTTTAGTCTCGCGAGATCTCGTGACACGAGATCTCGTCACACCCCTACTAGCTTCTGTTGTGTTCAGCAAGCGCTATCTGTATCTGTCTGTCTTATTTATTGTTGTATTGTCTATCATACAAACTGTGGTCTCTTCGTCCGAGGACAAGAGTTCCCAAGCACAAATAAGACACATATATATATATAAGAATGGCGGAAAAGCAGCAGTTCAAGAAGTGTGCTCCTCCTTGCCCGCGTTTCATTGTGGAAGGAGACACACACGAGATGTGCGTTAGATGCCTGGGGGTTGAGCATGCACAGGCGGCTCTCGAGGGAGCTGTCTGTGTACACTGCGAGCGGCTCACCCTCAGAGTGCTGCGATCGCGCCGGGCGCTCTTTGAGGAGGGCGCCGGGGCGAGTGTTCCCCGCGGGTCTGGTCCCGCTGCTGCTCCGAGGACGTTGATGTGGAGAGCGTCGATGAGGAACCGCCAGCCTCATCCCCTGCATATGAGGAGCTTTTGGAGGTGGTGACCAGGGCAGTAGAAAAATTAAATATCGACTGGTCCGCAGAGAGACCTGATAGTAAACCAAAAAGCAAGCTAGACGAGAGGTTTCTCCCTGCACGGTCACTACCCCAGCGTCGGGGTCTGCCGTTTTTTCCCGACCTCCACACCGAGGTGTCGAGGTCGTGGAAGAGACCGGTTCAGTATCGACTATACAGTCCACAGACATCTTTGTATAGTAATATTGTTGGCCTAAAACATCATGGCTATGGGGCGATGCCTCGGATCGAAGAGACGCTTGCGAGCCATCTCTCGCCCGAGTCGGCATCGTCCCTCAAGCCCCCGACGTTGCCCACCAAGCCCCTAAAGACAACTTCCAGCTTGGTGGGCAAGGCTTATTCGGCAGCAGGTCAGGCGGCTGCATGCCTTCATACCATGTCAATCTTACAGGCATATCAAGCCGATCTGCTGGGGGAAATTGATGAGAGTGGGGAAGCGTCCTTTGAGGCAATTCATGAGCTAAGAAAGGCGACAGATTTAGCTCTCCGGGCCACCAAGGAGACGGCCAAGTCCATCGGCCGCTCTATGGCAGCCCTGGTGGCCACGGAGAGGCATCTTTGGCTCAACCTCTCTGATATTAAAGAAAGAGATAAGAACATGCTCATGGACGCGCCGCTGTCTCCTGCTGGCCTGTTCGGCGACGCGATGTCAACCGTCGTCGACAGGTTTCAGGAGACACGGAAACAAACAGCGGCTTTCTCAAAAATTATTCCCCGCCGCTCTCATCCCCCCGAGGCTGCTGGGCGGGAGCAGCCTCGGCCGACAGCCAGCTCCTCAGCGCACAGGGCGCAACAGAAGGCCAGTGTCGCCTCCCGTGCTCCCCCACAAAAATCTTGGGGACCGGGTCGGGCGGCACAGGCGAAGCCTTCCGGAGGTAGGACGGATCTGAGGACCGTCATTATCTCTCGGAAGGCTTCAAAGAAGAGGTCCTGACATCTATGATGCAGGATCTCTCGAGGGCAGCCCCCTCTGGGGGGATTCGGATATCAGGTCCTCCCCGGTGCCCTCAGGGGGCCGTCCTGTCAACCCTGCCACCCAGTATGCGTCAGGGCACAGCGGTCTCCGCCGATCCTCCGAGGAGGGTCGGTCAGCACGTAATTCGTTTGTCTGCCGGTGCGCCGCATCAGATAGACGAGCCAAGTGCTCAAAAAACACCAGAGACCAGTCTCGAGAGACTGGTTCCCTTAGTAGAATATTTGGAAGAATGGAAAAGTCTCCCGAACATTTCGAAGTGGGTGCTGCTCATGATAGAACAGGGATACAGAATTCAGTTTGGTTCTCGACCACCCGAGTTCAAAGGGGTGCTTCCCACAGTGGTAACCCCAGAGCAGTCTCTGGTGATGGAACAGGAGGTTTTGACGCTTTTGCAAAAAGGGGCTATAGAAAGGGTTTCCCCTCCCAGCAAAATGTCGGGCTTTTACAGCCGCTACTTCATTGTTCCGAAGAAGGATGGAGGGTTGCGTCCGATCATAGATTTACGTGTGCTAAATCGATCAGTAAAGAAGCTGAAGTTCAAAATGCTTACACTCAGACAGATCATCCCTCAGATCAGGTCCGAGGACTGGTTTGTAGCGATAGATCTGAAAGACGCATATTTCCATGTATCCATCCATCCTTCTCACAGGAAGTTCCTCAGGTTTGCTTTCGGGGGCGAAGCTTACCAATACAGGGTTCTTCCCTTCGGCCTATCCCTCTCACCCCGCACGTTCACGAAGTGCGTGGATGCAGCACTGGCTCCGCTGAGACTCCAGGGCATCCGCGTACTGAACTATATCGACGATTGGTTGATATTAGCTCAAACAGAACAACTAGCAGTTCAACATCGAGATGTTGTCCTGTCACACATGAAAAGGCCAAAAAAGAGTGTGCTGGTCCCGAGTCAGGTTGCAAACTACTTAGGTGTAATCTGGGATTCCACCACGATGCAGGCGCAGTTGTCCCCTGCTCGTGTGAGTTCCATTCTCGGGGCCGTGAAAGGGGTGAAATTAGGCCAGTCGAACTGCTAGTAAACTGTAAAACAGTTTCAGAGACTGTTGGGTCTGATGGCAGCTGCGTCTAACATCATTACTTTTGGCCTCCTGCACATGAGACCCTTACAGTGGTGGCTCAGGACCAAGGGGTTTTCCCCGAGGGGAAATCCTTTTCGCATGATCAAAGTCACGCGGCGATGCCTTCGTGCTCTGGTCATGTGGAAGAAGCCTTGGTTCCTAACCCAGGGACCCGTGCTGGGGACTTCTGGTCGTCGTGTAATGCTTACGACAGATGCTTCCCTCACGGGCTGGGGGGCGATCATGAGTGGTCGCTCGGCTCAGGGTCTTTGGGAGGACCATCAGCTCTCCTGGCACATAAATCGGCTGGAGATGATGGCGGTGTTTCTTGCATTGAAACACTTCCTCCCAGACCTGAGAGATCACCATGTGTTGGTCCGTACGGACAACACTGCGGTGGTCTCGTACATCAACCATCAGGGGGGTTTGCGGTCTCGCCTGTTATCAAAGTTGGTCAGTCGCATCCTCCTCTGGTCCTCTCGCTGAGAGCAGCTTACATCCCCGGACGGTTGAATGTGGGAGCAGACGCCCTGTCGAGGCAGGGCGCGAGACCAGGGGAATGGAAACTCCACACCGAGGTGGTGGAGTTGATATGGAAAACTTTCGGTCGAGCTCAAGTCGATCTGTTTGCCACAGAGGAGTCAGCTCAGTGCCCTCTGTGGTATTCCCTACAGCACCCAGCACCTCTAGGGCTGGACGCTATGCTACAGACGTGGCCGAGGTTGCGTCTGTACGCATTTCCCCCAGTCTCACTGCTCCCGGGAGTTCTGGAGAAGGTCCGCCAGGAGAGGGTCGACCTAATATTGGTGGCCCCTTACTGGCCGACCAGGATATGGTTTTCAGACATAATGTCACTACTAAGCGGCTCTCCCCTAGAGCTTCCTCTCAGACAGGACCTCTTGTCTCAAGCGGGCGGTACGATTCTCCATCCCCATCCGGAAATGTGGAAACTGTGGGCCTGGCCTCTGAGGGGGCAAGGCTCATAGAATCTGGTCTCCCAACCGAGGTTGTGGAGACCATACTTCACTCCAGAGCTCCCTCCACGAGGAAGCTGTATTCATATAAATGGAAATTGTTCGCTACATGGTGTGAACAACGTAATTTGGACCCTGTCCAGTCTCCTATCAGCTATGTGCTACAGTTCCTTCAAGAAAAGTTTTCAGAAGGCTTATCCCCTTCAACACTGAAGGTTTATATTGCAGCCATTTCGGCTTATCATCATCCTCTAGGGGGTTCTTCGGTGGGTCGAGACCCCCTAGTTATACGCTTCCTCCGTGGCGCACTCAGGTTGAGACCTGCGGTGCGCACAAAAACTCCGACCTGGGATCTGACTATTGTGCTTCAGGGGTTAGCCGAGGCTCCCTTTGAGCCAATAGAGGAAGTGTCAGAAAAATTCCTGACATTAAAAACCATCTTCCTACTGGCCGTTTCTTCACTAAAGAGGATCGGCGGCCTACAAGCGCTGTCAGTCGCTCCATAATGTCTAGAATTTGCACCGGGCATGATTAAGGCCTTTCTACACACTAGACCGGGCTATGTTCCGAAGGTACCATCGAGGGTCCCAGGTCCCATCATACTTGAGGCATTCTGCCCGCCTCCATTCACAAATCCAGATCAGGAGAAGAAAAATCTGCTTTGCCCCGTGAGGGCACTGGATGCTTACGTCCACAGAGCTGCCCTGTGGAGAAAAACGGATCAGTTATTTGTGTGTTATGGGTCCCCTAAGAGAGGGGGCCCAGCATCCAAGCAGAGGATGAGTAAGTGGGTGGTTGAGGCCATCTCACTAGCGTATGAAACAGTGGGACTCCCATGTCCCTTAGTCGTGCGTGCTCATTCCACGAGAGGTATGGCTGCATCTAAAGCTCTCTTGTCCGGAGTCTCTCTGGACGACATATGTGGTGCGGCTGGATGGTCATCCCAGCACACCTTCATTAGATTTTATAATCTCAACCTAAATGTTACTCCGGGTGCCAGAGTTCTACAAGACAACAGCCAGGCACTCGGAGACACGGCGTAGTTGGGATAGCGTTCCCATCACGTCATTCGACGTAGCGTCGATAGTTTCCACGAAAGGGAACGTCTCGGGTTACAGATGTAACCCCTGTTCCCTGAGTAAGGGAACGAGACGCTACGTCACGTTGCCGTACCTCCTACATACCTGGAGCGCTTGCTTCAGACATATTACAGAAGCTAGCGTGCTTTGTTCCGGGTATGCTTTATAGCTTCCTGATCCGTGACGTCACCCGCCTCTGACGTCACGTCTTTCTCATTGGTTGGATACAGAGGTGCTTCACGAACACAAAACACAGAGGGTTCCCATCACGTCATTCGACGTAGCGTCTCGTTCCCTTACTCAGGGAACAGGGGTTACATCTGTAACCTGAGACGTTCTCCTTTCAGAGAAACTCTCCACCTTCCCCAGCTCCACCCGTATAGATCGGCTACATGCAATTTCACATATGCTATTTGTGCAGCAGCAGCATATCATGCTCACAGCAGAGTGTATGCATTGGCAATTTGGCAGTAGCAAGTTTCTGTACTTGCTTTTCAGCAACCAAGAAGACCAAATACATTAACATCATCATATCCATTACCATGCTAAACTCTTCAGAGAGTTGTCATGATAGAGCTTAATGCAGCATAACGTAACATAAATATGGCTGGATTTTTTTTCTGTATCGTTTATACAAGAACTAGCAAGAGAAAATGTCTCTTTTCACAGCTTGTTCACAGAAATCTACACTACCATTTGCATTTGGTTTATTTATATTTTTGAAAGAGGGCTTTTGTGCTTGTCAAGCCCATCAAAAATACAGTGAAAACAGTAATATTTTGAAATATTATTACAATTTAAAGTAACTGTAATTTAATTTATTCCTGTGATGGCAAAGCTGAATTTTCAGCATCATTACTCCAGTCCTCAGTGTCACATGATCCTTCAGAAATCATTCAAATATGCTGATTTTGTGCTCAAGAAACATTTATATTATTATCAATGTTAAAAACAGTTGTGCTGCTTTTGTGCTGGATTGTTTGATAAATAGAACAATTAAAAGAACAGCATTTACATTAAAGATAACATTTTTGTAACATTATGAGCTAAATGTCTTAACTGTTCATTTTGATTAATTTAATGCATCCTGAATAAAAGTATTAATTCCTTTAAAAATACCCTTACTGTCCTCAACATTTTGAACAGTAGTATATATAGGCAGGAACTTTTGAGGCATGCAAAGATTTGACTTGCAACAGAGTTTGACCTTAGCATGCTTCTATGCTAACAGCACTAGTAAACATTAAAAATCACCATATACTAATTACACTGAAGTACTTTTTTTTATCAATACTAAATTGATATTTTTCTCATCTCAACCGCCATACTGGATTGATTTTTTTTTTTCACTGAACTTATCGCAATGCATTCTGGGATTGCTGGAAAGCATACAGGCTGTGTCCAAAAGCTTACAGTCAACTTTGCAGACAGCATTTGCACAGGTACCTCACCAAACTGATTTTGAACAGGCTTCTGAGGCAACATAATGGTTTAATGATCTACAACAAAATAGAGAGAGATATACTTTGGTGATAACTGAGCAAATATTTAATTACCACAATAGTAATTTCTCACTAGAAATGACATCAAAACTGAAAAAAGTTGGTCAGAAATGCACATTTACACACAAACTTACCACCAACCGCAACTTTCAGATACCATTTTTTTTTTTTTTTTTTAGCTCAACTGTCATGGAAGCGAATGCACAGGATTGTGGGATATCATAGGCAGTGAAGGATACATCTATGCTGCCTTCAAAAATCAATCAGATGAAGGTAAACAGGATGGTGCGTGAAAATTGGATTTTCGACATGCCTTGTCACCTTCCTACTTCTGTATCTTGCCTGCGGAGGCAGCATCTTTTAGCTTTTGGACACAGTCTATATATGTGTCCTTTATGTACCATTTAAACTATTAGCCTATGTTAAAAACAACTTCATAGCCTGTCAGTCTCAATTTTGCACACAACAGTAACAAATGTGCAGGCAAACCCATCATGTCATCTGGAGGGGGTTAACGGTGAGCCTAAATATTCGGTACCAGAGCACCTTTTGATGAAGCACATCACTCAGAGCCAGTGGATGACCTCTCCACGGCGGCCCACTGGCCCATGAAGGATGTGTCACCACAAACAACAAATTGTGATTTAATGCTTTTAATTTCCAATTCTCTGCTCTCCAGTCAATGGCTTTAGTCCCCCTTGTCTCACACAGAGAAGTTTATAAAGAGATTGCTGCAGGAAATGAGACCAGGTTTTTTTGTAGTTGAACATGTGCTGTGGGATTTTAAAGACAAACATTGATGCTTGAGCGAGTAAAATGGCTGATTTTGAAGCAAAACCCTTTCTGTTTAGATGACCCAAGGGGTCAAGACTGGTTAGCATGACCTCATTAGCCCCTGGTGGTTGATGCTGTAACTACACCACCTGGTTCTCACAATTAAAAACAATTCAAATTTAGGTATAAATAATTGAATTAATACTTTTTAAATATATTTTTAAAGCAGCTCCAGGACATCAGCCGAGCAACTGCCATTAAATTTAATAGGAATGTTAAAGCATAGCTGTCTAGTATTAAAGACTCTTTGAGATGGAGTTCAATATGTATCCAGGTGTGCAACTGCCTGTGCCTTGGACCTTTTACATTACTGGTCATATAATTAGAATATCATCAAAAAGTTGATTTATTTCACTAATTCCATTCAAAAAGTGAAACTTGTATCATTCATTACACACAGACTGATATATTTCAAATGTTAATTTTTTTAATTTTGATGATTATAACTGACAACTAAGGAAAATCCCAAATTCAGTATCTCAGAAAATTAGAATATTACTTAAGACCAATACAAAGAAAGGATTTTTAGAAATCTTGGCCAACTGAAAAGTATGAACATGAAAAGTATGAGCATGTACAGCACTCAATACTTATTTGGGGCTCCTTTTGCCTGAATTACTGCAGCAATGCGGCGTGGCATGGAGTCGATCAGTCTGTGGCACTGCTCAGGTGTTATGAGAGCCCAGTTTGCTCTGATAGTGGCCTTCAGCTCTTCTGCATTGTTGGGTCTGGCATATCGCATCTTCCTCTTCACAATACCCCATAGATTTTCTATGGGGTTAAGATCAGGCGAGTTTGCTGGCCAATTAAGAACAGGGATACCATGCTGGGTACTGGTACCAGGTACTGGTAGCTTTGGCACTGTGTGCAGGTGCCAAGTCCTGTTGGAAAATTAAATCTGCATCTCCATAAAATTGGTCAGCAGCAGGAAGCATGAAGTGCTCTAAAACTTCCTGGTATACGGCTGTGTTGACCTTGGACCTCAGAAAACACAGTGGACCAACACCAGCGGATGACATGGCACCCCAAACCATCACTGACTGTGGAAACTTTGCACTGGACCTCAAGCAACGTGGATTGTGTTCCTCTCCTCTCTTCCTCCAGACTCTGGGACCCTGATTTCCAAAGGAAATGCAAAATTTACTTTCATCAGAGAACATAACTTTGGACCACTCAGCAGCAGTCCAGTCCTTTTTGTCTTTAGCCCAGGCAAGAAGCTTCTGATGCTATCTGTTTTTCAAGAGTGGCTTGACACAAGAAATGCGACAGCTGAAACCCATGTCTTGCATACTTCTGTGCGTAGTGGTTCTTGAAGCACTGACTCCAGCTGCAGTCCACTCTTTGTGAATCTCCCCCACATTTTTGAATTGGTTTTGTTTCACAATCCTCTCAGGGTGCGGTTATCCCTATTGCTTGTACACTTTTTTCTACCACATCTTTTCCCTTCGCCTCTCTATTAATGTGCTTGGACACAGAGCTCTGTGAACAGCCAGCCTCTTTTGCAATGACCTTTTGTGTCTTGCCCTCCTTGTGCAAGGTGTCAATGGTCGTCTTTTGGACAACTGTCAAGTCAGCAGTCTTCCTCATGATTGTGTAGCCTACAGAACTAGACTGAGAGACCATTTAAAGGCCTTTGCAGGTGTTTTGAGTTAATTAGCTGATTAGAGTGTGGCACCAGGTGTCTTCAATATCGAACCTTTTCACAATATACTAATTTTCTGAGATACTGAATTTGGGATTTTCCTTAGTTGTCAGTTATAATCATCAAAATTAAAAGAAATAAACATTTGAAATATATCAGTCTGTGTCTAATGAATGAATATAATACACAAGTTTCACTTTTTGAATGGAATTAGGGAAAT
The DNA here is from genome assembly GCF_018812025.1 of Megalobrama amblycephala. Taxonomy (NCBI): domain Eukaryota; kingdom Metazoa; phylum Chordata; class Actinopteri; order Cypriniformes; family Xenocyprididae; genus Megalobrama; species Megalobrama amblycephala. The sequence continues at coordinate 24,393,897 of NC_063050.1, read as the reverse complement.
AAATCTCTAAATACATTTTTGATGATATTCCAATTATATGACCAGCACCTGTATTATTATTGGGATTGAATAACTAACCCTGTGGTTTTGACTTTATGCATGTTACAGTATATGGATTACAATTATGGATTCCACTCAATAAAGCTTGCATTTGGATCTCCTAGTCGCGTCTCCGAGCAGTACACATAACAGAAGTCTTCGCCATTTACAGATCCAGCAGCTGATGGTCACGGAGCTAGGCCCACCACAGTTTCCAACAACTCCTAGTCTGATGACCTCAAGCTCTATGCTTACAGCACTGCTTAGTCCGGTAATCCCAAGTCCAGAGTCATGGCTGCCACACCAGACTCTCCAGTCATTAGTGTCACCACACCTGAAGCTTCTAGTGATCCCCAGGCATTTGAGACAAACTTCCTGTTTGGTGGCTCTACCACTGATGTCGGTACAAGCGGCCGGCATCTCAGTGTTTTCAACTTCATCTTCTGAGTCCAGTGCATCCTAGTCCAGTGTAATCGAGTCTGGGGGTCTCAGAGGTACTCCCACTGTCGACTGCACTTCCTGTCATTGCAATGACCATTCTATATGTCTGGGCCGAGCACTTTTCTTCAGTTTTTCCCGAGACGGTGGCACCTGACCTAGTTTTATCTGAAGCAGCGGCTACTGTTCTTGAACTCTTGATATTTCCTGCTATGGTCAAGGATACCACTGATGAACTCTCTGCTTCACCATCCGTCTTTCGCCTATGAACTCTCAGTCTGTCCTGTCATGACCACGAGGTCATCCCTAAGTTACCAGTGTCTATAATAATAATAATAATCTTTATTTATATAGTGCCTTTTCAACACCCAAAGCCACTTTACAAAGACAGGTTTAAGGTAGAGGACCAAAAAACATCAACATCAAAGCACAATACACATACCAAGGGCTGAAAGTACAGAGGTCGCTGAGGAATTCAAACAAACAACATTTCTGTCAGGATCACTATCATCAAAGATGACTGGCAGTTAGTATACAGTTTGGATTGGTGGTATGGTTCTGTTCTGGGCAAAAACTCCTTGCCCTTCCATGCAGCCTAGCATGGATAAGAGCAGGGAGAGCAGCGATAACCCCCCAAAACAAAACCATATGCTGGCTAAATTTAGGGGGGTGACTAACAATCCCGCACTAGAAGATCATAAGAAGCGAACTGGAGCATAAGGCTGAAGTAAGTCAAATAAATATGTAGGACCAAGATCATGGAGAGCTTTGTAAGTGAAAATTAGTACCTTGAAGTTTATACACAAGGAAGCCAACAAAGGTGATAGGATTGGAGTAATGTCCTCATTCTTTCTTGTGTGAGTGATAAAGCGAATTGCACAGTTTTGAACATATTGTAACTGTTTGATATTTTTAGCTAAAGGGCCATAAAGAAGTGAGTTAAAGGGTTAGTTCACCCAAAAATGAAAATTCTGTCATTAATTACTCACCCTCATGCCGTTCCACACCCGTAAGACCTTCGTTAATATTTGGAACACAAATCAAGATATTTTTGTTGAAATCCGATGGCTCCGTGAGGCCTGCATAGGGAGCAATGACATTTCCTCTCTCAAGATCCATAAAGGTACTAAAAACACATCTAAATCAGTTCATGTGAGTGCAGTGGTTCAATATTAATATTATAAAGTGACGAGAATATTTTTGGTGCGCCAAAAAAACAAAATAACAACTTATATAGTGAGAAGCTTCGGAGCATAATGAATCAGTGTGTCGAATCATCTTTTCGGAGCGCCAAAGTCACGTGATTTCAGCTGTTTGGCAGTTTGACACGCAATCCAAATCATGATTCGATACGCTGATTCATTGTGCTCCGAAGCTTCCTGAAGCAGTGTTTTGAAATCGACCATCACTAAATAAGTCGTTATTTTGTTTTTTTGGCGCACCAAAAATATTCTCGTCGCTTTATAATATTAATATTGAACCACTGTAGTCACTGTAGTATCTTAATTTGTGTTCTGTAGTAATGAAGGTCTTACGGGTCTGGAACGGTATGAGGGTGAGTAATAAATGACAGAATTTTCATTTTTGGGTGAACTAACCGTTTAAGGTGTTAATGTAGGCAGAGGAAACACTGAGGTGGAAGGTGTGCTAAAGTAAATCTGAATGTCATCAACATAACAGTGGAAGTTAAACCCACAGCGTCTGATTATTTGTCCAATTGGTAACATATAAAGAGTGAAAAGAAGAGGGATATGCATATAAGCATATTAGAATGATTTCTGAAGGATCATTTGACACTGAAGACTGGAGTAAAGATGCTGAAAATTAAGCTTTGATCACAGGAATACATTTCTGTTTACTATATATTCACATAGAAAACAGATATTTTAAATTGTAATAACATTTCACTCTTCTCCTAAGGTGTAACTCCATTCTTGCTGCAGGGTCAGAATTAATAAGCTACCTATATAGCCAGTGGTTTTTACTTTGCTTGGCAGTGGCATCTGGTAAAATAGATTGAAATAGTTATAAATAAATAAACAATAAATGACTAATAAATGCATTATTACCTAACTAAAATTACTAAAAAAAATTACTAAAAAATTACTAACATTTACAAAAAAAAAATTTTGGTATTTTTCTCATATGTACAATATACATGAACTGTCTGAAATATTTTTATAAAATGACCCAAATTGCATAAAAATATATTCCAAATGATTCTGAAATAAAGTACTTTATGTATATAAAAGCACAAAAACTGCCAATCTAGGACATATATCTATCATAGAAAACACAGCAGTGGTCGCACCGCATGATATTTTCAAATTCAGTCAAAATTTACTGGCACAGAATTGGCCACCTAAACAAAACAAGCTAGCTTCCCACAAAATGTCATACCTTAAAGGGTCATGAAACCCCAAAACACTTTTTTTGAGATGTAAACAGATATGTAGGCTGCACATAATTGAAAACACTAAAGGTACTCGTTAATGTTATTCATTAGTGAAAATGGTTATTTTTGCATTTTTCAGAGTGATTTCTGTCTTCCGGTTTGAAAAGCGGAGTTGGAGCAACGTCACAAAATCTGATGTAATCGTGTACTTTCGGCCCAAGTATGGGCATGGTCGAACATGCTGACATAGACCGTTTTGAGGGAGTCTCAACATATATTCATGACATAAAGCTCATTTAATCCAATCACTGCGCTGTAGTATGCATACGATTATAATTGCGGTATTATGTATGAGGAAATATCTCTTGTCTTTCTCTTGACGCCTCGGTCTTTTGTCATTCAGAGACATATCGTTGGTGTTCGTTTCCTCAGTGCTACAACACAATGTGTTTTCCTGAGATGTGACCAGAGCAGAGGTTTGTGTGCATGTGGATTGTTTTGCTGTAATCTACCAGTACAAGTGGAAAATATGTTTGCATGAGATCGCATTACAGCGGAGAATTCAAATGTCACAAAAGTGCTGTTCATTCACCTCTGCCTGCTCTAGCTGCGTTCAAACATGCGAGCCGTAGGCTGTTTCTTTCAGCACAGCAGCACATGTGTTGTTTGTATTTTGCTCGCGATGTGGTCAGAGCTGGAGTTTGAATACGAACACATGAAAAATACAATTGTTATTATGATATACGCGGAGCGTGCATATGATCGGTTTCAGCACGGAGAGCCGCGATGAGTTTAATAACACTAGCCACGTGGCACATAGCTCATACAGAATAAAGTATCCGTGTTTAAAGTTTTTATTTCACACATTCTCCTGCACCAAACATGAACCAGCATGGTGTAGTTATGCACACATATTTCATCAAGTCTTCTTCAAATGTATTATATGTGCAAACTGGACACTGATACAGTGGTGTGGCCTATCTGAACACTACGACATGACAAAAGACAAAAGACTGATTTTGAGTGCAGTGCTCGTAAACATAATCAAAGTAGCCTATTATTAGCCCTATTAAATATTCTTTCGCATTTCTTCCTTGTGCTTGGGAGTTTGTTGTCATTTTCTCCGTGCTCATATATTAATATTCATTATTCTGTATAATGAGTGTGCTCTATGTCTGTGCTTCATTGGTTGCTCTCTCCCCTCTTCCCCCTCTATACACTCCCACTTTTCCAGAGCTTTACAGAGTTTTTGCAGCTCAGAGGTGTGAATGACCAGGGTAAAACCATAGACTGTAAAAAAAATATGGACGTAGTGTCCGTGACGTCACCCGTAGATTTCTGAAGAGCAGTTTTGAGGCGAAAATGAGGCCGCTGCAATCTTAGCTGCTTTTCACCGCACGTCACTCCCGGATACCTGAAAATGGGCAAAGAGGCGGGACGTAGTTGAACTGAGTTGCCATGGTTACTGAAACCACACCGCCTAGCTCAACGTGAACATGTTAGCAGGCAAAGGAGATACTATCTAAAATATTAATATTCTAATGATATAACTTATCTTTATTAGTTAATAAAGATAAGTTATATACTGTCAATCTACGGCGTCTTTTTTATGATATGCTCCAGCACCAGTAACTTAATTGAAATTTGTGTCAGGTTTGCACATGACAACACGAAAAATCAAACGGGACTTCATACCTTTATAATGAAATAGTGATCGCGAAATAAATCCAATCCGTTGCACTTGGGTAAAATGTCCATGATTGTCCACTGAAAAACAAACAAACAAACAAAAAAAACAGTACTTTTTGTCCACAAAAGCGTTAAATCCATGAAATATTAATATATTATCCATTGTTTGCATCACATTTCTTCTGAATGATCTGCTCTCCATCATTGTTCTTCAAGAAATTATGCAACCTGAGCAGTGTTTATGTTGTAAAACTGTACATGATGATATATATCTCACAAACAAATGAGCCCACGTCCAAAATGCAGCAGTTTTAGTTAATATCCAAGCAGTGCTGTCGGAGTTTGTGGTGTCTTGAGAGGGATGTTCTCCAGCCATAGTCATAGTAAATCTCACGAACAAAACTTTTAGCCAATGCCACGACGATCCTTTCCTTCCGCATACGTGCACATATACACAGTCGCACATCTGTCTCGAGCATTAACGCAGCAAACCATATTATTTTATAATTGTATAAAATAATCCCGAAAAAAGCACAAACACGGCAGAGATGCCAAATTTAGCGGCTGGAATTAGCTGAGGTGACGGCTCACAGACAGCAGCGCGATCCACCTGTCACTCAAGTGACCACGCCCTCAATTATGCAGAACTTTAAGGCTTAATATAATTTAAACGGATGAGTTATAAAAAAATTCACCCCCCTCAGAGTTGTCATGAAGGGCAACATTAGCAGTATAGACCAAAACCACAATTTGTACCAACCTGTAAACATGTTTTTTTTTCTGCTGTAAATTTGGCCATTTTAACATGGGACTGCAGAATGAGATTCTGCTCTCTTCTGCAGCCTGTCCCTAGCGGCCAGTCGACGAATTGCAGTTTAAGTCACTTCCGTATTGGCCTCAAGAGAAACTGGGGGAGGTTGCCGCTTGGGTAAAACAGGGGGGTTTCATGAACCTTTAATATTAATTTTTTTTTTTTTTTTGAGGTCATACATGATATCCAAATGTGGTAACTACATACCATGCCGTTAAAAAGTTTTTTTTTTTTTTTCAAAATTTAAGTCAGAGTTATAAACTTGCTCGCTACTTCCATGGGTCCTATGCAAATTGGTATATGATGCAACTTCCTGTCTTTGAATGGATTTTAACATGAAAGTCCCAAAGTGGTAGTTTTTTGATTGCACTACATGATATTTCATAAAAGGACATAATCTGAGAAAGATTGTTTGTATATTATGATGGAAATATAAAAACAAATGCTTTGCAGTTTTGTACAGGATTACAAGACATGTTGGAAATCATGCCAAATAGTGCAGAAAATGAATTAGAAAAAAATTAGAGTCATTTGAAAGACGTTTCCAAGTTATGGTCGGACAGTTGCACCACATGATATTTTGTTACTTTAAATAACAGAAAATTACAAATAACTAATGTGTTTTGAAAAGTTAAAGTGAGTACATGCACAGCAGAGGTACTACATACAGTATATATGATCAAAAAATCTTCCAGACTCCAAACTTTTGCATTGTAGTATATATGGGGAAAAAAAGTATAAATGTCAAGAGATTTAATTAACAAGACAATATTGGAAACTATATTTGGATATTACTTATTTACATTAAAAATAATAAATAAACAAATAAATAATTACACAGTTTGTAATGCAGGTTGCAAGGGATTTAATTCAAAATTGAAGGGAGAAAAAAGCATGCAATAACAGAGGAATAGTTGTGCAAAATATAATAGTTTTACTAATTAAGCCTAACCTACTTTTATATGCTTTCATATTTAAATAGTCAAGAGATTCATCTCTCCATATGGTTTCATATAATATGTCAGAAGCTTTCCTTGGCACCCTTAATTCAGCTAACATTCCTAATAACAAAAGAAAATTTACAGGATGATGAGCAAGAAAATGTAAAACTCATAAAAAGTTTAGCTAAAAGTTCAGTTTGGTCTTTATATAACTTGTAGGCAGTGGAGTCGTGTGGGAACTGTGTGATAGAAGCCTGCTTACTGTAGGCCTCACATCGAACAGAAGGTGCCGTCTCACACTCCAGGCCATTCACACACGCTCTTTACAGTGAGGAGTGAAATATTAACAGCTCTCCCCCTCTGTAAGTAATCTAACGTGGCTGCTGGGCCACAAGGTAAGGTTCAGGGTGCGTCTGGAGAGACTGCTGTGGTGATAAACCTCATTTACATATTTGAAGGAGAAAACAACTTAGACAATTGCATAAAACTACATATAATTACCATCCTCGACACAAGATTAATTATTGTAGTTACCATTTTAACTTTAATACATAGTTATAACGGCTCTGTTTATCCTCGTTTCTGACATTTTTATAATGAAGTATAATTCATACAAGAACCCTGTCAAATGGTTTAAACAAACAGGACACCATTTGTGTCCTGTAATCTGGCTAGCATGGATATTTCCACATTTTTCCTGATTAAAGGGTCATGCCAACTTGATTAAATAAATGCAATAAATAAATAAATAATTAAAGTCCAAATAAAAATTGGGGGGTAGAAGGAGATGTACATGGTTGCCAGACAAATTTACACCTTGGCCACATATCACAATATCTTCAATCAAACAGAGTCCCAGATCCTACTCCATAGACAGACAAGGACTGCAGCCAAGACTGCCACTATCCCAGATGGAGACTACTGTTATGAATAATGAGTAAAGGAAAGATGGGCTTCAGATTTCCATTTTCAAACTTTAAGTAAGTCACTGATTCACACAGCTCATATCTAATGTAATATACAGGGTACAGTTATACCTGAATTACGGATTTGGAACCGATAGAAACTCTGTGCATTCAAGAGCATAGAAAGTTTAAATGGAAATTATGGTAGCACATTATATATATATTTACAGTACTAGGTCAAACATGAATAAGTAAGTTACAAACTTAGCAAACCCCTGAATGATGTTATTTACAACAAGATCATGGGAAGATTGGACTGTGGAAACAGTCAGACATTAAGTAGAGTTTACAAAAACATAGAAAGGAAGAACAAAAGGAAAAAAGAAAAGCAAGGACAGTGTCTAGCTTTGTGCTAGAGCCACATGCATTTCCTGATGAAAATGAAAGTGTTTTAAAACATGACAGCACCAGCGGCGAGGCTCTGGGAGAGTCTGGGTTGTCCTAGATTTACCAAATCTGACCTAGAATGGGCGTCCTCGTCTGCTCCTGGTGCATGCTTTCTGTGCAGATTGTTGTTTGTCTAGCCGTCAAGCAGATCAAATCTGAATCTGTGTTAATTTAAGTGTAATATTCCATTGTTTATTTTCAACTCTCTGCAGTATCCTTAGATAAGCTTTTTGCTTGGAAAAAAAGCGAGTGATTTTGTTTCCTCACTTTAACATAAACTTAACCCAAAGGGTTAGTTCAACCAAAAATCTAAATTCTGTCATCATTTACTCTCCCTAATATCGTCCCAAACCCTTAAGACTTTCATTCATCTTCGAAACACAAATGAAGATATTTTTACTAAAATCTGAGAGATTTTGGTCTCTCCATTGACAGTCTACACAGCTACCACTCTGACTCTTCATAGCATCATCTGATATCCATGGCCAGTTCTTAAAAGGCAGCCTAAACTTTAAAATTGATAAAGATAAACTAAACAAGGATAAAAATAAAAATAAAGATGACAGGCAAATCATATACTACTCAAAGAACTGATTATTGACAAAGCCACAGCTTCAATTTAACAGCAAAAAGATGGTAAGTATTAATTTCTCTAATATGCGCCGACAAAGAGTTTCATTCTTCCGAAGCCATTACAGAGAAAGTGGACTGACTAAAAGTACTTTTATGATTTGGAACAATAAGTCCCCTCTAGTTATTCCTCTTGTTCTCTGAGTATTACTTCTTTGCATTATGAATTTGTTAAAAGGAGGGGGAGCAGCATTACTTTGAATCTTAAAAACAAAGCAAAGATTTGCATGTATATTTTAAACTCTCCCAACTCATAAGTCTATATTTATTTAAAATTAAAGTACATTATTTAGCCATTACAAGTACATTATTTGTTACATTATTTAGTCATTTTCACAATATGTCGTAATCAGTTAAAACAGGTCCACTTAACAAGCGAGTAAACACATTTCCATCTTGTGAGTTCTGCACAAGAATTTCCAACAGGACATTCTCGCTGATAAAAACAGGTGAGAAAGGTGCTAATAAATCATCACAAACTCTTTTATCAAATCTGAAATGGCCTTGTGGGCTGGATAAGATTCTGATGAGTCTGGTGTCACCCACTTTGACACATTGAATGGCATGTTATGCAACGCTGGCTGCTAATTGCAAGTGACACTTTGGAAAATGTTTCCCGTGAAATGATTCACTCATCAGCTTTAAATGTTTGGCAGACTGTCTTTGTAATCCATACTGAGCGAAAAAATGAAAAGTCTTTCTAACTGTTATGCACAGTTGCTGTCTGGACTAATAGAAATGTATCTTTGTCTTTTGTCTGTCTAAAATCATGTACTACTTCATCCTGGAAATGCTTGATTGAATTTTGATATACCTGTATCTCAATAGGTAAGATTTGATGTTCGTAGATCAGATGTTCGGAGCATTAGAACATTTATCCTACTTCACAGATTAACAAATTTGTCATTATCATGGTTAACAAAAAAGATCCAAGATGGTGTGTCATCAAAGGCAGCATAACCAGTGAATACAGGAGCCTGCGTTCACATATTTGTGCCAAGAGATCTGGCTGACAAGGTCTTAAATGGCTCTAAATCCTGCGCTGTGACCATTGCTTTCCTAATTGCTTTGACATGTAGTCTTTGTTTAATGAGAACTAAATCCAGGGGCAATCATGTTTACGTGTCGAGAAGGGGGAGATCTTTTTTTAATGTCTAAAATAAGCAGTTTATCTCCTGGAAAGGCATCAGAGAGTCAGTTGCTCTTATTACATGCAGCAGAATAAAGATGAAAAGAAATTTCTTTCCCATAGAGATCTTTCTATTTTTATATGAAATAAACAGTTTGTTGTTATGCATTGGTATTTGCAAATTAGAATGGGTGAATTTTTACAAATGTTTATTAGATTTTGTCCAGAAACTGTGATAAAGTGGGAATAGAGGCTCAAAGATGGAAGGGGGTGGTACCATTTTTTAAAAAGCAACAGAATCCGTAGCCCAGAATACCTAGCTTGTCTTTATATGGAAAAGGAGAAGTATAATAGAGACATAACATAAACAATCAATACCACGTAACACTCGTTGTGTTCGTGCTGCGAGTTGACAGATAAGCCAGGTAACTCTGACATTGAAAACAGACGGTGCTGCCAACCAAATAAAGCACTGATTAATTAAAGCTACTCATCAGTGCCTAAGGAACATTATGTCTCAGTTGGCACAAAGACCCAAACAACTTTTTGGAAAATTTCAGGTTTCTGCCTCTCCAACTAAACACTGATCTGCACGAATGCTTCATCTAAATGACATCTTGCAATGAGTAAATAAATAAATAATAATAAAAAAATAACCCCTGCATGTCTTGTTAGATGACAAGCCAGTTAGACAATCAAACATTGTCAAAAACAATTAGGTTTGATGTCTGATTCACTCTGTGTACTTCAGAAAACATTATGTCAGGTAAGGAGTGCAAAGACAGCACATGCAAAAAAAAAAAAAAAAAATGATGTCATATTCCATCTGTGGTTTCATTTTAGCTGATTGCAAAGTCTTTGCTCATACTTTAACAGAAATGTTTCAGTTTGAAAAGTGACGGGATGCATTATAAACCTTATTAGCATTGCTCATGAATATTATTACGTTATGTAACTTTGCCCTGTATTTGTAACTGATTTGCTGAAAAGCAGGTGAGTGGGTGCCTGGCACATTAGGATTAGCTCTTACCGATTGACATGCAACCAGTTGACAGACCCTTACGGAATAAAAATAAATGGGAATATACTGCAAAATATAATTCGATATATTACATAATACATTTCCATATATGGGAAACTAGAGCTTATATTTTTCAATATACTGCAATATATGCATTGACCATGTATGGCTATTGATACATTTTTGATACAAAAAATAGCATTACATGTAATATTCATAAAGTTTTATTCTTTATTGTGTACATATATTGCACATACAGTGCTCAGCATAAATGAGTACACCCCCTTTGATGAACAAAAAAAAACAATTTCCAAAATGTTTACAAGACAAAGTTTAATATAACATCTGTTTAACTTATAACATGAAACGTCTCAGGTTACAGATGTAACCCTGGTTCCCTGAGTAGGGAACGAGACGCTGCGTGATAATGCATTGGGAACCTTCTGTCGTCACTGAAGCACTCATGTATCTAGCCAATCGCGTAGCGAGACGTCAGAGACGGGTGACGTTATGGACCAGGAAATTATAAAGCACACGTGGATGCAGAGCACGCTAGCTTCTAAGTAAGTCTGAAGCAAGCACTCGCAAGTGTGCAGGGGTACGGCAAGAGACGCAGCGTCTCGTTCCCTACTCAGGGAACCAGGGTTACATCTGTAACCTGAGATGTTCCCTTTCGTGGGAACTATCGACGCTGCGTGATAACGCATTGGGAACGCAATCCCAACTGAGCCGTAGCTCAAACACTTGTCAAAGTTATCTTGACAAAACAGAGGACCCCGGAGTGGAGCCGATATCAAGGTTATAATACTTAATAAATGTGTGCTGGCATGACCATCCAGCTGCATCACATATATCACCCATGGAAACTCCTGACATCAAAGCTTTTGATGCCGCCATACCCCTAGTCGAATGGGCGCGAACATTCAAAGGAGAAGGCTGTCCGGCCACTTCATAGGCAAGTGAGATGGCCTCGACCACCCACTTGCTCATTCTCTGTTTTGATGCTGGGCCCCCTTTTTTAGGGGACCCATAACAGACAAACAATTGATCTGACTTACGCCACAGGGCAGCTCTGTGGACATAAGCATCCAAAGCCCTTACTGGGCACAACAGATTCAATTTTTCCTGATCCGCAGATTCAAATGGAGGAGGATAGAAGGACTGAAGCACAATGGGGCCTGGGACATTGGTAGGGACCTTTGGGACATAACCCGGTCTAGGATACAGGAATGCTTTCACCATTCCTGGAGCAAATTCAAGAAAAGAAGGAGCAACAGAGAGTGCTTGTAAGTCTCCTATCCGCTTCAGAGAAGTGATAGCCAATAAAAGAATCGTTTTAAGAGTGAGGAACCTCTCAGGAACCTCCTCTAGTGGTTCAAAAGGAGCCTCAGCTAACCCCTGTAAGACCACAGCCAAGTCCCAGTTCGGAACCCTTGTGCGCACTGGAGGCCTCAACCTCAGTGTGCCACGGAGGAAGCGTGTGACGAGGAGGTCTCGACCTACCAAGATATTCCCCTCAAGAGGAGCATGATATGCTGAAATTGCTGCAACATAAACCTTTAAGGTTGAGTGAGATAGACCCTCCGAGAATTTTTCCTGGAGGAATTTTAGCACACAGCTAATGGAAGAAAGGACAGGGTCCGTATTATTATGTCTACACCAGGTAGAAAACAAATTCCATTTGTAGGCATACAACTTCCTCGTGGCGAGAGCTCTGGAATTAAGAATGGTCTCCACAACCTCGGTTGGGAGACCAGCATCTACGAACCTGGCCCCCTCAGAGGCCAAGCCCATAGTTTCAGTCGTTCTGGGCGGGGATGTATAATCATGCCGCCTGCTTGAGACAGGAGGTCCTGTCTGAGAGGAAGCTCCATTGGGGAGCCGTTGAGTAATGACACTAGGTCTGAAAACCATATCCTGGTTGGCCAGAATGGGGCTACCAGTATTAGGTTGGCCCGTTCTCTGCGTACTTTTTCCAGAACTCCCGGGAGCAGGGCGATCGGGGTAAATGCGTACAGGCGCAGCCTAGGCCACGTCTGTACCATAGCATCCAGACCCAGAGGTGCTGGATGTGTTAGGGAGTACCAGAGCGGACACTGGGTTGACTCTGCCGAAGCAAACAGGTCGATTTCCGCTCGACCGAAATTTTTCCATAGGAGATCCACCACTTCTGGGTGGAGTCTCCACTCCCCGGGCCTTGGCCCCTGCCTCGACAGGGCATCTGCTCCCACATTTTGATGTCTCGGGATGTAAGCTGCCCTCAGCGAGAGCAGCTTCCCTTGAGACCACAGGAGGATCTGACGGGCCAAGTAATATAGTCGGCGAGACCGCAGACCCCCCTGATGATTTATATATGCAACCACTGCAATGTTGTCCGTACGAACCAACACATGGTAACCTCTCAGGTCTGGGAGAAAGTGTTTTAGAGCTAGGAACACTGCCATCATCTCTAGCTGATTTATGTGCCAAGAGAGCTGATGGTCTTCCCATAGACCCTGAGCTGAGCGACCACTCATGATCGCTCCCCAGCCTGTGAGGGAGGCGTCTGTCGTAAGCATTACGCGACGAACAGTGGCCCCCAACACGGGTCCCTGGGACAGGAACCGGGGGTCTTTCCACATGGTCAGAGAACGAAGACATCGTTTTGAGACTTTGACCATGCGGAAAGGGTTTCCCCTCGGGGAGAACCCCCTGGTCCTGAGCCACCACTGTAGGGGTCTCATGTGCAGAAGGCCAAAAGGCATTACGTTGGACGCAGCTGCCATCAGACCCAGCAGTTTCTGGAACTGTTTTACAGTGAGTGACTGGCCTAACTTCACCCCTTTCATAGCCATAAGAATGGCACTCACCCGAGCGGGAGACAAATGTGCCCGCATCGTGGTAGAGTCCCACACTACACCCAGATAATTGGTGGATTGAGCTGGAACTAGCACACTCTTTTTGGCATTGAGCCTCAGCCCAAGCCTCTTCATATGGGACAGAACAACGTCTCGATGTTGAACTGCTAGTTGCTCTGACTGAGCTAGAATCAACCAATCGTCGATATAATTCAGTATGCGAATGCCCTGGATCCTCAATGGAGCCAGAGCTGCGTCCACGCATTTCGTGAATGTGTGGGGTGATAATGATAGGCCAAACGGAAGAACCCTGTACTGGTAAGCTTCGCCCCCAAAAGCAAACCTGAGGAACTTCCTGTGAGAAGGATGGATGGACACATGAAAGTACGCATCTTTCAGGTCTATTGCCACAAACCAGTCCTCGGATCTGAACTGTGGTATAATCTGTTTGAGTGTCAGCATCTTGAACTTGAGCTTTTGTATTGAGCGATTTAGCACATGTAAATCTATGATAGGTCGTAGACCTCCATCCTTCTTTGGAACAATGAAATAATGGCTGTTATAACGGCTCAGAATTCCCCATAGGTGTTCGATTGGGTTCAGATCAGGAGCCACTGAATCACTTTAACCCTGTTCTTCTTCAGAAATCCAGCAGTGGCCTTAGATGTGTGTTTAGGATCATTGTCATGTTGGAAAAGACCACAAGACCAAGGGCACGGAGTGATGGTAGCATCTTCTCTTTCAGTATAGAGCAGTATGTAACACCTTTCGTAGATACGGGAAGAAGAAGACGGGAACCGGCAAACATTTAACACTTTAATAACACTCAAAATTAACAAATACAAAACGTAATAAAACATAACATAAAACCAGGCCTGGTTCTCTCTCATCCTTCACTGTCATTGATCCCCTTTTATGCTTCCGGAGCTCCTCCATGAGAGATTCGAGACCGGTGCAACGCGCAGCTGACGCACGTTAACACACGCACCACCGGCCTTGCGCCGTTCCCTCACGGCTCTTGCCCGCCCTGCTCGTCACACAGTACATCTGTGAATTCATGATACCATCAATGAAATGCAGCTCCCTGACACCAGCAGCACTCATACAGCCCCACATAAGCCCCATACTTTTTTGTGCCTGGACTTTAGGAGAGGCTTCTTTCATGGACGGCACCCATGCATGCCATTCCTCTGCAGTGTACCTCATATTGTGTCACGGGAAATAGTCACCCCAGTTTGGCTTTCTACTTCTTTAGATAACTGCAGTGAACTTGCATGCCGATTTACTTCAAAACTTCTCATCAGAAGACACTCTTGTCGAGGTGTTAACACTCTGAGGTCTGAAAACGCGTCGGCGCGTTTTGCAGGTTTTTTTTCACATTGCAGCAAAACAGACTTAAAATACTCCGTCATTTTTTGTCATAGAGACATACGTAATATATCAATTGAAACTATAGAATATCTTCTTTTATTTGTATACACTCAGAGTAAAAACACAATGTTGTGCTTTTTGTAAAATAAAGAAAACTAACATGATGCGTGATTTCTCCTCTCCCTCTGAACGAAGTCCAATCTGATAGTTCTCAGAAAATGAACTGTAACTTAGTGAATACTAATCACAGAAAAGTTAAACTTATGTCTAAAAAAACGTTAAGATGTCAGGTTTTAAATCATTTAAGTCAAATCGAAAACAAACCTTCTGTGTTTATGTAATCTGTATGAAAAGAGAGCCATGTCAGAAGTCTGTGATTCAGCTCATTATCTGCTAATGCGGCCACGCCCACGGAGCCAGCGCTATTCAGACGCAAATTCAGAGGCAATACATGCATTCATCGTCTCAATCGTGTATTTATTGTCTTGAAAAGTGTTTATCTGGATGTAAAAGTCATGGTTAGGGAGCTCTAGAAGACATGCAGTTAGTTCCTGTTTTCTTTTCTTCTACAGATGAATTTTAGATGAGTTTTTGTTTTTTTAGCGCCCTCCGGCTGCAGTATGAATTGGAAACTCCATTCATGGAATAGCCTCTTCTTCTTTTAGATGAATTTGTGGACTAAAAATGCACAGAGAGCGCCCTCCGACTTCAAGGATGAATTGAAAACACCAGCGCTCATAGTAATGACAATGAATATTAAATAAATATAACTTCTCTGTATAGAAAATTGACATAAGCATATGAGAATCCAATATTTCTCCAAATGTGCATGCTTTTAAACTAAAAGCCTATATTCAGACTCTTTGCATCACAGAAATACATTATATTTTAAAGTATAATATAAAACCATTACTTTATATTGTAATAATATTTTTCTGTATGTTTCATATATCATGATGAGCTTGTGACATCACAGAAGGTTTTTTTTCACAGCCTACCTGACTGAAATGCCTCATTAATATGCAAGTCATTTCAGCTCATTACTATCCAATTCTTTTGTCTTCTCAGGTGAGAATGGCCCATTTTCAGTGGTGATTCACGCCTCCATGCATACTATGTTTCTTGGCAAAAAGTGTCTTACAAAAACTAAATCAATATATTGTTTTATATGAAGGAGTAGGCAGCATAATTTTTACATAATTTTTAAGCAAAAACTCTAGTCTACAACCTCCAATACCCAAAAGTCTTGTGAACACAGATTTAATATACTTATTTTGGCCTTATTTCAGTGACTTAAGTTTTTTGTTTTTTCAGTACCACGCATAAACATTATTCCTTCAAAAACACAAACATGTACATACATGTTCCTCACATATTATTGTAGCCTAGTTTGTGCTGAATACAGTGTAATGACACTTTTGTCATTTATATGTTTATGAACAACTGAAAAAAGCACAAATGTCAGAGCATGTCAAAACTTCTCCAGGCCCCAAATCAGCCTCAGACTCCAGAAGGTTAACTTCCGTGGTCAGCCTGGACGTCTCTGTGAGATGGAACAAATTGTTGTACCACTTTTGCTACAGTATTCTGACTGATAATTAAAGCTTTGCTGATCTTCATGTAGCCTTCACCTTTCTGGTGTAAAGAAATTAATTTCTTTCTCAAGTCTTGTGACATTTCTCTTCCATGTGGTGCCATTGCTGACAGCATGAAATGGGAAGGGGTTTTAACACCCTTTTACAGTCAACTGTTTGCTGGACACCTGTGTAATGAATAATTAGACTCACCTGTGGTTGAATTCTCATTTGTAGTCTAAAATTTAGCTTTGCTCCAGAGACTTGCAGTGGGGTGTACTCTTTTTTGCATCATCCTAATTTGAGTAAAACTGAAAAATGTGTAATCTAAGTTATATTATTATACTTACTTTCATGTTATAAGTTAAACAGATGTTATATGAAACTTATTCTTGTCAACATTTTGGAAATTGTTTTTGTGTTCACTGAGATATTGTTTAAAATGTTACTTTTCAAAGGGGGTGTACTCATTTATGCTGAGCACTGTAAATGTGAATGTATGTACACACATATATATACACATTCATGGAATGAGTTACAGCAGATTTCTAGTTACCAGCATGCTTTGCTTCTGACTGTTAACCCTCTTCGTGTGTCGGTCAAAAATGACAGAATTTTCATTTTATTTTATTGAATGTACTATATTTTCGTTCGATAATGTTTTTTATTTAATATTTTGTATTTAATATTTTGTGGGATTTTATGGTACTAAATTATAGTTACGTTGCAGTTATAATCCATTTATTGACTTTTTGAGCATAGACCTGAAAATGAAATTTCCAACTTAAACTGTCATAAATTGTGAATACTTTAGAGCACAGACTTAATTTGGTTCTCTTTTTAAAGACGACACGTGGCAAATTATTGCTGAAGTGAAAAAAGTTTTTTGTAACTTAAAAAAGTTACAGATTTTTATGCTTATTGTTAAGAAAAATGCACAAAAATACTATTTTAAATTTTTATATGAAATAAAAATGAGCTTGATATCTCAAAAAATGAGCTTTCAGTAAGATTTTGTTTGGCCGCAGTACCAAAAGTTTTCACTAGATGAAATTCATCTCCCATTAATTTCCAATGCGGTCATTTTTGACTGGACCATTTAACCTTTTCAAAATCATATCCTTGATTTTGTGTGTGTGTGTGTGTGTGTGTGTGAGTGTGTGAGTGTGTGTGTGTGTGTGTGTGTGTGTGTGTGTGTGTGTTCACATAGCAAGTGCCAAAACCTTTAAAAAATTTCATACCATTCAGATGAAGTAAAAAATTAAAAATTAAAAATTAAAAAAAAAAAAAAAAAAAAAAAAAAAAAATATATATATATATATATATATATATATATATATATATATTTTTTTATATATATATATATATGAAGAGTTTCGTTGCAAAACGAGATAACGTTTTTTTAATTTTTCAAAAATCTTGTTTTTTGGTTGTGCATTCCAATTAATATCAATTCAACTGCAGTTGGTTTGTTTTGATTTAAATCTTCATAACTTAAAAAATACAGCTAAGTAGCACCATAAAACAAAATAATAACATGATAACATAATAATAAACATGTTTTGACAAAAAATGTTAAAAACGGAGTTATCTCGTTTTGCAACGAAACTCTTCATATATATATTTGGTAAAATATAGTATATAAAGTATATTTTTTTGGTCAAAAATTACCCGAAGAGCACCAGAGGGTTAAAGGAGAGTAAATGTTTAGTTATTTCATGTGTTTTGCTCAATAGTAATAGAGGGGGAGATCTGTTAGTGTTTAATGTTCTGTTATTTTGGAATTTTAAAGGTCCCGTTTTTCGTAGTTTTTTGAAGCTTTGATTGTGTTTATAGTGTGCAATATAATATGTGTTCATGTTTCGCGTGTAAAAAAACACAGTATTTTTCACATAATTTACTTATCTGTATACCGCTGTTTCCACTGTCATAAAAACGGGCTGATGACTTCCTTGTTCTATGAAGTCCCTCCTTCAGAAATACGTAACGAGTTCTGATTGTGCCAGCGGTTCCTGTGTTGTGATTCGATAGCTCTGAGCGCACCGTGCCCGGAAAGGTCACGCCTCTTACCATAATGTGGAGATGCACGCGTTCAGTGTTATTGTAAACATGTCTTTAATTTTACCCTATCAATTTGAGCCGGAATCAGACCCGGTGATTGGACTGCGGGATGAAAATAACAGCGTTTCGACGACATGGCGACAAACACACTCTACAAACGCAACTCTTGTGTATTCCTGTGGGCGGAGGTTAGTCAAAAAACTGTTTTAGTGACGTCATTAAAGAAGGAAGTAGAGGGATGTAGTCCAAACTGGCCGTTCGATGTAGGCGACTTCTGTTAAATAAAATATCTCGCTTGGCATTGAACTTTGAGCTTTAAAATTTTACAGATTTTATTTATACTCTAACAACAACATTTAATATTTAAATATATTGTCACATATTTCAAATATATTGTCACATATTTTATCAATATATGAAAAGTGTCAATTCCTTATGTATTATTCAATATTGTAATATATTAACGAATATATTATTCTGTATATTTTTAACCCTTTGATGCACAACATGGGTCAAAAATGACCCGACTGAGTTTTTATTTTCTATATCTTTGCAAGAAATTAATTGCATCATTCAGTATCCCAGGTATTCTTCAATGAACTTGTTTTTGATCATCACAAATCCTCATTTTCATTTTTTTCTTTCTTACTTTCTGAATAAAAATCATTTTTGTATCACTACCGTTCTATTGCACAACATGGGTCACAAATGACCCATATTCATTTCCTATTATTTCAATCATGGCTGAGAGATTCTTTGCTGAATATTTGAAAGAAATGTATTTCATCATTTATTTATTTTAGGTATTCATTAAATATCTTGTTTTTGATTTTCTACAAATCATTACATTTATTTTTTCTTTCTTACTTTATAAACAAACACAGTTTTCATATTTCTGAATCAATTTTACACACTTGGGTCAAAAATGACCCATACAGAAATCTTTAATATTTGCAAATTTTTGCAAGTAGGAACATATTTACTGCAGACAACTGTTCATCTTCCACACATTTCACATCTCAACATGGCTGCTTTTGTATATTTGATGGATGTAAGTCTCATTATATTTCACATACTAGGCTATATATTATATTTCATCAAATTTAATTTTTTGTCAATGCTTTTGGTCACCCTTTATGTCTGTTACTTTTCAGGAACACTGACAGTTTTGGACATATACAACATGGGTCTAAAGTGACCTGAATGAGTTATTATTTTCTATATCGCATATATTACAAGAAATTACAATTTCATTATTCATTATTCCAGGTATTCGTCAATAAACAAATCCTTATTTTAATTTTTCCTTTCTTACTTTTTGAATACATTTTTTTTGTGTGTCACTACGCTTAAAGGCCAAAGTATACTTCACTTTTTACGCGTACGCGAGGGTCAGCGTACAGATTTTTTGTAAAATTTTATTGCTCCGCCTATTTTCACTGTTAGACAAAAACCTTGTCCAAAACTGTTACTTTTCAGGAAAACTGATAGACGTAAAGGGTGACCAATAGCATTCATTTATGACAAAAAATAAAAAGATGAAATATATATAGCAGGGGTCATCAACTATATTTGTCCAAGGGCCAGAATTTTTCTCTGCAGACACTGTAAGGGCCAGATACTCGTAATATAAAATAAAATTCGAATTGTATCCTAATATGTTATTATTTGATATACTAATTCTAATTCCAAATGTATTTTATTTTTTACATATAACCTGTACTGCAGCAAGCCACCAGGGGGCGATAGCGATATTTTAGGCTTCATATTTGTGAGGCTGTCAAGCTGTCCATCACTGTCACGCAATTGTGCGCTAATCCCAGGCAAGGAAAATTTTGACATTTGTGAAAAAATGAGCACGTGAAACAATAAAAGATGTTCAATGAGAGCAACGCGTTTATCGTCATTCTTGACTGAAGGCAGGCTATGGCACAAGCTACTTTTCAGAAGGGTTTTTTTTTTTCGTTAGATTTAAAAATAAATAAATATGGAACGGACACGAATATTCAAATATTCGTTCGGTGGGTTGGTATTCGATTTGAAAATTTGACATTCGAATATTTTTTTATTTTTATTTTTTGCACACCTGGGATCCCCCGCGAAACGATTCTCATTCCCCCTTGAATAAGGCCGGCGACACACTGGCTGCGTGAGCGTCTCAGCTGCGTGGCGTGTCCGTTTTTATGTCGGCTCCCATATTTAACAGGTTGGAGTTTGCACACTGAGACACGCGTCTCAGGCGCGCTCGAGCCACGCGGAAAACGCGTGCATGCTAGAAATAGAACCGACGCGTGTTCCAGCAACGGGAGTGTTCAGAACAGCGGAGTTTGTATGGACCGAAGTGCATGTCTGAGCTTGTGTTTTGTTGCTTTGACACTGTGGAAAATACAATAATAGAAACAAAATGTATTAGCATTTTTACCCGTTATTATCAATCTAAATTAATCTCGTTTTTAATTTAACTTAATTTCGTTTTTCTTTATTTAAATTTCATTTTTCTTTATTTAAATTTAGTTTTTTCTTTATTTAAATTTCGTTTTTGTTTATATAAATTTCGTTTTTTCTTTATTTAAATTTCGTTTTTTCTTTATTTAAATTTCGTTTTTCTTTATTTAAATCTACCCTTACTGTGCCAATTTGTTAGTCAGAAAAATATTAGACTACCTTAAAAGTATTGCTTAATTTAACAGACCTGTGTGTGTGCGTTTTATATCACTAGTGCAGTGTCCGTTCTCGGAGCATAAGCCCTGCCCGCATGAGGTGCGCCGCTTCCCGCTCGCGCTGTTCTGACTGTAGTTTACTAAAAGTTTATTAATTCTGAATGTGTCGCGTCTCGCGTGTCCATCTATATTGCACCAAATGCGACACTGCACTGCCTTGTGAAGTTGATTGGATGAACGGTTCTCGAAATAATAAAAATGCAAACGGACATACAGACACAGATTCCTGCCTTTATTAGAGAGAAAAATACGTTCATTACTACCGAAGCTTCGAAGCTCAAAAAATGGTATTCGGACCAGCCCTAAACTTTTTTCCTCTTACAAGGCTATTCCTGAATTCAGTATTATTCTGGGGGCCGGATGGAAATCTCTGGCGGGCCGGATTTGGCCCGCGGGCCGCCAGTTGACGTTGCATGATATATAGCCTATTATAAGAAATATAATAAGACTTAAAAAAAGACTCAAATATACAAAAGCAGCCATGTTGAGATGTGAAATGTGTGGCAGATGAATAGTTTTCTGCAGTAAATATGTTACTTGCAAAAATTTGCAAAGGTTTCTATATGGGTCATTTTTGACCCCTGTGTGTAAAATTGATGTAGAAATACAAAATCTGTGTTTGTTTATAAAGTAAGAAAGAAAAAATAAATATAATGATTAGTGAAAATCAAAAACAAGATATTTAAGGAATACCTGGAATAAAAAAATGATAAATACATTTCTTTCAAATATTCACCAAAGAATCACTCAGCCATGATTGAAATAACATAGGAAATTAATACGGGTCATTTTTGACCCATCTTGTGCAATAGAAGGGGTTTTCATAGCTTGTGCATCTGATGCAGTGTGTAAATTTAGCGGCATCTAGCGGTGATGTTGCAAATTGCAATAGAGAAGCTACGGTGGCCAGCACAGGACAAAAATCTCATCTGAGACAGCAGAGAGAAGCCAGTCAAGCAAACACGCTCTGTAGCTACTGTAGAAATATGCTGCCGCAAAATGGCAACTTAACATGTAAGGGGACCTAGTGTATGTAGATAGAAAAGGCTCATTCTAAGGTAATAAAAACATTTTTCAGTTCATTATGTAACATCTTTATACACCACTGAAAACATAGTTATGTATATTATGTTGCATTTCTGTCAACAGATCATCCTAAAATTTACACATTGCACATTTAAATATACTGTTAAATAATTTAATATATTGATCATTCAGTATAAGAAATATATTTTCTTTGTGTTAGGGGAGGCTTCTGCTGGGTGTTAAAGCAATCATTTAAAGCAACAGTTCACCAAAAAATTTAAATTCTGTCATAATTAACGCTCCCTCATGTTGTTTCAAACCTGTATGACAGTTTTTTCTTTGTTTCTGTGAAACATAAAATATTTTGAAGAAATTTGGTTACAAAATAATTTTGGTTATCACTGACTTCCATTGTATGGAGAGAAGAAAAAAAAGAGGAAAAAATACATTTCTCAAAATATATTTTATGTTGGTTTTGGGTGAACTGACCCTTTAAGCATATGTCTTATTTATTTATTTATTTATTTATTTATTTATTTATTTAACAGAGACCCAAAACAAAGCTAATAAAATGTATCAGTTAATGCCTTAAAAGAAAAGAATATTAACAATGAGTTTAAATCTGTGTATTGTAACGTGTAACTGCAACATTACAATATTTTCCTCACAATTCTGTACTGTCAGCGCTCAACTTGATACTGCTCCATTTATTGCACTTCTTATTTAATGGATGATTATCAATAAAACTGAGTGAGAGAGACAGAAAGTAGAAGATACAAAGAAAGAATCAAAGGTATAGGCAAACACCACACAGACAGTCAGAAAGAGAAAGAGAATGATAGAACAAGAGACTGCTTTAATCCCCTCAATCCTCTCTCCCTCTCTTCTGCTTTAACATTACATCACCCTCTCACTGACCCACTTTGTCTCCCAGTCTGCTCACCACTGGCGGGCTCTGCCTGGTTCAGCCGGGGTCAATAGCCCACTAAAGCCGCCCACACTAATCGCGTTAGTTTTAAAGGTGTGTTTGGATGAGCTTGTCGCTGTGTGGGTGGACATCGGTTAGTGTCTGTGGTGTGGTGTTGTGCTGGATGAATGAGAGAATCAAGAAGGGAAAGTTACACACATGGATGTTTGTGTGGGTACATCTGGCAGTCCTGATCCACCATGGCATCTGCATTCTGAAATGTGCAGGAAAAAAACTTAATCTTAATAATACTAATACTAATCTCAATTTAAGTGTTAAATTAGCAGGAGTCTTCACTTTGCTACAATCCTTGTGAATACATTTCACCTGGTGGCGAAAACAACAAGCTACAAACCTGTAAATACATATTTAGCTTGCACCAAAATCCTCATGACAATGCTAGAAGCTTTTCTGTAGTTCAAACAGTAGAGCATGGCTCTTGCAATGCTATGGTCAAGAGTTTGATTCCCAGGGAATGCATGAATTGATAAAATGTATACTGTGACTTCATGCAATGTAAGTCGGTTATGGATAGATGCATAAATGAAAATGTAGGACAACAATCTAATGTGACTAATTAAAGAAATATCACATTCATAGGATCTGCCAGTAGTTGTCCCAGTCGCCACAATTTATTTGAAAATATCACATAGGAACTAGCAACTAGATACCTTGATCCATTTTGGAGAACTTGGTTTGGTCATATTTACCATTGTTCAACAAATGTTCATGAACAATATCCAGTCATTCCAAGAGGAATCCATACAAATGGGAATTTTGAGGAACGATGAAATTTTTGGTTGTTACAATTTGCCATGTTGACCCACAGAAAACTGCTTGGTTTGAAAGCAACTTGAGATTTGTGTTTCATATGTCGCTACAATATTGACAATAGACAATTGACCATTTTTACCCGCAAAATGTAGCTGAAATTGCCAGTGACTCACTCATTAAGACAGCAGTCACTTGTTTTCTTCCTGAACAGTGTTTTTGAATGAATCAGCTAAATGAATTATTTAGACTTTTTTAGTCTTTACATCACAAGACAGGAAGCATAACATCGTATGGCACATTTACTAATAAAACAAAAATGAGAAAGTTTTGGAAAGAAACGAAACAGACTCACGTAAAAAGGTAAATCAGGACAGCACTAAAAAAGTAAATATTTTGGTATCTATTAGTATTTGAAACTTTTAAATAATTTCAAAAAATCAGGCAGAAATAAAGTAGGGTTTACATTTCTTCCATTTACATGTGTGAATGTGATATTTACCCAATAAAATCACATAAACTTGCAATTCTGACTTTTTTCTCGCAATTTTATATCTCACAATTCAGACTTTTTTCTCTGTGAGATGTAAACTCGCATTTTAAAAAAAAAGGTAATTGCGTCTTTTTAACTCATAATTCTGACTTTTTTGCTCATAATAACGCAAGTTTATATCTCGCAATTCTGGATTTTTTTTCCTCTCAAAATCATGAGTTTGTATCTTACAGTTCTGAGGAAAAAAATTCAAGTGTATGTCTTGCTATTCAGACTTTATAACTCGTAATTGTGACTATATTTCTCGCAATTGAGAGGCAACTTGAAATTCTGACTTCTTTTTTTCCCTCAGAATTGTGAGATAAAAAATCACAATGATCTTTCTTTTTTTTTTATTATTCCATTGTGGAAACAAGCTTTCATACTTATGCTTTCATACTTTATACTTTCATATTAAGACTTGTCATATAAACAGTAAAAAAGTCCAGTGGTGTTGGACTGTTATATTAGCACTCTGGAACACTGCTCTACCAATCAGATTTTAGAACTGCAACTAACGGCTGTACAAAGAGCTATAAGCTTTCCTAATGGGTCAATGCAGAAACATATGCACAATCTTGATGATCACTTGTTGTCACACAGCGTGGATCGCGTTTTTTGTCATCCGAATAAAATGCTAACCTGGCATCTGGAACTGGCGAAGCTGCACAGAATGTGTGCTAGGAGACACGTAGCATATTAATTCGTAATCTATTTGACACAATTTCGTCAAACATCACATTATTCTATGATAAAAGGCAGACGCTGTAATGCGCTGATGTGGAGTCAGGCCATCGCTCATATTTAGTGTTCCTACTGAATATGCATCAGAGCCGTAATGGGATAAACACATTATTCAATACAAGCGGCTGCATGGTGTACCTACGGTTCTTTATTTAGACATGTAAACTGTGTGTTCATGAACATATACTTTTCACACGTTTATGGGTTTGGGCACTTTCTCTTTTTTCTCCCTTTTTGTGACCTTGGATGATAAGGCGGAGAGAAAATTGCATTTATGCTTTGTGTGCATGAGTGTGCTAAAGTGATACTAAAAGTCTGCCTTTGGTCCTGCCTTGAGCCTCTAAATAATGAGAGTAAATCTTGGTGTTTAAAGATTGTGTCAAGCAAGTAGAGGTCAGATATGTGGGAGAAGAGAGACAAAAACAGATACAGAGAAAACTGTAGTTGATATTTACATTTTGCTTGCTATGTCATCTTGTAGTTGCACCTGGTTTTTATCCCTTTTAATTTGTTGTTTTTTAATATATATATATATATATATATATATATATATAAGCTGAAAGCCTGGTTGTGTTTAACTGGTAATTGTTTAAAGGCCCAGTATGTAAGTTTCACCACTAGAGGTCGCTTATTCAAAACAATAACAAAGGCGTAGCTTGATGACACTGTGAATAAGTGTGGAATCATGGGAGTTGTCATGGGAGTTGTCCCATAATATGTACCACCATAATATGTGAGGAACATGTATGCACATGTTTGTGTTTTTGAAGGAATAACGTTTATGCGTGGTTATTGAAAAAAACAAAAAACTTAAGTCACTGAAATAAGGCCAAAAAAACAAAAAAAACAATTAAATCTGTGTACACAAGACTTCTGGGTATTGGAGGTTGTAGACTAGTAAAAATTATCTTGCCTACTCGTTCATATAAAACAATATATTGATTTAGTTTTTGTAAGACACTTTTTGTCAAGAAACACAGTATGCGTGGAGGCGTGAATCATCATGAATAATGGGTCATTTACACCTGAGAAGACAAAAGAATCGCATAAAGACTTCTAATGACCTGCATATTAATGAGGCCTTTCAGTCAGGTAGGCTGTGAAAAAACCCTCTGTGATGTCTCAAGCTCATCATGGTGTATATCAAACATACAGAAAAAACAGCAATACTGTGAAATATTATTACAATTTCAAATAATGGTATTCTATTATATACTTTAAAATACAATGTATTTCTGTGATGCAAAGTGTCTGAACAATTATGTTACCTCTAGGGCATTTCATATAGGCTTTTAGCTTAAAAGCATGCACATTTGGAGAAATATTGATGGATTCTCATGTCTATGTCAATTTTCTATACAGAGGAGTAATATTTATTCAATATTTATTGTCATCACTGTGAGCGCTGGATACTGTGTTTTCAATTCATACTTGCAGCCGGATGGCGCTCTGTGCACATTTAGTCCACAAATTAATCTAAAGAAGAACAGGTCATATGACATTCCAGGAACTAACGGCAAGTCTTCCAGAGGTCTCTAACCATGGCTTTAACATCCAGATAAACACTTTTCAAGACAATAAATACACGATTGAGACGATGTATACATGTATTGCCTCAGAATTTGCGTCTGAATAGCGCTGGCTCCGTGGGCGTGGTCGCATTAGCGGATAATGAGCTGAATCACAGGCGTCTGACATGGCTCTCTTTTCATACAGATTACATAAACACAGAATATTTGTTTTCGATTTAAAGCCTGACATTTCAACGTTTCTTTAGACAAAGGGGTTTTTTTTGTGATTAGTATTCACTAAGTTACAGTTCATTTTCTGAGAACTATCAGATTGGACTTCGTTCAGAGGGAGACGAGAGATCATGCATCATGTTTTCTTTATTTTGCAAAAAGCACAACATTTTGTTTTTACTCTGAGTGTACACAAATAAAAGAAGATATTCAACAGATTAAAATGGTGTATAACTCTTTATTGTATATCCAACAATGACAGAGTATTTTGAGTCTTTTTCACACTGGTAAGAAAAAAACCGAGGTGGTATTGTCGGCGTGACCGCCGACCCGAGGGAGTTAAACTTGTGGAGTAAAGCAAGCACTGTTTTACTTGGTGTCAGAGCCCTCTCCAGCTCTACAGCGCCCCACAAATGTATGTAAATCTGTGGTGAAAAATGGAATTGCAGTGCACTCTAATTGATAGCCAATGGGGCATATTTCTGACTGCCCCACTTATTTTCACGTGACCTTACGTAAACCTTGCTTCAGACCAAGACGATATCAATCCGCCTCAGCGATGTGTATATCAGTCTGCATTAAGTCAGTTACTCGTTGGCATGTCTGTTCTTCCTATGTGGAGTAGCGTATCAAATGAATGAAAGTATAAACCCTTTAGTTTAAACATGCTTAGGTGAACAGCCTTTATATCCAGTAGTTATGTTGTGTTTGTTTTAAGAATAGACATGACTTTGTTTCCCTCACTGGAATTCCTACACACTTGCAATGTTTTAAAACAACATTCGGGGGTAATAAATGCTACACTAAGACAATTCTAAGATGGCATTCTATGTCATGTGTACTAAAGTCTGTCAATCATCATTAGAGCACCACCCTCAAGCTAAAAATGCAAGGACATTAATTCTGGCAAAAGTGTGTCTGATGTTTTCAGCGATTATGATATAAGACCCAGACTCTGACCTAAATTTATGGCCAAGAGCCGCTACTGGACTTACTGCTGCTAAGAAAATGCTTGCCCTGAGCTGGAGACCTCCACATTCTCTAGCGTGGACTCACTGGATGCACCAAGCAGAAACCTCCCCCAGTTTCTCTTGAAGCCAATATGGAAGTGACTTAAACTGCAATTCATCGACTGGTCACTAGGGACAGGCTCCAAAAGAGAGCAGAATCTCATTGAGCCCCATGTTAAAATGACCAACTTTAAAGCAGAAAAAAACATGTTTACAGCCTGGTACAAATTGTGGTTTTGGTCTATATAGCTTATTTTACCCTTCATGACTACTGTGAGGGGGGTGAATTTTTTTATAACTCATCCATTTACATTTTAAATTAAAGTTCTGCATAATTAAGGGTGTGGCTACTTGAATGACAGGTGGATTGCTGCTGCTGTCTGTGAGCTGTCACGTTACCTCAGCTAATTCCAGCCGCTGAATTTGGCATCTTTGTCGTATGCCTCTCAAGACACCACAAAATCGGACAGCACGGCTTGGATATTATAACTAAAACTGCTGCACTATTTTGAAAAATTATACTTTGGACGTGGGCTCATTTGTTTGTGAGAGTCCAATGTATACGATTGTATACAGTTGTTCAACATAAACACTGCTCAGGTTGCATAATTTCTTGAAGAACGATGATGGAGAGCAGATCATTCAGAAGAAATGTGATGCAAACAATGGTCAATATATCAATATTATAATGCTTTGCAATGGACGCTCATGGACACTTGTGTGCCAACCAAGTGTAACGGACTGGATTCATCTCGCGATTGCTATTTCATTACAAAGGTATGAAGTCCCGTTTTGATTTTGCGTGTTGTCATTTGCACACCGGACACAAATTACAATATTACTGTTGCTGGAGCATCTATATCGTAAAAAGTCCATAGACTGATAGTAAACCCTTACAACTTTCAAATGATATAGCTTGTTATCTTTATTAATATTTTAGATAGTGTCTAAGATAGACAGATAGCTCCTTAGCCTGCTAACATGATAACATCACGCTAGGCAGGCGTTGTTTCAGCAACCAGGCACCTCAGTTCCAACCATGTCCCGCCTCTTTGCCCATTTTCAGTTATCTGGGAGTGACGCGCAATGACGAGCTGTCAAGATGGCAGCGGCCACTTTTTGGCTTCAAAAATACTCTTCAGAAATCTACGGGTGACGTCACAGACACTACGTCCTTTTTTTTATTTTACAGTCTATGGGATGCATATTTTCTTGGACATTGCGAGCATTGCAAGCTCTCAGAAAGATTACATGGAGCCTCTCAAAGGACTGTCTCAGCATGGATAGATGCAATTTCAAAAATTAAGGAGTGGTTGCAAGATCTATATGTATCATTCCTACTCTATATTTTTATTTACTATGTTTGGATTTTGTTTTGCACTGTTCTTAGACAGTGTTCTTATTTAAATATGCTCTGACAGCTGTCACTTCATATCACAGTATTTACATAATCATACATTGTTTGACATGATAATCTTAACTGACTTTTTGAATTTGCGTCAACTTCAGTAGTTCAATAAAAATGCTTTAAAAATATACTTAAAACAATACTTAAAGTCCCCCTGTAGTGAAAATAAATTTTTAATGTTAATTTTTAATGTTATTTATATGTCTAGGTGGTGTTTTTAATATGCTTTATGATAAACCATGTGCGAATTCATAAGTCAATACCATTGCTGAGTATTTCCTCTTTAAAACTGCAGTGATATAAAGACAGTTTCAAAAACTGTTGGTTTGAAATTGCTGGTGTTTCTTACATCACAAACTACCTTGTAACCAATCACATCAACATGCTGGTGGCCTTTGGCATATCACTAACTATGACCGCTCTGAAGCAGTCTCAAGAGAAGCCAGGTTATCCCAGTATATTTTTCTGACGTTCTGAGTTGTTCAAAGCCTTTCTAACAATACTGATTTTGAGAAGGCAGCTGTATGACTTGTGAACGGGAACATGGTTTGTGTAACATAAGCAACACATTATTTGTTAATTCATAATGTAGTCAAGCAAAAGACTAATATATTAATTAATAATAAATCATTTGTAAAAAAAACAAAACAAAAAAAAAACCTTTTTTTTCAAAATTGCAACAACAATTTTTAAAACATAACTCATTTCCATAAAAAGGGAACAAAATAAGGATATTTTTGTCCCTTTTCAACAAATGATCATGAAAAGAATACTTCGATTAATTAGAGCTCAGAATAAATTTAGATGAACTGTTTTACCCTTTTACAAAACTACAGTTTAAAGTCGTGTTTTAAAAAAATAAACATTAAACATCAGAATTATATAGTGAGACCACTGTAAGCCATGAAATCAAAAAAGACAAAGTACTTGTTACTCACCGAATGCTAGCATCACCTTGATGCATAATGTATTCAGTGCAGGTATAGTGATAATTAAAAATCAACTTGACACTGCAAAACAATCCACTGATAGAAAAAAAGGTTCCAAAAAGGTTCTATATAAGGAAAGATGTCTTACATATTAGGTCTTGCTTGTTTAGCTCCATCCCTAATCAAACACACCTAGACCAGCTTATCAAGGTCTTCAGGATCACTTGAAAAATAACAGGTGCAGGTGATCTGAAGCAGGTTGGAAATAACCTTTGCAGGACAGTGGGACAACAGGAGCAGGGTTGAGAACTTAGGTCTTACATGATTGCATAATACTTTTATATGTAACAGGTTATTTCATTTTTTTCTAGTAATAAAGTATGTTTACGAGCTGTTTAATTCAAAAAATTTAAAAATAATTAAAACTAAATCCATAAGATTATTCTATGATAGGAACCCCTAAAATATATATCTATATATGAAGCACCTGACAGAACCCTATAGCTTTAAGTCTAAAAGTTAAAAATGCACCAGATTCACCTGTTCCTCCATGCTCTGGGTTGTTCAGGTTAGTTGAATAGACTACCACTTATTCACCTCAATTTTCAAATAGTGAATAATCTCATATCTGCAAATTATCTCATTTAGAGCACTTCAGTGTTATGAAAACTGATACGTTTTCTTGCAGGAGTTCTTTGTGGTATAACCATTTCCTTCTATTTTTCCAAACTGCCATAATAGAAGGCTTTACATGAAACCATCATCACCACTTAAGGAGTACTGAGTAATGGCTTCTCTCAGAAAGTTTTGCAACAAAACTTTTTCAAGGCACTTATAGCTTTCACTTTCTGTTAATTGAACCAGCAGGGCCCTGTACATCCAAAAGCTTAGGTATTGTTTTGTAGCCTTTTCTCAAATTTATGCATTTGCTTTAATTTATCTCTTTGGAATGCTGTTTAGTCTTCATTTCAGAGCTGTCTTTCAAATTCCTCCAATATATGATGACTTAAAGATCAATATATCAGCACACCCAGTCAACTTAAGGAGAAAAGCAGATCAAAACCAGCAGAAGAGTTCCTCCTTTTTAGGATCACATGTCCAAAATATGCAAGTACTTGAGGGGAACATCTCCTGCTAAATAATAAACCTTAACCAAAAATTATTAATGATGAATATTTGATTAAAGGTTCAGGGCAGGCTTCTTTATTAAAAGAGTAAAACAGGCTGCTTCAAATCTGCTTATCTACTTTTAATGCAGCCAGATTTATTTATTAACATTCTAGGCCAGATGTCTTCTGCTGATGTCTATGAGTTACCTACTGATGTTTAAAAGTATGTATACTGGGAAAAATAGAGCAAGGTATGGGTAGTTTTATCTCCCGCTCATAATCATGTAACTATAATCTGAGATTTTGGGTCAATGTGTGCAGTTGTAGTGCAAAAAGCTACATGATCCATTTTTAAAAAAAATGTTGATGTGTTATAATAATAGGCAAAAATACAAATATGTGTGTATATGTATGTGTGTATATATATTTATATTTCATTGTTTTATTAATTATTTATAATTCACTGAGTCATCCAAGGATGAAGGTCCACAGAGGAGCTTATGGAGAGTGGAGCCTTGGTGGAGAGGCTGGAACCAGGGAGACCACTGACTGAGCCAGTGGAGGTGGAGATTCTAGCGGAGCCAAAGGGACGAAGACCCAGGATGACAAAGAATGCCTAGACGGACGTGACCATGGTGGAGGCAAGGTCTTGGCAGACCGGGGCAGAGATTGTGGGAGTAAGGACAATGGAGGAACTGGAAGGAAAGAGGAGCCCGGCGGAGCCAGAAGGGTGGAGGGTTGAGGCAAAGCTGCTGACTCGGAAGTCTGAGATGGAGCCAGAGCGAAGATCCAAGGTGGAGCCAGAGAGACAAGAGAGCTTGGCAGAGTCTGAGGGATGACAGTCCATGGTGGAGCTGAGGAAGCGTTAAGCCAAGATGGAGCCGATGGGCCAGAGGTAGAGCTGAGCGATCTACGAGCCAAGCTGATGACTGAGAAGCTCCAGCAGAGCAGAAACCCTGGAGGAGCCGAGGAGCTGGACTTATCCAGCAATGACTTGAAACTGGATGGGACCAGCAAGCAAACACCTCCTCATCCAGCTCATCACGTAATACTTCCTCATCCAGTATTAAATCAGTTGAGCTCCAGCTTGGTTTACGCACCTCAGCCTTGTGAGTGTGGGCAGGGATCAAATTCATTACCTCAAACTCCACTAAAATGCCCTCAACGACAGACGAGGATGCCGGCTTACACCTGGACAGACTCTGCGTTGGGCTTGGGATTAGTTTTTATGGCAGGCTTGGGCTCCGAGTTAGCAGCGGGCTCTGGCTCTTCCATGGCGGGCATGGCTGATGGCTGGCTGGGCTCTGGGTCTGGAGACAAGAATATCTTATCATCCAAAACTAGTACCAGTGCAAGTATGTTACATTGTGTTGACGTTTTTAGATTAAGAAACAAACTATTTACAAAATCAGATACTAGTAACAGTTCCATGGATATTCTGTATCATAGCACATATAGCGTCTCAACTGAAAAAAACGTGGTGCCCCCAAAGCGTTCTCAAGCACATTGTATGAAATGGATAAAAAATTGTTATAAACAAGCGTAGTTTTGTCACATTACACATGGACAAAGATGCGGTATAATGCCATGGATCAACATTAAGCATTTTGGAATGTCCCCAACAAGCTCTTTTAGCAAGGACGCATCATTATTAACATTGTACGCAATACTTGCAACCTCACGCCAAATTTCCGGCCCTGTAGATATACAGATTGTGGGATTTGGAATTGGAAATTTGAATTTTGTCTTGTGATTCTTGACTGGGGTGCACTTGGACTACTCTTCCAACAGGCCAGTGTGCTCTGGGCTGCTGGGGGTCCATTATCATGACTACCATGCCTGTGGTTATATTAGGGAATGTACGGTACCATTTCTGTCCTACCTGCAGGTTCCGAAGGTAATGGTGGATAAAGGAGGACCAGAAGTGGTCAGCTAGCACCTGGGAGTGTCTTTTTTAGGGTATATGACTGCAGGCAGGGAGTTATCTAGCCACCCATGCATGAGAAGAAGGTTGGGTGTTATTGGATCAGGATCAGCCACATTAGAAGACACCCCTGCAAACAAGCCTGCACTGGTCCTTTACGGGCCCACTCAGGGCTAGCGTAAGGGCCCCCAGCAGGCTGCCATTTGCTCATTGGCAAAACGTTGGCCCCTTAGCGCTGGCCCTACACGGGCAGTCCTCACTTAGCACCCAAGAATCCCTCACTGGGCCCACACTATTAATCTACAACAATAAATCTGGCAGCACAGGGTGCCACACATTTACCATTAATGAAAATAACGGTTAATGATCATTAAAAAAGAAATGATCAATGACCACTCAAATATTCCCTAAATCATACTCTGTAAAATGTAAATCTCTTTGATTCTGACCACTACATGATGATCAAATCATCAATAAGTAATCAACTTCATCTAACCAAAATTTCTCTTACAATTTATGCTAAAACAAATGTGCTTCAGAAAGACGCAGTTATAGCAGCCAGAGAACAACTGATGCTGAAAAGTCAAGGGACAAGAGCCCAAATAAAGCAAACACTCACCTCCATAATGGTGACTTTACTATTTTATTTAAATGTACTATTTTCAATAAAACATCAACATCTAAAAGTTTTGTATGAAAGAAATAGTCAAACTGGATTGTAATAAGTAAAGATGCTGAGATCTAGACAGATCTGTTGGCATTTAATGTTCTGTTGCTGCGGGTTACGTGACAGTGTTTTCAGCTTATTTAAATAAAAAGATTTTACTTTACTGACAGTCATTTGACCGTTTTATCATCTAACTGTTTTGTTATTGTATTAATTAAAGATTATTTTTGTAATTTTACATACATTTGTATGTAATTTAAGAAAACAGAAAATACTGTATAAACATACAGCCAAACAGAGCATGGGAAACGAAAGTGGGCTGCCTACACAAAACCTGCATGGGCCCAAAGGTACAAAAGTTGCTCTAGACCCGAACGGGCTGGCCCACACTGGGCCATCATAGGCTTAATGTGGGCAGTTCGCTAGTGTGGACTGCTCACAGAGAACCCGCAGTGAGCCCAAAGCTGTGGGCCTCGCCTGGACAATCCCGCATTGGGCCTGTTTAGGTTTGGTGTAGGCTGGCCCTAGCCCACTGTGCCCGCAAAAAGCCAGCATGGGCCCCGCAGGGGCATGTTTGCAGGGACATACCCGAAGAGCTTTGAATTAAGGACCAGTCCTGAGTATTTCTTTGAATACTGTTTAGGCTCCAATGGTCATAGATAGTGCCATTTTAATGGATCTTATCTCCCTCACAGTAATTCTACAGGGTAGCCACTATGTGCAATAAACCTCTGAAGGGACATCAGAAAGGAATCAGTGTCCAAACTATGCAGAAGATCTAAGTGTACAGCCCAGGTGGTAAGACACTTGTAGAGGATTCCCAACCAAGGAAGGGACCGAAGCAATCCATCCCATTTGAATAAAAGGCTGGCTTGTAGAGACGCAAGCATGCTAAAAGTCTGCCATTTTGGGAATGGTAGGTTTGGCTCTCAGACGTTGGCATTCTGTACAGGCATGCTGTAAGCTGCAGATGGCTGCACTTCCTCTTAGAACCCAGAACTGTCTTCTTATTTCTGCAAACACCCGATCAGGTCCTGAATGGCAGAGTCTTTTATCGTAATCTTGGAGGAGTAACTTCACAGCTGGATGTCTAGAATCTAGTACAATGGGATGTTTCAGGGCAAGATCTAAGGTTTCAGCACATAACCACCAACCCGGATGGAAGCCGTGTCATATTCTGGAGCTAGTGTGAGTAAGCGGCTATTATTTTGAAGAGCATTGCCTGATTTCAGTCGTTGTAATTCCTCAGGAAAACTCTCATTTTGCACCTTTTGGAGTATGCATGTCTCTGCTGCTTGATAAGTGTTCGCTGTACGTTCTCCTGACTCTCCAGCCACCCCATGTAGCTCCTGTACTGTGGCCTTTTCCAATTCTGTCCGTGCCCTGTGCTCATTGCTAGATGGTAGATTTACAGCTACTACTCCACAGAATGCAGATTTTTTTAAGCTCAGATTTGTCAATCTCAGGACACTCTACAGGGTTTGCTTTGCTCTGGTGGAAGGAGCAGGAATGGGGGTCCTTGGCTCCATCTGTTGGGATTAGCAAGGTCTTTCAGAGTCTTTCCTTGTGTAAAGTCGTCTGCTGGATTTTGAACTGAATCCACGTGTCGCCAGGCTGTGATGTTGGTAAGCTCGTGGGTCAGCCACTCTGGTACCTATGAAAACTTTTGAAATAGCAGGATATATCCCAAGGGGTCATACTGACTTGCTAAAACTTTGTAAATAATCCTCATGGTGGGCAATTCCAGCTAAGTCCCAATGTGGACTCCTGGACGTCCGTCTTTTCATGGGCTAGCCAGAGTTCAAGACCATCCAATCTGGCTTCACGTGGAAGCTGGTTAATGACAACTGGCACATTGCTGGCCCATTGTCTCAATTCAAACCTCCTTCAGCTAACAGTCCCCTCAGCTTATCAACCTATTGCTTAGCCTCCTCTGGTGATGACAAGCTCTGCAAGCAAGCATCGTTCTATTTAGAACCTGGCAAGCATGACAGCTTCCATAGTGGCATGAAGATAGGGCATGTCAGACTTACGTAGCAAGGGTGTTGCATAGCGGC
This sequence comes from Megalobrama amblycephala, assembly GCF_018812025.1. Lineage (NCBI taxonomy): Eukaryota > Metazoa > Chordata > Actinopteri > Cypriniformes > Xenocyprididae > Megalobrama > Megalobrama amblycephala. The sequence continues at coordinate 24,358,003 of NC_063050.1, read as the reverse complement.
ATATTTCATCCACCTCTACATGAACTGTCTTGGTTTCAAGCAGCTCAATGGCCTTTTGGTTCTGCTTGGATCTTGTGCACTCCTTTCATTCTGAAATGGCAAAACATCCACTTGCCGCAGCCTTTCAACATTCTTGAAAAGTTCTGTGATTATGTGGGTTTGATCTGCACCAACAAGGACAAGAGGTTTTGCCTTCTCAAAGTACTGCATGTTACTGGACACTCAGTGGACAGCTCGATCCTCCTCCGCCCTCTGGCGGCCGGCAATGGCTCCTCCGAGTCCCCCGTTCCCTGCTCCTCTCCATCATGGAGGACGGCAGCAGGCTCCGGCCCACGGCGGCAACTCCTCCGCTCCCTCTTGGACGGCAGCCACCCCACCTCGACCCAGGAGCTCAGCAGTGAGCTCTCCATCCCACCTGTTGTATCATTGCTCCAGCACCACCGCCTCGGGCAGCCACTCACGGTCTTTACACTTCCACGCTGCCCTCAGCAAAGCGATTCCCCTTAGCAGTGAGGGCTCTCCAACAGCATGTCCCTCCTTCCTCCTGGGTTTCAGCACCAATGTAATGCAGTTTGTATATACGGGAAGAAGGAGGCGGGAACAAGCAAATGTTCAACACACTCTAATAATTCTAAAATAAATAAACAACAAAATGAAAGTAAAATGGTGGCAGTACCTCATGGACGACTGTAGTCAGTAAAGTTATATTACTTAACCCTTTGATGCGTACGATCACACCGGTGTGATCAGTCTTGGCTGGTCCCTGGAACGTATGATCACACCGGTGTGATTAGAACGTTCAGTGCATCATCATATGATCAACTGCCAAATTCAAATGTGCGTGCGCGCTTTGGCTGGTGCAAAAATAGAGATGGATGCGCTCAGCGCTTTTCATATAGGCTATCACAAATATGCAGTGTGTTCAACCACATAATGTTTATTTTAGGTTTCAGACATTTAAATATACATAAGTACTAACAAAACAATACATTTAGAGTTTGTAAAATACACAATGATATAATAAAATGCACCTTTCCATAATAATTAGACGACACATTATATTCATATCAGATGCACATTGTGTAAGTAACTTTAAAGCTTGCTCTATTCTTCTCCCAGTTCACCGGCTCACTTACTTTCATGTATTTCAGGAGAAGTGGATGAATTCACGTGTTGTAAATCCACTGCGCTGCAAACTAACATGGCGGCGCCCCTCACACGTATAGCTCAACTAACGCAATCGTTATAAAAGTGTTTAAACAGCAAAACACATCCACTTGCACATATTTGACAATCGGAATATCAGTTCATGCTATAGTTAACAAATATGTGAATATTTTGAATAAAAAAGGAAAAATGAAATAAAAGCAGATCATCAGTCACACAGCGCTATTGTGGCTGCGGTGTGTCATGTAACAAGCAATGATGCGTCACCATGGAAACAATAAAATAAGTTCTGAATAACGGTCGCCTTGAAAAACTCACGCAGTAATCAAAAAGTTGTCTAAAAGTAGATTATATTACATTAAATATATAATGTAATTTATTACGTTACTAACTACAATTTTTGTAATGTAATTTGGAATCAGTAACCGAATACAATTTGTAAGTGTCACAATCTCAGTCTCCATGCATGTCACCCTCTGCACTACATTACCCAGAATCCTTCCTGGTACACCACCTGCATGTGTTCTACAATCATCACCAGCTGTCATCTATCACCTCATCACCCTGCTCCAGATATAAGGACACTCCACACACACAGGTTTGTTTTGCTATCAAAGTTAGGACTTTTCATAGGCATAATGTTTTTTATACTGTATAAACTGTACATTCTGTCCCCCTACACTACCTCTACCCCTAAACCTACCCATCACAGAAAACTTTCTGCATTTTTAGAAATTTTTTTTTAAACATTGTTTAGTATGTTTTTAAAGCTATTTACTCATGAAATGTCCTCATATTTCATGTTTACGTCATAATACCAGTGTAATAACCATGTCATTATACAAATTTGTGTCCTCATAAATCACAAAAATGCACACACACACACACACACACACTGCTAGGACTGCTATCGTTTGGATTGCGACTTACCTGAAGTATACTCACCTCTGTTTCCTGTCTCCTTGTTCCCCAGTTCCCACTTGGAATACCTCCAAGACAAAGGAAATTTACCATAGCTCCTCAGTGACTGTTAACATGTATGTGTGGATCCTCACCTGCTTGTTCGCTGTCTACCTTCACCGTCATTGCTGCCTGTTGCTTTCACTGTGCCATCTTGACCTTATTGTTTAATAAAGAGTTTAATTGTTAATACTCACCAATCTCCCCAGTGTGTATTTCTGTGACAGTAAGTAATCTACCCAGAACTTATGGTATATCTATGTATTCATTTATGTATGTATTGTATATGTACATCAGCTGAAGTTGTAGTTTAATCAATAGTATTGTGGCAGCCCTATTATTTTGATCATGATTGATTGCTTTGCTGTTTGTTGTAACTCTACAGATCTGCAGATCAAAAGATACTAGCTTTAGAAGTCTTTTCCCCATGCTCTGACCAGACAGATCTGACAGTTTGACTTGATAACAGATGGACAATATGAATTACAGTTGTCTAATAATCACTCTCCGGCAGAATTAATGAGCTGCCGGTTCTAGAAAACTCTGTTATGTTTAATCCTTAATAGAGGCAAATTCTCTGCTTTTTTAAGCAAGTTCTTGACCATGTAAGATTACAAGTTAAGCACTGCAGGAAGTTTGGTATATTATAGCCTCAAAGGTCACAAATCTGCTTGACAGAAATTGTCTCCACTACTGACTTAAAGAAAATAAGAAGGATGAAGCCAGAGTTTATTCAACATGATCAGATAAACACAAGGCCATGCAATCGACATTTCAAACTACAGTATGTATGTATATAAGAAAGAGAGAGGGAGAGATAGGCTATAGCATGTAATTATGTTATAATTATACACATAATATGGTAAATAACTGTATTAAAGGAATCTTACTGTATATAACTGTATATACCATACTACAGGTATTGAATATATTGAATGTAAGTAAAATGATAACCCCTTCATCAACATTACATAAGCACAGGGTTATTAAAGACCATTTCCATGTCAACAAATTCCAACAAAATCACAAAAATTGCACCACCTTGTGGTAGATCTTTTCAAAAGGAGCTTGATAGCAATGAGATGACCTATAAAAATATTCATGTAGAGAATAATTAGTACAGATACATTCAGATTTTGTTCTAGGCCTGTTAAAGGTTAGTGACTGCACATGAAGTAGATCAGATGGTCATTCCTATGTGATCATTTTATGCCTGAAATTCACACAAACCACTTCCAAAGGACAGTCACAAAGGACTTTCTCCAGTGAAATTACCTATCTTTCTGTTTATTTTAATTAAAAATTTCAGATAATTGCAAAACTTAAGAGACCACTGGAGGATGGCATGAGAGTAGGGGACCAAAACATTGTTATTTCTTGCATACACTTCCATCAATTTGTCATTTAATGCTTGATCAGTCCCAGCCCTGAGTCACACTACTCAATGCTCCATTTCTGCACAAGACAACATTTTTAATTGCGCTTCTCTAAATCTGTACACAAAATGTTTTCCCACTTTATTCTGCAACATGAAAAAAAATACGTTTAGGATTGCAGTGCATGGTTTAATTAGATTAAATGATGATTAATCGATCTAGTTTCACACAGGCCTTCCCAGTGAATAACATTTAGCAAGTAAAGTCATGCACTTAAACGTTTGCACATCCATTTGTCCTAGATGCACAGGTTAGCGCCTGCGTAATCAAACTACCTTGCCCTACTTCTGGACTAAGAGCCGTATATACCTGAGCGCATTCATCGCCCCCTCCCACTCGAGCTCTCAATGCAGTAGGAGGGTCCATGTGCACACAGTGACGTCGCTACGCAAGTCTGTCTGAGTCCTCCGCTGTTTTTATTAGTCTTCAGTTGGGCGCCTTCAACAATCTAGCAGCAATGTGCACGTAAACAGAAAACTGTCGATAGGAGGTTTCGGTGAGGTCGCTGTCGAGTGTTGACTGTTGTACGCGTACAGCGCGCTGTCGTTAAGGATCTCGCGTCATGCGCGCGGCAGTGTGCGGTGCGTTCAGCTGTCACAACTGAAACTAGTACATGCAAGCAGTCGCAACACTGGGAATACTTCTAAACACAACTTAACGACACTGTTTAGTGTAATTTTCTCCGTTTTGTCCATCGGATTATAGTGGCCAGCAGTAAAGATAACTGTCAAAATTGGATGTCATAACTACGGTAAGATGTCTTAATATTATTATCATCTCGCTGAAGAACAAACCAGTCCTGTTTGTATGAACTACTGTAAATGCAGACGCGTTAAAAACTTGTCTAAAACTTGGACCCCTGTGCTGTGCATGAAGTGCATTTCCACTTTAAAGCGACGAAAAGAAACATGTAATTATAAATAAACAATAGGCCTATTACAATACTGTAGGCTACATAGTAACAACAATAATAATACAGTTTATCTTATACTAACATCCTTTGCATTAGATTGTATATGTTTTACGTTGGCTAAACTAGATAAATCCACGGCCGACAGGATTTAATTTAATACTTTTTAACACATCATTACTGCTAACGCTTTATATCAAATATCAAAGCCTATATCAGTTATTATGATCTCATTAACACGATCTCCGTCGGTAAGTTCTTCATGGGATAGCAGCTTGTAGCTATTATTTCGCGTAACGTTAGCATCATCTTATTTACTGTACGTGTGCTAAAGTACAGTGAATACAGAGTTGAGCGAAACTGAAGTCAGACAGATGGGGCACAGTAATTACCAGTGATGTTCTGGCTGGTTATACATTGAGAACAGTGGCGAATAAGATGTATTCTTGTGAAAATGCATGCAAACATTCCTGCATACTTTTTTAAAGCATACTTTATTCGCGTGACGTCATGTGATGAATAAAGTGCATTGCAACGATATTTAGTCAGGAGTTCTTTTGCAAAAGAAACAACTGCGTCACATTCATCATTCTGGAGGTCGCTAGCTGTGCAGTGCAGCGTGAAATATCACGCATCCGAAATAACACGTAAAGTTTTTATAGGCTTAGCATAGAGCAAAGTTCGTGATTTTAATGTTATAAAGAATGTCGCAGCAGTTTTGTAGCTACAAAGCTTATAAATAAAGAGACTGACAGAGCGACGGGACCAATCCGTGAGTGGCGTGATAAACTCTTGGCGACAGTGTGTCTGCTTCTGTCCAATGGTTGCGCGCTTAAGCACGGTATCGTGGGAAGAAAGGCGATAGGGGGAAAAAACAAACAAAACATAAACAACGAACTACGTCAAACGTTTAAAGCAACATTGTCGTTACAGTATGACTTTGCTTTTAAAAGTGCCTGATGATGAACTAACTGTATCTCGCTAGAGAAGAGCTACTCATAATTGACTTTGTATGGACGGTGAAAAGTATGTACTGTACATGAATGACAGTTTAAACTCACCGCGGCTCTATTACTTTGTGGCCGGCTTTGCATTCTACTCTTAGTGCTTGATGCAACAGGATGAGAAATTAACTCAGTTTATCAGCCATTCTGATTTTGTTCACGACATTATTTATTAATATATATATTTTTTAAAATCTAAAACAACTCATTAATAAACTCAGCTATTGTTGCTTGTTTTAAGATTCAAACCAGTTCTTTTTACATTCAAACCGTGTCTGCAAAGTGTCTCAGTCCACTATTGCTTTTTGGAGGCATGTTTAGGATGCCAGCATCTGGATGAATTACTTAAGGGGGCATTTGGAATTTCAGAAGGTGCACACATTTGTCATTTCTCCATCTAAATGTAACGCTGCTAAAATGTTGGCCTACTTGTGTTGTATCGTTGCCATCTGAAGGACAAGGATTCACTTTGTTTGAAAACATTCGGTACCAAATGTATAGAGATAAATCATTGTTATACCATTCTATGTTTCTAGATATACAAAAAGAAGCAAACAAAAAAAAAAAAAAAAAAAAAAACATTACAAATAATAATAAAATACAGAAACAAAGAATTCAAGAAACATAGAAATTCCATTTGAAACTATAATACAAAAGATTAGGCTATCACAGTAATGAGACACAGTGCAGTGAACACAGTGAATAAGTGGAAGAGGTCTCAGGTTCAAATCCAGAGTAAGCATAAATATAGCACTATGTCAGTGGATGTATATGAGGGGCGGAGGCACATTTTTATTAACTTGACCTGATCTGTATGGTGATATTATCATACCTCCTACATTTTTGTCTTTTAGCAGGTAAAGGACCTTTTTATGGTGCAGACAGACAGCAGTTGAATTTAGAGGGGGCGGCAAAGTAAAGCACAGGGAGTTGCTCAGAAAAAGTTACCTGCTAGGTCACAATTCATATTCAATGAGAGGGGTGAGTGCATCCCATGAAACTACTTCGAATGTGGAGCGTTGCGTCTGATATTTGCGGAGGCAGTGCCAATATGCAACTGCTCAAAGAAAAGTGTTTCACAGTTAATTTACAGATTTACTCATTTATTGTGGATTCACACAGCATGGTGGGGAAAACTTAGTAAAACGCATGGGAAATCTAAAATAATTTGGTCAAATAAAAATGTTTCAGGTTTTGGAGGATTGTGGTTGGGGTCAACCATGGACTGACAAAGAGGGCATGGTCCCCGTATTCAGGAAGAAGAAGGCAATTACATAAAGCAACAAAAGGTGGCCCATTTAAATCTGAGGATAGAAACTGGTCATTAAAAACAAAATAATGACTATATTAGTTGTGAAAAATAATATAAATAAAGAAGCCGTTTGACATTTTTAAAGCTGAACAAATCCTATAAAGGATTACATTTCTTTGTAATCATAAAATGCAAATATTTCTTTGTTAAAGTAGTATGTCTTATAATACATTTTCCAAAAAATATTCAAATTAAACCAGTAATGATTCTGGTTTAATTTGGTTTGACAGTCAAACTAATGAGATTTATTTGTACTAATCAAAACATTGCCATTTTGACTGCAAGGTCTAAATGTCTCTAATTTATTGGCCCATTAGGTTTATCAAATGATCCAGGTATGGAGACTAAAAGATACCAAAGTTACTGCGAAGGGGCAACTGCAGAAAACAAATGGGCACAGATGCCGAACACCATGGAGTATTGCTGTTCTTCAGAAGAGAATTTGACAAACAGTGATGTGCTCATGGATATTGTTAACTCGAGCAATGCCTCTAGCGTGCCGTCTGTCTGCAAGGACAACAACTTTAAGACTACAGAGACAACAATGCTTAGAGTTAACCAGAATCAACCATTACCTTTTCCCTCCTTCAACAACTCCTTCCACAACCGCAAGTCAGAAACAGATTCAAAGGAGCTCTCCAAAACGGTTGCTGAGTCTATGGGCTTGTACATGAATGCTGCCAGGGAGGCAGACTTTGGTTTTTCCCAACATGGTACTGCGGGAGGGCAGGGTAGCCCAGGGAAACTGTATCCTCTTTGTGGGAAAGCAATTGAAGACAGCCAGCCCAGAACAACTGGGAGCCCAAAGATGAAAGCTCCCCCAGCTTCATTCCCACCTGGGGCCCAACAACCCAATGGTGGCCCTCAGGAGTGTGCTGTGGTCTCTGCCTCAGTTCCCTCTGCACTGGCCTCCGTTCTTTCTTGCAGCACTGATGGGTCTGGTCCCATGTCTAGCCCTACTGGACACAACATGGTGTCGTCCACTACCAGCCCTACCTACTTCGACTCTGATTGTCCATCGCTGGCTTCTGCTAGCACCAACTTGACCCAGGGTCACCACAGCAGCCCCAACACCTCTAGCCCTGTAAAATCCAGCATGGTGGGGTCACCTCCACTGGCTAGTCCACTCAGTGTTATGAAGTCTCCGGTTTCCAGCCCTCATAGTATAGGTAGCGTGAGGTCACCGCTTTCCTGTAACACCAACATGAGATCATCTGTTTCAAGCCCAACAACAAATGGAGGCAATACCTCTAATATTAGACCATCCATCTCCAGTCCGCCCACTGTTGGCAGCATGGCCATGTCCAGTCCCAGGAACTCATCCAGGAGCTTCTCTGTCTCTAGCCCTCCCAGTGGATTGGGCTTAGTTCAAAATGATGTCAACAGCCCTGAGAGCCGAGAGCATGACTTCAAGGGATTTGAATTCCCAAAGGTAGAGAATGTGGATGGGGAAATGTTTAACATCGGCTTGGATGCTATGGGACAGGCCAAATATATCAAAAATGAACCTGGCACTGATTACAGGAGTATGTGCCTAGGCAGCAGCAAGAGCGCTATGCCACATTCTCCATTCATAACTCACATTAAAACAGAGCCAAACAGAGAGGTGACTTGTTCGAACCTTCAGTTTGTTGAGCAGCAGCACTCTCTGGGCTGCTTTCCTTCTGCAGAGACCACATACTTGTCTTTGAGGGATAATATTGACGAATATAGTCTTTCTGGGATCTTGGGACCTCCTGTTTCTTCTCTGAATGGCAACTATGAACCTGGTGTGTTTCCTAACAATGGCCTGCCCAAGGGGATTAAACAGGAAACCAATGATGGCAGCTATTACCAAGAGAATAATAATGTGCCCACGTCGGCTATTGTTGGTGTTAATTCAGGTGGACATTCATTTCATTACCAGATCGGAGCGCAAGGAACAATGTCGTTTTCACGCCACAATTTGAGAGACCAGACGAACCCCTTGTTGAATCTAATTTCTCCAGTTACTGGATTAATGGAGACGTGGAAAACTCGCCCAGGGCTGTCACAGGGGCCTCTCTCTGCCAGGGGGGATGGCTATCCAGGCCCAGTCTGCCTTACTGAAAACATGGAAAGGTAAGATACAAGCAGGGAGTTTTTATTAGTGTTTTGAGGGTAATCTTTCGTACTGTTGTATTGTTGTCTTGTTCTTGAACATTAGATTAATCCTATCCCCCCAAAAGAAAAAAACATGAAACCATTAGAGAATATGTGACAATTTGCTAAAATTAGGCTAAATCAATTGCATTTGTCTGGGAACTCCCAGTCAATATAATCAACTGACAGACAAATGGCTTGCATTTGAAACTCCCTCTCTTCCCTAATGGGGAAGACTTGCCATTTTTGTGGTACACTTAAATTGAAGCAGACCAACATGTGGTCTCAACCCAACATTACAAGGCAAGTGTCCTACTAAGATCCACTATAGGAGGGAAGCAAAGTTTCCTTCTTATCAAGGCTTTTTTTTTTTTTTTTGTAACTGTGAACATAAACATAACTTATTGTGTTGCTATCAGAAGGCCTTGGAAGATATTGTGCAATGAAATATATCTTGTTATTGAGTCCAGCCATTATGCAGCAGCAGCATCATACATAATTAATGGTAGGTCAAGTACCTTTCACTGAGAAACAATGATAAACAAGCAGTTTCTATGAAAGGCTCTTAAACAAACAATGGGAGAGATCGAAGACAGAAAGTTGCTTAATTAATGACTTGAGACTAGAAACCGATCGACTAGTCCATGTAGTCTACAATGAACATGAGGGCGAAACTTTGAATTTGAGATTGGGACCTTGTAGCCATTGCAAAATGAATGCTGAATCAACCACAACAGGCCTTAGGAAATACTCGCCAGTTACTGAAGTCCTAAATGTTAGCTTACCAGACTTTAAGTTATCTGGTTGCATAATTTCTTTAACAAGCTTGCAAAGTGCAAGGAAGCCCTAAACAATTTTATAAAGTATATCCCATCTGACAGGCAAAACTTTTATAAGATTCAGATGTTTGCTGAGTTAACTGAGTGATGCATTAAACCCCCTTTTCCAAATGTGTTCATTTGATGCTATTCTGAGACAAGGCAATTACAGCTAGCCAAGCTCTAGCAGTATAGCTAATGATTTTCACCCCATCCCAGATGTCCTTTGAAACAGTCAGCCAAGCACTCATTCAAAATAATCTCTCTTTTCTATTTTTTTTTCTTCTTTTTTTACCATGCTAATGATATCTGGAATTATATAATGCTAAGTTGGCTAACTATGTCAGTTGTCTATTGGTTGGTAGATTCCTGTCATGTAATTTTTAGCTAAAGAGCAGAGTTGTAAGTGTAACTTGTATAATTCATTTAAACAGGTCATTTTTAAAAAGTCTGTTTACTTAAGAGTGCAGATTCAAGCTGAGCTCACCACTGTAGCACCATCTATTATAGAGCAGTCCCTTCTGACTGGCTACTAGGCTGCAGTGAATTATTTAAGTTTATGATTTACATAGCATACAGTCTTAGTGCTATTTAATTGTTAATGCATGTGTACGCTTTAGATAGGAGGTTACGGGAGGTGTGGTTAAGTGAATGGATTTTTTTTTTGGTAACACTATAATAAGGTTCAATTAGTATATTAGGTATGATGAACTAAAAAAGAAAAACATTTTTTATAGCATTTAGGTTAATGTTAATTTATAAATTTGTTAATTTGTTTCCATTTCCGTTAAATTCCTAATACATTAATTTAAATCTAATAATTTTAATTAGTAACTTTAAATGTAAATATTAACATAAACAAAGATTAATGAATGCTGTATACTATGTATTCTCCATTGTTGTTTTCTTGATAGTATAAGTAATGTTGAAAAATGTGTCAACATTAAGTGTAACTCGAACATGAATTTACATATAAAACAAAAAACAGTGAGGACTTTGCCTCCTCATTTCAGAATACTACTGCATGCCACTGATCAAGAGACACCCATTTTTATTTTTACCCAAAATCTTGACATAATTTGCCTTTGAGTATAGCAAAATTTCCTCTTTCCATGCTGTCACCAAGTTTAAATCAATAACTAACATACTGAGCAAACCATGAGTGAGTGACAGAGGTGAGAGGCGGGGTAAAGGCGCTGATCTGAAAACTTCTTTTTCCATTTGTAACTGAAAGGTTAATATTCAGTATCTAGGGGGAAGGCAGTCAGATAAGAGAAAGAAAGGACTACAAATATAGATAACTAGGTATGAAAGTTACAATGATAGAGCAGTTTACTTTGAAGGCAACCTATATAGTGGGAGTCACATCACTGCTGACAGGATCAAAGTCACCCTCATCCTAATGAGATCCAGCTTAGCCAGAATGTCAGAGTAGATGACAGTCAGAGGTGGGATGGCTCACTGCCACGTCGGCCCCAGCTGGCCCTCAACATCATACATTACGCCTGGTCAGTCAATATGTCTGTGTGTTTTTTCCACTCTTTCTCTCTGTTTTACTTTTATATTTTCTGCCTTTCCCTAATGTGTCTTTCTGTGTATCTGTTTTTTTTGTTTTGTTTTTTTGTTTTTGCCTCCTTCATAAGCCATTAGGTTCATCATAGGAGCCCGATGGTACTCACACAGATCTTTGATATCCACATTAACTATGATCCATTATTGAATCAATCACATGTTAAAAGATTTTTTTTTTTTTAAAAAGCAAGGCTGAAAAGCAAGTGAGAATATGACATAGGAAGAAAAGTGGGGGTGGGGAGAGAGAGAAACGTTTGGTTCCTTCAAGCTGTGCATGGTAGTGTAAGGGAAATCTCTTCATGTCTTTGTTTTTCTTATTCCTACACTGTAAAAAAGTGCTGCCAAAATGACAACCTGCAGTTATATGTTTGTTACAACTTTTTCAACCACTCTGAATTGAATTTTTGATATTGACAATCTAGCTGAAACTGACAGCTCATCAAATCAAGTAGAAATAACAATTATTGAGATATTAAATATTATAATGATGAAGACAACTACAATGTAGCTACGTCTGTTAACCAGTAGAATGCATTTTATTAAATGTCGAATGAAAGAATAAGCTGTTTGTTGTTTGAATACAATAAGGAAGATTGACAGTGAGTATTAATAGAGAGGAATGGAAATCCCCTTTAACCAAAATTATGCAATTGAGTGATGCAGCATACCATAGGGCAGCAGGTCACACCACTAGCAATGACATTTTCAGTGAATTTCAAGCAGAACAGAATGAGAAAAAGCTGTTTACCCCCCCCCCCCCCCCCCCACACACACACACGTAATATATGTGTATAGTTCACCACTGTGTACAATTATTATTATTTATTACATTTATTTTTACTCTACAAAACATGCTCTAGCTTATTTAGGGCATTTTTTACTGATTTATTAGATGCTGAGTGCAGAAATGTATGCATGCAGTTTTGTATGAATTTTTTTTTACATCTGCAGTCAAGGTGAAATTAGACTGAAGCACAGACTCTATACAATATTGCATAGTCATTCAAATAAAGAAAACATAATTTACACTTATTAAATAGCACACTGTCCATTACATTGTCCAGAAATATAGGCTTCTATTGAAAGAGCATGGTAAAACTGTAACTCCTTATAACGTGTATAGTTTTAAATATTATTTAATATAGTTTTAAATATTAAGAATGTATGTTTAAATATGATTAATATAAGGAATAAAAAAAAAAACATTTATACAGCAGAATTCTATATGGCCGGACTGAGTATGGCAGATGAAGCATGTTAAAGAAGCAGCAGTAAAGGAGGATCTTTGCTCTGGAGTTGGGCCAACACTTAATGTTCCTCCAGCAGATGAAAGGGCATATCCCTGTGAGAGCACTAATGAGCTCTTAATTGTATGTTCTTCTACAAAATTACTGGCCACCATAGATTTGATAAATTTGGACGTGGCTGGATACTAATATACCAATTAAATCCCATCCTCACAAAAGCAACACCTCTGTTCATTTGTGACGGGAAGCAGGAATAGAAGGAGGTGGGAAAAGAAAGTGGGAAGTTTGGAGAGTATGGACAGTGTTGAAAACTATGCACTGCTAATTTGGGAGTAACAAATGCCTGTGGCAATGAATACTGCTTTGCAGTTCTACCTGTAGATTCAATCCCAAACCTTGTATAAGAATTGTATATGTATAAGAAGTCATTATGTGTTCCACTGACTCCCAAGAAATATCACTTCAGCCTCCTGTTTACTCCTTAATAAAGACTTTCAACTTTTAAAAAGGTAAATTTATAGTGAATTTTGGATAGTTCACCCAAAAATGAAAACTCTGTGATCATTAACTCAACCTTATGACGTTTCAAACGGGTTGACTTTTTGAGAAATGTCCATACATCTGAAATCAATGGTAACCAAAACTGTTTGGTTACTAACATTCTTCAAAATATATTGTTTTTGTGCTCCGCAGAAGAAAGAAATTTAATCAGGTTTTGATTGACATGAGTAAAAGATTTTTTTGATGAGTAAATAGGGACTATCCCTTTAAGCATACTATAGTGTTAATTTTAGCCTAATCTCAAGAGTGGGTAAATAAATCAAATTAGTAATCCAGCTATGGCAAAAAAGGAAAGCAGTCCACCAATACAGAAAGTGTTCGATCTCTGCTTTACCGGAATTTGGGGTCAACTATATTTCAAATTAAATATTAATTGCAAAATTGGATGTATTTTCAAAGATTTAATACAAACAAGTTATAAATAATTAAATATTTTGCCTTGTTTCTTCTGTTTTTCTAAATAATTGATGATTTTCATGTAGAAAATTAAGAGTTTTTTGTCTAATTACTTGAATTGATTTCCCTTATAATGTAGACAATGGCAAACTAATAGTTGGGATGTTGAAAAGGATGTTAAATTCTCTTGAAGACACAAGGCACTCTATTAAAAGTGCAGCTACAGTATGCTTGGGATTCTGGGTCTGTAATGGCTGTCCTCATTTGAACTTCTTCCTCAAACGCATTTGTTGACGCTGGGCCAGGTTTCTTCAAGGTAGCCATGGCATACCTACCCACATTACAACAGTACCAATCTTTCATGCTGATTAAAATCTCTATTATTTACAAGCATGTGGCCAAGTAACACAATAAATAATACAACAAAATAACAAAAACTATATATATATATATATATATATATATATATATATATATATATATATATATATATATATATATATATATATATATATATTGTTTATATATAAGTCTCTATAAATCATTATGTGGGGTTAGGGTTATATAGTCAGATGGACCATTATATTCAGAATGAATTTAATATGTCATATACTGTGAACTTTCTTTATAATTTAATTAATAAAAATATGATCTGGGTTATAAATTCATACACATGATTGTTCTTCATAAGAATTCAGTAGAGAGTACAAACAAAAGTTTTCAAGCAGTGAGTTGAAAGCTGAGACCCAGACATTACAAACAATCCAAAGTGTTATTTGAATGCATTCTTTGATTCATTTGAATCAATAGCGCTGCATAGGCAGGTCATGTGACCTCTAATACTTCTCACGGAGAGTCACAACGCTGCTGTATTCTGCTGTTAGCTGTGCATGACTGCACAAACAAAGGAGTAACTTGATCATTCACATCAAATTGTAGGTTGCTTAAGTGTTGTGGAAAAGCTTCAGCACAGTCAAAAGTTTGTGGATGAAATCAGGTGAATCAGGCATGCATGTAGACTGGATTGATCGTTAAATTCGGCAGCCATTGATCAAAAAGCACTCTTACTTGTTAATTTTTCAGCTTGAGTAGTTGACAAAATAGGTCAAGCTCAATTAAAAAGGAGAGAGCAAGAATACTGTCCAAATGCATTCTACCTCTCTACACTCGCACAAACCGACCACACCTTTAGTATGCTTGATAAATCTTTCAAAACGGTCAACACTCTGGCATCAGACGTGACCTAGAAATCAAACTCAGATTTCCAGACCTCCCTCTGAACTCATTTGTGGGAAACAAACACAAGACCGTTGAGCTTTGTTGGGTCTTGAGTTGCGCCCAAAAAAAAAAAAAAAAGAAAAGAAAAGAAAAGCCTTTTTGACGTGACTGGGCTATAAGGCATTGGGTCCACAAATAAACGTTGCATGCCCTGGAGACAGCTAGTGACACACTGAACCAGCAGGTAAAAAGACACGGGAAAGTGTCAGATGGCACTTTATAGAAAAGACACTATATCAAGTGTACACATCCACAGTGCAGTCTCAAATACAAGAGTAAACCTCAACAGGAAGTTCAGTGGTTTCTATTACAGGAGAAGCAAAATTGTATGTGGGGTTAAATCAGCAATGTGTAAATCTTTGTTTCAGTGTTGACACCTTGTGGACAGACTAAATTAGGGCAAAAACTATTCAGAGTGCATGTGCAAAGTGCCATACATTGTTCGTTGCATTTAGAAAAACTGTACTGCGTGCGTAGTGTACGCGTAAGTGTATGCGTAAGAACCAAAGCAATATTCACGGTAATATTGAACGCAAATTATAATAAAAATACATTCATATTTAGCATGACACGGGCCACAAATTTAGTGCTGACGGGCCGGATGCCTGTTGAGTACCCCTGACAATAGACGAAACTTTAGTTTAAATGAATACAAAGGCATTTTTATTGGTCATAACTTCTGGAAAAAAAAAAAAAATAGCGTAGACACTGGACAAAGATGAAACTTTCTAGAGTACATGTGTCGACCGCCTGCGTTCGCACACGCCATCAAATGGAGTATACTTTGAAAGGCTATGCGTTCAACTGTACGCATACGCTAGCATTCGCGTAAAACACTAAGTATACTTTGGGCTTTATATCTCACAAGTTGTCACAACTGCATTTTAAAGGGTTAGTTCACCCAAAAATGAAAATTCTCTCATTAATTACTCACCCTCATGTTGTTCCAAATCTGTAAGATCTTCGTTCATCTTCAGAACACAAGTTAAGATATTTTTAATAAAATTCGTTGGCTCAGTGAGGCCTGCATTGACAGCAGGATAATTTACACTTTCAGTGCCAAGAAAGGTACTAAAAATATATTTAAAACAGTTCATGTGACTACAGTGGTAAAGCTTAAAAGTAAACAAGTACAGTCGGAAGCTTAAATGTACAGTCGGAAGCTTTACGAATCTTTTGTTTCAGTGGTTCAATAGTCACATGAACTGTTTTAAATACCTTTCTGGGCATTTGAAAGTGTAAATTAACTTAATGTCATTGGAGGCCTCACTGAGCCATTGGATTTTATCAGAAATATCTTAATTTGTCTTCCGAAGATGAACGAAGGTTTTACGGGTTTGGAATGACATGAGGGTGAGTAATAAATGACAGAATTTTTGGGTGAACTAACCCTTTAATTTCTCGTACTGTAGCTGCAATGTTATCTGCCAATTGTGACTTTATCTCACAATGTGAATTAATATCTCACACACTCTTGCAACTTTCTCATATTTGCGGCTTTATTTCTCATAATGTAACTATAGCAGTTGCAAAATTATTTCTCATAATTATGACAACACATACAAATTTATTTCTGATGATTATGACTTTCACATAATTTTCACATAATTGTGACATTATCTTTCATGGTATAACTATATCTCGCAATTGCAAATTTATTTTTCATTAAGACTTTATTTCACATAATTGCAACTCGCTGTACACCTGACAATAGCAACTTTTTATTTCACAGTGTGACAGTGTGACTTTGCTCATTTTAAACAGTTGTGGTAATTTCCTGCAATGTAACTATTTCGCAATTGCAAATATATTTCTCATGATTATGACTTGATTTCACACAACTGCAACTCATTGTACATCTCACTATTGCAACTTTATATCACTGCATATCTCACTATTGAAAAGTGTGACTTTTTCTTATTTTAAACAATTAATTTTTTCTTTTTTAGTCTGAGGCAGAAAACTACTTCCATGCATTTTAGAATATCATGTTAAAGAAGTCAGGTAATGGTTAAAACAAATCTATATGGAGAGTGAACTAAGATAAATCACATGATTGTACAGGGTATGAAGTATGCCTCATCTCAATAGGGACTTCTTTCTATGGCAATTATTTTGAACATAAGCACCTGTATTTTGAACCTCATACTCATGAGTGTATTTAGAGCCTGTGGCTATGTAGTGTTGTTTCTGAACACCTGATACAGCTTTGAGGCTGCCCGGGGCTGAGTATGTCAAACCCCCCATATTTCACCACTGTACTCAGCCAAGTTCACATTCTGTTTACCGCCTGCCTTTGTTTCTACTGTCATCAGTAATTTAGGGACAAGCACTCTCTCTTTTATGTGAGATTTGTATTTTCCTAATCAGAGAGAGAGAGACGTGTGGCGGTTTGTTTTGTCTTAAGGAAATTAAACAGCCAGTCTCTTGTGCCATTGCAAACTGGAATGTTCTAGATGTAAATTCCTTGTTTGAAGAAAGAAAAGTAAGAGGATTGGTCATTACACTGCAGTTCAAAACTCCTGACCTGTCAGGGAGGGAAAGATTGTCTTTGATGGTAATACCCTTGCTTAGGACTACATCTTCATTATGAAATGGAGTATTTTATTATTGTGTTATTTAATAAGCATTCCAATAAGCATTTAAAGAGATAGTTCACTCAAAATTAATATCCTGTCATAATTTACTCACTGCCACGTTGTTTCAGATATGTACAACTTTCTTCTGCGGAACATGAAAGAAGGTATTTTGAAGAATGTTTTTGTCCAAGTCTTTGGGGTTCAAAACAACATTGAGACCTATTAAAGGGTTAGTTCACCCAAAAAAGAAATTTCTGTCATTAATTACTCACCCTCATGTTGTTCCAAACCTGTAAGTCCTTTGTTTCTTCTTTGTTTGTTTGAAGAAAAACATTTATTTAATAATTTGATTTCCCCCCCACTTTCAATTCTTTTCCTTCAATGAAAGGTTAGATTTTTGCTAATTTTATGAATTAAAGATCAAAAGGATAAACAATGCAGATATTATATATATTGTATATATTGTATATTGTATATATATATATACAGTGCCCTCCACAATTATTGGCACCCTTAGTAAATATGAGAAAAGGTGGATGTGAAAATAAATCTGCATTGTTTATCCTTTTGATCTTTCATTCAAAAAATTCACAAAATTGTAACCTTTCATTGAAGGAAAACTGTTGAAAGTGGAGGGAAACTTACATTATGAAATAAATGTTTTTCTCCAATACATGTTGGCCATAATTATTGGCACCCCTAGAAATTCTGATGAGTAAAATATCTCTGAAGTATATTCCCATTCATATTTACATTTTTTTTTAGCACACCAGGGTGACTAGGAGCATGAAATTGTCCAGCCATGACTTCGTGTTCCACAGGAATATAAACCTGAGGAAACACAAATGCCAAATTCCCGTAATCATTCATCACAATGAGTAAAACCAAAGAATATAGTTCTGATGTGCAGCAAAAGATTGTTGGGCTTTACAAAATAGAAAGTGGCTGTAAGAAGATAGCTAAAGCATTGAAAATCCCCATTTCCACTATCAGGGCAATAATTAAGAAGTTTCAATTAACTAAAGATATTACAAATCTGCCTGGAAGAGGACATGTGTCTAAATCATCCTAATGCGCGGTGAGGAGGAGAGTTTGAGTGGCCAAAGACTCTCCAAGGATCACAGCTGGAGAATTGCAGAGATTAGTTGAGTCTTGAGTCTCAGAAAGCCTAAAAAGAATTATCAAACAGCACCTACATCCCCACAAGATGTTTGGGAAGGTTTTAAGAAAAATCTTCTGCTCTCATCCAGAAACAATCTCCAGTATATTCAGTTGTCAGACAAGACTGGAACTTCAAATGGGACCGGCTTCTATGGTCAGATGAAACTAAAAAAATAGCTTTTTGGCAGCAAACCCACCAGATGGATTTGGTGCACACACGGATAAAAAGTACCCCATGCCCACGGTTAAATATACTGCTGGATCTTTAATGTTGTGGGCCTATTTTTCTGCTGGAGGTCCTGGACATCTTGTTCAGATACATGGTATCATGGATTCTATCAAATACCAACAGATAAAAAATCAAAACCTGACCGCTTCTGCTAGAAATCCAATAATGAGCTGTGGTTGGATCTTCCATCAGGACAATGATCCAAAACAAACATCAAATCCAACACAAAAATGGGTCACTGAGCACAAAATGAAGCTTCTGCCATGGTCTTCTCAGTTCCCTGACCTGAACCCTAAAGAAAATGAGTGGAGTGAACTGAAGAGAAGAAGCACCAACATGGAGCTGGGAATCTGAAGGATCTGGAGAGATTCTGCATGAAGGAATGGTCTCTGATCTCTTGTCAGGTGTTCTTCAAACTCATCAGGCATTATAGGTGAAGACTCAGAGCTGTTATCTTGGCAAAAGGAGTTCGCAAAAAGTTTTGAATAAAAAGGTGCCAATAATTGTGGCCAACGTGTTTTGGAGAAAAACATTTATTTCATAATGTGATTTTCCCCCACTTTCAATTATTTTCCTTCAATGAAAGGTTATAATTTTGTGATTTTTTTGAATGAAAGATCAAAAGGATAAACAATGCAGTAAGTAATTTCTGAGAAACGCTGTTGAAAGTGGATTGAACCGAGCACCTAAACCCATTTGTAGCCAATCAGCAGTAGAGGGCATACACGCACATGATGGGGGAGGAGAGAGAGTGAGCAAGAGGGAGAATTGAAGAAATACTGTAGAAAGAGAGACATTACAAATGAGAAAAGCTCAGAGGAATATCAGTGGAAAAAGAAGGGATATGATCAGGCAAGAGCTTTAGGATCCGCATTAATATTAGAAAAGCTTTCCAGCGCTGCAGAGCGCTAAGTGGGAAGGCCTGAAAATGGATGCCGAGTTTGAGTTGTTTCTGCTCCATACGCAGTTAACATTGGTTTTGCCATGTTTCACAGAACCAAGATATGCTGTTGTTGTACGTTTAGCTATTGTAACAGAACAGTTTTGAGTGTCATTGTTTGTCTGGAGCTGGTGTGCTGCTGGTGACTAAGAGCAAACTCTTGCTTATTCTCTTGTGTGCTGTATGTTCATTTTTTTCTTCTAGTTCCTTGTCATTCGCTTTATTTTTCATGAAGCATTATTTTGCTTTGCTTTAGCTATGATAAAGAGACATCCACTCTTGCATTGCATGTTTTATTTTATTTTTGTTTTAATTTTGTTCATTTTAATTTTTACTAATTGCTGTATCTATTTGGTTCCTTCTTGCCTGTAAAGCACTTTGAATTGCATTAATTTGTTTAGAAAAGTGCTATATAAATAAAATTTGCTTGCTTGCTTGCTTGTGCATTTTGGGGGCGGAGCAATGAAGGGTGGGGTGTGTTTGCTTGGGTTCATTTCAAATATCAAGTGTTTCTCAGAAATCCCTCACTGCATCTTTAATGCATGCTTGATGCGTCACTGAAGCGCATATCTGATGATGTGATGCTCAGATCCAGTACCATGATATGTTTTAATGTATCATGCAGTTACTTCAGCCACAAAAATATGTGGAAATAAAATGCATGTGAGGATCTATTATACAACAGCATACAATCTACTATTTAAAAAAGGAAATCACTGCATCAGAAATGTCTGTGTCATACAATTATGAATGCTTGTAATGGGGAAGTTTTTACCACACAGACTGCAGTAATGACCTAGATTTCCTACTTTGTTCTATAGAGCATGGCCAATGGGGTAATTGTTGGGTCAAATCCCCTCCAATGTTCATCAGCCGAACGATAAACGATTGGGCGGATGAGGACAAAAAGTGCTGCTTTTATGGCAATTCACAGTGTCCAGCCTCCCCATTAACCCACTTTACTGATGTCACAAGTCATCTGAATAATGCTTTTTGTATTCCCACAGCCAGTGTGTTCTACTCTCCTGAACTTCGTTGCAAAGCTGTGTTTGGCAAAGCTAAAGTCTTTTGAGAAGTACAAGGAACTCTGTCCAAGTTGTTATTGACATGTTTCACATGCCTCAAGTGCTTCCTCCATTCCGATACCTAAAAAGCATGTGCCAGGTTTTGGGAATGTGTGTCAGGGTGGTTTATGAGCACTGACACCATTCTTCATGTCTGTTTGCCAGCACACATGGAGGAATGGTTGGGCTGCATCCATCTTTAATGTACAGTAGAAATAAAACGAGTCCAACGAATATGTGCATTACACAGATGTCCATAGATATACAAGAACACACACATATGCTGGACACAATTTGCCAAAGAAAAAAAAAAAAAAATGTTATCATGTCGTTCCAAACCTACAGGTGTATGACTTTTTCTTCTGTGGAGCACAAAAGAATATCCTGGCCATTCTTTTCAATATAATGAAAGTGAATTAATGATTGAAACAGCATAAAGGTATCATAAAAGTAGGCCATATGAAACTTGTGCTATACAGGGTTCCTACGCAGTTTGAAAAAGTATGAAATTTGATTTGAGTAATTTCCAGGTCTGGAAAAGTATGGAAAAAATAAATCAGAGTATGGAAAAATATTTGTGTTTCCAGACTATTGGCTCTATTCAGTTTTCTAATTTATCATACCAGCAAACTAGTGACTTTTTGGCGAAATTAGCCGTTTCGAATCAAAATACGTCATTTATGTGAATTGTTTAGATCCGAAGAGTTTTTTTTTCGGGGTGAGTGTGTGCGTCACAAGATTCTCATAAGAATCGAAAATGGGCTACTTTCCCATAGACTGGAGTGAGTCACGATCTTTCTTGGTGCTCTGTGGCGTGACAGATCGCTGTAGCGCTCGTGAACCAACCATCTCTTCCGCTTTACTAGTTACAACACAAAATAAACATGATTGAACATTCGAAGGTATGTTGAAAGATACAGTACAACTTACCGAAATCTGTATCATGTCACATGTAATCAATCAATCAATCAATCAGTGTTTCAACCGCAGAAAGGCGTCAATAAAACAGCATGTAAAAATGTCACATTTAGCCTACCTCAGAAAAGCCGTTCAATGTCCAAAAACTCATTATTCATCTACAAAAATGAACTTTGAGAGGAGCATTTTGCTAAATATATGCACTATAGGCTATTGCATATTCATTGTATTTGTACTTAAAATGTGCTTCAATATTGAATGTATAAATCTGTGTCATGACAGCCACCATTTAAATGTTTAGGCCTACATAAAAAAAAAATAGAAAATAATTGTCATTAAAAATGTATCATAACGTTATTATAAAAACTTCCTTATGTGTAATTTAGCCTATTTGTAAGTAGCTTACAAATCAATTTTAACCTAATATTATAAAGATGTACCAGCTGTGGTTGCCTGTACAGTTTACAGTATTAGTTGAGAGAGAATTTTTTTCTTTGAGGAAATTTGCCATGTACTGTACCTGATAGGCCCCAAATTAATCAATACTGAATCAAAGAAAAGTGTGTCACTCCATACTTTTCCATACTTTTCCAAACTGCGTAGGAACCCTGTATAGCACACGTTTCATACGGCCTACTTTTATGATACCTTTATGCTGTTTTCATCATTAATTCACTTTCATTATATTGAAAAGAATGGCCAGGGTATTCTTTTGTCCTCCACAGAAGAAAAAGTCATACACCTGTAGGTTTGGAACGCTGAATGCAAATCAAAATTATGTCACAAGCTTCTGAATCAAAATCGCTTTCAGTTGTGAAATTTGTCAATGCTCAGCCCTAGTGCCAATATTTTTTTATTTGAAGCAAATGTTGTTTTTTCCATTTATGTTCTTGTCAGAGGTCACCAGAATGCTTCGTTTATATGTTAAAATCACAAAAATCTTCTCCTGGGGGAGGATGCCCCCAGACCCCTCTACAACCATTTAGTTCTTACATGTCATCTTTTTCACCTTTCTTGGCTTTGCAGATATGTTTATAAAGTTATACATTTCTAAAATATTAGGGAAACTGTCATACTGCGCTTGTGTAGGCTACTCGTACTCGTAGGGTACTCTATAGAAATGCTTCGATAACAACAACCAATACCGACAACAGAGCAAACACTGTATGTATGAATGTAAGACCCGGACTACAAACATGAAGCAGAGAAAACATAGAATAGGCTTATCAATGGCAGAAATCTTTTGGAAGGAGGTCTGGAAATTGAGTATGGAAAAGTATGTAATTTTGAAATAGAAAATGTGTAGGAACCCTGGCTATATTTCAAATCTTCTGAAGACATACAGTACGATAGCTTTGTGTGAGGAAGATATTGAAATTGAAGTCTGTTAACTATTGCAACCAGATCACTGATTTGATGGTGTTAATTAATCAGACATTGCTACTTCTTTAATTAACGTACCAAAAATAGCTGGACTGAGGGCAAATGTCAAGATTTTCTGTAAATAATTTATATTCTGGTTTGTTTGTCACTTGAAGCTATTATACGGCTTCAGAAGACTTTGTATAATGTAGTTCATGAGTGATATGGTCTATTTGTATGATACTTTTATTAGGTGCTTTTTTGAGCTTGATAAGCTCAGTCCTGACCCATTTTCATTATATTGAAAAGAGCTGCCAAGATATATTTTTTCAAAAATTCCCCTTGTGTGAAGAAAGCAATATGGGCAGTGCAAGTAAATAATGACAGATTATTTTCATCAAGTTATCCATATACGAATCCAGGGGGTTAATAAAGGCCTTTTGAAGTGAAGCGATGTGTTTTTGTAAGAAAAATATTCATATTTAAAACTTTATAAATTCAAACAACTAGCTTCCGGCGGACGGCCGTACGCAGAACACGCAAGTCGACTTGCGCCAAATTAGTAATCCTCTGGCGCAATGTATGACGCAAAATGTAGGAGTATCGTAAGCTTAGACGCCTTTCGCGGTGCAACAAATTTAAACTCCTCTTCTCTTATATTGAAATCCTCCGAAATTTTTCTTTAAAACATATCGTTTTAGGCTTATAATCCTTGCCGGTGATTTATTTTGCTCTATCCTCTGAGCTTCCGCGTTCATTACGTCATTACGTTGTGCGTCAGGTCAAAGGATACTCTTCCGCCACAAATCGACTTGCACATTCTGCGTACGGTCGTCCACCGGAAGCTAGTTATTTGAATTTATAAAGTTTTAAATATGGATATTTTTCTCACAAAAACGCATCGCTTCGCTTCAGAAGGCCTTTATTAACCCCCTGGGGTCTTATGGATTACTTGGATTTTTGAAGACAAAAGTACTTCATGGACCTTTTCCTAGAAACGTTTCCTCAATCAGAAAAAATGAACATGCTCTCTTTTTTCCAGATGCTCATAAACTATATTTCATATAGATGACAGAACACAGTTATTGAAACAGAGTGATATTGCATCTCATTCAGTCTTTTGGCACATTTCAATATTTCAAAACCACTGGGATTCACAGTTGCAGGTTAATTCTCAAACAGCTTTGCACTATTTCATGTTAGATCCTCAGATAATATCCCATTTGTCTCTGCAAACCTCAGCTAGACAAACACGATCACATCCAGTATCTTCTTGTTTTCTCTGCAGTGCTATAATGTTTATTAGATTTCACTTTGTGGTTGTATTAGACATGCACAAATCAAATTTGTGCATCCTCAGTGGGACACAAAACATTTTTTTAAACTGGGAAAGAGCAAAAAGAGAAGCAAAGGACTATGTGAATTACACTTTTTATTCCTTTTGAGTCGGAGCAGCTGAGGTCTCAGGATCTAGGACCCTGTGTGTTACAGTAAAGAAGAAAAACAGAGACTCTTTATCTTCCTTGAGAATGGCACCATAAAATGTGATGCAGTATTAAGACTAAAGGTAAAAAAGATAATGAAAGTCACCTTACTAGCATGGGAGCTAAGAGCAGACATGCTGGGTCTAATCAAGCGCCTCTATCTTTGCACCTGAGGCTGTTTTTAATGACTTTAACTAACTTCCTTTGTAATGAGCCAGGAAAACAGACCGTCGGCAATGACACGCAGGCCTGAGAAGGGGCTTCATAGATAATCAGGCTCAGTCCACCTGCTATTAGTGGTTGTAGTGACAGGATGCCACGAACAAAAATGTCTTGGAATTTGCCATGCCCTGCCTGAATGCTGAGTCACTAGATATCGGGGAGTCAGATTTCGCCCAAGGGTTGTACGCTGAGGAGTTTGGATCCCTCAGTCTCGATCCCCCCTGAGAATCATGAGCAGTGGAAACAAGGGCATGTTGGAATCAGGCAGGAGGGGCTACAGTCCCTCGGGAGCCCTTAAAAATTCTCCTTAGCACTTAACGCTGAACTTGAGACATAATAGTTGGTGTGCTGTTTAGGCATGATCTCTTCTCTTGCGATGTTAACTCTTTCAACACAATTGTTGTCAAGCCATGGA
This sequence comes from Megalobrama amblycephala, assembly GCF_018812025.1. Classification (NCBI taxonomy): domain Eukaryota; kingdom Metazoa; phylum Chordata; class Actinopteri; order Cypriniformes; family Xenocyprididae; genus Megalobrama; species Megalobrama amblycephala. The sequence goes on along the minus strand of NC_063050.1, from coordinate 24,332,847 downwards.
TGTCAGAACGATTTAGTGGTGGCAAAAATGCTTGGTAAGCTCTTTTTTTTTTTCCCCCCCTTCAGACTTTTTCAGGACACAAAGTGTTTTTAAACTGCAGTGAAACTGAAAAATAAGGTGATGTCTTGTTAACAATGTATACATTTCAAAATTCTCTTTTGAACATTGCACAACAATTTTGTTAATCAGTATTTTAATCTTACTTTAAGCAAGATAAATTTACTTGATTATCAAACCAGTGTAATAAGCCTTGCTTTCAGAGAATAAAGAAAATAATTTTAAATAAATAAATTGAATTATATCAATATACTTTAAATAATAATAATTAAAGTTAATATTTTTCTTATCACTTTGGCATTTTTGGTCAATTGGTCTATGAATGACATGGCTGCAGGTTACAGGTTGCCGATTTTTGGTGGCAACATTTAATCATCTCCTCACTGGGATGGTTGCTGCATGATGCTTGTGAAGTGATATTATTGCAGCACATTAAGGTAATTGGTCTGTACTTGAGAAAAGAGGAGAAGCATTTATTAGGGGTTTTCACTCTGCAGTCATTTCATTACTGCCGGTGTCCTGCACTGGTCAACCATGTAGGCCTACGAATGGGAACTAAGAGACAATGGATGGAACATATACACCGGCGCTTATGAGCTCTACAGTGTGTGTTTTATTTGCTGCATATGATAGTGATGGTTATATGACATTGTGTGTCATCCTTTTTTTTTATTAGGTTGGCAATATAAAATCGATGATCTGATTTACACTGTCATCGATAGCCAGAGGGAAATTTCCTTATTGCACCAAAGAGATGAATAACACCCTTGAAACCCTAAAAAATAAACTCACACCACTGAAAGATTGTTGATTTATAAGGCTCTGTGAAAGTAACCTTTCGCAACTGAGTGTAGAAAGCAGAAACAAAGAGCTGAGGGAGCAGTTTAGCTTAGCCTCGGTCAATGGATAAGTAAGATTTATGGTAGCTTTTCTAGACCAACAAATTCAGCATAATCTGTTTTCAATCATGTCATAAAATTCCATGACATTTTATAGTGTATATAGCTTAAATTTAATATTTACTTTGGGTAGTCCTGACAGGGTTGTCACACGTTTCAGTAGTCTCAATAAAATACATGATTCTCAATACCAGTTTTTATTTCACAGTAAAAACTAATATTAAACACTCTTTTTTTTTCTTTTTTTTTTTTTTTTTGAAAAGGTGGTAACACTTTATTTTAAGGTGACGTAGTTATATGTTACTAGTACATGTACTTACTATAGTAATAACAGTAAATTATGCATAATTACAAGTAACTAACCCTAAATTAAACCCTAACTGTAGTACATGTAGTTAATTAATATTGCTTATTTAAGTAAATACAATGTAACTATTTCAGCAAAGGTAAATATAGATATAAATATAAAAATAAATACATAAATGACAACAATGACAGGTATAGCTTTTTTCAATAATAGTAATTTTCAAGTAATAAAAAATAGCAAGAAAAACAACTAAACAAATTACAAGAAAATAAAAGCAAAGATGCAAAATGAATTACAAGTTTGCCAGGTATTTAACAGCATTATCTGTTGCATGGTTTGAAAAAAAATTACATTGCAATAATTAGTTTTTCTGCATTATATAGTATATTGCGATATTAAAAATGTTGGGATTTTCAACAGATGACTTGAATAGTTCTATGTGGAGAAAAAATAATCAAAAATCAATTAATCTAGAACAATTGGGGTGATTTTGTAGGGAGGGCATTTGCATAGAGAATAAAAATGCATTTGAACTGCAATATTATAACGGAGTGTCTATTTACACTAAGTGCGAATAGCGTCCCTTGTTGGTAAACGCTATTTACACTAGCTCCGCCCATCAATGTCTGGTTGGGACACTCATGTTTTAAAAAAGACATACGGAGTTCAACGTCTTCAGTGCCAGGCTCGCATTTATTTTTAATAAAAATGAAAATAATGTCCTAAAAGTGGAGGGTTTTTATTCTCCCAATAAGGTAGCATCCATTTAATAATTTTAATATAATCATTTCATTTAATGTAATCATAAATATAATCATTTTCATTTAATTTTCATTTAATATAATCATAAATATAATCATTTACACCCTATGATATTATTGCATCCTGTTAATTTACAAAAATACTGAGGTGCAAATAGTATCTGCCGATATAAAGTATAGATAGCATCTAATTACTCTTATTGCAAAGAATACTTTTACATGGTGTAAATAGAATCTGTCGCTATTTTCACCTAGTGCAAATAGCCGCTGCCAGTATTATAAACAATTAGCATGTAATAATAATTCAGTCAGCCTGGTGCACGTACGAGTTAACTAAAGTTCTGCTATGGTTGTGGAACAGAGCAAGGCAAGGCAGTGGCAAGGTTTTCTTTTGAACCTCTATTTCCAAAATCTATGCCTATAATTATTATAAAAGAAAGAAAGGATTGCTTAAACTGTGTGGATGTGGTGAAGGGAAGGGAATGAAATTGAGAGCACAAGCCATGGTCTCTTTTCAGACATAAACAAGGGTCAAAATATACATAATCATTCATAAACAACCTGAAATAGATTACATGTAAGTCATCTCTAACTAACCTGTGTGGTATACAGACTTTAAATCTATTTATAGAATCAACAAGACGTTTAGCCAAGAAATAAAGAGTACGGCCAGCTATCCTTGCCTTATGTGAGCAAATCAGACCATTCGCATTTCTCTTTAGCAACCATCTGGGCATTTCAGTTCATTAAATCTGCTCTAACAAGATTAGATCTAGTGCAAATGCTCAACAGACGGAACGCTAGAGATGAAATGTGCCTATACTGCTGCTGTTCATCCATAGATTATGTCTATGGCTATTTTTTTGTAAATAATTGGAAGGAACATTTGTGTGTGTGTGTGTGTGTGTGTGTGTGTGTGTGTGTATCAGCAGCATTACAACAACAGTTTGACATTAATAAAAATGGCATTATAAAGTATAAAATTACAACTGCTGAGTCATGCATTGATAAAGGTCAAAATCAATGGATAATCCACTTTAACTAGTCCTTTTTAACAGGTGCTAAACTACAGGTATCCTTACACTCACAATCATATAATTTCACATTGATCAAGGTCAGTCACAAAAAAGTATTGGTTTACCCTTAAATGAACAAATCAACCAAAAATGAAACTTTTGACATCATGTAATTTCAAACCTTAATTTCTTCTGCAAAACATAAAATAAGATATTTTGAAGAATGTTGGTAACCAAACCATTTTGGTCACCATTGACTTCCATTGTATGGACAAAAATAAATAAACAATCAGTCATACAGTGGTGCATTTCCCAAAAGCATCATTAGCCAACTATGGTCGCAAACTTACATGGTTGGAATTACAGCTCTGAAGCTGTGGTTAGAAGCATAGTTTCTTGTCAAAATTATATGTGGACTTAAATAGATCATGCTTTTGGAACAATAACCAAGGGCACAATATCTTTCATCCCATTTTAATCTATATGTTTTAGTGTATCAACAATCGGTGCCATTTTGAGGAGTGTGCATAAATGCGTTAGGGAACCCTGGAGTATGACGTATGAGGGAACCCAAAATGAATCAAACATCAAAAAGGGAACAAAAACGGGGAAGTAGTCCTCAGTCCATTACGTGACGAAAGCTGCTGACTGAATGAACCACATGTATATGAGAGTGTACAACAAATAATGCATGTTAATGTGATTTTTTTTTTAAAAACTTTCTGTTGTTTATGTAAATTAACTATAATAATATTAATTACATTTCTAACACTTTACAATAAGGTTCACTAGTTAACATGAAGTAATAATGAACGGCACTTCTACAGCATTTATTAATCTTTGTTAATGTTTATTTCAACATTTACTAATACGTTATTAAAATCAAGAGTATTTGTTGTTAACATTAGTAGTGAACTAACATGAACAAACAATTAACAGCTGGAATTTTTTTAACTAATGTTAACAAATACAGTAACAAATGTATTGCTCATGGTTAGTTCATGTTAGTTAATACATTAATGTTAACAAATGAACCTTATTTAAAGTGTTACCAATACATTAATTGCAATCTCGAATTGATTAATTAGCAGAAGTTATTACTCCACCACCTGCATGTGACATCTTTAACAACAGTCCTATATTGTTGAACTAACGTGGGTCAAAGACAGAGGTGCGACTCGTTTCGGTAAACTGTCATGAGCTAGCAGTTAAGCAGTGAGTTATGTCATTGTATGGGAAACGCAGCCCTGGTTTGAAAAGACACGAGGATGCGTATATGATGACAGAATTTTCAGGTTTGGATGAACTATCCCTTATATCAAGATGTTTCTTATGACTAAATTACAGTGCATTCATTTTCCACATTTTGTTATATTGCGACCTTATGCTAAAAATGCTTGAAATTTTTTTTCCACATTAATCTACACCCTATACACAAAATACACAAAAAGCAAAACATTTATTAAAAATTACTCACCCTCATGTCGTTCCACACCCATAAGACCTTAATTTATCTTTGGAACACAAATTAAGATATTTTAGTTGAAATCCGATGGCTCCGTGAGGCCTGCCTAGGGAGCAATGACATTTCCTCTCTCAAGAGCCATAAAGGTACTAAAAACATATTTAAATCAGTTCATGTGAGTACAGTGGTTCAATATTAATATTATAAAGCGACGAGAATATTTTTGGTGCGGCAAAAAAACAAAATAACGACTTATTTAGTGATGGCCGATTTCAAAACAATGCTTCATGAAGCTTCGGAGGGTTATGAATCTTTTGTGTCGAATCAGCGGTTTGGAGCGCCAAAGTCACATGATTTCAGCAGTTTGGCGTTTGACACGTGATCCGAATCATCATTCGACACAGAAGAATCATAACGTTCCGAAGCTTCATGAAGCAGTGTTTTGAAATCAGCCATCACTATATAAATCGTTATTTTGTTTTTTCAAAAATATTCTCGTCGCTTTATAATATTAATATTGAACCACTGTACTCAAATGAACTGATTTAAATATGTTTTTAGTACATTAATGGATCTTGAGAGAGGAAATGTCATTGCTGGCTATGGAGGCCTCACTGAGCCATCGTATTTCAACAAAAATATCTTAATTTATTTTTTACGAAGATAAACGAAGGTCTTACAGGTGTGGAACGGCATGAGGGTGAGTAATAAATGACAGAATTTTCATTTTTGGGTGAACTAACCCTTTAAGTATTCATCAAGTAAACTTTAACACAGTACTTTGCTGAAGCACTTTTGGCAGTGAAAAAGGTACAACAAAAAAAAGTTCTATATGTACTGCATATGACAGGCCTATGAAGTGATTGCGATGGCCATATCACTTCAATACATAATAAGAAACAGACAAGGAGGGTCTTATTGCTTTGGTCAACCTGCAGTCACTTACATGCCTTGAGAGGAAAGCACCATGCACAACATTATCAATAAAAATGCTACCAGGCTCCAGATGTGCCAAGCCCACACAAATAACGCCACACATCTCCAGTGGGGCCGATTGTTATTTAATGTACGATGAAAATACAAATCTCAAATATCTTGAGAATCCATTCATTGCACTTAATTGGATTGAGTGAGGCCCACTCGTTGGCCTACATACATATTGTATTATGCTCAGGACGCTTAACGCAAATGACACTGATCTGATGAGTGACATTTAAGCTCTCAAATCCATTGGGCTGTTGTGAAGGGCTTTGGGAAAAGATGGAGGGTGGGCTACAACCACAGAATGATGCTGCAGTACTTTGTCAGAGTGTTTGTTGACGTGTCAGTTGTGTTTTTATCTCCATCTGTTAAGCGCTGTGACTTTCTCTTTCCACGCTTGCGCATTTTTTTAAAACTGGTTCTTCAACAACTTTTGGAAGGAAACTTTCTCCAGTCTCACTCTCTATTTCCTCTGAAGGTATGCTAGGCAGAGACAATATTTATTCACTTGACCTAAAAAAAAAACTTACTGGAGTTTCGAAAGAAACTGCACTCCTTCGGCCTTCAATAAGACATATTTAATTTCCTCTCACTCTAAGCACGAATCACAGTAAAAATTGGCTGTATGAAGACTGGCTGCTGAGAGTATTTGATACCTATCACATGAAAGGGCTTGCTGTGTTTGTCTAGATTACTGTGTTTGAGGAGATTAGGAATAGATTAGGTGCAGCACTGAAATGACTATGAAATGAGATTATAATCTGTTATCAAGGGTATGAGCAAACTAATTAGCCAGCAAGGAGGAACGCAACAAAGTGGAATTAAACCTCGAACCTGGAAGCCTTTTACACACTCAAAAAAGGTCAAAAAAGGTCAAGGATTTTGCATATTGCCATATTTGTGGGGACATTTTGTCCCCATAGCGTAGGGTTTACCAGGACCACACACACACACACCTTTTTTCTGAACAACCAATGCATCCCACCATGAAATTTCCATGTCTAGTCTCATTAAAAAAGTAAAAGTACACCACGAACCAAAAGCGTTTGCACTTCGGCGTTTCTCTCATCCACACTGTATTTATGCATACCTCTACAACTCAGGACAGTGATACTTCTATGCAAATTTGAGCCTATTTTCATTTCTGTTGGCTGACAAAATGTGAATGTAAAACATTTTCACTAGAAAATTAAAACAGAATTTCAGAATGAAAAATAAAAAATAAAAATGAAAATCAACCTACAAATTGTGGTTATGCTTTATTTTACAGTGCTGTAGTTACATTGTAATTACTCAAATAAGTACTGAGTACTATTAATTAACTACATGTACTTACCATAGAGACAGTTAGGGTTTAGTTTAGGGTTAGTTACTGTCATTACTATAGTAAGTACATGCAGTAACGTGTAACTACACGGCACTGTAAAATAAAGTGTTATACCAAAATTGCTTATAGTCTCTGCATATTAAACTGGGATAGGAGGATTTATTCTAACATTGATAGCACTACATATCTTATCAAGATGCATGTTTTTTTTTTTATCTGTAGATTAACTTTAGCATTTTTTAATTTCAGGTTACACACAGGTTAAATACACAAGCATTCCACACTGATCCCGTGTCTTTCATCTTATTCAGTTTGTTTGCAGATTAACATGTAAACCAATTACAGAGTTGATACCTTCTTTAGTCGGCTCTTGTGAGAGCTGCACTCCTCTAGCATACAAAGAGACAGAAGGGAAGGACCTAGAAGAAGAGAGAGAGAGAGAGAGAGAGAGAGAGAGAGAGAGAGAGAGAGAGAAACTGACACATGGAAACAGAGTTTGCTTGGTTAGTTTCTGTAATTTGGCCCTGCTGGTAGATACCCTAACTAGACCATCATACTGATACTCCATTGATGGCCATGTAACTTTTTTGATGACATAAATTTTGTAAGCAAGTATTTCATATATTGGAGTAGATGTTTTATCAGTGAGTTTATTTATATCAAAATAACTCAAGGCAGTTATTCATGCCATTGATTTTCACTTGTTCAGTGTAATTTTCACCACTATTATCTGATCAAGAGTTGACCACTAATTATATTGCGATCTCATAGTTTCAGTTGATTTGTTTCATTTGCTTTGATATGTATGTATGATGCTACTGATGCTTTGAGTCAGATGGGTCTGTGTCTCTTCATGTTCAGTATTGTAGTACAATCTGTATTAAAACATTAAAATAACTCAGATGTACTTTAAATGTTGTAATGCATGCCCTGCTTTAGTCAATCACGATTGGCTGCCACTGAAGTCATATTGGCAGTCACATGATTGGCCATTTGTATAGACCGATCTCCCCCACACACCCCACCCAAACAAAAACTGTTTGGAACCGAATCACGTAAGTGACCAGTTTTGCCCAACTTTGCTGAAGGTGAGCAGTTTGAATGATTAATGAAGTATTCAGAGCACTTCAGTGAGTTTAGTATAAGAAAAGAGATAAATGCAGAAATGAAAACCGTTCTGATCAAGCAAGCTTTAAGAAGCTGTGTACGCTAGCCGTGCTACTGTATATCTAAGGACTTTGGGTTGAAAGGCATGGCAGAGTCAAAGCAGATGCAGCATACACAAAACAGCAAAGCTGGAGAGGGTATAAAGTGGAGCGAATAAGTGGAACACGTTTTGGAAGAAACGCTGTAGTTGCTCAACAAAAACTTTATTGGCACTTTAATGGAAATGGAAAAAATGGAAGAATCAATAGAATCTAGGTTTTAAAATAGTTCAGCCATGACTTATCAAGCACAGATACAGCTTTAGATTCAGCTGACCCTCATTTAGATTAAATAAAATGGAGGTGCATGAGAAACTGTGTACATGGTATTGTAGGTATTATTAGATATATACATATATATATATATATATATATATGTAACTTCCCCTCCCACATGCAACATCATCTCATCTCTGATGATGTGACTGATGGCGCGAGGGCGGGGCAACCTGTCACTCGAGACTGTCCTTCAAAAAATGACCCTATAGGTTGTTTTTTTTTAAGCTTATTATGACCTATATCATGTTCCCTCTAGCTGGCATAAAAATAATGACAGTGTCGTGTTACGTCTGTTGTCATGAAATTACGTATGACCGTCATTACCAATCAAAATGTGTGTTCATTTAAATGCAATGTGTGGACTTTTTACACGGTCCCTTACCCACCATTTGTCCTACTTCCGCAAAAATAATTTTTATTAAAGACTACACCTACCCCAACCCTAAACCTACCCTTAGTGATTCATAGTGCATATACACTTTATGAGCACATGCATTCCCTGGGATCAAACCCACGATCGCATGATTGCATATTGTTGTATATTGCGACGCTCTACCAATTGAGCTATGCGAAACCCAAAATATGACACAGATAAAAGGGTTCAATGCATGAAAATGAAAATTTTCTGTTGTTGATAGGGGTGCAACTTTAGTAAACGCTCATATGGGTCGTATTTCAGGGAAGTGACAAATGACCTATACGGGCATATTGGTTGGAGGACATGTCACTCACATGAAAACCACAACCATCCAATCAATTCCCGATGGAAAAAATCAGGTCCTGCCCTATAGTTTTTCTTGTTTGAGAAGCTCTTTCACTCAGATAATAGTACATCACCATAGGGAAGATGACTATAGCAACTTCCATTTCATGTCAATTTTAAAGAATTACCTAATGTTGCATTTCACTTAGCAGCTCAATTTTATATCATTCTGAGACTGAAATTAGAAAGTTAAGGCTGTTTTTTTTTTTCTCACTCTGTCTAGCCAGTTGGTTATTTATTTATATACAATAGGTACTGCAGTGGATCCTGCCGGCTGGCTTTAAGGCTGTCTGTGCACAGCCCAGTTTTAGAGAGTACCCAAAGATCTAGTACCAGGTCATCTGCCTTTGAATGTCTGTCACATATGCTAGACATATCCCAGGAGATTCCCGTAGTTAGCCAGAGTCAGAGATTAAGATCTTATGGCCAGTTCTGTATGCATGAGACAGACTTGGGTTTTAATGTAAAAGCTTGTCTGGAGGTGCTAAATGGAAAGTATTCCCATCGGATCCCTGGAGACTGGCAGTGGGAAATGTGCTCAAAGGGGCAGCCTCACCTCATTGGGGCTGGTCATTACTACTGTGTTCTTTGGCAGGGAACCTCACAGAGAAATTGGCAGTTTTTTCTCTAGAAAAAATATGTTATGATAGGTTTTTCTATAAAAGTCTGTGGGTGAGGGTAGCTCCCATGAGGCTAAATACACCAAAGAAGAGTCCACAAACTGATGCAGTGTCACTGTGTAAAAAAAAATGAATAAAATCTAGTAAAAAGCCTGTGAAATAAGGATAGGAAAAAGATGTATAAAGTTACGTGTTTTGAGTTTACAGCATTGTTCTAATACTTTACACCTTGTTGTACAACTACTAATTAAGCAGGGGATTTCACAGTGTACAAGAAGCAACATGCAAGGAGATAACAAGAAATGTGTGGTGTTTTTGTTTTCAAACCTCATTTCGCACTGGGAATTTTCACTCGAGGGAAAATCTATAGGAAAATATACACCATCAAATAAAGAAACCCTTTATTTTTTGTTCATGTTAGCAACTTGACTAGCTCCAAACCTTTGAAAGGTAATTACAAAGGCAATAAAAAAGAAACATAAACTGCTATACAACAAGATTGAATAATTTTTTAGGGGAACTTCCGATCAGAACTTGGTAAACTGTCCATTTTATGTCTTTCTTCCTCGTTTTTCTTTTTCTTTTCCACAAGGTTGGAATTTAAAAGCCTGGTGCTGAGTGTCTACAGCAAAGCCCATGCTTTATTTTCCTCCACTCTTTTAAAACAAAGCGAGACGTACCAAAGGCCTGTCCCGGTGCCTAAATATTTACGAGAGGAGCGGATGATGCCGTGTATTTACCTTCATTGGCAGTCTTGCTTGAGTATACCTCAAACAAGGAGGCACAGTGTTAGCGCAGGATAGTAAAACTGGGCTGGAGATCATCCCACAATCCTCCAGGATGGAAAATATGGGGAAATATTTAAAAGCCTGGAGTGTATTTGGTTGGGCTCTTCTTTGTTTGAGCTGCATGCTCCCATGTTAGGATTCATTAAAAGTTCAGCGTGATTCAGAATGAATATGTGGCGATGGAATCATCCTTGAAGAGAGGGGTAGAGAGGCAATCTGCAGCTATCCCATCTCTCCCTTCTTTGTTATGTAACCGGCCCTCCTGTGGTCTCTCTGACTCAGTCTATTTGTGGTGTCTAGAGTCAGATAAGAGTGCTATTGCATTCAGAGCTTCATCTATCCTTTCCCTTTCTATCATGTTGACATATGGCACATGTGAGTTTTGCTCAATGTTATTAGGTCCAGGTACTGAGAGACTATTAGCCTGTTTCAAAATGATAGAGCCTTGTAAACCAACCCATCTGAGTATATTTAGCTTATCATTTACCTGTCCTATCTGTGTAGAGCAAAGGACACTAACATTGCGTAACATTACTGCATTAACTTATCACAGTCCACAATATATATGCTAACTGTCTCTCTTTAGTATAAACACGGGAATCATTTCAGTGGGCATTTCAGTTGTAGTTAATATTTCTCGAAAACCATTATACTGTTCTTTCTGAGACTCCTGCATGCTAAATTATTTTAAAGGCTATCAAAGTTAATTAAAAGAATTAATTGCATATATCTATATTTGATGAAAAAAAAATCGAATTAATAGTAAAAAAAAAGGAAATAGCTAATCAAAATGAACTTAATATTAATAAATAAACATTATGGGCCCTATTTTAACGATCTAAGTGCATGGTCTAAAGCACATGCACTTAGGGTGTGTCTGAATCCTCTTTAAGGACACAAAAAATTGTCAGTCCAAAAGGGTTGTACCTAATCTCTTAATGAGTCATGGGTGTGTTTTGGGAGTAATGTGCAATAACCAATCACAGTCTCATCTCACATTCCCTTTAACAGCCAGTTGCCATTGCACTATGGCAGATTTGCTATTTACATATTACTAAATAAAAAATAAAATAAAAATTTTAAAAAAATACTGCATCATTGACTTTGGACCAGGTTTTTGTTGGTCAATGGCGCAGTCGTTTTCAGTTGCCTCAAAATAGCTATACGCCAACAATGCACCTGAACACACCTCGTTTTCAGACTAGCATGCCCATGGGTGAACAAATGGGTGAGTGCATGAGCTATTGACAATCGTAAACAACATGGTGCTGGATGTGAAAATTAACTAAAACACTTGTGTCGCGCTTGCCGTTGCATTGCGCCGGGTGTATGATAGGGCCCTATGTGTTTGATAAAATACATTGTTGTGTCATAGAAGTGATTTATTGTTTTATTTCTAAAATGGAACACAAGCCTAGCACTGGCCTACAACCCACAATAATCCACTTGGCAATTTAGTTGTCAGTCTTTCTGAAGCAGACTTAGGGGACGTTCAAACAGAGTGTGTGTTTACATTCCGTCTGCTTTATTTGCAGATTTTGTTTTTCATCTCACACTCTCATCACACGCCGTCACTGGGATGGTACCCTTTCATATACACACCTTTGTACCTTATTTACCCCTAAAGGGTGCTTTTAGTACCTAAATAGTCCATATTAGTACCTTTTGAAAGGCTACTGAGAGTGCATGATTACAGAGCCTCGCATATGAAATGCTGAAGAAAAAATAGATACCGGGGCCATGAATTAAGAATTTGTTCCCACAACTTGTTAATTTGTGGCAACGTTTTTTTTTTTTTTTTTTATTGCTCCCTCATTTTATTTAAATTATAGCCATATTGTACTCATTTGTTCCTTCTTTTTAATTTTGTTAAATTGAGGCCACAATATCACACCACATTGTAATATGTGCGGCTCTGTTCATGTTGCACCATGAACACATTTGCCAAAGTAGTTTAACTTGCATCTCAAGCCCCTTTTTTATTTTTGCTCTGTCTGCTTTTAAACGCAAGAACATATCCTGTGTAATGCATCCTGCTCTTGTTAAGTGTTAACAAAGAATGTTGTGTGTAACAGCTGGTGGGCTGTGAAACCTTGTTTCCACCACAGAATAAAAAAGGTAATTGCGACTTTATCTCACAATTTGGACTTTGTAACTCACAATTGCGAGTTTATATCTCACAATTCTGAGAAAAAAGTCAAAATTGTGAGATATAAACTTGGAATTGCAAGAAACACAGTCAGAATTGTGAAAGAAAAAGTCGTAACTACCTAAACCAGCAGATGCTGATGTCTGTAATAAGCATTTAAATATGTAACCTCTCATTACAGCTCACATTTACTTCTGGCTATATGGGTGCATGCATATATAAATAATTTATAGAATTGTTCTGGAAAGTTCTTTAGACTGACCATGCATTCACAGCAAAATCAATGTAAATGTGTCCATGTAGGTTTGGATGCAGTCTGAGCTACAGAGGCATTATATGGAGTGGGGCTCAGTGAGCATGCTCAGATTTAGTGGCGCTCTGGTGCTGACATCACCTAGAAATTGCTTATCCAAGGTGACATGTCTACCCAGCAAAGGGCAGATAGTGCATCGCCGCAAATATTTCACCTTATTAAATATACATTGATAGGCTCGAGTTTTTAAGGTGGTTCAAGGTTGCGCTGGCAGATTTTTATTTTCAACATTTCTAGATTGAATGAGAGTTATACTTCAAACAGAGAGAGAAAAACAGATAGAGAAGGAGAGAAAATCATGTGCAGAAAAAGAAAACAGATTCATAAAATCAGAGGGGAAATGAGAAAGAGCAGCAAGTATGTTCCTAGAAAGCGTCCAGAATCTGTCTTAGGCACATGGCTTACACGTGTCTTAGTGTGTGACGCAGAGCGTGACACATCAGGTGGAGTCGGTTTGCTGCGGGCACTGGATGTGGCATTGACCCTAGTGCCTGTCAGACTGGGTGGCATTGCTGCAAGAGGACAGTGCCATAGTTTTTTTTTCTGTGACATTTATACACTGTAAATATGTTTTATCATTGTTGTACTAATGTTAAACTTGCCACAATCATTTATTTTCTCCTCACTGAAAAAATGTAAACCTTAAAATGTATGTGGTAATATATAAACAATAGGTCTTGGTAAAAACTTTTCTTTCTCTTTTTTCAAAGAAGTAGTGTATAGATTTTAACAGCTGTTCAATAATGGTTAAAAATAGATTACAAGTCATTTAAAATGGCATTAAAAATTCCAAAATTCTTTTAATTTAGTTCATCCTCTTAAAAGTCAGGGTATAATTTGCACACTGGCTTCAACTCATTTTTTAAATAAAAAATGAAGGCAGCAAGTAGACTTTTCTGAATTCAAAAGACGCTTTTAGATACCAAGGATCCCATATGTGAGCTGTGCTGGCAAAAATGAGTCGGAATACGCACTGGCTAATTCTGAGCTACAGGCAAAAAAAAAACGAAAACAATTTTGCCTAAAAAGAGAATTTTGGTCGACTTCGAGGTTTTCACAAAAATGTGTTCATTAAGCCCTTGTCTAGTGATCCCGATGCTCCAAATAGCAATTAAACATTTATTTGTACGTTTTCTGAGAGGAGTAGGCCTTTCCTTTGTCCATGAAAAAAAAAAAAATTCTGCTCGCTTCTCTGTGATTTGTGCTTCCCCACAGCACAAGTTTGGTAACATTTTGAAGCGCAACATTCCAACTTTGTGAATATTCATAGCGTATTCTTGAGGGCATGAGTCTGAACCAATGAAATATAGTTTTCAAACTCTTGCTGATGTAAACAAAATGATTTTACTCGCACTGACTGACAGATCCGATGCATGCGCACAAAGATACTGCGATCCTGAGATACACAGAATTACAGTATTTTTAGGATATATGTTTTGGCGAGTATTCACACGAACATTATTTGTTATGTCTTAAGTGAACGTTTGGTTAACTGTTGGGGAAAAAAAATCTGTTTCATTAATGTTAATCAAACAATTGTGGTATCATGGAAAAAAAAAAGTTGAATATATATATTTTCTTATAGATAGCAAATTTGGTGTTATTACAACAGATTTTAAAGGTGCCATCGAACGTTTTTTTACAAGATGTAATATAAGTCTAATGTGTCCCCTGAATGTGTCTGTGAAGTTTCAGCTCAAAATACCCCCATATTTTTTTTTTAAATCAATTTTTTAACTGCCTATTTTGGGGCATAATTAGAAATGCGCCGATTCATGTTGCGGCCCCTTTAAATGCTCATGCTCTCCGCCCCCGGAGCTCGCGCTTGCCTTAAACAGTGCATAAACATTAATTTATTTGGATGTTTACATTTGATTCTGAACGAATTTGAGGCTATGCTCCGTGGCTAACGGCTAATGCTACACTGTTGGAGAGTTTTATAAAGAATAAAGTTGTGTTTATGAATTATACAGACTGCAAGTGTTTAATAATGAAAATAATGACGGCTCTTGTCTCTGTGAATACAGTAAGAAACGATGGTAACTTTAACCACATTTAACAGTACATTAGCAACATGCTAACGAAACATTTTGAAAGACAGTTTACCAATATCACTAAAAATATCATGATATCATGGATCATGTCAGTTATTATTGCTCCATCTGCCATTTTTCGCTGTTGTCCTTGCTTGCTTACCTAGTCTGATGATTCAGCTGTGCACATCCAGACGTCCTGCCCTTGTGTAATGCCTTGAACATGAGCTGGCATATGCAAATATTGGGGGCGTACACCCTGACTGTTACGTAACAGTCAGTGTTATGTTGAGATTCGGAGGTCTTTTAAACAAATGAGATTTATATAAGAAGGAGGAAACAATGGAGTTTGAGACTCACTGTATGTCATTTCCATGTACTGAACTCTTGTTATTTAACTATGCCAATATAAATTCAATTTTTAATTCTAGGGCACCTTTAAGGTAGGTTGCTAGGTGATTTTATTTTGGAAACTTCAGAAAACTTTAACTTGATTTTTCTCAAAATTAACTTTGCTGACTCTATCGACTTCAAATAGGTGTAGCTCAGTCATTCCAACAAATCATACATCATTTTGGAGGTCTTTTAAATAGAGAATGTTGAAAATTTCAGAAAATTTGCTCATTGCGACTCATTTTGGTAGCACTGGTCACATGTGATTGTAAGGGACCCCTTATAAAATAGGTAGCTATATTTTTATGCATAAACACATAACACATTTATACCATGTGAGGGAAATATATATAGAGTAGGGTAAAGACAACTAAATAAATAAAATAATTAGCTTTGATATTGTACTAAAGCAAACTGTTAAAATCTAGAAAATGTTTACTTTTTAAGTGAGCATATCTGAGACTTATTTTTACAAAACTATATTCAGATGGGTTTTTTTTTCAGTTTGGTGAATAAAATCATTGGTAAACATATATAATTAATATTTTTAGTGCATACATTAACTATGGCAGCCCTAAAAAATCTTTTTGTTGTAAAATTTTTGGTAACACTTTAGTTTAGGGTCCGATTCTCACTATTAACTAGTTGCTTATTAGCATACATATTACAAGAATTGGCTGTTTATTAGTACTTATAAGGCACATATTAATGCCTTATTCTGTATGATCATATTCTACATGCCTAATCTAAAGTGTGACCAAATTTTTCCACTGACCCCAGACCACCTGTCTTAGATGATAATCTATTGATTGTTTTGTAAAAAGTGTTTTTGGATTCAATGAGAGTTGATTTTCATCCTGTAAGATTTCCTTAACATCAGCAGACACGTTTTCAAATTATGTTGTCCTCAAAATAATGATTTTTTATGAAATCAAAAAACGATTTATTGTTGTGAGTAAGCAACAAGAGCTATTTTGAGCTTTTCTAGAGGTCTGTACGACAAGCTTCATGAGATTTCTTGGACAGGTGTAGCATTGTTCATTAAACCTCCATATGGTGCAGTAATCCTCCATCATGCACATACTACATCTGAAAAAGGTCATGAAACAAGGACACTGGTAGTCTAAAGTGACATGTGTGTGTGATGTTCTGATAATGTTCTTTTACGTTTTGTACCGTAATCTCAGAACCCTTTGTGCTACAACTCAAACAATACCCCATTAGAATTTATGCATCTTGCTACAGACTAAAATTGTGTTAAATATAGACGGCAATGAGAAAAATCATAACTCATGCGACCAGTATATACACAAAGGCGGAAATAAATTATAGTTTTACATCTGTAGAGCTGATATTCATCTCTGCAAGACTGATATCCACACATGCCTTTATTAACTTGTAAGGCTAAATCCTATTTCCAATTTTTAAAAATAAACCTAGTTATCAGGCACATTTTTATTTCTGTTTCGACCCAGTGGCAATATTCCTAAGTCAAGTACAGTCGAACTTGAGACCGTACACAGCCAGTTGGCTCACATGCTGTGAATTAGATGGCTTAAGTCCAGTTGTGCTCCTTCTCAAGGCTATGTTTGTGTATGTGTGGAGGGGGAGGGGGGATTCTTGTGGTCATGGTTTCATATGCAGTAACTCTTCGCAAGGCACTGGTCATCAATGATGCATGCCTTAAACACGCTTGGCAGAGGGATGAGATATAGATAGAGCTCATTTCTGGGTTCAATAATACAAACTTAATTGACAGCAATTGTGGCATAATGTGTTTCAAAAATACAAACTATTATTTTGTCTCATCCTTTCGCTTTAAAAAAAAAGAAAGAAGCAAAAATCTGTTGCTTGAGGATTTAAAGTGACCCTATTATGCCTTTTTTAAGGTTCCTAATATTGTTTTGGGAGTCTCCTACAGCAGGTTTACATGCATGCAAGGTCAAAAAACACTTTAGTTTCCTCATAATATACATTTATTTTCACCTCAGTTCATAAACGATTCTTTAAAAGCAGTTTGAAGATTCAGTTCTCTAAACCCCTCCTTTCCGTTAGCCTACACTGCTCTGATTGGTCAGATGGCCCAATTGTCTTCTGTGGGCACCGCACGCCCATTGCCCTAACTGAATGACAGCTATCAATTCGCAAGACATTGTATACAATGTATGGACAGAAAAGATAGCATCGATTTTACCATATCAATTCAAGCCCGAGTCCGACGATGAAACGTCTGAAGTAGTCGATCAACCAGAAATTGATTCGCAATTACGACTGGAATAGGATGTTTCTATATGGTAAGTGTCACTTTAGCTTGTGTTATGTATAAGACGTGATAGCAGCGTCACTGTTATACTTTATGTAGGTGCACCTGTGGGAGCTGTAACAGAATGCCAAGCGAACATAAGATAAACATTTAGGCCAGATGTGTACACAGACTTTTTCGTCATAACTATTAACAAAGTAAAAAATGGCTATATCATTGTTTGACATTACAATGGGTGTTACAGAGAGAATACTTCAACTAGTTAGCGCAGACTAACATCTTAACATCCTATTACAATACAGATAGAGCTCCACTCTATTATAATAATAAAAATGCAGAGGAAAAAAAAAACAATTTTTACAGTCATGTAAGCGAACCGAGCACACAGTTATGTCGTAAACCCCCACGTTAGCCGAGCACAAACTTGAATAGCTGATAATGCATTACACTTTGTAAACAAAAGTCGTGCGCCATCCTTGATCATTACTTCAAGTAATAAGACAGACAAGCTGCGTTTTGAGACAATGTTGGACCCACATCTGCATAGCAGAACTACAGAAACGTGAGTTAGCCGGTTAGCAGGAGACATACAGACTAGGGCAGGGGTCTCAAACTCAAATTGGCTGGGGGCCGTTGCTGTGATTGACACCTCATAGGAGGGCCATTTTAATATTCAAGCACAAGAAAGCGCAACATTTCTGAAAATTTACTTTCCTTTGCATTATTTGTCATTTACTTCAAATTTCATTTCTAAAATTTAGATCCGCTCTGATGGATAGATCTGTTTAGATCCACTCTGATGGACAACAAAAAAAAAAACTCCCTGAAACTTCCTAACTCTTCCATCCAGATAGCGGACCTGTTTTTACTATTATTACAATTATGTCTATTTCTTATGCATTCCATTTTTATTCTTATGTATTTGGTTCTTCTTTATGTAAAGCACTTTGAATTACCATTGTGTATGAAATGTGCTATACAAATAAAATTGCCTTGCCTAAAATATTTTTGCCATACTTAAACAGCAGTGTGTCTCTATCATTGTTACATTCAATTTAAACAGTTAGTGCAAATATTTTCCCTTACTTTATTTTAGCTTAAATAGCATCATAATCTTGCACTGAACAACACTGAACAAATGCAATCCCTGAATACATTTGTACACTATTATATGTCTTGCCAGACATCTGGCAACGCTTCTGCTCACACAGCTGAGCCACATTTGTCCAAGATGCCGTTTGACGCGCATCGGACGCTTTTCGGTGGTTTAAAATCGACGCTCGCGACTTGCGCGAGTGCTTTTACTGTAATTTAGGCAAACGCGCTCATAATAGATGCGATGCAGTCGCGACGCGCATGTGGTGCCGCGCTCTCGTTTTTCCAGGCGCGCCTATGCCGTGGCGAGATGAAAACATCTCGAACAGCTGAACAGCTGATCATAGCTGTACAGGGCGGGTCTTTATTTCTCATCTCCATAAATATATATATATTTCTTTTGCTGAAACGTTATTTTGGAGAGTGCAGTTCATGGTTGCATAGCAACGACAGACGTCCACGGGAGCGCAAGCACTTTGGAAAGACGGAGAAAGTGAAACGCGGGGCCGTAAATGACCCGCGGGCCGGCAGTTTGAGACCACTGGACTAGGGTGTATGTTACACAGCATGACATAAAAAACTTTGAATTTTGAACTATCGCTAGAAAATATAAACATCAATTATTAATCATACTTACAGGCTGAGATTCAGAGGAGCAAGCTGGTCCAAATAAACTGGGCATTTATCCATATTTTAAAGGTGCCCTAGAATCAGAATTTGAATTTACCTCGGCATAGTTGAATAACAAGAGTTCAGTACATGGAAAAGACATACATTGAGTTTCAAACCCCATTGTTTCCTCCTCCTTATGTAAATCTCATTTGTTTAAAAGACTTCCGGAAAACACTCGGATCTCAACATAACACCGACTGTTACGTAACAGTCGGGATCATTAATATGTATGACCCCAATATTTGCATAATGCCAGCCCATTCGACGCATTAGACATGGAAAGGCAGTATTAACGGCTGGATCTGTGCACAGACAAGGTAAGCAAGCAAGAACAACAGCGAAAAATGGCAGATGGAGCAATAATAACTGACATGATCCATGATAGCATGATATTTTTAGTGATATTTGTAAATTGTCTTTCTAAATGTTTCATTAGCATGTTGCTAATATACTGTTAAATGTGGTTAAAGTTACCATCGTTTCTTACTGTATTCACGGAGACGAGAGTCGTTGCTATTTTCATTTTTAAACACGTGCAGTCTGTATAATGCATAAACACAACTTCATTCTTTATAAATCTCTCCAACAGTGTGTAGTGTTAGCTTTAGCCACGGAGCATAGCCTCAAACTCATTCAGAATCAAACGTAACCAAATAAATAAATACTGTACTCACATAATTCGAAGCATGCATGCAGCATGCATGACGAACATCTTGTAAAGATCCATTTGAGGGTTATATTAGCTATGTGAAATTTGTTTATGCGATGTATATATAGTCGAGAGCTCGTGGGGCAGAGGGAGCGCATCTCTTAAAGGGGCCGTGCTGAAAAAATCAGTGCATAGTTAATGATGCCCCAAAATAGGCAGCTAAAAAAATTTATTAAAAAAAAATCTATGGGGTATTTTGAGCTGAAACTTCACAGACACATTCAGGGGACACCTTAGACTTATATTACATCTTGTAAAAAAACAATCTAGGGCACATTTAAGACCAAGCATTTTGTGAATCCAGCATAAACTCCCCGAGGTTTGAGAAGCAGTCGTCAGTAAAATGACGGGAACACAACAAAAGATTGCATTGCTGTGGTATTGTTGAAAAAATGAATTTTCCCTGCGTCTGCGCGTGTAATAGGTGGACGGGCAATATGCTAATGTTTCGTTGTGACGTCACAACGAAACGGCTTGGGATTCGTTTTACAAATGACTATTTTTAATTGACAGAGTCGACTCTTACTTTTGAGAGACAGTAACTTTATATATGGTGCACTTTCAGATTTAAAACTTTGCAAGTTGTTTTCATTCACTTAGAGCTATGTTACACACTACATGAAAGGTCATTTTCAAAAAAAAAAAACCATAATAGGGGCTCTTTAAAGGAATAGTTCACTCATTTACTCACACCCTAAGCGTTCCAAACCTTTATGACTTTATTTTTTTCTGTTGAACATAAAAGTAGATATATTGAGAAGTGCCTCACTGTAACCCAGATTTTATTTTTAAAATCAACATTTTAGCAAATGCTGTAGATTGAGCTTAGTTTGTACTGAACCAGGTAACTATTCATTCTTTTTTACAGGCAAAATTAAACTCTTTGAGGAGTGAACACCAAAAGCAGGTGTTAATTAGTATCTCATTGAACAGCTTGACCTGTCATGTCTGCAAAGAAATATACAGCATGTCAGATGACTCATAACTCAAGCATTCTAAGGCACATCTGTTGCTGATAAGGGCTGGTATGATATTTTGATTCTTCTTCTTAGCAGGACTGCAAACTCAACTTCATAACTCAGTCGAAATGTCCACTTGCTGCCCTTGAGCAAGCCTTGTTCAATGAGTGTGTCATTACAGCTGTGTGACTTTGGCCTCAGGCCGGACGGTTTACGGTGAGCACGCACAGAATGTTGCACGGCACGCTGTCCAAATGCAGCTCTGAATCGCCAGGTCGGCTGTCAGACGACTCCAGCAGAGGCACGGCCCTGCCTGAACTCCATTGTTTATTGTTTCATAACGTAAACACGCAGCCAGAATGCAGTCTTTAAAGAGGGTGGGGGTCTGGACATTGAGATGGGTGCTATAAAATTGATCAGAGGAGATATATTTATAATGTTACAAAAGATTTTTAATTCAAATTTATATTTCCAAAAATAATTTGCAAACTTTCTATTTTATATCATATTGTACGGCACAACTTTTTTTAACATTGATAATAATAAAAAATGTTTCTTGAGCATCAAATCAGCATATTAGAATGATTTCTGAAGGATCATGTGACACTGATGCTGAAAATTCAGCTTTGCCATCACAGGCCCCTAAATATGTATAAAATGTGTATAAAAGCTATGTCTTAATTGAACTAAAGCTTACTCCTAGTATAATCAAAGCCTTGTCTGTGAAACCAGGCCTAAGCTTTTAATTTTCTTAACCACAAAGTATTGGTCAGGAAATTAGCTACATTTAAGCAAATGCATTACTTCAAAAGCCATTGCTGTCTCAGAAAAACATCAAAGACAGAATTAAGTTTTTGGCAGGATATGGGAAGTTGTGAATCATTCCACGATGAATCACAATGAAACACGAGTTGCATGGTGATGCTCCAAAGCAGTGTCTTTGAAAAATTGCTGATAAATATAATAATAAATACATCTCTACCACAGTTAAGCTGCTGGTATTAGTGAGCAACTTCACTGTGAAACATCATTTAATGCTTTGGAGTACAGAGAATATTGCAGAATGGCTTGCTTCACACAATTTTTAAATGATCAGATGTTATTTTTCAACAAGACAATGCTCTTGCCCAAACTGCAAAGACATGCAAGAAGTGGCTTGAAAACAAATCCATCAGGCTCATGTTTTGGCCCCTATAGTGAATATTTGGTCTCACATTAAACTCAATCTAACTGGTAGACATTTTTCAACTACTCCATGAAACTGTTTGAACAATACTGACACTTTTTCCTGTAAAAATCTGTCTGCAAGTTCACCCACAGGACTTAAACATTTAATGAAAACAAAGGGGAAGGCTTTATCTAAAGTATTTGTAAAAATTCTTGCTATTTTCCTGACCAGTGATTTGTGATAGTTAAGACCATTAAAAGACCACAAAATATTTTGCCATTTTTGGCCTGCCCCTCTATTTTTATTTATTTATTTGCCTAGGAGTGTACATTAAGTTAATTTAAAATGTCAAGTTGACATTAAAATTGAATTAAATTAAACCTACGGAGAGTGTAACCTAAAATGTACAATGTTCAAGTAATTCTGCTTATTTGTAGAATAAAGTTTATTATATCTATGACAGATTATATAGGGCAATTTGTTGGCATACAATAGAATGAAATCTATATCGGTCTGGATTTAATAAAACAGAGACAATTTTTTTTTTTTTTATTGTGAGTTGTGGTTAACTAGAGAAGACCATCAGTATGTCTCCTTCAGGTAAGCTAGCACACTTCAGGGATTTAGCTTCCTGTTTGTCCTAGTCAACATAAACCCAGTCTGGAGGTCATAAGTGAATCAGGGCCATGTTTCTGAGTCTGTGCATAAACTAGGCCACCAAAGGCAAAGAAGATGGTCACACTGGGTTTAGTGGAAGCAGCTCAGGGTAAGTTCACAAGTTCACCCATGTGTTGGTGACAAGGGATTTGTGGCATTTTTGCACAGTTGTATGTGTACAGGCTTTCACGAAGGTCTGTTTATTTCTCCAGGCTTGTCATAAGCCAGATTAGTGTAAATTTTGTGGCATATCATTCCAAAGATGCTGAAAACAGAACCTCATATGGGTTTTAATGTTTGAATTAGGTGCTACAGGTGGTTGTTGCCATTTGCTGAGAAAGACCCTCACATTTTTTGTAAATCTGGATCACACAGAAATCAGATTAATTTAAACGCAATCATTGCTGTGTGTAACGCTAGTTTTATAACACTGATTATCTTTTTTAATCTTTCTAGTGAAGTTTGAAAGCCCATTTCCGCCTCAGAAAAAAAACATTCTTAGTTAAATCATAATCATGACAAAAGATACTTATGAGATACTAAGTAACAATTAAAAAGGTAAAAAGTCAAAATTGACAAAGTTGACACGATGAGATAAAAAGTAATAATTATGACATTTTTTAATTTTATGTCAGTATGACTTTATATCTTAATGTCATCATTTTAACTTTTTTTTTTTTTTTTTTTTTTTTTACTATTTAGCTCATAATTATGATTTAACATCTCATAATTTCTACTTTTTATTCCCAAGCATGATTTTTTTTTTCTCCCTTATGTGGGGAAATTGGCTTCCAAAGGTGAAGATCCCATAAAGATCCCATCTGTTTGGTGTTGATGTACTTCCTTTTGAAACTGGAAGTTTGGGAGATACATATGGAAAAGCTAGTCCATTAAAAAAAAAAAAAAAATAAATAAATTAAATGAAAATGATTTACTTTGTGCTGTCGGCTACAGGTGGTATTAGTGGGAGGAGCATTGTGATTCTAGAGAGCATCTGATTGGATAAAACTCTGTGTATTACAAGATGAGTCATCAAAATCAGAAAGAGAAAAAAGATTTATAATGTGTGTAATTTTTTTATTGTGTTAATCTGCTAAAGATTATTTTTGTCGACACTTTAGAGCAGTGGGCTGGTGGGGGGTCAAAAAGGTTGAGATGAGATTATAAGATTTGTGTGGATGTCTTATTTAATGTACTTATACAAACTTTGCCCGTAGTGATAATAGAGATAACGACAGACAAAGCTGGCAGCAGGAAACATCATTGCATCATTGTTGATGTTTTCAGACTGTCACATCTGGTGTTGACCACTGGGGTATTATATGAGATTCTCTCTCCGTGGCTCTGCTAATAGATGGCTGTTCATTCTCTGTCAGGCTTGGTCACACCCAGGGAAATAATATTCATGCTAATGAACATCAATTGATTTAGATGAACTAGTTAGGTGAGTAACACTAAATGAGCTTGCCCTAAGTCCTTGTTTAGGACTTCTCAAACCTTTCTTGCTATAAAGAGCATTTAACCAGCAATCTAAGTGTACAGCATCTGCATCACAAGTACAAGATTATCTTAAAGCAATCACTTTTTTCTATTCAAATAATCCATTATATAGTTTAATTATATAGACCACTCACTTAAGGTTGCAAAACAAATCCATGACACTATTGTGCCTGATGGGAATAAAAAGAAGACTGAATATCAGCAAAGTTATAAAACTGAGTTCACTGAGGCTGTCTGCCAAAGGGAAGATATAACCTGTGGCACTGTCAACAGTCAACAATCCTTGTCTATCCAGTACTTCTATATATTTTTTCAAGGTTTTTTTCACATGAGTAAAAAGTACATGAGTGCTTGAATAATTGTCATCCAAGTGCAACTGAGTTAAAAATGAGGATGTCAGATTCCTGGTTTACTTATTTGTTAGTCTTGCCATACCTGCAGGGCTCATGTTGATATACTGAAGTATCTGTCTTCACTCACTGTTTACATGTTCAACACTGTAATACAACAAGGAATCGGCATGTTTCCAAATGTTTCTTCACCCAATGTCAGATCCAGAGTGCTTAATTATATACAAACTGCAGTGAATATTCATGCTTCAAAAATCATTTGCACTGTGCATTTGACACCTCATGCAAGATGCTATGTTTGCAAAAATAATAACTAAAATAACACAGTTTTAGTCTATAGGCCTACTGTTTGGGTACCAGCTTCTACACCCTTTTCTATTCTAATGAGGCATACTGTAGTACATGAGAGGAATTCTAAGTGCAGTTCATTCTCAAATATTTTCTTAGAAACGTCTTTTTGTTTTCCTTAAGAAGAAAATGACTGTTTTTGATGTTATCTGGTGGTTCTTGCTGAAGTCCTGCTGATCAACTCAAAGAAAAACATGTCAAAGTCCTTTTTTTTTTCTGTGGTGTCTGCAGATTACGTAATAATCATAATGAGCGTGCACACTATTTTCGTCGCAACTGGCTTGACAGGAGTTCAGCACTCTTTATTGTGTTTTTTTTTAATGTGGCATGTATTTTACATAGTTATTTTTTAAGAGCCTGTCTGAAGATGAAATGGTCTGTTGCATTCATTTGTGCTCCCTCTAGAGTGAACGCGTCTTGCGTGCATATCTCTAGTAATAGTTATGTATTGTGTGTAGTTAATGCTTAATATATGAAATAACCCAATCAATTAAAAAAATATCTTAACATTTGGGGCCAGATTTACTAACAGCGTGCGTCAGTTTAACCCTCTTTTGGCGTTGAAAAACTACTGTCGAGATTTACTAAAGACACGCAGTGCAAAATTAGCGCTGAAAAGGCGTGGACTGAGTTGTTTTTGCGGCTGACCTTATTGAATATGCATTTGGTTTCCCTTTCAGACGCAAAATTTGTGGGAGGAGAGTATTTAAATGTTTTCGCTAGTCAATTTACTGGTATTTGCGCCATTATTTAATGCCCAAAAAAGCAGGTCTTAACCCATTTTGTGACATGGCTGCAATTGTTGCTGCTAGGAGGAGACACCACAGAGAACAGAGAGCGCGTGGTAGAAGGGAGAAAATATTTTCCACTTTGGAATGCCAGAGGAAGACATTATCCGAACATTTCGTTTGCCAAGTTATGTTGGCCTATATATTATATATATATATATATATATATATATATATATATATATATATATATATTTGTGTGTGTGTGTGTGTTTGTCAGACGTAACAAGTTGTGCTGCTCTTGGTAGATTGCGTTGGTCATTATGCAAATGATTTGACTGCGTCTGTGTTCTTTAATTTGCGCATCGTCAGCAGATCACACGCAAAACTTGCCACTCCCATCGGCGCATTTGTGGAATTGCGCTCTAACGCTAATTTCCCCTATTTAGTAAATCTGGCCCTTGGGGATTTAAACCTAACTTTAACAAGTTTTTTCTTTTTTCTTTTCAAAACCTAAAAGGTAAATATCACCTTTTTCAAAAAAAACAAACAAACAAAAAAAAAAACTTTTCATCAATTAAAATTCTGTTCCATCATTAATGAGTGAACAAATGAGTAACACATTATTAACACTCTAGTAACTACTTTTAACTAACAAGAAACTCTGATTAGTGAATTAGTAATAGTGCTCAGTTGAATGTAGTTCACTATTAGATCATCACTAATTACTATTTTTTCATACCTCCCAGAGAACTACTAAGAACTAGTATATACAGGTTCATAATTAACATGAATAATGCATAATGTATAATTAATTCTAAAGTGAAGGACATGGTAACACACTAGTAATGACTTAAGTACCAAATGGATTTGGTAATTACTAGTGGGTTACCATGATCTTCACTTTAGAATACTGATCCAAATAATTAGTAATTCCTTCTGAAGTATTTGGTAATACTTCTGTCATTACTAGTGGGTTACCATGACCTTTACTTTAGAATTAATTATACATTATGCATTATTCATGTTAATTATGAACATGTATATAGTAGTTCTTAGTAGTTCTCTGGGAAGTATAAAAAACAGTAGTTACTGATGATCTAATAGTGAACTACTACCTTCAACTGAGCACTATTACTTACTAATTCACTAATCAGAGTTTCTTGTTAGTTAATAGTAGTTACTAGAGTGACTAATAATAATAATAATAATGCGTTACTCATTTGTTCCTGCAGTTATTCATTAATGATGGAACAGTATTCTAAAGTGTTACCGATAAATTTTTTTTAAATTTTTTTTTTTGGGAATATAAAATATTCTTAACTTTATTCTTAAGGTAGAAGGTAAGAAGTAAAATAGCAATTACAAAGGATTTTATTCTAAAGAATGAAGTTTATGATTCATGAAACAATGTTATTTGCCTGCTGTAAATAATGATTTGCATAATTCATATTATATATGGTAATTTATAATTTTGTGTGCACAAACTAGTAAAATATACTATATATTATTTATTTTACTATTTTCACAATTCTATTAATTTGCATTTAAAAAATCTAAAATAAAATAAAATTTCCCCCTAGCAAAATAGCTTTGAAATCTATTTCATAATTGTTTCACAGCTTCAACAGCATTAGTGAGGCAGCCATATTGGGCAACTCACTTCAGATCAAGAGGATATTAATTCAGGTTCTGGTATATTAAGAGAATGTAAATGCATTTTACATGCACTCACTGACGTTGCAGTTGACCCTTCGGTAGATCCAGGTCTTAATAGCACTCTGGGGACCCATAATTCTCTGCGGGCTGCTCTGCGTGGTGCGTGAAGTGGGTGCAGTGATAATGTTTAGACTGTCTCACTTTGGTTATGCAAGCCATTTGTCCTCTCTCCTGTTTGTTTTACCTAATCTACCTTTAGCTTTTGCCGCATTCCAAGTTTTGTTACATAAATACTCTAGACCGGAGAGGAGGTGGCTGTCTGTAAGAGCGGTCACTGTTTGCACAATGAATGGTGATCCTCTTGAAGCTGAGCAGGACTCATTTTCTCTGGCTTGCAAAGAGGCTTTCACTTCCTGGCTTTGGTTAGCATCTGTATATCTGTGTGCTGTGAAGTCTGATAACTTTACACCCACCTTAACTGATAGAGAACATCTCTAATGGTTTAAATTCGGCGTAACTATCGCTGCATGTTCTATTTCTGCCCGTTGCTCTGCATAGAGCCAGGAGAAAGACTGCTGCTTTAGCGCTCTGTTGAGATTGATATGTGACAGTTCCAGCGCAGTGCATTCGAGCAGTTATATGGTTTGTTATTTTTGCATTCCTGATCCATCTGTCAGTCTTCTTTCTCAACCCTGCCAGTATCTTTCTGCAGATCTCAGCTGATGCAGCAGCACGTAAGCAGCAATAAATATTCCGAATCCAAATAATATAGCGAATGCCCAAACTCTGTCTGCACTCCATTTCACTCCTGTAGTTTTCATGTTGGGCCTGAACATGTTCAATTATTATATGCTTATTTCCGTACACTGGTAAGTCATCACTACCGTTTAAATTGAAAATTACTTCCTTTGAAAGAATTTAGATTGTATAATTGCACAGGGAACAATACGTAATTACCTATAAAGGGTGTAGCATCGTAAAAAAAATTGCTTCCTGTTTATGTCCATGAAACTTGATTATTAAGCATACTGTAGTATGTCTCTTGCACTGACATTTACATAAACTACAGTTTCTGCTGAACAAATGCAGTTGGGTCAATCCTACTGTGCAGTTTAATTTTTACCCACCATATATATCTCATGTATTGGATTGAACATGACTTTTACAAATTTAAAAGATAGAAAGTGTTAGATTAATCTCTTATCATTATATCACAATTAAATGAACATAACCTAAAACTTTGTTTTGAGTGGATTTTGCTGTTTTTGTCATGTCCCCTGGGGCTTCACATTAACTTGAAGAAATATTCCAAGTATATTTCTTCAAGTTAATCATTTAAAAATATGGTTAAATCCTCATGTATAGGCTAACTCTCAAACCCTCTTTGAGCAATGGCTAATTTTAGCTCTTCTGTCCTGTTCATTTCCCATTTATGTAAATAATAGTATTTAAAGTGCCCCATCTTGACCAAAGCAAAGTCTCTTATTGTTAGGGATTTTCTGGTTTTGTTTCTGTTTGTGGGTGGGTTTGGGACACATTTATTTTAGTTTTCTGTGTTTCCATGATTTTTCATTGCTTTATTATGTGTCACACCTGATGTTAATTTCATTAATTGATTAGTTTGGTCTATTAACCCTATGAAAAATAAAATATTTAAAATACATTTATTTCATGCTAAGTATACAGTAGTTCAAATATATTTACATATTTAACACTGACATATCACTTGAGACTTACTGATATAAAAATTATAATGAAACTACTTTTTAAGCCTAAAAAGTGTTTTAATGTCAATATTGATAAGGATTGTATGAACTTTAAATGCAATATATTTAAAGTGTACAGTGTACTTGTAATAGTTCCACTTCAGCATAACCAAATATACTAGAAGTATATTTAGTTGGACCTCAGCACCACTTCCGCACAATTAAAGTACAAAATTGTTGTTGCAATTTAAGTACATTAGTTTAGTATACCTAAAGTACAATTGCAGGATTTTCACTAGGGTAAGCTCTGTGTGTTGTGTTGTCCGTTATTGTTATGTTGTGCTTGGTTGTTCTGTTCCAGGTTTGCTCTGTTAAATAAAACTGCTGCATTTAGATCCATTTCTCCTCATTTTTGATACCCAGCTGTGACAAATATGATCTTTTATATAAATTATTTCTTATATTAAAAAACATAGTCATATTCATTTTTTTCTTAATATTCAAAAGGTATTGCATAACAGGAATGACCTAATTGTCGTATCAATGATCAAAACATGGCTTCTGCATCCTTGAGTATTTTGAGCAAACCACTTGCTTAGAGGTATCTTTGAGTGATTTATGTGAAATCTGAAGATGAAATGGCATTTCTACTTCTTTGTGCTCATTTTATTGAAAAAACCTCAAGATAGAAAAATTGCAATTTGATCTCAATGCATGGTGAGTCCATTCTAATTAGACTGAAATTGTACATAAAATGGATTAGAAAAACACAAACACCTGTAGATTGTTAAAACTGTCCTCACTTCACCTGTAGATTGTTAAAACTATCCTCACTTCACTTGTAGATAGATATAACTGTCCTCACTTCACCCCACACCTTTTTATTATTACCTTCCTCATGACCTGTCTGTTTCCAGAGAATCACATCAAACATTGCCGAGCATGTTTACATGCACCATCTTACATAACATAATATAAGACATTGTATTCTTTTATCAAGGAAAGGCCAATATGTTCATGTTTTGATGTCAAAGCCAGAGAAAACGTCAAAGAATTCAACATCTAACGTAAACACGTTTTTCTTGCATTGTCAGGTTTTCATAATGAGCTGGTTTTTGATAGTTATCAGTGTTTGTTGTACACTCACTCACTGAATGATACTATCAACCTTGATATCATTTTTGATAGGAACACAAACATCAGGAAATACATTATTAGCCAGGAATTTGATCAAGTGTGTGATGTTTTGTGGTATTAGTTTGTTTTTTTTGTTTTTTTTGGGTTTTTGTCTCATTCCAAATCCTCTTTAAGGGCTTTTCACACTTGAAGTAGTTAACCCTGGGTCATTCTAAACCCCGGGTAAATGGAATCCTGGATTATCTTTATTCTCGTTTCACACTGCTCATATACCCGGGGTTAACAGTTAATCCTGGGTATTCATAAACTGGCACATTCCTAAACCCTGGGTTAAAGTCCTTATTTGCATATTTGCGGTGTCAGTGTTACTTACTGGACAAAAGCAGCACGTGACCTGTTTACCTAAAGGCTCTAGCATGGCGCGTCCTCATTGCTGAATGTAATATCAATTTTTTTTTCTGAATGAACTATTCAAACTAAAGGTAACCATCGCTGTTTGACATTTTTCCTATCATACACAGACTGTTTATATACATTGCGCGGTATTTCCATGACAGACCAAAGTGCGTGAATATAAGGCACGCGATTGGTGGTTGGTTGCTAACCCGGGTAGAAAGCAGTGCTAACCCCGCTTCTAAATTACAAGTGTGAAACACTCATTTACCCGGGGTTAAAAGTGGTGTTTAGAATGACAATAACCCGGGGTTAAGCGCAGTGTGAAAAGGCCTAATTGTGCAATGCCTAACTTTAGCTGTTCTATCCTGTTCATTTCCCATTTGTGTAAATAATGGTATTTAATAAAGTACCTAATCTTGATCAAAGCAAAGTCTAATATGTCCTTTTATATAAATTCTTTCCTAAATTACAAAACATGTATATATATATATATATACACTATATTGCCAAAAGTATTGGGACACCCC
This sequence comes from Megalobrama amblycephala, assembly GCF_018812025.1. NCBI lineage: Eukaryota > Metazoa > Chordata > Actinopteri > Cypriniformes > Xenocyprididae > Megalobrama > Megalobrama amblycephala. The sequence goes on along the minus strand of NC_063050.1, from coordinate 24,301,617 downwards.
TCCAAATCATTGAATTCAGGTATAAAATCAAGGTGTATAAAATCAAGCACCTAAGAATGCAGACTGCTTCTACTAACATTTTGGACAGAATGGGTCGCTCTCAGGAGCTCATTGAATTCAAGTGTGGTACCATGGTGGGTTGCCACCTATGCATTAAGTCCATTTGTGAAATTTCCTCACTACTAAATATTCCACGGTCAACTGTTAGTGGTATCATAACAAAGTGGAAGCAATTGGGAACAACAGCAACTCAACCACAAAGCGGTAGGCCACGTAAAATCACAGAGCAGGGTCAGCGCGTGCTGAGGCTCACAGTGTGCAGAAGTCACCAACTTTCTTCAGAGTAAATAGAGACCTCCAAACTTCATGTGGCCTTCAGATTAGCTCAAGAACAGTGTAGAGAGCTTCATGAAATGGGTTTCCATGGCCGAGCAGCTGCATCCAAGCCTTACATCATCAAGTACAATGCAAAGCGTCGGATGCAGTGGTGTAAAGCACGCCGCCACTGGACTCTAGAGCAGTGGAGACGTGTTCACTGGAGTGACGAATCACGCTTCTGTGTCTGGCAATCCGATGGACGAGTCTGGGTTTGGCGGTTGCCAGGAGAACGGTACTTGCCTGACTGCATTGTGCCAAGTGTACATTTTAGTGGAGTAGGGATTATGGTGTGGGGTTGTTTTTCAGGGGTTGGGCTTGGCCCCTTAGTTCCAGTGAAAGGAACTCTAAATGCTTCAGCATACCAAGACATTTTGGACAATTTCATGCTCCCAACTTTGTGGGAACAGTTTGGGGATGGCCCCTTCCTGTTCCTGTGCACCAGTGCACAAAGCAAGGTCCATAAAGACATGGATGAGTGAGTTTAGTGTGGAGGAACTTGACTGGCCTGCACAGAGTCCTGACCTCAACCCGATAGAACACCTTTGGGATGAATTAGAGCGGAGACTGTGAGCCAGGCCTTCTCGCCAACATCAGTGTCTGACCTCACAAATGTGCTTCTAGAAGAATGGTCAAAAATTCCCATAAACACACTCCTTAACCTTGTGGAAAGCCTTCCCAGAAGAGTTGAAGCTGTAATAGCTGCAAAGGGTGGGCCAACTCCATATTAAACCCTACGGATTAAGAATGGGATGTCATTAAAGTTCATGTGCACGTAAAGGCAGGCTTCCCAAAACTTTTGGCAATATAGTGTATATTCGAGTTATGGTGTTCAAAAGGCATTGCATAACAGGAATGACCCAATTGTCATATTAATGATCAAAACAGGGCTTCTGCATCCTGGAGTATTTTGAGTAAACCACTTGCTACAGCCGTATCTTTGAATGTTTTTTATGAAATCTGAAGATGAAAAGGCATATCCACTGCTTTGAGCTTGTTTTTTCTTACAAACAAACAAAAAACACCAAACCTTAACCTAGAAAAAATTGCCATTTGATCTCAATACATGGTGAGTCTACAAAATAGATGAGAAATGCGAACACCTGTAGATAGTTACAACTGTCCTCACTTCACCCCACACCTTTTTCTTATTACCTTCCTTATGACCTGTCTGTTTCACATCAAGCATTGCTGAGCATGTTTACATGTACCATTTTCCACAACATATAAGACATTGTATTCTTTTATCAAGGAAAGGACAATATGTTTATGTTTTGATGTCAATAGAGTAGAAAACGTCAAAGAATTCAACTAGCGTAAACACGTATTTTTTGCGTTGTCAGGTTTTTATAATAAGCTGGTTTTTGATAGTTATCAGTGTTTGTTGTACATGTAAACTCACTCACTGACCACATAGACAAGTGTTACTTCAATAACACACAGTCACACTTGAGTAGATGGCGAAAACGGAAGTGAAGTTTGGAATCGAACTTCGAAGTTCTAACTTCTTCTAAGAGAGGTGAGGCAGGTTAGGCATTGACTTCATTATTTATACCAATGGAATATCCACCAGCTAAACTTGTCATCATTAATTGGTGTTTTTCTTTTATGCACAAAACACAACAGCAGCACTCTCGCAGTGTGCCGGTCATAAGGGTGATCTGTTTCATAACAATGAACACTGACCTACTTCCAGCAAAAGCAGTCACCTTGTCAGCCCTTTGCTTTGTCTTTTTCTTTTTTACTCCATGGCAAGGAACGCTTGGTGCAGAACAAGAGAAACAGAGGGGCTCGCTGAACAGTTTAATACAGCCAGACCTCTCCACATCATGCACAGCGAGCGTTGCGGCGCTGTCGGGGCGATTAGCTCACCAGGGCCTGCCAATCGACTCCCTCGCAAGAGACCCCTGCTAACCGGCTAACAAATTGAATGTGTGTTTAGACGGACGAGGGAGAATTAGATCAGCTCTCTCGGCTGTGTCAGAAAGATGCTGTGAAGTTACTACCCGCACCAGGCCTTGAGAGGGAACGTGCCTCTGAGACCCCGAGGCTTGTTAAGACTCAAGGATGTTGTCAGAATGCTAACCAGACAATTACCGTGCACTACTGATTAAAACGAGAGCACGCTCATTATCAAAGTTAGGGCGGGGGAGGTACGTGCTAAGCCTATCTTGTTCTTAAAGTATTGTTCGAGTCTTACTGTTCATTTAAATGAGCTCTGCTATGTGGAGCTTTTCGTGCACGCCATTGGCGTCTGTCAAAGGGTGACTTTCACCCGGTCCGCAGGGCATCCTTATAAGAGGCTCTGCCCACTCAGGTTATGTCAGGTTTCACTGGGCAATTTAATCAGATTTCTGCCAAGTCAGCCAGACTATTTGGAGTATGTGCTTCATTTTCAATGTTTCAATTTCATTTTGGAGGGCACAGGATATAAAAATCTCTCTCTCTTTTTTAGTTTCCAACGTTTTTTGCCACTTAATGTTGTTCAGTATTTATTTCTGTGTGCGCTCATTAATTACTCACCCTCATGTCGTTCCAAACCCGTTCATCTTCGGAACACAAATCAAGACATTTTTCATAAAATTCAATGGCTCAGTGAGGCTTGCATTGACAGCAAGAGAATTAACACTTTCAAACGCCCAGAAAAAAAACATATTTAAAACAATTCATGTGACTACAGTGAACCATTGAAATTTCGAAACGTTGACATAACGAAGCCTTGTTTACTGAAATCATGTGACTTTGGCAGTTGATACATGCTCTGAACCACTGATTCGAGAAAAAAAAAAAAAAAATTCGTAAGGCTTCAAAGCTTCATTTTTGGGTGAACTAAGCCTTTAAGTCTCCAATAGATAATAGGTGTAATTTGATTACTTTGAAAGTGGAATATTATATATGGGCGTATTTGTGTAGCTGTTTTACAGTCAGTCTTCCTGAATAGACCATTCTTATGATCTGGAGCAAAATTGTGAGGCATACGTTATGAGTCAGTGACATATGCCGTGCCCTTTGGGTGCCCAGTAACAATGTGGGAATTACGTGATTTCTGCAGTGCTAAAATTGTTGGGCTCAAACGGCCCTGCAGAGCAGGACAAACTTAGCTCAGACCTGGAATGTTATTTATGGGTTATTTTGTTGAAATTGTAGGCAGGTCCATGGCATGCCGGTAATTATTTTTTCCTGGATCTATTAATTTATTAATTTAATTTTTTAATTATAATTATGCAATAATTGTTTATTACTATTGCTACTACTACTGCTGCTGCTAATAATAATAATAATAATAATAATAATAATAATAATAATAATTGAACAACTTCTGTCTTCCAAATCAGAACATGTACCACAAATATGAAGAAAAAAAAAAACCTTGAAACATGCAATATTTTTAATAATTGAAAATAATTATTAAGATGTGTTCCCTCACATGTATTCAATGTCAAAGAAAAAAGTTTATCATATATTTATCACAATAGTTTTTTAGAGTTATTAAATTGAAACTTTACTTGAAAATGGTATAAAAGTTTTTCAAAAATATTTGGACACTTTGCCTAAAATAAAATAGGCAGTTCATTGATTAAAGGTGTGTTGATTTACTTCCATTTACCTTGTATCTGATTTTCCAGCTATTTTCAAATATCAAATGCTTTAAGTTGTTTTAGTAATTTATACAGTTTCCTATGAACTGCCATTGCAACACATCCAACAGAACTACTGTATTTTTATCATTAGTGTGGTTTGTCACTTGATGTCTCAAGTACAATTTACAGGTACAATTTTATTTGCTCGTTTCAGTGCGTCTTTGAGACACACGTCTTCGACAGCCAAAGTGTGTCTGGTGTGCGGAGACGAGGCGTCAGGATGTCACTATGGGGTTGTTACATGTGGAAGCTGCAAAGTTTTCTTCAAAAGAGCAGTAGAAGGTAAGACTCTCATCTGTTTTCTCACTTACTGTTGAGTAATGTCTTTATGTCATATTAACAGGATGAATCCTTGCTGAAAAGGCCGGTTTAAAGCAGTATGAATTCCTGACTGGTTTATGCATAATATTTCACAGATCTCTAGAGATCGCAATCATTCTGGGTGGTGAGATATGTGTTTTGATTCAAACGTATAAGATCAATAAGAGATGCATGTAATTACAGCTCATACTGTACAAGTGTACTATACAATTCTTTAGGTCATTAAATGAAAATAAGGATATCTGAGAATAAAAAATAAATGTAAAAAAAATCCCATATAGAGATAAACTAATATTAACCATGCACTGCTACATAATTCTTGGTAAAGTAGACCCAGGCCTGCAGTTTTACCCCTCTAAATTTGGGTAACAGTGACCTATGGGATAATTCACATCTGATTAGAGGAGTGAAGTATTGCTAATGCTAATTTCAAGAAACTTTCAGTGACTTTCAGTGGAGTTTTCAGTGTATTAGCTCCAAAGCAAACACGTCGCTATCACAGCCTCTTCAGAAAGGTGCAAATTGCTGATTAAGCCAACAGACACCTCCAAACTCCACAGATCATCTATTATAACAGTCAAACAGAAAACGCGAGACATGGGGGGAAGATCTTTAGAGTATATTCAAATAAACACCTATATGTACTCTAGATATTGTTGCTGAAGAAAACTTGCCAAAGCCTTCTCAAAACTTCTGAAGTTTTTAAATTTGAAGCATAAAGATTTTCTTTTTTTGCCAACTAAATGTCTATGGACAGCATTTGTGGAATGCTTCCGATTGCACTGACAACAACATAGAGCATAAAGCATAAAGACAGTATAAAGCATACTGTCTAGTATATGAGAAACATGGAATATTCAGGATATTCCATGTTTCTCATATACTAGACAGTATTCTTTATCTAGTGGAAAATTCTGTCATGTTGTTCCAAACCCACGTTCATCTTCAAAACACAAAAGAATATGTTTTTAATAAAACCTGAGAGATTTCAGTCCATCCACTGAATGGTTATGCAAACCAAAACTGAGATGCTTCAAAAAGTTCATAAAGACATTGCAAAAGTAATCCATATGAATCAAGCAGTTAAATTAAGCTGTAACCAACGAGGTTTGTTCTTGCACATCAAGCAAGTACAGTTGATCATCCGTTTACCATATTTGATGTGCTCTATGTATGTGTGTTGACTAATATTTATATTTGACTAAAAATGAAATCTGTTCATCACATAAAGCAGTCATGTCTCTTCAAAAGACGGGGATTATCCCTCATGATTCATATGGATTACTTTCTACTTTCTTTCTGAACTACGTGTCAAAGGTTGGACTTTTAATGGAGGGCCAGAAATCTCTCAGGTTTCATTAAAAATATCTTGTTTTATGGTTTTGGAATGACATGAGGATGAATAAATGACAATAGTTTGGTATAATGTTTCTTGTAAGACACATTTCTTGTCCATTTATTTATTATTTGTTAATCAGCATGAACATGTACAGTCATTACTGCAAAATAAACCTTTCAGGGTGATACAAGAGCCCTACTCTTCATGTTGTGTCTTGATCACCCTGTCAGGGTTTATTCGGAGATAATGAGGCTGTAACATTTACTATTAAACTAATTTAGTAATTTATTAGTTAATAATAGATGTTATTAAGCATTTGAGAAACGCGTGTGTGTGTTTATATCAAGCATTTTCTCATGTCATGATTGTTTTTTAGAGCCCTGAATGAGGTCACACCTCAAGGGCATTCAGAAGTGCAGCCGCTTTCCCAACACCACAGCAGAGGTAGTGCTGTGTAAGAGTGTGCGCTCCATTACCTTACCTGACCTCAGCCTAGTTACCATCTGAGACAGAGAGAGAGAGAGAGAGGGGGGGGAGGAGGGAGGAGACAGAGAGAGATTGTGAAGAGTGAGCTAGGGGAAGAAGGAGGGTGAGCAGTAAGATTGGAAACAGATAAAACGATAGACGCAGTGAGGGAATAGACAGAGACAGGTCTGTTTTAAAACCTAGCCTCGCTGTCTACTGCCTAAATAGGCAGCTGCCTTCTAAGGCAGTATCCTAACTGTTATGGAAGCTCATAAGAGAATGATTTTGACCGCTTTACATAGGCAGTACTTTAACACAAACAGCACTTCACACAAGGGAGACTCGACAGGCAGTTGATTTCAGTGTAATTTGTCATTAGCATGTTGCTAAGCTAACAGCACGAGTTTTCCTAGCCCTGTTCCTGAAGGCAGATGAATGCTACACATTATGGATGTCTCAGCTATCTGACCCTCAGGTCTTGGGAGTCTCTACTACTGAGCTGATGAGTTAAATCAGTTTTTTTTTTTTTTTTTTTTAGGAAGTTTGCAAATGTGTACTATTGATGTGCCTCCACAGACAGGGTTAGGGAACACTACTGTAATAAGCATCCAAATACTCAGAAAACACAAATATTGGCCAAAATAACCAATCTTATTTAAATTGAAGTATTTTTAACAATTAATTTTAGTATTGAACACGTTTTTTTTTTTTGCCTCATTCACTATTCATGTTCTGCACAAAGTATAAATGTGATGCTTGCTAAAAGTGTGATTACATTAGCCAAAATTCTGTAAAAAAACAACAACAACAAAAATCTGTGAAATTTTGTGACTGAAAAAAGTTCATTGTCGCAGTGCATCAGTAGTGGTAGTGATGTATAAGGTCACTTTCAAACCAACCAGTTTTCTGTTGATCAACACGGAGATGTCAGCCTATTCTGAAATCTGCGTGGGGAAATCTTTCATCTTCACATGAAATTCCAGATCACATGGATTTCTATTGAACTGACTGGATTTCACCTGTGAAAATTCACAGAACAACGGTAAATGTGACCACACCTTTAGAATTTGGCCAAAACAAGGTATTTTAGGAGGCAGAATAATAATTAAGTTAACTACCTTTTGGAATAGCCTTCCTGTTTGGTGTGCCATTTTATGATGACTTAAAATTCAGCTTCTGTAGGCATTTCAGATGGTTTTGAAAGAGAGCAAAAGACAGCCAGCAGACAGATACTTAAATATGAACGAGTGAAAGTGGAAGTAGAGAGCCCTTTTTTTCCCCCTCCCTTCCCACTTTTTTGAATTGTGGAAAGTTCTGGAGCACTCTCTCTGGTACAAAAGAAAACGGTAAATTTTGCTCTGTTGTGTAGTTCCTGGGATGTTCAACTTCAAATAATAACTAATAGCGGCATAAACACTTGTTTCTGTGGGAATAGTGTGAAGTGGCCATATGGTACTAGCTAATACTCAACAGACTTTTATTAGGAGCTCTACAGCTGTTCAGTCTGAGCACTAAAATATTTGTTCCTTCATTATGAGAATTTGTAATTACATTTGGCACCTGGGATAGACCGGTTTCACTGTGTTGTTTTAGCTGTAGGGTTTGGGACCTCAGACAGACACATACACACACACACACACACACACACACACACACACACACACACACACACACACACACACATATATATATATATATATATAGATTATTTATTTTGTTTGTTATATATTTTAATAACTTTTTACTGTTACACCATTTCATTAATTTTGGATGTTAAAAATGTTCTCAGTGTAAATGTTTGCAGATCCCCCTGCTGAGTTCTGGCACAGCACAGTTTTGGTGGAAAAGGGTTCATTTCGACATTGGCTTTGTTTACATTCACACTTATAATGTGATTAAGGCAGTCCTGAAATTAAGTTAATGTGATTATACTCATAATAGTAACCATAATTGTAGTATGTAGGCATATATACACCTTAACTACATTTCCTCCACTCTTCCATTGCCTGAAGTGCACATGCTAGTGCTGCAGAGAGAAAATGAGTTACATTCATGCACAGCTTTGAAAGCTGGGGAGCTCAGGAAATAGAGTTTATGCTTACAGTTTTACTGGCCATGGACATCATGAGTATTATTGACGATCAAAAACTCTAGAATGGAAACCTTTTTAAGCATTTTTAAGTGACAAAATTAGGGAGGCCCGATATCCTAGAACTGGCAAACAGTTTGCATTTGAAACAGACAAAGAAGGGCAACAGCAACTAATAGGTCTGTTGCTTTTCAGTTTAACATTTTGTGTTGTGGGATTTGGTGAAATGTATTACAGTAGCAGTAAAATGTCAATAAAACAATCACATTTCTTAGTGAATAATCAAAATAATGCCATGTAAACAGAGGTTTGCTCACGTCATGTAAAATCTTAATGCGAGTAATTTCTTATTCTTCTGATTATTGCCAATAATCATATTATTGGCATGCATATATTGTAAACATACAGTAGGTACTGCCATACCATCAAGGTTTTTAATGTTTGAGATTTCCTTTCTCAGCAAACCTACAAGAGCTCAGTAAAATATGTGAGATGGTTAAGATAGTTTGTCTATCTACAGTTTTCCCATCAACACATTTCCTCATCACATTTTCTAACTCCCATGCAAACCACAGTCTGTAGCTTGGCTGTGATTTCCATATGGTTTGTGCTGTGATTCTTTTTCAGACAGCTCAGCAGATGCTTATTATTCAAAAGCCATCAGTGTCTTGGCATGTCATCATGTTTAATGATACTCAGTGTCAGTCCTGGACAACATCATTTACAGGCTTATATTGAACTTACTAGACTATTAAAGGGGGGTCCCTTTACTGGTGGATGGACAGGTCTGAGAAACACTGTGCTAGACCATAATGAAACAATTAGTTGTTATAACTTTTCTGTGACTTGGTAATCATAATACTAATGTAAACTGCACTGATCTACTGCAGAGGTTTTCACATGACTTATGTGTCTATATGACAGGTATTTGTGTATTGTGTATTTGTAACAGAAACAAGCATCAGTATGTGAGAGAGAAACTCATGAAAATACAAAAAATGTGAATTAAAAAATCAATTCAATTCACATTTATTTGTATAGCATTTTTTTTACCATACATCATATTTCAAAGCAGCTTTACAGAAAATGCATGTTTCTACATTGCAGTTTAAAGTGGTTATCAGAGGTGACTGTGTCCAAGTAATGTATTTTAAATTACCGCACATGATGCCAATACGTACAAATGCCCAGAATACTTAATGATTTCATTGAGAGGGAAAAACATGAATTATTTCCATCTTAGAGTTAAAAAAAAAAAACTCTTATGCTCACCAAGACTGCATTTATTTTGAATAAATAAATAAAAAAAAATAAAAATAATAATAAAACTGTAAAAACAGAAATATTGTGAAATATTATTACAATTTAAAATAACTGTTTTCTATTTTAATATTTTTTTAAATGTAATTTACTCCTGTAATGGTAAAGCTGAATTTTCAGCAGTCATCCAGTCTTCTGTCTCACATGATTCTTCAGAAATCATCCAAATAAGCTGATTTGGTGCTCAAATAACATTTTTTTATTATCATCAATATTTAAACAAGTTATGCTGCTTGATATTTTTGGAGAAAATGTGATACAGGTTTCTTTGATAAATAGAAAGTCCAAAAGAACTGCGTTTATTTGAAATATAAATCTTGTGTAACATTATTAAAGTCTTTACTGTCACTTTTGATCAATTTAATGCATTTGTACTGAATAAAAGTATAAAAGTAAAACATTAGTGTATATACATTACATGTATTGTTGTTGTCACATATAAAGTCACAATTCTAAGAAATAGTCACAAAGTTTTTTTTTGTTTTTTTGTTTGTTTTTTTTTAAGCAGAAATGACTTTGGTACTTTATAGCCTTAAGGATGAATTTGAAATAAGCTTTTAATGACAAAAAGTGAAACTCCACAAACTCCACTTTGTCATGCTTGAGTTTGACAGACACCCATACTGAAATATGACAGAATTCAGAGTGCTTTTATTGGTCAGTGACACGCACAGTAGTGTTAATGAGTCGAACACCTCTACAGTCCACTAAACGGGTCATACGTGTCATTTTTTCCTCACCTCAAATAACCCGCTGTGTTTGCCTACGGCACCGCTGCTTTCAGTATCTGCCATCTCTTCCGCCTTCTGGGTGATACCTTTGTTCTTTGACATCAATGCAAAATGAGACAGCCTTTGTGTTTAAGCAAATCGGATGACGGCTATCACATTTTGGCATCTGTGTTTCCAACATCAATATATTTTGGGACATAGGTCATGACCGTGTATTTCTGATGTGCCTGAGGTTATGAAAGGCTTTTTTCTGGTCAGTTGATGACAGATGTTTCTTAATGTATCAATTTAGCATTGTAACCACAACAACTAATTCTGAACTGGCTTTCTTAGTTGATCAATCTGAATGTTGCCCTCAAGGCAGCTCTAAGCCTAATGTACAACAAACCCTTCAAAGATTCATTTCCACGTACAGTACAAATATATAACGTGTTTTTCCTCTGGAAATTAAAGCACTGTTTGACATTCTATACAGATAAAGCAGTAGCTTTTCAACCTTGGACCAGACACAATTTCTAACAGGAAAGCAGAGGACTGCAAAGTGCAGGAAGTGCATGTGTGGAAATAACAAATGATGAGAGGAAACTGGAAAAAAATTATTTTCATAAATGATTACAGCTGCATTTTGGTTTGTAATTTAACTCTCATCTGTCTGTTCATACAATAATCCCTCTGAAGACTGAATCTGGTTGAGTTGGATGAACACAGAAAATAAGAGTAATTAGCTTAGCAGAAGTAAAACAATATCTAACTTTATAAATTGAAATTGGTAATGTCATTGACTGAAGGGGCATTCACACTGTTATTTAATCACTGGAGGTCATGGAGCGGTTGGTTGCTATATGCTACTATATCAAGTGCTGCATTTGGTGGCAGATCATTTTCTGAACTTCCATTGGTAGCCAAGCTCAGCCCAACTTTGTTTGCATCACCAGTGCTCGTTAGAGGTCAGAGGTCACAGACTCTCACTGAAAATGGCACTCACTTTGTTACAACAGTCTGAACACCCATTAATACCGTAAAGTTGCAGAAATTTCCTGCTACAACATCAAATGATGCAGTAAGTCACATGTGTGGAAGAGATTTGAAGCACATGGTGAAAGAACTAGATGGATGCTGGCCTGTGTTTTTCTATGTTGTTGTTTATGCTACATGTTGTAGCTAACTGCTAATGTGAAAAGGGGTGGCTTATTTATCTCGGTCTAAATGTAGGTTAGATATGTGACACTGTGATATCATGAAAACAGATCTGAAAGAGAACTGCTTTAAAGGAGAAGCTCACATGTTCAAGTTAAAGCCAGAAAGGACACAAAACTTAAGAAAAAAAGTTGTGAATACTGTATTATATTTGTCTCACATGGGTTTTCCTTTTTAAATGTATGCTTCATTTCTTGAGCCAAGTTTACAATACAGGATTTTAAGCCCAATTTAAACCAGATTTTCAAGTTAACAAGCTCGCCGACAGGTCGGGCTGTGATCGGGGCAAAGTCAGCGGGTGATCGGCACTCGGCAATCTTTATGTGTGAACTACTCAACAACGCATCAAAGAGGTTCTCTGACGCGTCGCCGACACCTCGCTGGCGCCTGACAAATAGCATGCTAAATATCTGGAGCTGTCGACCGACTCGATATCCTGTGATGTCACGTGTTGTGACGCAACAGCCAATGGAGTATACACTGATGTCTATGGAAATAACAATCCGTTCAAATAGCCAATAATTTGCCAACGTTTATTCATATCAGATACACATTGTGTAAGTAACTATAAAGCTCACTCTATTCTTCTCCTAGTTCACCGGCCACATGTATTTTCGGTACAAATGGATGAATTCATGTGCTATAGCCTATAAATCTGACTGACAGGACTCTGAACTAAAGTGCAAACAAGGCGGCGCCCATCTCGCGTTATAGATTAAGATCAAGATCATGATGTAAGTTTTTAAATGACAAAACACTCACTTGCAAATATATGAGTATCGGAATATCAGATAGTTGATAACATGGTGAGAAAAACGATACATCTGTCATACAGTGTGGCCGCGGTGTGTCATGTGACAATCATGGAAACTGTAAAGGAAACGTTCTAATGGTAGCCTTAAACCTAATGCTCAAAATACTTAATTGGTTTGAGTAGGACAAACGTATATTGAACAATTAACTGTTATGAGTATTTAGAACTTTCTTTTACTTTTGAGTTCACAGCACTGACATAGTTCAAGTAAACTGAACTATTTCATTGTTTTGAGTTCTATGAACTTATTTCTTTTCATTTAGACGAACTTAAGTTTATCTGAAACTGGGCTGGGATTTCTATTTCTTACCATTAATTTGTGCAAAATTAATGGTAAGGGAGATTTAGTAGTGATTAATGTTTTGTTATGCTAATTCAGAAGAGTTTCTGTTAATGTGGGTTTTTTGAGTTACCATCATGGTGACATGTGGTGCATGCAGCTTGGTTTGAGAGCAGGAACGTTACATGTTTTAAGTTGCTGTACTCATTCAGTAAGTGCTATATTATGCTATTGTTAACATGTTAATTAGCAAGTTGCCATTTTCTGAATTTTCTTATTAGGGTTTACAGTGAAGTAAATATAGTAGTCAACATTTGTAGTGGATCAAAACCTTTCATCAAAGTTGTCCTAAAACCTTCTTCTTAGGACAACTTATTTCTTAGGAAAACTTTGATGAACTTTTTTGATCCACTTCAAATGTTCAAATCTTCAAACTCATTTGATTTGGAAGAACTCAAAATAAAAAAAGTTAATTAAATAAATATTTTATGTTAATTGCTATCAAAATGTATGAGTTAGCTAACTCAGTACATCAAGTTAGGATCAAATATCATGCATAAGTACTATAAACTCAAAACTTGATAGTTCTGCTTACTTAAAATTGGGAACATAATAACTCAAAAAAATTGATGTAACTGATTACGTCAATTTTTTTGAGTTACCCAAACTTATTCAGGTTTACAGTGTGGGAGGTCAGCCAGAATATTTTAAATTTATGTGTGAAAGGGTTCATTTAATTTTAATTAAATTTAATTCAAAATTTAATCAAATTTCTTCTCAATGTCCATTTTCAAGTGAAGTCGTTGTCAGCTCGAGTAGTGTGTAACCCCCTGTTGCGGATCATTTACGTAGTGTCACGTAGTGTGAACACCACATTGACTCCAAGACTCCACAGCAAGTCTTGTAGTCTGAATAGCACAGTGATCTGCCGACGTTTAAAGTCCTGTAGTATAATCTTGGCATAAGCTGACAGGCTCGGTTTTCTGTGCATCCCTCTATCATAAATGACGTAGTTGGCTAAAAGTAAACAAGCTTGTACAGGAACCCCCATGTTAGCATTTCACATGCACACACTTAGGCTGATATGATGGTTGAAATAGTATCTCAAATTCAGCCTTAGTATTAAACACACTTTTGTGGGAACTAATGGCATTTGGTAAAATTCGAATGAGGAGATGAATTTGTTGGATTAAAGGATCCACAAAATTTCAGGCTAAAAGGGGCTAAAGAGATCAGCAGAAAAACTTTACTCAACCTCATGTCATTTCAAACCTGCATGACTTCTGGGGAACACACACACAAAATGAATATCCGGTTGGGTGAATTCAGTACAAATATAGTACATTGTGACTCACTTTAACCCTTAATAAACCACCCAAGAATTTCAGTAAAAGTCTGTGTGGCTTGCTAAATATTTTCCAGTTGCTCCGATTGGTTTTGGTGAAAAAACAGCCCAATATGTAAACATTTTTAACAGTAAAAAATGGTGGTAAAAAGCATCTTTTATGCTGGTGCACAGAAACACCAGAAGATGCAGGTGAATATTTCCGCCACTTACTGGACTGAAGTGTGAAACGTTTGTGTAAGAAAATATCCATATTTAAGTTATGAAGTAAAATATCTAGCTTCCGCCAGACCATCTTCCGTATTCATCTTACGAAGAAAGTGTAAAGGCCCCGATATACTTTAAGCAAAGTTCTTTTTCATTCTTTGTTTAGGGGTAAAACGAAGATCGAAATATGTGAGCAGCGATATACTGTAATCGAACATCTGACGCCGTCCACACTGCGGAGAGTGATGGTTAGATGAATATGTAAAAATGTTGCGTGCTTTCCTCTCAGTAACAAAATAAACACAACAAAATTGAGAAACTAGCAAGTATTTTTTAATAAATCATAAGAAAAGCATCTGATCTTGGCACTCCAGTAAAGTCACGTTGCGTTTATATTATAACACTTTATAAAATAGATTGCTTAAAATCAAGCAGATTTATTGTATTAAACACGAAAAACAGTGCCAGTCTATCATTTCATCAGGAGTACAACTTCGCTTTTCACTCGCGGACATCTGACTTCTACGGACTCGAGAGGAGACATGAACTGGAAAAGATTTTCAGAGTGAAAGAAGGTGGAGCCTCAGTGCACACCTACCTTAAGTAATGGGACCAATGGTAGTACGAAGGTGTTTACCAGCTGAAGCGAACTTTTCCAGAAAGTTCGCTTTGGCAAGCTGTTTCGAACTTCCAAAACAAACATAGTTTCGGCCTGATTTTGTTCGAAATGACGTCACATCAATTCGTTCTTCGATTTCGTTTGAAGTATATCGGGGCCTTAAATCTTGGGGTAATTTTCATTTTAAAGAGAACTAATCCTTTAAATTCACCCAAAGAGATACAATTAAAATATTTCTTTATATGTTCTGCAGAAGAAAAAAAAAAAAGTTGGGTTTGGAATGATATGAGACTGAGTAAATGATGCCAGAAATTATATTTTTGAGTTAACTATTCCTTTAAACTTAATTTGACAATTAGTATCGTCTCACCAAGAAATCGGAACTCAAAATTGTTAACACTAAAGACACAAAAACATTCCCATCAGGGACACAAACATATTCTAAACTAAACATTGAGAAAACAATAGCCAAACAATGAGGAAACATACTACTATGATAGACCATAATATGCACTTGCCAATGCACATAAACATCACACAGATATAGATCCACAAACTACAGTCTGCTGAAACACTACAATACTTGATGTTCCCCTTTGTCCTTATGCACACAAACAGTCTCTCTGCTACTTTTGTCCATAAACACCTTTATGCACACACGTGTGCTGATACAGACATGCAAAAAACGATGCAGTCAGTGTACGTGCTTCTGTTGGAATAATGATTAACAGGATTTGTGGGGCAGCTGCTGAGAGTGGTCAGAAGGGGCCCGAGAGTCAGCCGAACAGATTTCAGGTCTGATTTGCGTCTGTGTTTGGGTGGTGAGGCGGAGGAGGGCTTCGTTGTGTTTCCTGTGTCGCAGTTTACTGTTTTTTAGAGCAAGAAAAATGGGCTTATGTAAGGGGTCATGTGATTTAGCCAGAAATAGTGGCAAGGCTACAGCTGCTGTTGCTCCGTTTGCAGATCCTGGGCTTTTTTGGCAGCTTTTAGACAGACTTGCTGCGCATTTTCCCCTCTACCGAAAACACTCATTGTGCCTATCTGCAGCCACACGGTCCATAAGCGCTAAAGGAAAGTGCCCTCATGTAGGTAGCACGTCCAGTGCCGTGCAGTTTAGCAGAGAAGTCCTTCCCATGATGCATGAGTGAAAGAGGGGGTGGAATATGGGTAAGAGAATGAAAGAGAGAGATGTACATGGCCACAGTGCCTGGATGCGGCCCTGCGGCGCGGTGCTCTGGCCTGTGGAGAGCGTGGGCGTGCGGCGAGTCAGTGGAGCGGAATGGTGCTCTGAAACGAGAGCTCGTTCCACGAGCTGTGGCCTTAGCCAAGGAAGGCAGCGCATGAGGGATTCTCAGGCTGTTACGGTCTCTGTCATAGCGTCCCGCGCCAAGACATCAGCCAACCTATGACACACTCAAAAACACTATTTGGGATGGCTCATTTGTCCTCTATGATAATGGTGCAGGGGCGTAAAGTGTAAGACAGCTGTCTCCTTTTCGTCATATACTCACAAAGAGATGACTCTGCACCAGGACCAGAATGCATCAGTGTCCTTATGAAAGTCACAATTTGACTAATGCATGTAATTGACTGACTGTCTTTTTTGTATTACGTAATAAATTTAGTTGAATAAATATTATATCGATGAATTATTCAAATTAACCAAAATATCAATATTTCTTAGAAAAGCCCCTAGAGAAAAGCATGTATTATGTTATTTTAATAATTAGATGTACTAAATATGTTAAATTGACAGCCCGTTATCCATGCGAACCATGAGAGAACTAATTCCTGATTTCTGTTACAATTCCAACAGAAAAAAAAATGGATACAGACATAGAGATTTTGAACGCTTTGTCTTTCTTTATGCAGGTCAGCACAACTACCTTTGTGCTGGGAGGAATGACTGTATCATTGACAAGATTCGGCGGAAAAACTGCCCAGCCTGCAGAGTACGGAAGTGCCTACAAGCTGGGATGAATCTTGGAGGTAACTGAATTTACTTACTATGGGACTAAAATCTGTTGTGAAATGTTATGAAACAATTATACGGCACACCTGAGATCATTAATCTTAAAATATAAGAAAAAAAAAAAGTGTTATTGTGAATGTGAGGGACTGCATTTTTAGTGAAGCTTTACAATGTTCCACAGAAATTATTATTTTTTAATAAAAGGTAAGTGACTTAAAAGAACATGTTGAAAAGTACTTTACCTACATCTGTGTTTTCAATATAATTGCAACACAATATGATCAGTACTCGGTGAGCTGGAAAAACGACCAAGCTGTTTAAAACTTTGAGAGATTTTGGTTGTTGGTGTAACAAATGCTAGCCAAGGGTCAAACCGATTGGGACAACCTTATTATTACATTGAAAATACAAAAATATTGATTTAGAAATCACTATAGCCTCAACAAACAGCCATGTAAACAACACATTAGGCAAAGATTAACTAGTAATTCCAAATTTAGAAACAGATAAAAACACAAGCACAAATACCAGTGGAGTTCCATTATGTTCATCTGTAATGCGGGTAGAATCACAACACATGATTTATGTGGCCAACTCTGATCAAAGCCACGTTTTTACATGGTTGGTTTGCTAAATTTCAGTTTGTTATGGAAAAAGTTTGTTAATAAAAATAAAGTTTAACAAATGTTTGTGTCATATATCTTAAAGCCTCTACTATCACTGAATTACAGGATATAGCTTTAGTTCAGTAAACAAGATTTCCTGCAGTAATGTCTATGTTCTGTCTGTTCTGTCCTTTGAGAGCATCTTTAGAGCAATACAACCAAATATTCACCTTAAATTACATTTTGATTAAGTTCCAATATAGAATGAAAAATATGGTGCTTCTTTGACGTCATCACTTGAGAGAGGTCTATCATTCTGCTTTTTTTCTATTTGGATAGTTGATAAAATAACATGGGCATGAACTTTATTTAAATCCAGGGTTTTCAAACGGGAGTCGATGAAGGTACTGTAGAACATAAGCTTAGATATATATATATATATATATAAAACCTATGGAGTTTAACGGGAATAGCATATGATCTGCTAATGTTAGTTAATACTGTTAATTGTAATAGAGTTAATTAATATTGCGGATCCCTGGAAGGAAAGGAAGGTGTATTTTAGGTTCTGATGATAGACATTTTTATCATTATATACTTTTTTTTTTAGCAGTTTTTCATCAAGAAAGATATAGATGTATTTGATTAAAAATAATAAATGACTATGCATCTGAAAGATCAGAAAGTCTCTACATATTTCACAAAGTTGTCAAGAGAACAAAATCTGAGCATTTATTGGGACTAGCACATATGCCACCTTCAGTCTCACTTACTGATGTGATATGAAATCTGTTGGCACAGGAATCTTGCAATTAATATCAAATTGGAACACACACACAGTCAATTAACAGCATCCTGCTGAACTACATAAGAGGTCACATATATACAGCAGGGATTTAAACTGTGATCCCTGCTATAAGATCCATTTTTACTTCAATAATTACTTCTATCATCTCTAGTTCCTTGCAGATATGGAAACAGTCTCAGAACACTGCTTAAAGACTACACTGTGGGTCTTTTCATTAGTATCTTGTTCATTCCAAATTATTTATCTTTCTTATAAATCATTTTAAGAACCTTCAATGTTTTACATAAATTTGTAATTATTCATAAAATGGATCAGGCTGCTGAAGCGAACAGCTTTAATAATAGATGTTTGTTATTTCTCAGCACGAAAGTCCAAGAAGTTGGGAAAGATGAAGAGCGTTAGCGAGGATTCTTCCCTGCAGAACTCAAAGGATGGACCTCCGTTTCTGACTTCTGAGAAAGAGTTGAGTTCGTCCACCGCTCTCGTCCCCCACGTCCCCACGGTAGCACCGTTTCTGTCACCGTCCGTGTGTAGCGTCCTGGAGCTCATAGAGCCTGAAGTTGTGTTCGCTGGATATGATAACACACAGCCCGACACAACCGACCACCTGCTCACCAGCCTCAACCAGCTCGCCGGCAAACAGATGATCCGAGTGGTCAAGTGGGCCAAAGTACTTCCAGGTACGATCCCAAGGCAAATTTGGTTGTTTCTCAGATTGCATCTTGGTCTTCTGCACTTCTGGTTATTTTCTCTTTATTTGAACATTTGTAGTTCAATGTGAAGTATTAGTTGAGCTGTTGGTCTCTGAAATGTGCTTAGAAACCATGCAGTCATTGATACAATCCTTGACCTGTCAGGTGTTTTGGTATAGTAGGGTCATCATCTTCAAAACACAATTTACATAAATCAAGTTCAGAAGGTCTATGTCTTGAGCCCACACTTAATTCTTCATGCTTTTAACAAGCACTGTCACTTGAGAAAAGTCTTAGGGTTGACCTTTATACATACACTACCATTCAAAATTTGAGTCAGTCAGATTTGTTCATGCTTTTGAAAGTGTCTTCTGCTCACCAAGGCTGTTACAATTATTTGAATAGAATACAGTAAAAATGATGATTCTGAAATAATATTACCATTTATACAACAGTTCTTTCTGGTTCTCGAATCTGATTGGCTGAGAGCCTTGTGATATTATAGTGATAACGGCACTCCTCCCTTTTCACCGTTTGTATCACTCCACTTGAAGGGACTGTCATGGCGGATGAGCAAATCCACTGTATTTTTTTTTTTTTTTTTACAAATACTACACTTGTTGTAGTTTTAAGAGTTTTTTAGGCAAGAATGTAGCTGTTTAGACCTGAAATATGTGACTCATATTTAATCATAGCACCTACTTTACAATTTGTTTCAACATATTTAGAGTTGCTACTGTAGCTCCAGGCCGTCAGCGGCTGTTCAGTGCTCGTGTTCCAGCTGAGAACAGCTTCATCTCGGCCAGTGCTTCGGGGGTTTGCCGCTGGCTCTTATAGTGCTTAAAGGTGCTAAAGAGGATGTTTTGTTTTATACATTTTTGCAATATTACTTGAAACTGTCTTTACTAACTGATAAAAGACTATTTATTAGGTGCACTGAAAGGAATAATATTAATATACATCATCTGTGCATGAGGTAGGGCCTTAAAAACATCATCGCGTAAACGATTGGCCCTCTGGCTTGTCAATCACTGTCATGACGTTCCTTGTGAGAGACGAGCGCGGCTGCGCGCTCCAGTAACTTTCCACATTCTACAGGCGCCGCATGCAATGTTTTTGTCAGGAGACAGGAATAACAACTGCAGATTATGAGTTAATTGCGGTGAGTCCGACATAATGAATCCACTAACACGATGCAGCGAATGCCGGTGGTAAACACTCGTGTTCCAATACTCGTGCATGAGTTTTGGGAGGCGTTCCCTTGAAATGAGCTGTGAAGGAGGGGGGTTGTTCTTATGCATGCGGGTTTGGAACGACATGAGGGTGAGTCATTAATGACATAATTTTCATTTTTGGGTGAACTAACCCTTTAACTGTAAAAAGGACAAATACAAAGATCGCTTTCCTTAGAGGACATTCAAACAATGAACAAATTTTATAATGGATATAATATTATGGACATCAACCTGAAGAATGAATGTTATATCAGACACAGGTAATGCTCGCTCTGGCTCTCTCTCTCTCAATAATACTGTACAAAATACAATGAGTTTCATTGGAGGGACTCAACATTCCTTCGTTACTAGTTCTAAAATGATGTTTTAGAATTAGCAATGGAGCCTTGGTCAAACTTGAGATTTGAATCCGTGGCAGAAGAAAGTAGTTCTGCACAAAAGAGGGTTTTAAAGACACTCTGTTGTTATTTCTTATTTATTTACACACTTGTGCTGTTGAACTGTTGTATAAATGCAATAATCACACTTGTGTCATATTGCTCATTTAAAATATCTTTTATATTTTAATATATTTTATATTTTAATAAATGTAATCTGTTTCAGTGTTGGCAAAGCTAAATTCTCAGCAGCCATTTCTTCAAAAATGCTTATATGGTGCTCAAGAAACATTTCTTATTATTATCAATGTTGAAAACATTTATTTCAGGATTCTCTGATGAACAGAAAGTTAGAAAGAACCACATTTATTTGAAATCTTTTTATAACTTGATCAATTAAATGCATCATTTCTGAATAATATTACGTATTAATTTCTTTAAAAAAAAATCTTACAGATTCCAAATTTTGAATGGTAATAATGTGTGTCCACAAGTGAGTTTCAAAAGCATGTCAAAAGTAGTTTGGCTTATCATATAGAAGAATCAAAGGTTAATTTTGTCTGTAGTAACAGTTTATTGATTAATTGAGAATCACTAGCATATGTTGAATAAATCACACTATACTGTATTATACAATAAGGCATCCCATACAACTCATATTAAATATCTAATTGTGATTTTACAAAAATCTGTTTTTGCCTTTCCAAATTAAGTTTTCAAGGTACCTTGCTACAAGACGGTCATTTGCTGTATTGCAATTATTTGATACCAGGGTGTCTGCTTGCTATATCCGGATATATAAATAGAAGGCTGAAAACACACCAGGGCAAACTGGCTCACCGACTTTCAAAGACTTTCCAGGCTGGCTTTGGGCAGTCAATGCATTACACGCTCAGCCATTCTACAAGTGATGACTTGCAGATGTTCATTATTAGTTATTTTGTTCTATGTCCACATTGTTCTGTGATTTACATGTTATTTTATGCCACTTTAGGCATCAAAAAGAGCTTATAAGGATGAGAATTTGATGGGAAAAATAGGATGTTTTGTCATTTAAGTTTTGTAAGTTTGTGCAAGTTTCATTGTCAATAATTTCAGTTAAAAAAAAGGATAATGTGAGAAAATTATTATTTATAAGAAAGGAGAACACAAGGGATGCTCAGAGATTGCCTAGAAAGTTACTGCTCAAAAGAAATATTATGTTGACGGTGTTAACATTCATAAACATAACATTATAGTCAATACTGAATTTGCTTATTGCAGACAGGCCAAAAATAGTCGAAGAAATGCTTCACCGATAAGCTTATACTGTAGTGTGTCCTCATGTGGCTGAAATTATAGCTTGTGGGTGACTTCTCAGCTCTCAATCTGAGTTTTGGCAAGAAACCAGTCGGCTGTATTGATAACTCTCTTTGACAACAGGACAATGAGTGGAAACCTTCAGCGATTCATGTAAACCTGATTGTGGCGACTGCATTGCAAGACTTTTTCATTTGTGAACAAATTTCAGCAGCTCTAGGAAGCGACCTTACACTGTTAGGTTGGCAACAGCCACACGCATTACTTAAACTAAAGAAGTAAATAAGACTTTACTTACTCTTTCCTAACAATATGTTACTATCCACATCCATTTCTTGTATGTGTCTTACTCAAAAACAATGTCTCTTTTAAAAGAATAGTATGGAGATTCTGACATCATTTATTCACCTTCCTATCATACTGAACCCTTATGCTGCAATGTGTTCGGTAGAACACAAAATTTGAATTTTTTTGACACGGCTCTTGTCATATAACAAATGTTCATAGTGACAAAGGGCTGTCAATCTCCAATAATAAAAAAAAGGAGAAAAAAAAAAAAGCACCGTAGTAATTTTTTTGGGGGTGAACAAAAGCAGAGAATAGTAGATTCTGTTTTGTTTCTTACAGCCCACAGTTATGGCTTAATATTAGCTCTGCTTTAGGGCAAGTCATGCCCCCGAGTATCCCATATGTCTCTTCGCTCTGTGTTAACTTGCCCTTTATTTTTTCCCCCCAGGTTTCCGCAGTCTACCCATTGAGGACCAAATCACGCTGATCCAGTATTCCTGGATGTGTCTCTCCTCCTTCTCCCTCAGCTGGAGATCCTACAAACACACCAACGCCCAAATGCTCTACTTCGCCCCTGACCTCGTCTTCAACGAGTAAGCTAACTCACACAACACTGCATGCTTACTTCATTTAGAGATGTTGATTTCCATAATATTCAAAATCCATCCAAACATTTTAAGTAATTAAAAAAAAAAAAAAAAAAAAAAAAACTTCAGTAAACCACAACAAGCATTAGCCTGAGGTTAACCTTAACTGGCGAAAAGGAATTTGGTGCTTCAAGTTACACAAGTTAAGATAAACATACAAAATGATAATCTCACAAAACATGTTCCCAGCAGGCGTACGAATGTGACCTCCAACCTGTCCCTTCAATTACTCCGCTAGGAAATACACTTTCCCTATAAACGCGTCTTGATAATGTTTGATCAGGGCAGAGAGTTGGGTCAATGGGGCACATAATCAGCACAATCGACGAGAAGTGTTGAGTGGAAAGAGAGTGATTGTGTTCTTTTTAAAGCTAAATGTCCATTTATTGAGTGTAGTGGGAGAAGCGTAAAAATAGAGCACAGTGACCCCTGCAGGAAAACTGGAGTACTTCATTGTATGTGCCAAAGAACTTGGGCAAAAGTTGTCTTTACTGAATTAACGGGCATGATTACATATTAATATATGCTTAGCACCTTATGCATGAATTCCACACATCCTGATGACAAACAGTCATGCATATTTTCTGGCATGCTGACAGTTCTGAACGAGCTCCATATCTTTATTGCCTGAACAATTAGCAGTCCTTTAGCACAGTCCCAAAGACTTAACTACCCAAAGTAAAATACTACATTAAATAATGGTTTGTACTGACCTAATTATTATTATTATTATTAACAATTAAACAGACATATAGAAACTGTTCCCCATTCATCCTACGACATTAATAATTTTATATATACTGGGATCGATGCAGTTCATTGTTATATTATTACATTTTAATGTTTGGTTTTAAGGACATTTTGGACTGTGAATGTGCAATGTAAAATCTAGGTCCTGAAGCAAAACCAGTTGAGAAGCACTGCAGGACTAGTGCAACAGTGCCCTTAAAAGATATTGATCGAAAATATTTCAGTCTACCTTGAAACAAAAGTTTCCAGGTTTTGAGTGAGACACTTTTCAGTGTCCTCTAAGAGTATGTCAAAAGGAGCCAGAAATACACATGTGTATGGTGATCTCTGACAGACCACTGTGTATGTATAGTTCTCCCAACTTTCACATCTCTCATAATATTCATTAAAATCACTTAAAGGAATGCTCTCCATAGCAACTGAAAGAAGAGACACAATAAATGCCATTTCCTTCTGTCTTTCTCAACAAAAGCTATCATTTATGAGAGAATGTGAATGGTGTAAATCAAAAGAATAATAAGAAAAGCTACTGTAACGACACCATAAACTGGCATTCTTACAGCTACTGAAACAAGGAATTGATCTCTTTTCTCATTTAATCTGAAAACAGATTGAAGGTTAGGATATTAAATAAAGATCTGTCAGACTGGAAGAATGGGAAGACAGTATCAGTTCTGGCAGACACACCTGTGCTCAGAATGACAGCAGGTTAGACGGCTTTGAAAGACAGATACTGTACATGTATCCACCTAGTCAGGTATGCAGAAAGACAGACACGCATCTGGAGACAAACAAACTGGAAGATCAGCAAAGCTATCTTGTAAATTAGTAACCAGCCAAGAAAGTGTCAAGATGAAACCAAAAGTTGTGAATAAAAAGTCATTGTAATTGAGTCATTCTGTGATCTTTTGGAGCCTTTGTGAACCTTGCTTTCTTTATTTTAGGCCATAAAGATAGAATTCATTAGATTTACATTTATGCATTTGGAGGAGGCTTTAATCCAAAGTGACTTACACTGTATTTAAAGGGTTAGTTCACCCAAAAATGAAAATTCTGTAATTTCTCTCACCCTCATGTCGTTCCACACCCGTAAGACCTTCGTTCTTCTTCAGAACACAAGTCACACATATTTTTGATGAAATCTTAGAGGTATATGACTCGCCCATAGACAGCAATATAATCAACACTTTCAAGGTCCAGAAAAGTTCTAAAGACATCGTTAAAACAGTCGACGTGACTGCAGTGGTTCAACCTTAATTTTATGAAGTGAAGAGAATACTTTTTGTGCGCAAAAACAAAACAAAAATAACGACTTTATTCAACAATCTCTTCTCTTCCCTGTCATTATCCTCATGGAGTTGACGCAGTAAGCACAGTGAAGGCTTCCGTGTTTAAGTCCGAATGCCGGCTCAGTATTGGCCAAAGTATTGGACGAATGCGTGTGAAGCTGAAGCAGGAGCCGGCCAAAAATGAGTCGCCGTTTTGACGTAGAACCTGGAGGCGCTGGACATAAACAGCGTTAGAGAATGACACAGAAGAGAAGATATTGTTGAGTAAAGTAATTATTTTAGTTTTGTTTTTGCACACAAAAATGTCACTTCATAAAATTAAAGGTGCTAAAGAGGATGTTTTGTTTTATACATTTTTCCAATATTACTTGAAACTGTCTTTACTAACTGATAAAAGACTATTTATTAGGTGCACTGAAAGTAATAATATTAATATACATCATCTGTGCACGAGGTAGGGCCTTAAAAACATCAGCCAATGCCGATGATCGCGTAAACGATTGGCCCTCTGGCTTGTCAATCACTGCCATGACGATCCATGTGAGAGACGCGCGGCTGCGCGCTCCAGTAACTTTCCACATTCCACAGGCGCTGCATGCAATGTTTTTGTCAGGAGACAGGAGTAACAACTGCATATTATGAGTCACCTGCGGTGAGTCCGACATAATGAATCCACGGCTTTAGGTCGCGCACACACTTAACGATTGAAAGGCCGATTATGAATGTAAATTGATACTTATGACTGATCGCGCTCAAACTCGTCCAGTCAGAGCCAGTTGCTTTCAGTCTGCGATTACAGTCGGTGTTCAAACTCCATGTGAAAGTATATAAATCTGCTTCAGGAGCAGGAAACAATCGCTGTATGTTGAGCATAGTCAGAATGTTTTAGCAAGTCGTTAAATGTGTGCCCGGCTTAATAACACAGCGAATGCCGGTGGTAAACACTCGTGTTCTGATACTCGTGCATGAGTTTTGGGAGGCGTTCCCTCTAAATGAGCTGTGAAGGAGGGGGGTTGTTCTTACCCATGCGCTCATTTCAAAAACTCAGTCGACAAAAAGAACCTCTTTAGCACCTTTAAGGTTGAACCACTGCAGTCACGTCGACTGTTTTAACGATGTCTTTAGTACCTTTCTGGACCTTGAAAGTGTTGATTATATTGCTGTCTATGGACGAGTCATATACCTCTCAGATTTCATCAAAAATATCTTAACTTGTGTTCTGAAGAAGATCGAAGGTCTTACAGGTGTGGAACGACATGAGGGTGAGATAAATAACAGAATTATAATTTTTGGGTGAACTAACCCTTTAAAGTAAACACTTTGTCATGTGTTGACCTTGGCATTACTTGCTCTTTGCTCCTCACTTCAGAAATCATTCTAATATGCTGATTTGGTGTTCAAGAAACATTTTTTATTATTGTCTATGTTTAAAATAATATATTTTATATATTTGGTATGTATCCTTTTGGTTATTTCTGTTTTAATTAGTAGATGGTTGGATCGCTTATGTTGCAGTTACAAATAATGTTCAAGTTCCTAATAAAGTCACCAGCCAGTTGTATTTATTTCTTTTTTATTTATTTGCCCTAGCCTATTTTTACTTGCATTTGGCAGTAGATGGTGGTTAATTTTGGACTGTAGAGGTTCTCCAAAGGGCTCTGCCAGTGTGGTAGTCTAATAAACCCCAAATGGTGCCTCAAGTACCTTTTAATTGTTTAAGTATTCTTTTAACTGTTTTTCCATAGCAATTTTTAACAATGCGACAATCACGTTGTTTACTACAAATCCTCTCAATTTCTTTACCAGGGAACGTATGCGGCAATCAGCCATGTATGATCTGTGTGTGGGCATGCGGCAGGTGAGCCAGGAGTTTGTCCGTCTACAGCTAACTTACGAGGAATTCCTTGCCATGAAGGTCCTGTTGCTGCTCAGCACAGGTGAGATTGTGTGCACATCTTTTACATGTATTTCAAACAGAGCCACAACATAACGAGAGTCAGCCAACAGAGGAAAATAAGCAAATGTATGAACAAAAGAATGTCTTCTATCACCACATTTACCTTTAGTACCTGAATTGAGTATGTGGGTGTGTGAGATTATCATGAGCTTTAATGGATCACATTAATTGAGACAACAAATTGTAAACACTTTCCTTTCCTTACAGCGTGGGTGGCTGAAATCATATTTAGGTATAGTCATAATTATAATATAATATAATATTATATAATATAATATAATATAATATAATATAATATAATATAATATAATAAGCCTTTTGGATGCTAGATCAGTTCATCTCTCATATACAAGATCAGCAGACACACTCAGATCAGGTAGACAGGCACAACAGCCAATGCACCCCCGGGCTTACAGCATATGAGACCGAGGTAAAGTTTGAGTTCTGAATTCTCATACAGGATAGATTTTGGGATGCACAACCACTTGCTGATCCTCTGGAGCCTTTCCAGAGAGCCCTGCTGTACTTAATAAAATTCAGTCAGGAGATGGGCACTGCTCCAGGAGCTGGTGTTTTTCTCTCCAAAAAGAGAGCTTCATGGAAGGAGGGAGAACGGGAGAAGTGTAGTCAGGAATGGTACATAATTGAAGAGCTGAAGATTCTGATACAAAATCAACTTAAAAATAAAATTTGATGATGGATGGAGCTTATGTATGTCATTGCCTTTTTAAGGGGCAAAAAAAAATTGCCGTACTGTTCAATATATGAGATACGCTGGGAAGAGCTGCTTTGTTTTATAAATAAACTGGTTTCTGTATTTCACTGGAAAATCAACCCATTACACAAATAATTGTGGATTAGAGCGCTTCATTATGATCTACTTTATATGCAAATGTTTTGTTTCTATTAATGCTGTTGTGTTGGCATGTTATCTTATGGTATGATTACAGCTTAATGTTTTAATTTTAATAATGCAACATTTTCAGAGATGTTTTATTTTGGTTCATTTTGATGTGTTATCAATGTTTTTTGCTTTGCTATAAAGTTGTTGTGTCATGCCTTCTACTGTGGGGCTCCAGGGCAGCTGTAGTGTGGAGAGAGAGAGAGAGAGAGAGAGAGAGAGAGAGAGAGAGACAGAGAGAGAGAGAGAGACAGAGAGGCTGTTATTCCTCTTTGACCTTGGCTAAGGTTTCAGAAGCCCTGCAGGCTCTCACATGACCTTATTTGCAATGGTAGCGTTGACCTGCTAAAGAGTGAGTCACTAAACTAAATCCCCTCTTGTTTTTTGCCCCCCCCCTTTTTTTTTTAATAAAGTCCATTATTTAACCTTTTTTTTTGGTTTGTGGTAGACCCAGACACTAGGAAATAAATATTCTCGCAGATGCTGCTATTGTGCAAAAAGCAGTATGTCTATAAAATATAAGGCGTCAGTGTGATGGTATTGTTATCAGTGCCAATTTCCTTTTCACAAGTCTTTTGTTCAGTGAATCTTACATCCATTTTCATCAACGTATATCGAATTCGGACACCTGTTTTTTGTTTTTGTTTTTTTGTTATGTAATGCCTTTGCATTATATAACAAAATATAAAACTAAGTAGCATTGTTTTTAAAGAGATAGGAAAGGTAAACTGTTCAAGCTTTTAAATGATAAAAATACAATTTTTAAGAAGGCTTAAATAGAGCTTTCCACACTGAGCTTAATTTTCTTTCGAATCACCGCTTTTAACCCCGGGTAAAGGAATGTTTCACACTTGTAATTTAGAAGCAGGATTAGCACCGCTTTTTAACCAGGATTATAAAACCCTGCTCCGGAGCAGGGTTAGCACCGCCTTTGTGGCGTTAACCCCGCATTGAAGTGCCAAACTTGTACAGTATGAAACGATGCAGTGTTAGAATGTTACAGCTAGACGCTTAGCAACAAACAACCAATCGCGTGCCTCATATTCACGTGCTTTGGACAGTCACAGAAATAACTTGCATTGTATATAAACAGTAAAAACAGTAAATTTAATTCTTACCTTTTATAGTCCGAAATGTACATTCAGTATAAACTCAATAGTACAGTCGGATGTAACAGGTCACATGCTGCGTTCATCCAATCAATGACACTGGCAGCGCAAATATGCAAATAAGAACGTTAACCCAAGGTTTAGGAATGTAAAGTGTGAAATGACATTTTACGAATACCCCAGATTAATTGTTAACCCCAGATAAATTCTGAGCAGTGTGAAACATGAAGCATTTCGTTTACCAGGAGTTTAGAATAACCAGGGTGAACTATTTAAAAGAGCTTTTCACACTTGAAATAGTTAACCCTGCTTCACTTTTCACACTGCTCAGAATTTACCCAGGGTTAACAATTAATCCTGTGTATTCATAAGCTGACGTTTCACATTGTACATTCCTAAAACCTGGGTTAACGTTCATATTTGCATATTTGCGGTGTCAATGTCATTGACTGGATAAACGCAGCACATGACTTGTTTACATAGCTGTTTTTACATTTACTGTTTGCATTGCGCATCCTTGTATTGCCAACTGTACTGTTGAGTTTATACTGAATAGACATTTCAGACTATAAAGGTAACAATGAAACGGTCTCTTCTTCACTCAAATTGTTGTGTTTTCTGTCAGCATTTGACAGTTTTCCTCTCAAACACTCTATTTACTGTTTATATAAAATACGCAGTGTTTTCGTGACTGTCCAAAGCAGGCAAATATGAGGCACGCGATTGGTTGTCTGTTGCTAAGCATCTAGCTGTAACATTCTAACACTGCATCATATCACACTGTACAAGTTTGGTACAGCAATGCGGGGTTAACGCCACAAAGGCGGTGCTAACCCTGCTCCGGAGCAGGGTTTTATAATCCTGAATAAAAAGCGGTGCTAATCCCGCTTCTAAATTACAAGTGTGAAACATTCCTTAACCCGGGGTTAAAAGTGGTGATTCGAAAGAAAATTAAGCTCAGTGTGGAAAGCTCTACTTAAGCCTTCTTAAAAATTTATTTTTATCATTTAAAAGCTTGAACAGTTTACCTTTCCTATCTCTTTAAAAACAATGCTACTTAGTTTTATATTTTGTGGTGCTAACCCTACTTCTGAATTACAAGTGTGAAAAGTTCATTTACCTGGGGTTAAGTGCAGTGTGAAAAGCCCTAATGAATAATCTAAGTTAAGCTTAATCAACAGCACTTAATGTAATTACCATGAAAAATAAATTTAGACTTGTCCATCCTTTTCTCAAAAAAACCCTTTTACAGTTAATGTGGCCAATCCGTAAACATTAAAATACAGGGTGTTTTTTTTTCAAGATGTAAATAATATGCAAGTCAATATGCGCAGTTTTAGTATGAAATCTAAAGATTAGTAATCTTTCTGTGTAAAGTCATATATGCAATTTTAAGGTGTTGCCATGACAATGTTTTAACTGGAGAATTAGTACTTTTATAATATTGTAAGCTTTATATTTGTTTTTAAA
Organism: Megalobrama amblycephala; assembly: GCF_018812025.1. Classification (NCBI taxonomy): domain Eukaryota; kingdom Metazoa; phylum Chordata; class Actinopteri; order Cypriniformes; family Xenocyprididae; genus Megalobrama; species Megalobrama amblycephala. The sequence goes on along the minus strand of NC_063050.1, from coordinate 24,271,475 downwards.
ACCTCCCCAAAATTACCTTGATTTTTTTTTTGTGTGTGGTAACACTGTCACAAGTTGTTGATTGACTCTCTGTATCTCCACATCTCAAGTTGCAACTATCAATAGCATCAGTTTTATGTTAATCTACAGAATACTGCATTAACCAATGTATCTGACTCATCGTGGCCTTGCATACGGCAAAGCTCTTTAACTGACTCTTCCTATGTCAACAAAATGACAGATTCTACTGGCAGAATAATTTATTTCTTTTGACAAGACACCAATTAGCATGGGGTAATCATCCCACTTTTATTCACTGGTGCTCTAAATGGCAGCCTGTGGCTAATGAGGCTGGATGTGGGTCAGTGGGAGAGAAGAAAACAGGGGGAGGTGACTGCGGGTTTAACACACCCCAATGAACAGAGGTGCTCTTCATTCAACACATAGAGTTGAGAGCATCATGAAGGACTTCTTGTTGTAATTTGGTAATGTTAACAAAATGTGTAATCATTTTAGTTAGTTCCGTGCTAAGAATTGGGAACATGCTTGTGTCTTAAGGCAATACAGAGTATTATTAAATGATGTTGGTTCTTGCATCTTAATAAAAACTTTTTTTAATTAAAAGTTTTCCATAATTATCACTACAACCTTAAGGTGCCGCTAGGTAATTGCTTTTTTAGCACATATTGCTTTGTCTGCAAAAGTTGATTGTTATTATCAAAATCACATTTTAGACAAACAGAAATTAAGCAATTCAATTAGCCAGTCAGTGAGACGCAACAAAATTACTAATTTCATCAGAACAGACATCATTTGCATGTTGTTAAAAAATGAGTAGAACGAGGGTGAGGATGAACTGTTTCTTTTTCAGCTGTCCAGAAGCTGAATGTCATTTCACATGGTTGGCTGTAGGCCATAAGTGCACTTGCTCTCTACAGGATAGGAGAGAATTACTCCCTTCAACCTGAATGAGATTCTGTATCTCATCTGCCAAAAGTGAAAGTACTTTTCAGTACTTTGATCAAGTTAATCCTGAAAAACTTCACACAAGGGAACATTAATCACCTGAGAAGGTAGACTGCGACACAGACAGGTTAGATGGAAGGATGAATAAAGAGAGACAGACAGACAGACAGATGCGACTTATAAGTGTTGTTTTACTCACTACTACTGGCCACTGTTTTCAAAATGACATCCCTTTTTACTGACAGTGCCCAAAGATGGTCTGAAGAACCAAGGGGCATTTGAGGAGATGCGGGTGAATTACATCAAGGAGCTCCGCCGCTCAGTTGGAAAAGCCACTAACAATTCCGGCCAGACATGGCAGCGCTTCTTCCAGCTCACCAAGCTATTGGACGCCATGCATGAAGTAAGTCGAAACACTCCTCTGTTATCGGCTAATAGATCAAAGTCAGATGCAAATCTGCTCAAATTATCCAGAGTAAGTCTATTAAGCTTATTGCTTTGTCAAAAAGGCACTCATACATATCTAGAAATCCTAACTGTACCTCCCCAAACGAATCCGTCATGTAAGAAATACCTCATATGATTTCCATAAGATGTCATAATTATGCTAAATTTAATTTTAAATAACGTTCAAGCAAAGCAGTTTTAAGATTACTGATTTAAATAGGGATTTTGAAATGGGGATTTTCCAACTTTCTAAAGCATAGTTAATTTATATGTTCTTGAATAAAGATCTATTTATACTGTGTGATAAATATATATATATATATATATATATATATATATATATATATATATATATATATACAAAACATGTTGTTGACAAAAAAATAATATAAAAAATAATTGGCTTTTGCATTAAAGCCACAAGAAATTATTAAATCATTATCCTGAAAACATTTTCTATTATGTTCACTGTTTCTTTACCCACTATTAATGCAAGATAATTAAGCTTTGTTTTTTCTTATTGTTAAAAATTATGGCTGTCAAAAGAATAAAATAGGTTGTGATTAATCTCATGATTTATGACAGGATACATTCTTGCACTAAACAAATTTAATATCTTGTTAACATCCATGGGGGTTCCTGGACCCCAAAAACCCTGATGTAAATAAATGGGACAGAGTTTATAGGGTTTCTTTCAAGTAGCAGAAATCTTCAGCTTTATTGATAGTATCTGTAGTAAGCGGAGACCCCATTCTGACAAAAAAAAAAAATATACATAAATACATACCTAAATCAAACAGCTCAAAAATATCAGCTCAATATTCCGAATGAGCTGATATTTATGTATCCACAAGAAGTGACTCACAAATGTTTATGTGATTAGAAGCTGAAAAACATTAATGTTTAAAAGGTAGCTGTAGATTATTAAAGAGTTATGTCAAGTGTGCATTCAGATGAAAAACTGCCGTCCTTCATGTTGCCACTGAGAGATGAGAGCCGCAGTTCACTTCTGAGAGCTGTTCATTTCTAATCACTTTTTGCATTGCTGCCAGCTCAATATTTTGTAATAGCACACAAAAGTACTGGAAAAGACATTTTGAATTGCACTTGAGGGCAAAGAACACTTGACAGCAGTGTTGATTTATTAATTTGTAAGATGAAGAGAAACAAGTTCTGCCTAAAAGCGCTTTGGTCAGTTAGACTGAGCATCCATTAATGAGCTCAGCTGCTCTACTGTCTTTTCTTTTCTAATACATCAATACATGTTTACCCAGACTCATGTTTCACTAGAACATTAATGATAAGCACTGTCATTTTGAATTAAATATGACAGTTCCTTTGACAGAAGTGTTCTCTCTCTCTCTTTACAGCTTGTGGGGAGCCTGTTGGACTTTTGTTTCTACACTTTCCGTGAATCCCAGGCTCTGAAGGTCGAGTTCCCCGAGATGCTTGTGGAAATTATCAGTGACCAGATACCAAAGGTGGAATCAGGCCTAACAAACACCCTCTACTTTCATAAGAAATGACTGAAAGCTTGCAAAAGGAGGGAAAAATGAAGGTTCAAATGAGAGGAAAAACAGAGGACAGCCAGCCCTCAGAGAGCAAACAAGAGCAAGCCCGCTATGCACAAAGCAAGGCGTAACAAGAGGCTTGGTTTAAAGCCATATAAGGCTTGCGTAGTGAGGGAAGGCAAAGAGTGATCTCTGTACCCAGCCAACAGAGAAGAACTCATATTTCATGTGACAGTGCGTTTCTTACCCCCAAAGACAATGCTGACAATGTTCTATATGGATATGAAGCCATATTCTTTGGTAAAGCTATAGTGCACAGTCACATGTGAATACATTACACACACACGCGCAGTAAAATGGGCCCACGTACTAGACATATCCTTGACTCCGAGACCTGTCAGTCTGCCAGTAAATACCATTGCATTCTTATATAACTTGCCCAAAATTTGGCGCTCGTAAAATTTGAGATTCAGTAACGAAAACTGCTCTTTACAACGGATTAAGACAGAAATATGTCCACAATCGTATCAGTTGCATGAAAAGAAGATTAAATTGGGGTGTTTACAAAGAAGAAATGGGACAGGACATATTCCAAGGGCTACAATACATTAAATTAAGATGAATTGTGACTAATTTGTGCATGAAAGTTATTCTAAATCTAAATTTATCTGCAAAAATGGCATCAATGTATATTTTGATGACTTGAAGTGTTTACACAGAGAGTACTGGCCACACTGATGGAGTGTTATGGTGTCCCGATGATTGATAAGCTGAAAATGGCAGCTCGACAAAAATGCTATTAGATAGAATAAATCTTTTTTTTTTTTACATTTGCAATACAGCAAATATTATGGCTCGTCTTGTAAAAAATGAAGCTCACGCAAACACACATGCCACATTTTGTGTGCAAGCTAGAACTGTAGCAGATTTAGTAAATTGTACCTAAGCTGTCACTAAACCAGCTCCCTTTTGACGATAAGGAAAATACAGTACTAATTTACAGTTCCAGAGAAGAAAAGCATTTTATACGATTGTAAAGATTTGTTTTGTTTCAAAGAATCAATCCAGCTAGAAGCCATTTTCTAACAAGGTGCTTCTGTTTTCTTAACGTAAAAAGTAGAACATTTTCAGTAGCAGCACATGTACAGTTAGATACAGTATGGGATTAATTAACAGCTTTTTTGAAGAATACAGCTTTCATATTAGTAAACAACAATAACAGTAACCTGCTCATAAACACACAATATATGTGTATCTTATGATTATAATTGTTGCTTGTAGGCATATTTTTCAAACATTGTACATAGAAAGTTTTTGATTTAAACCACCTTGCAATTAAAACATAGCTATTTTGGGAAAATACCAGTCGACTTGAGAGTACTTGAGTGAATTGTATCTAAAAAAAGGAATTTGGACCACTGTTTCATAACCCCACTGTGCTACTGATGGAATCAAAAGAGGTACTGCTTGTTCTAAAATGCTGTGAGTCTGAGGACAGTGAAGGTTTGCGTGTGTTTTGTGCGTTTGTGTGCGTGTATTTGTTTTTCTGTTTCTCTCAAATTTCTTAAAGGCACAAACAAGCTTCAGTTTTGAGAGGGCATTGTTGGTTTTCTCTGTGATAGGATTAGTACGATCCTATTGGCTGATTTTGATTTGCACAGACACGATAATGTGACAATTGGGATATTAGATGTTCTGCTATTGTGTTGGTTATGTAATGTGCTTTGGGGGGTGGGTGGGGGTCAGTTTGGGATGTTTGTGAACTGGAAAGGTCCAAGAACTTTTGATGTTTGCCTTTGTGATGTAGCTGGTTGGTGGTAAATGACTGTTGAGGACAAAAATCATAATTATAATAGTTCAAAAAGAACAAATCAATCAATCTGTGGTGCCTGCCCAGGCAAATCCCATTTCACCGACCTGTCAATACACTGTATGTTGAAAGTTTTTAATGGACCTAAAACTAGATGTTGCAAAGGTATTTACAGTAGTCTCTTTTCCCCAACCTTTCCCTTTTTTAAATACACAGATATATAAATATAAAAGAATAAATGTTAAAAGGTTCATAGGATGTGAAGTATTTTTGAGAGATTCTATTTTGCTGGACACAATATATTAGTAATTTGTCTAAAAAGAGTATATGAGATCTTTTGTAAAGTGAACTGTTTATGCATGCTTTTTGAAAAGATGTTTACAGTGTATTTAAGAAGGGAAACTTGTGCCTTTTTTTCTCACAAAAGTTACCATTTAACAGCATCTATTGTAAATAAATCAGTGAATTATTATTATGTTGAGTTGTATGGAACATTTCTATATTAAATATTTGTCGGACATTGGGATGAAGTTCACACATTTTCCCCATAACAGTTACTGACTGCCCATAGTCAGTCAGAATCCAGAGTAAGACCCAGAGAGCATGATGAATATACATTTATTTTATATTTACTTTTCACAGCAAGAGAGACTTGTTTACTCCCTGAATGTCACTAACTTTAAACTTGTCATTTTGGTCTGTAGTAATGTGAACTAATTGTATGTTTGTGTTTTTCCCCATTGCTTCGCCTACGAATCTAACAAAAAACACAACACAGTGCTCACTTCAGAGCTATAATAGCTATATTATGCTGAAATGAAAAATACTTGGTTGCCAACATTTTTTTATCCCAGATTTTTTAAAGTAAATATATACATAAAATTCAAACCAAGCAAAAAACAAGAAACAAACAAACAAAAAAAAAAACATTGAAACTGAACTCTTTCATTTTGCACTGTTAGAAAAGATTTTAATTTTTTTTTTTTTTTTAATCAGTGTTTCACAAGTTATTGATGTCTTGAGAACTAGCAAGGCTCTATATTATTATTTATAGAGTATATGAAAAATATATGGAATTTTTTAAAAGAGTATAAAAATCAACAATTATGTAAGAAAAATCTAAAGACAGAACTATAGGACGGGGATCACAAATGAACCTGAACAGCCTGGTATGAATTCAGATGTCTATCAGCAGCTTAAGAGAATATAGATGGCCATGCTTGTTGCAGCATGTTAGCAATTTGTGTTATTCCATCACCAAATGATGAAGCTTGAAATACTAAAAGTTGGTGTGGATCCACGGGATGCTTTTGGGTTGCTTGTAACTTCAGCTTTGACAGTCTACGTAAGACTTTTTAGATGTGTTTTTGGGGAGTCTAACATGTAAAACTATGCATTTGTACAAATCACATTACCACCAAGCAGCACCTTTGTGCAAAATAAGGGCAAAGCATGGTCAAGGTAAACCAATATGTTGAAACTAAAATGCAGCTTACTAGTGAAAACCCACAGATCACATCTTGTGTGCACATTAACACGTATGTGTTAATGAATATTGATATTTCTTTTTTGGGGATAAACCTGAATCTGTGTGTTATACATTGTTTGAAGTGACAAAGCCATATCTCTTTTGTGACAAAAGAGCATTTCCTGTTCATATTTTTATTTTTCCCTTTTTTAAATCAGTGCTTTGTACAATACTTGTTAGCAAATCTCCTCAGTACAGAAATATTCAACATGAGCAAAAGACAGATGCAACTAGTTCCTCTAAACTGTATATCTTGTTGCAAATCTTGCCATAACTGTGTTTGCAGAAACATCAAGGGATTCCAATAAACCAGTTAACAATTAATTACTGTGCCCTCTTTATTTCAGGAATTGGTGTTAATTCTGCTGTAATTTTCAGTGTATGTATAACTACACAAATGTATTTGGTTTCAGCTGGAGAACATCTGCGGTCACACTTTAGATACAGACTATAATTCACACTATTAACTAACTATTTACTACCACTTTTGCCTAAATAAAGTTCTAATTACTGCTTATTAATAGTTAGTAAGTTAGTTGTTAAGTTTAGGTATTGGGTAGGATTAAGGGATGGATGTAGAATATGATCATACAGAATAAGGCATTAAAGGTGCCCTAGATTCAAAAATTGAATTTACCTTGGCATAGTTAAATAACAAGAGTTCAGTACATGGAAAAGACATACAGTGAGTCTCAAACCCCATTGTTTCCTCCTTATATAAATCTCATTTGTTTAAACGACCTCCGAAGAACAGGCGAATCTCAACATAACACCGACTGTTACGTAACAGTCGGGGTATACGCCCACAATATTTGCATAATGCCAGCCCATGTTCCCAACATTATGAAAGGGATTACACAAGGGTAGCCAGTTAACGTCTGGAGCTGCACACAGCCGAATCATCAGACTAGGTAAGCAAGAACAACAGCGAAAAATGGCAGATGGAGCAATAATAACTGACATAATCCATGATAGCATGATATTTTTACTGATATTTGTAAATTGTCTTTCTAAATGTTTCGTTAGCATGTTGCTAATGTACTATTAAATGAGGTTAAAGTTACCATTGTTTCTTACTGAATTCACGGAGACAAGAGCCGTCGCTATTTTCATTTTTTAAACACTTGCAGTCTGTATAATTCATAAACACAACTTCATTCTTTATAAATCTCTCCGACAGTGTAGCATTAGCCGTTAGCCACGGAGGACAGCCTCAAATTCACTCAGAATAAAACTTTAACATCCAAATAAATACTTTACTCACATAATTCGAAGCATGCATGACGAACATCTTGTAAAGATCCATTTGAGGGTTATATTAGCTGTGTGAACTTTGTAAATGCGCTGTAATATAGTCGACAGCTCATGTGGCAGGGAGCATGCGATTTAAGGGGGCGGCGCCGAGTGTAAATCAGTGCATTGTTAATGATGCCCCAAAATAGGCAGTTAAAAAAATTAATTAAAAAAAAATATATAGGGGGTATTTTGAGCTGAAACTTCACAGACACATTCAGGAGACACCTTAGACTTATATTACATCTTGTGAAAAAGCATTCCTGGGCACCTTTAATGCAACAGCCAGTATCCTAGAAATATGCAATAAACTTGGGGCAGCTTACAAAATTCATGCTTTGTGATTTTTTATTACCTGCAAGTGAAAATTTCAGACAAGGTGGATCTTGTCATAAGGTCTGCAGGAACATTACCTCAGCAGAAAGTATTTTTCCACTATTCACTCACTAACTTCCTCTGATTCCCAAACAAATATGTAAATGACTAAAAATCTGCCAAAAGAATTGGCTAGTGGGGCACCAACTTATTGTGAAGTGTTTTACACTTAGGTTCAATTTAATAATATGAACAGAGAATACTTTTACAGCATTCATTAATTTAATGTTAATTTCTACAAATGCTGACAGATTTTTAGCTGTTGTATTAATTAATATTATTGTATTCTGAAATAACATGAATTAACAATAGTATGTTGGGTTTTTTTTTAAATCACATTTTCAACATTAAAGTCGTAATGAAACAGACGTGACTTTTTTTCTTTCATATTGTGACAACGGATTATTGAAATTGGAACTTGGATCTATCGATTGGTTGCTGGTTGGACTGAGACTTTATGAATGCGAGCTTGCAGCCTATTTTTTTAAAAAAGAGGAGGGTTTATGTAGACTAAATAACTGGATACGTCACCAGGGAAGACTGTTAATGAGTTATTGCATTAGTTGCAGTAGTCTTTCTTCACTATTGTGACATATATCCGAGTGAAAAGGCTTCTTGAAGAATAAAAAATGTAGGACAGGACTTGATTGTGGTTTGCTATTGCTGTGATCGATTTAATTTTCTGTATACATTTATTTTATGTGCACATTATAATGTATATGTTGGTGAATAATTACTATGTTTGTTATTAAGTTAATGGGGTATTTTTATTTTTTTTATTTTTGTGTTTTGACATTGCTATTGTTTAACCAATCGTGTTCACTTGTCCATGTTTGGTGTCCAAACAGAGACCTAGGTTAAGGTGAAGGGGGTGGGAAGAATGGAGAGCAAATGTTAACTAGGAAGCACGAGGGAGAATAGTGTGTGATTATCTGGTGTCATTTTGTTTTACAAAAATATAGCATTAAAAATGCTGTGTTAAAATTGTTTCTGTAGTGTGTTGTCAAAATGAGAACGGAAACTTATACTACAGAGATGAGTAAGAATGATTTCTTCACAAAGTAATCCTGGTTGTGTTTATCCACCATTTACTAATACAGCGAAATAACTCTGAGCAATGTCTGTCTTGCTCAGATTGTTGACGAGTCGTCAGCGCAAAGATTTGTGGTAGTTTCAGAGGAGGATGATTCCAGAAAGACTTCTGAGTTAATGGGAGTGCTCAGAATGCCTTTGGCCCTGAGGAAATCACCACAATCGATGGACATTTAAAGCAAGGAGGTGAGACACACATTTCTTACTGGAGACTTTTAAGGTATTTTTCCATATTTGCTCTGTGTTGAGTGAAGAGGTCTTTTATTTATTTATTTATTTTACCACAACATACCCCAGATTTCCCCCTTCTGAAACAGACAGCAGATTTCTGAGTTTCAAACTTACTCTTGAGGACAAACTTTTCAAATCCAGTCCCATTGCTCAGGAAGAAATTAGTGTCCTCTTTTTCCTTGGAGGGAAGTCATTCAGTTTCTTGTCATTCCGGGATCTTTTTATACGTTTCCTAGAGGAAAAAAAATGGGTTAAAAGATTACAACAGAAAATTCAAAGTAAAAAGCCCATTTCCCCTTTTGGCTCCTTACCTGTGGAGAATAACAGGTAAGGCTAACTACGTCCAATGGTGCAGATGAATATTACTGCTACCGCTGTGGAGAAAGTGGACACTTTGCTGCAAAATGCAAAAATTCTAAAAATCAAGCCAAACTCATTCAAAGATTAATCCAGTCACCGAAAAAAGCAAAAGGTAGAGACTTGCTTTTACCTGAGCCAAAGACAGAACTGACAGTCCAGTCAAGAGGAGTGCAGTAGACATACAAAAACAAAGGCAACTTCCAAAAGGTTGGTTGGCCCAATGTCTGTTGTCCAGCTGAAAGTCAATGGACAGGCATGTGATGCCTTAGTAGACAGTGGCTTGCAAGTAACCATCATCTTCGGAGCCTGGTATAAACAGCATCTGTCAGACGTTCCCATTAACCCCATCACAAGATTGGCCATTTGGAGCTTTCTTAAGTGAGTCCAGCTATCCCTACTTGGGTTATGTGATGGTAGACATTGAGTTCCCTTTCAGTCTTAGCCTTGATCTGTCTGGGAACATGTAGTCCAGACCAAACACAGGTTATTTTAAAAAACAATGCTAACCTCTTCAAGTGTTTGGCTTAGCTGGTCCCCAGTGAAGATGAATGAGTGGGTAGTGTAAGGTGGTTTGTTCCTGGCTTCTTGTCCCCGGGAGGGGATTGTGTGGCGATCTGTAAGGTAGAGTTAAACAAACCATTGGGAGAAGAGGTTCTGTTGGTAGAGGCTTCTCCAGATGGCACGATTCCGGTTGGAGTGTTATTATAGCCCATGGTAGTGCCACATTCTGAAATGGATGTCTACCATTTCCCGGTACTGATGCATAATAAACCTCTGAAGGACACAGTGATTTCGGCAGGAACAGGGGTGGGTCACTTACATCCAACACATCCGGTATCCCTAGCCCCATAGACAGGAGAGATTGATACAAACTTCATTAACTTTGGAGACTCTCCCATTCCTGAAACAAGGAAACAGAGACTTAAGCAGGTATTGTCAGAAAGAGCTTCTGTGTTCTCACTACACAAGTGGGACGTGGGCTTGGTGAAAAGAGTGGAACACTATATTCAGCTATCTGATTCTAGGCCCTTTCGTGAGCGCTCCAGGTCTTTGGCACCCACAGATAATGATGATGTTCGAAGACACATTCAGGAGCTTATGAAAGTCGCCACCATCAAGGAATCATGAAGCCCCTATGTTTCCCCTATTATAATAGCCTGAAAGAAAAATGCAAGCGTAAGAATGTTCAAAGACTACTGCACACTTAATGCTCGAACAGTGCTAGACCAGTATACTATGCCCCACACTGACAATGTATTCGATTGTTTGTCGGGGTGTAGAATGTTTTCTGTAATTGACCTCAAAAGTGGCTATTACCAAATAGCTATGTCCGAATGCCTATATGCCCCTTAGGATTCTATCAGTTTGAGCATATGCCACAGGGGAAATGATTGGATTGAAAAAGATCGAAGCTTGATGGTAAAAGCTGTTGGTGATATGAACCTGCATCAGGTCCTTGTCTACCTGGATGACCTGACTGTCTTTGGAAAGTCATTGGAAGAGCATGAGCATGACTTCTAAGGTCCTGGACAGATTAGAGGAAGTAGGGCTAAAAGTGTCATTGGACAAGCGCCAATTCTGCCAGAACAAATTGAAGTATGTAACAGTATCTGCCGAAGGCATTGCAACAGACCCTGACAAGGTCAAGATGGTCAGTGCCTGGCCACAGCCTATGGACCTTAAGACCTTGAGATTTTTCTTGGCTTCTGCGGGTATTACCATAGGTTCATAGCCAACTATGCTGCAATTGTCCGACCTCTTACTGAGCTCACAAAGGGTTATGCACCTACCCAGTGAGGTAAAAAGTTGGACAAAGATAAATCCAAGACCTACCTGAAAGAGACTGAGCCCTTCAGAGAAGGATGGAACCAGTCATGCACAGATGGCCAGCAGGTCATTCAGTGTCTTACTAAAGCCCCAGCTTTTGCAGACCCCAACAAACTCTACGTCTTGCACATGGATGCCAATATAAATGGGCTAGGTGCTGTATTTTATCAGGAACATTCTTCCGGTCTGCAACCCATGGCAATTGCCAGTAGAAAATGGAACAATTCAGAGCAGAGTTATCTCATCTATCAGTTGGAATTTCTTGCCTTGAAATGGGTGGTCGTGCATAAATTCCATGATTACTTATATGGAGCCAAATTCACCGTATGTACTGATAATAATCCACTTACATACAATTCTCACCACTGCTAAACTCCGTACCACGAGATATCATTGGCTGGCTGCCTTATCCACCTACGACTTTGATGTGCTGTACACCATCCAGGCAAGAACAATACTGATGCAGATTTGCTGTCCAGAAACCTGACAGAAGGGGAGAACACCGAGGGTTGGCAAAGCATCTCTGAGACTGAAGTAATTTCCATATGCCAGTGAGTTCATGTTTATCTAAAGCTCAAATATCACCTAGGTATTGTTGAACAACTAGGAGCCTCACCCGAGTACATCCCTTATGTGTATGCTTTCCTTGTTCAACTGAACTGTGACAACTTGGAGAAGAAATCCATGGCTGAGTTGGCAAAACCCCAAACGATTGATGAGGAAAATCATTGAAGCGTTGAAGCAAGGGACATGGCCTTGAAACATTGTGCAATAAAGCAACTCCTTTGCACCAAATTACCAGCAATGGACTCTTGGTTCTAGTCTGCATAGATTTCCTCTCACTTGAGTCTGACTGAAATGGAATAAGTAACATCTTGGTGGTCACAGATCATTTTACAAGGTATGCCCAGGCGTTTTCCTCAAGGAATCAGATGGTGCAAGTAGCCAAGATCATAGTGGACAAGTATTTTGTGCACTATGGCTTGCCCGTAAGAATCCATTCCGACCAAAGATGTCCCTCTGACAGCCATTTAATCATAGAGCTCTTGCTACTCATCATGTACCACTCCATATCATACTCAAGGTGATGCTAAGCCCAAGAGGTTTAATTGCACTGTTCTCTAAATTTTGGGAACCTTGGGACATGAGAAAATGTGCCAATGGACTCAACATGTGAGGTATCTGGTCCATGGCTATAAGAGCACAAAATATGAGGCTGCAGGACACTCTCCCTACTACTTAATATTTGGGAGGGAAGCAAGACTCCCTGGTGATCTTTGTTTTCAAACATCTGCTGATGGAACAGAGTTTTGTGCCATATGTTGTGGTTGACAAAACGCCCAACTTACCAGTGTATAAGGTAAAACCTGAACATGGTAGAGGAGTCAAAACCATTCATTGTGATCAGAGTCCCAGTGATGCATCACCTGAAAAGGCAAGAAAACATTCAAACTTTCAACATTCAACAGACAAAACACACAAAAAGGTGTCAAAAGAACACCAAAACCACTTACCTGAGTTGACAGAATCCTCAGAGTCTGAGAGTGTATGGTTTAATGTGCCTTACCAGGCATACATGCACAAGTTGTTGGAAAGTAGGATGACAAGGGATAGATCTCCTGACGACACTGCAGATGTACAAGAGGCTTTAGTCACATAAGGAAAATACCTAACTCCCAATTCATTATTGTGCATTTAAATACATTTTAAGCCTAAGGGACCCAAGGAACAATCACAGTTACAAAAATTTTAAAAGTTAAAGTGAGTCAATAATCACACTTAGCTCATAACAACTGGGACAATACAAAGTTTATTAATAAGAACTCATGGCACTCCCTTATATATCTAAAATGCGAAGGGTTAAAGTGCTAAAGATAATTTTGATTTCATGGTGACTTTAAACTATATTAATAAATGCTGACAAAGTATTGTTCATTGCTAGTTTATGATGTCTAATGCATTAACCCATGTTAATGAATTGTACCTTATTTTTAAGTGTCACTATATTTTCATCAAGGATTTTTAGATATTTAGAGGTCAACTGTAGTGGATAACAGTAGAAAGACAGTGAATTGGATCATGGGATGCTGCAGACATTTGAGTGGGTGTTGAGTGAGTGGAAAGAAACAGCAGCAGTAGGAAGAAAAGGGAATGGACAAAGAAAAATACCTGGATACAGTATGTGGCAAAGCCCAGTGGAAAACAGAGAGAGAGAAAACACACACTAAAGGAGGAGAGTAAGTTTGAGTGACCAAATCATAATTCAAACCTCTGTGGCAGATTTCAGTTTTAGCAAATTCTATTTCTCCTGGGGAATTGAGCATCAAGAAGGGAGTAAGTGATCATGGTAATATGAGTAGGAAAACAGCAAGTCTCGTCTGTATTTACTGGTGCAGCAGTGATGGAAAAATCCTCGGAAAACAGCATGAGAGAGCGAGATCTTCTGACAAAGAACATAAGCATTAACAATGTAACACCTCCACGTCCCCAGAGAGAAAATTCGCCATTAACCTCGTTAGGAGCCCGATCTAAAAAAAATGTGCTTGTTTGCCAGACTGTGAGAGTAGACAGTATTACTTTTGCTCTTTTGCGCAAATCCGCAGCCCACTCCAAATCTCTCCCAGATTGCCAATAGCGCAAGCTGTGTAGTCCTGCCAGATAAACAGAATCTATTGGATCAGGCAGATTTCAGGGCTGTGGCTTCACACATGGCAGCTTCTGTGCCCCAGATTCTCTGATCGCAGACACTCAATCCTTTTCTGTTTTGTTTTTCAATGCCCCACCTTCTCTGTCTCATTCATCCGAGATACAAAAACATAACAGTTTGCTTATATTTCATACATAGCTGCATCCAGGGCAGAAAACGCAGCATGAAATGATTATTCTTAAAGAGCACAAAGAAAGTGTAGTATTTTTTACTGTACAGTTCAAAACATGAAGGAGGGAGGAGATGCTGGCCACAACCCGAATGTGCTGGAGGAAACGAAATTAATACATTCAGAGTTTGGTTCATAATACCAAAGTACACAGGAGCATCTACATCTGAGATTTGAGGCAGTGCTGCATTGCTCAGTCTCACTCTCTAAGGCAGAGAGACAGAGGAACAGGCGACACAGGGCAAATAGAGATTTGGTCTTAACTCATGACCATGCAAAAAAAAAAAAAAAATGCATCCAAGGAAACAGAAGTGAAGGGGAGACAGAAGGAGAGAGAGAAAAAAGAAAGCTAGAGGGAGAGAAAGTGAGATGAAGCAGACAGGGATGGCGGGAGAGTGAGTTTGCCCATCTCATTAGCTCGGGCTCATTTGATTATGTAAGCACCCGGCTCTTCGACACGTTGCCTATTTTTAGCCCGCTCCCATGTCTCGTCCTATCATCTGCTCTATTAGTTATTGGATGTCTGTGACTCCGCCATGTCATGATAATTATGTAATACGTGGTACTCAAACACACCCATTCAGGGACACACATCTCACAGCAGTCTGGAAGACATTTGCGCGCTAATGATGTGTACAGTGCACTGAAGTGTGACAACACGTACACACGTACACGGTAAAGTCCGGAGGTGCTTTGTAAGCTAATTAGACAGAGGCTGTGACTATACTTCACTCTACAACAAATTCAAGAAATTACCCTGTTTACTATTTATATGTCTTATTTTGTGTGATTCAGTGCACATTATTACATTATTATACATGTTTATACTGTAATCATGGCTCAATCAGACTAAAAGCCTTTATGTACAGTGGACACCTCAAACACTCAGATTGAGCTTGAGCTGAATGAAATTTGTAGACCTCCAATAATCTGATCAACGAAAAAATAAGCATGTAAACCCCTGAATCTAACTATTTTCTGAATATTTACTAAATATTGATAAGATGTCAGCAAGGCAAAAATTACAATATACTCCGGTGACGTTATCACAGTTCTGAACACAGAGAATGAGCCGTGAAGTGAAGTTTGGAATACATGTAATGCACACGTAAACGGATATGTGAACCACATTGCAAATTTTAGGGTTGATATTACAGAACTTTCAGAATGTGAAATCGGATTGGGTTTAATCCAAAGATATGTTATAGAGCTCTTGTATTGCTATGGATGGAAGAAATTGCAACACGAAATGGGGCAGCTCTAGACATGCAAGTTCCGCCTTCCAAATAAAAGAGACAATTGTATTGTATTAGTGTAGTCATCTCATCACTGAAGATGCCGTTAGAAGCTCTGGTTCTCAGAAACCAGAGACTCGTGCACCTAACCTAAAACATACTTTTTTTAATGCTATTTGAGCATAAGAAACAACTTTTATGAAACAGTTCATGACAAATTTGACAATTTAGGTTTGTTCAGCATTTCTTCTGAACCTGTATGCCTTTCTTCTTTGAACACAAAAGAAGATATTCAAACTTTTGGTAACACTTTAGTATAGGGAACACATATAAACTATTAACTATGACTTTTTCCTCGATAAACTCCTAATTTACCGCTTATTAACAGTTGAATGTGCTAAAGAGGATCTTTTCGTCGACTGAAAAAACAAAGACCCTTACGCTGCATTCACAAGGGGCGCCGGCGTTAATGCTTCTCATTTACTTTGAATGGGTGACGTCATGCGTTGCCGAACTGAATTGTGGGTTCCGTCGCGTCGCTTCACTCACGTTGCAACCAGTGCCCAAGGAAGTCGACCGGAAGTTGAAGTCGGCCGGGTGCCGCCATCTTGTAGCAGAACTTCACTTGCGTTAGCATCCCCATTGACTCCCATTCATTTTGGCGTCACTTTGACAGTGAATAACTTTACATCTGAGGCGTTTAAAGACTCCATTTGTCCATTATTTATTTCTAAAGATACACGACAATGTATAAAGGGCTCCATTACCTTCTATGTTACATTATGGCCCCGTAGATACAGTTTTTGTAAAAATAGGCTAACGATTGCGTCATAACCACTCGACTCTCTGTCGCACAGTAGAGAAATTACCGTACAGACAGGAGGAGAAGCTCGCAGGCAATCGGGGAGATGTCAAGAGAGATGGCGTACTGGCGTTACATTTTAAAATACTATACAAAATAATTAATCAGAATACTTACTCCTGCTTACTCACGCCAAAGAACTCCCCGCTCAAGCTCGCCGTCTCTGCAAGATTAACGATGGCAGTTTTCACGCACAGCTACTAGAAGATTTACATCTGTCAGACAGGTTGCTGACGTCATCAAGCTTAGTTTGAGTCTGCGCGTCAGAAACGGAAGTGCTAAAAATCGCTAAAAATGGGCTTCACTTGTCTCAATTGAGTTCCAATGGGGTCGCTGTGTCCATTTCTTTTACTGTCTATGGTTGCAACAGTGCCCAAGGAAGTCGACCGGAAGTTGAAGTCGGCCGCGTGCCGCCATCTTGTAGCAGAACTTCACTTGCGTTAGCATCCCATTGACTCCCATTCATTTTGGCGTCACTTTGACAGCGAATAACTTTACATCTGAGGCGTTTAAAGACTCCATTTGTCCATTATTTATTTCTAAAGATACACGACAATGTATAAAGGGCTCCATTACCTTCTATGTTACATTATGGCCCCGTAGAAACAGTTTTTGTAAAAATAGGCTAACGATTGCGTCATAACCACTCGACTCTCTGTCGCACAGTAGAGAAATTACCGTACAGACAGGAGGAGAAGCTCGCAGGCAATAGTATGCATTAACTTAATATGGCGTACTGGCGTTACATTTTAAAATACTATACAAAATAATTAATCAGAATTCTTACTCCTGCTCACTCACGCCAAAGAACTCCCCGCTCAAGCTCGCCGTCTCTGCAAGATTAACGATGGCAGTTTGCACGCACAGCTACTAGAAGATTTACATCTGTCAGACAGGTTGCTGACGTCATCAAGCTTAGTTTGAGTCTGCGCGTCAGAAACGGAAGTGTTAAAAATCGCTAAAAATGGGCTTCACTTGTCTCAATTGAGTTCCAATGGGGTCGCTGTGTCCATTTCTTTTACTGTCTATGCGTTGCAAGCGTTGACGCTGACGCTCCGTGTGAATGCAGCGTTAGCGCACGCGTAAGAACAACCCCCCTCCTTCACAGCTCATTTCGAGGGAACGCCTCCCAAAACTAGTGCACGAGTTTCCCGCCGAAAACGCGTTCCCTCAGCTGGACTGAGTGGCAAAAGAACCTGCTGCATGACTGGATTTAATAGGGAAAACGGCGAAAACACGAGTAAAACAAACTTTTACACTAAAGGTTGGAACTGAATGTGTTCCTTACAACTTGTCAAATAAACCTAATCCATGGATATTGACATGCAGCCAGGAGTCGTGTTTCCTGAAATTTATATGTGCCTGATTTCGACGGTGGGGAAATACATAAAGCAAATCTGCCTGTGAATATTTTATATAACTACAATATCGGTAGGTTTAAATCCGAGTAATCACTTATATCAATGTTATATCGTCATATTGTCCATCCCTAAAACAAATATAGTTGTATAGTATAGTTTTTGTCAGTGTTGTTTATTGAAAAACACCCAATTATGCAGAATAAAAGATGGGAAATATTTAATTGATGAGTTGTCAAACTAATATATAACAATACAATATATACGGTATGATTTTACCTCAAAATCCAACAATTTGACACAAAATGATAACTGCAAATCCATGTTTCTCTGAGTCGAGCTGTTTCTGTGAATTGCAGTGATTTGTTTTTTTCCTTGTTGCTTTCTGAAATTTTTAAATATATACCTCAGGGTTTGTGTCAAAGCTATTTGTACAAGTCAATCACAAAGCTCTTTCCCGTTTTGGATGTGTTTTGTGTGTTTTTCGCGACATTCACGCTGAAAACCAATGCTGCCGCTCAAGGGGCTCGCACACCGGACGCGAAGCTCAGCGCCGCGTCTTTCAAATTCGAACGCATTGTTTTATATTTTTTCTGAGTCGTAGCTGGGCGCCGCGGACAGGTACACTCACAGAAAACAATGCGTTCGAATTTTAAAGATGTGGCGAGGCGCTGAGCTTCGTGTCCGGTGTGTGAGCCCCTTCAGTCTTTTGCCACTCAGTGGCCGTGACCGCAGTTGTAACGGTCGACGGTGACGTCACGTGCATACCCTCTATTGGGACACGAATGTTTACCACCGGCATTAGCTGTGTCGTGTTAGTGGATTCATTATGTCGGACTCACCACAGGTAACTCATAATCTGCAGTTGTTACTCCTGTCTCCTGACAAAAACATTGCATGTGGCGAGTGTGGAAAGTTACTGGAGCGCGCAGCCGCGCACATCTCGCACAAGGAACGTCATGGCAGTGATTGACAAGCCAGAGGGCCAATCGGTTACGCGATGATTGCGTAAACGATTGGCTGATGTTTTTAAGGCCCTGTGCACAGATGATGTATATTAATATTATTACTTTCAGTGCACCTAATAAATAGTCTTTTATCAGTTAGTAAAGACAGTTTCAAGTAATATTGCAAAAATGTATAAAACAAAACATCCTCTTTAGCACCTTTAATAAGGTAGTTGTTAAGTTTAGGTATTGGGTAGGATTAAGAATGTAGAATAAGATCATGCAGAATAAGGCATTAATATGTGATTAAAAAGTACTAATAAACAGCCAATATTCTAGTAATATGCATGCTAATAAGCAACTAGTTAAAAGACCCTAAAATAAAGTGTTACCAAACTTTTCTTATTTCTCATTTTATTTCTTTATTTTTTTTAATCAATACATTGAATGTCATTGAATGTCCACATTTTTTTTTGGACCCCACTGAGTCTCATTGTATGGGCAACAAACACAAACATTCTTTAAAATATATTCTGTGCTCTGCAGAATAAAGAAAGTAATACAGATTTGGAACAACATGAGGGTGTGTATATGATGAAAGTTTTCTCATTTTTGCTGAGGAATACACCACATTACAGAAATAAAATGGGATGTGGATGCCGTTTTATGTTGACAGGATCAGGAACCTCAAAAATCCCTTTAAGTGCATTTGAATAAACTACAGTTATGCTGCAGGAAATGTCCACATATTATGTGTGTGTACGATCACGAACGGGAAATAACCTAAACCAGACCCAGTTGATCCAATCACAGTGTGTGTGCCAACCACTGCACTGTGGCTCCAACAAAATAGTCTATTTTTATTTCAAATGGCTTGTTTTCAAGCACTCCATCCAGTGAATGGTAAGGACATAGACTGCAGTGTGCTACAGTTCAAGCCCAATATATGAGGAGACAGTCCAAATCTGCTAGGAAATGAGGATTTAATCCACTTAATGGGTGAGAGGTTCAATGTAAAAGCTGCAGCTCCAGGGCTAGAAGTGTGTGGGACAGAGAATAAGCCAGTATACTCTAAATGCAATGCATGCAACATCCATCCATCCATCCATCCATCCATATGTCAAAGAGTTTGAGCCAATCATAAAGCTCTGAAGAATTTACCGCAGCACACAAGGAGTCAAAAATTATCATTACCTACATTGTGGAAATATGCCATTAAATGGGACATAAACTAAAACAAAATGTGTTAACAAAACATAACTAACCTTAACTGAAACGAAAGAGCTTCTTTTTCCAAATAGATTTCTGGCAAATGCATCAGCAAATTTTAATGCCATTTTGGTGCTGTGTGAACGGTAGCAATACAGATAAACAATGGAAAGCCACTGGATGTGTGAACAGAAGATGTGGTACATCTACCAGAAAAGATATCCAGCTATTTTACTGCAATTTAACGGGTTTCACGTGTGGAACTGGCTATTGTTTATCACTCATATGTGCAAGATTCATATTAAACACATGCAAAGACTTATCAGAAGACAGTAAGTAGTTTTGAATTTATTCAAGCTAAAGTTATTGAGCAGAAGCCTAAAAGAAGGTGTCTTTTAAACCTTGATGGGAGCACTTCCACACAATTAACTTAACTGACTGAAAGAAATTACACACAATGTTACTTTATTTTTCATTAAACAACAGCCATATTACAAATGTTTTAGTTTATTCCCCAGAGAGCACATTTGGGGGTCAACAGAGCCCGCAGCATATGGCTTCCATTATTTATAGACACTTAGTTTGGCATATAAATAGAAATAAAATAAAAAACCAAGATATAAGAATAAAACACTTTATTTATTTAACATTGATCAACAAAAGAGTCAACATCGCAAAAATGATATCAATGCCAAGACCTTTGCAGAGGTCATAAATCACTGTCTTAAATAACCGCCGTTACGATCAGTCACAAAAATGAACCATTGGAACAAGTGCTCTTAGAAAAATGAACATGGTCTCATTAAACATCAGTGAAGCCCTGCCATTTTAAAGTTCTTTGTGTGTGTGGTGTCTTTAAAACTTTTAACCACTTAAAAAAGGGAAAGTGCTTGGCCTTTAATTGTCTTTAAACAAAAATAATTCTATGTACACAACTCAGATGTAAGATGTTTAATTTGATATCATTGTATGGGTTATTTTTTTATTTTCTGGACTCTGTTTTTCAACACAACATTATAATCTATGTACAGAATAGCAAAAAAAAGGTTGCTGTGTTCGAGTTCTTGAACAGCGTCACACATGCCATGCATAAATTTAAGGCACTTCGATGCGAACGCATACATACTAATCGCATATCAATTTCAATATCTAATAATTTTGTCTAGTAACAGCTCAAGTGTTCCAAGAAGCCAAATTGTTTATTTCAAAGCGACAATGGTCACCGCACTGTCATAATTTCACACGTTTCCTCATATTTACTACTATACATCATTACATGCCCCCACAAATGCAACATGATAATATTAAATAGAAAAGATATTCAAGGTATCTTTGAGTATCGAGTAAACTAATGCTGCTCAAACTACTTTACTAAAACCATGAGACATGCATTTTAAAAGAAAACAACATAAACGGTCACAATGATGTACGAGTACTCTCCCAGGCAACATATTTACATTTCCAAACTTTAAAAGTGCAGTCTCTTTATATGTATATAGCATTCTTAGCTTATACTTGAACTTAATTCATGTGATAAAAACATCTGTGTTTTTGGATACAGTATATATACTCTCTCAGTGTCTTTAGTGTGAAGAAGGATGGAGGAGCGACAAGCGGTGCCATTGTGAAAGAGCCGCCGAGACCATGGATACCATGTATAGAGAAGTGAGAGGGTTTTTCTTTTCGGAGTTACAGTATCTCCACATAGTTTTCAGGGATGAGTCCTCGCTTTCCCTCCAGCACACCCTCCAGCCATCCGGGCTCCCTGGAGAGTGTCACTGCAGAGCAAAACCATAGACACACAGGTAAAAGTCTTACTGCAGCTCTTCTGTCACACTGCATGTCAGACAAGCAACAATTACTCATTGGATGGAAGACATTTCTTATGTGGATGGTTAGCATGGCTGATGAATGTCAATTACGCCACAATGGGTATAAATCAGGAAATAACATAAAAAAAAAAAAAGATCGAGAGCTATAGCCAAGCACTGATGAAGTCCGCTAACTTTTCCAGCATTTACTGCGCTATTTTGGGGAGAAAAAAAAAGGTAAAATGTGGTGTATTATTTAATTATTATTAGTAGCCATTCTAGCCAACGTGTTTAATAAACAAACACAGAAGAGGTGGGAGATTTGTGAATAATGGGTGGAAAGTAATTATTATTATTATTATTATTATTATTATTTCTTTTAGATGAGAACAGCGATGATATAATGAAAGGGTACTGAAGCACTGTGTCTAAACTTAGGATACTAATAACTGTGAATGTTAATTATCACTGCATAGTGAGGATGCTGAATGCTGTATTAGACATATAAGCCAGGAACAGCAAAGAAATACTGAACAGTTGACTGGTAACGTGTGTAGACCTGCACGAACAAACAGCGGGATGCCCGTACAGGTAGTTACTATGATTTTGTCAAAGGACAACCTATCATTTAAATAAATGTAATGCATTATAACAATAACGGAATGTGAATGACGTCCATGTGAAAAAAACATTTTTTTTGAACAAAGGTACATGTATATGCTGTGTTAGCAACATCACATTTACAATAACAAATTATGTAAATTGACTAGAGGCAGAAAAATAGACTAATTTAAAAACTCTATCCAATATTTTTAATCACATATTGCAGTAAACAAGCATGCAAACAAGCATGTCTAGCAAAATATATTTATAATAATTAATAATATATTTCTTTTTTTATAAAATTTTTGTTCCCATATCAACATTAGCCTGGGTGATTGTAATGCTTTTGCTTTTAAAAAAAAAGTTGAGCAATATTATTTAGCTGGATATATATTTTCATTTTACAATCAAGTTTTTCCATAAATGAAACAAAAATGCTACTTATGCAATCTGTCATTTCATATGGGGTGCCAGTAAACAAAAAAAAAAATCACTTTGAAATTCCATTGATTTGGCTCAAAATCATCTTAATTGTATGTTAAATTTCAGCAAGACTTGATTAAGGCCCTTATTTCCTTGAATCATTCTAGCTCTGTCTCGTTCTTCGTGAATTGATTTTAGGGGATACTACAACCCTGCCCCACTTCGCTCCCTCCACCTATGCGGATATAAGATCAGATTTTTTTTTTTTTTTTTTTTGTGCCAGTAGGACCCGCCAAATCCAATATGTCTGCGGATTCGGGTGAGTGCCTGTGGCAGTGATAACGTTAACACTTACCGTCATGGAAGATTGCGCCAACCTGGAAAGAGAGTTCGGAATCATGTTCAGCCTCACAGGGGTACACAGCCTTGGCTTTCATGAGGGTGACACTGAAAAATGGAGGCAATCAGTTAGTGGGCCTTTTGCTATTCGGAAGGGTGGGGATTAGGACACGACTTTCCAACTAGCTGCAAAGTGGACTCAGCCGGAGTTATCAATGAAAGCAGTCTGTGTGATTAACGTCAGTCTGTAAAAATCCCTGAGCTGAGTTTTGAAGAAGTAGTGAAGTAAGATAGTAATCAAAGAGTAGATATGAGTCAAATAGAGAAAAATTCTCAAGCAAGCATGTGCAGCATCCAGGCATATCCTGCCATTTATTAATCAAAAGCTCCTCTGGAGTGGATTTGGAGCATGTTCTCCAAAGCACAGAACCATTTACACACCTTTAATGCATTTAAATGACTTTTCCATGACTTGTCCAAACATCCATACTTACTGCATACATATTTCAATAATCTTACAAAATACAGATTGTAATAGTATGCACAATAAGCCAAATATATGTGTAATTTTGATACCTTAAGCTTTTGATATATAAGAAGTCATTGTACTATAAGAATATCCTGCAAGTTTTAAAGCTGAAATCTTTCTTATTAGTCAAATAAAAGCTTTTATTGACACCAGGCCCAATGAACGAATCGTCCCGGAATGTGCCTATCTATAGATAGGTGAAACGCTGCCTCCGCAGAAGAAATCAACACCTACTTCATCATTGCAACTTTAGCCCTGCCCACTGGCATGTTAGTGAGATGACAAGAAGAGAAGAGCGATACAGGACTAAAAATAACATTACCTTTCAAAGGATCCTAATGCTAGGAACATGGTATTTTCAAAAATGTGAATGTGCATTATTTATTTGTATTCGGTACATTTCACTGTGGATTCTTTGGTAATCAAATCGCATTTCGGAGCAGGCTTTGAAAACAGATTTTTACGATAAGGATTCGACGGTAATGCAATAACATGTAAGTAACTGTGTTAATTCTAATGCCTGATCTGAAATGTAATGATTCATGTACAGTCAGATGTTCTTTATCTGTGTCAGTAAATCAAACCCGTGAATAAATGTCAACTTCACGTTGTTTCTCCGAGTAGGATGAAAAAAAAAAGTTATTTAAACAGTGTTTAAATTATAGAAATTGAGTTGCAATGACGAGATCACTGCTTTCATGTGCTCAAATACATGTCTGTGATTGGCTACAATGTTCATTATTGCAACCTTACATGCCACGATGTAAATATAATCAACACTTTTCACGATTAGTTAACCTTGAGAGCTGTAATAGTAAAAACGTGCTAAAAGTTTTCGAGGGTAATACTTAGCTATTTCATATGCAAAGATGTTAGCCAGTCACAGCAGTGGGTATTTACTCTGAAGTCTCGCAGCAGACACGCCCCTTAAAACAGAGCGTTCAAACCAAAGGGCTAAAATCAGGGTAGGAAAAATGCCTTTTATTTCTAAATTACAACAATTTTTGATGTAATACTAACATTATAAGTCCACCCCAGGAAACATAAAACAATAAAAAAAATGCAGTTCATGACCCCTTTAAAGAATTTTTTTTTATTCCAATGACTTAATTACTTGACATTTTATTAAATGTATTAATTTAATAGCACCAAATCGCAGTTACTGAAGATATAGCAACACTGTGTCTAGACTCTATTTACTAGTACTTTACTATATATATATATATATATATATATATATATATATAGCTTTCAAACATCAACGTGCTCTATAGTTAATACACGACCCAGGCAGATACCCATAATCCAGAGTTACTGCAGGACTTCTAATGAAAATATACTCTTTATACTCTGCAACATAACAAAGACGTCATTCCTGAAGGTCAGTCATTTTTTTCCAACAGCTTTTTAACAGATTAAAAGACTTTAAATTGAATGAGTCTGATCACCTGCCACTGGCCATCACTCATTTTATAGGATGGAAAGTTATTGCATCTTTGTGTCTGGATCAGAACTATAGATCATTGCAATGGCCCCTGCCTGGAAAGTGTGAGACTGAGAGAAAGTGTGTGTGTATGTATGTGTGTGTGTGTGTACAGGTGTAGAGTCAGAAATAGAGCTGAGAAACCAGAGATGAGAGAGAGAGAGCACAGTTGTGTCGGCATGTAGGAGGAAAGGAAAAGTTGGCGAGTGTGTGAGTCGGAGGCTAAACAATGACAGATGAAGACTTTGCGAGTGAGTGAATGCATGTGTGATTGAGTTAATAGCCTGAGGCTGAGAGCTTAAGTGAGACTTTGAGTGCGAGTGAAAGAATCAATGAGAGAGTGAGAGAGTGTGTGATAAAGGCTGAGCCAAAACTGGCCAACCTGACACTTAAATCAACAGATTGGAACAAGTTAATTACATTCTATTAGAATAGAGGTGTGGATGAGTGTATAATACGTGTTCTTCAGGGACAAGTGTGTTTACATCTTACCTTTCCTCAGGTTTATTCTTTTCCATTCCTACTGATTCAGGTTTTACTGGTATAAATGAGGCAGGGGAGGCATTATTCATCCATGAAGCTGTGGCAGTGCATATCCTGTGGAACAAAAAGTGCCACAAAAAATTTATACTGTGTCAGTAAGCAGAAATAAATAATAAATAAATAAATAAATAAATAAAGGTTTGGACTGATACCATTTTGTTAAAATCCACAAATTTCATACTTCTAAGCTACTTTTTGATCTACTAAATGAGAAAAATCATCGATTTATGCACATCAAAACATATAAACACAACAGAGACAAAAAGGGGGTTAAAAAAAGACACATTCTGCAGCATATAATATTCCTCACACACAAACCCCTTCATCATTATTCTTCTTAGAGAGGCTGTGCAGCTCAGACAGTCTCACAATCTCAGAGAGGGAGAGAGAAGTGAAGGTTATGGGGAAAACTGCCCAACATCCCTAAGAATCTGAAGGATTTAGAAAATGCAAATAATGCAAATGAGCACTTTAGATCAGCAATAGCTGACAGTAGGATCAGGCACTGCATGGAATACACTGCAAATGTCAGCATGAAATACTGACACTACAAAAAAAAAAAAAAAAAAAAAATCATGCCATTGTAAGTATTTGCATCTATTTGAGTTTATTTAAATAATATTTTCAAAACATATTTATTCAAACTCCTTAGAATCAGCATAAATCAGTTAATTGTGGTGGAAGGAAGTAGTTCTGCACAAAAGAGGGTTTTAAAGCCCCTTTTACAAGATGTAATATAAATCTCTGGTGTCCCCAGAATGTGCCTGAAGTTTCAGCTCAAAATACCCCACAGATAATTTATTATAACTTGTCAAATTTGCCCCTATTTGGGTGTGTGTCCCTTTAAATGCAAATGAGCTTCTGCTCCCGGCAGCTTTACAGAAGTGGGCGGAGTTTTAACAGCTCAACAACAACAAAGCTGGAGAATCTCACGCAGCCAAAATGAGGATTGTCAGTAACGGTGTTCAGCCTTACATTGTTCAAACTGGAGTCGGACACTGATGGAGAGACTCAGGAAGAAGTTACAACTTTTAGAATGCAACTGGACGTTTCTGAAGGGTTAGTGGATAAATTTATGTAACTGTATTTGCTGTGGAGTTGATTCAACTCATCGACTAGCATGTGCCATCATGTTAATCTTTTGTGCAAATCCAGCATTGAATTGACCATCGTTTGTGAAGCATCCAACGTAAAATGATGGCATGGTAACAACACTACTACAGCCTTGCGATATGGCTGTATGCTGTGATTACCTACGGCCGAATCACAGCCGTGCCGACATACAGCCATATCACACGTCTATGAGAGTGATATTGCTCCTGTAGATTACGCGCTGTTTATGTTCATCCCTAATCACCCGTCTAGTATGGCAGCGACGCTTAATACAGTTGCATTCATACAGCATTTTGTTTTTTTACGAGCGTGACAACCCCATTCTATAACGGAACTGACATCTGCACATTTTCAGGACTCACAACCACATTCTTGAAAAAAAAAAAATCACGCTGAATGAACGGAACCACATTGGACAACTAGTTGTCTGTCACGTCATATAATGTGAGAGCCACAGTGAATGACAGGTTTAGTTTACTCAAGAAGACAGAGAAATGATTTGCATTCATCCGCAGATCCACCGGAACTGTAGTGGGAGCGAGCTGCTCTATTTATTTATTACCAAGCTGATAAAACTTCCCAATGTTATTGACATCACCATTTTTTATACTGTTGCTGAATGTGGTTGTGCCTGAAAATGTGAAGGACTGCACTATGTGGTGCTGCCATAATAGCCATTAACATCTGCTCTAGAGTTTTGTTTTGTGTGAAACATTACAGCAGATTAGGGATGAACATAAACAGTGCATAATCGACTAGTTAATATTAAATGTTAAAGTTTTATTTATTCCTGTAATGGCAAATATCTTTACGCCAGCCATCAGTGTCACAAGATCCTTCAAAATTTATTCTAATGGATTTGGTGCTCAAGAAAGATTTCTTATTATGATCAGTCTTGCTTAATATTTTCATGAAAACCAATTTTTATTTAAAGAGAAATAGAAAACTTTTGTAACATTATAAATGTCTTTACTGTGAATTTTGATCAATTTAATGAATAAAAGTAAATAAAAAAATCTTAAGAACGACAGTGTACATGCAATTTTCACTTCTGGTTTCTTAATTAAATATATTAGAGGTTGACCGATATGGCCGATACAGATATTTAGAAATCAGGGCAGCCGATGGCTTTTTTTTGGCCGATATGTTTGGCCGATTTTCAAGTGATAACAAAAATAAAAGAGTTCACCCATATTACGCCTGCTGCTTATTACTGCATAAGCCCAATAAGGCTATGTCGGACCCACAGACACATTTAATGAGGAAAGTTAACGTCCACGTTTTAGCCAGAAGTTTCGTCTGAATTGCACATGTTCCTACTTTCACATGCAAATGACTTGTTGCTCTTATGATAAGCAGGGCCAGCATCAATTCTAGTAGGCTACAATACGCTTTCAAAACAGTCTGTTTCCCCCTGCCATCGTTAGCTGAAGCTGTGTGTGAACGAGGCACGGCTGCAGAGTGCGAGTTGCTCAGTCTCTTACGCAGCCTCAGAAGGAGAGAAATTCTCCAGTAACGTACAGAAACAGAATTGATTACGTCAGAGCTTATCTATACAATGCAGGCTAGTATAATAATTTAGCCGATGGGCTCGTTACCAGGTTTTGGTACCCGTGCCTACCTGCCTACCTATACTACAGCTGGTTGAAGGCCAGTCCTCGTGCAGGATGATCCGCGTGTACAACAGGACATGTGTGAGTGACTTGAGTGCTTGAAAACAGCAGTCCACTAGATAGTCACCTATACTTTGAAAGGCTCGCACGCTCAACTGTGTGCGAGATTCAGCAGAATGCGGAAAATGAAGTATAACCGGGCCTTTATGCTGGTGGAATGGCAATTGTGCCTGCCTATTAATCGGCCTAATATGCAGCACAATCGACCGATGCTGATTAATTAACAAATGCCAAAAATCAGCCGATATATCGACTGGCCGATCAATTGGTCGACCACTAAAATATATTATACATTATGCCATAATTGCTTAGAGCTTAACTGAAACATACGGATAACAGCTGAAACAAAGCCATACTCTTAATTATATTTGGGTAACATTGGTTGTGAAACTCAAGAGAATGGGGACGAGAAATGTGTGTGTGTGTTGAAGGTGAGAAGAGTGAATGACTCACAGAAGCAGGAATAGTGGCAGCAGAGGGGCAAATGAGGAGAAGTGTAGTCCGGCAGGAGAGAGACAGAGGAACAGAGAAAGAGAGAGAAAGAGATATATATGTACAGTATGTATAGAGAGAGAGAGATGCAGTGATTTATGACTCTGCAGTGGGTCTGTGAATCCTCAGCTGCTGCACATCAGCATGAGACTCCAGCAGCGCTGCAGTGCAGCAAATCCACTCATTAACCTCACACCAGCTGCATGAGTCCCAGCTAGCACACCACACACACTGCTCAAAACATAACGTTCACACTCACACATTTCAAATCAAGGTTATGCTCACACACATCAGATGTCACCAGGGTAACAAGAGTCACTCCAGAAAAGAAAAAAAAAGTGTGGGGGTGGGGGTGTTTACACACTCTTATCTGAATCATCAAACTCTAAAGTAAAGCTAAATGAAGTGGGGGAAAAAAGGAAATAAAATCCAATATCGTTGCCCTGGCAACCAGCAGAACCACATGGAAATGGTTTCACCCCAAAAATGCTTTTATAATTACAACGAAGCCAAACCAAGAAAATCATGCTCATGTTGAGCTATTAAAAACAGCATTTAGCATAGAATTGCATCTTATGTCTTATTTTCTGATCCTCTAAAAAGTATCCTACTTGAAAAAGGCACAAAACGATTTAAGACTAAACCAGAACTGAAAAACAAACACTGATCTACTGTGTTTAACAACTCAACGCACCTCCTTTAAGTGTTGCTTACTGATAAACAATCTGTAAATCTAATAAGTACATGCAATGTTGGATACACAGTGGTAGAGGACAAAACGTCAATAAAAAATATATGATTGCATGAAGGAAAGGACAAGAACAATTTTTAATTAGCTATGTTTCCATCCACCTATTTTTATGCGCATTTTGGAATATCGCATAAAAAAAAAAAAAAAACGCTGAATGGAAATGCCAAAATGCACATAAATTCTAAAAATGTGCATGAAAAACTTATGCGCTTTTTTATGTGATACAAAAACATGCGCATAAACTACGATGAAACAATTTTACCGAATAAATTCCTTGATGCACATCAAAAAAGACTTAACTGGACCAACCAGCGGACCGATCTCGTTGCACAACATCTGAAATGCTGTTTTGGTCATTCTGTAATGCCTGAGCAAAGTCTGTTGTTAAAGTGGTTCAGTATAATTCCCTCCCAGAAGCGCCACACATGACTGCATTCACAAACACCAGGCATAACATGACAGCGTTTATTGGGTTTCGTCTGCACACTCTGAGGCGCAAGTAATTATATACAAAAATTATTACTTCTACTGCAGCCACTTCCATTTTTCTTAGTGATATTTGGTGACAGTTTATCAGGAAGTAACGATTTTGTTCTCTTCGACTTGCTGGATGGAAACAGTGCTTTATTCGCAAATGTTTTATGTGATATTCCAATTTTGCAACTTTGCATGGAAACATAGCTATTGATCCATGTATTCTTACAATTAATTAATATTAAAGTTAAGTTAAATATTAAATTAATATATATATATATATATATATATATATATATATATATATATATATATATATATATATATATATATATATATATATATATATATATATATATATATATATATATATACATACATATATACATACAACAGTTCTGTCTGGTTCTCGAATCTGACTGGCTGATAGCCGTGCGATATTTCAGTGATAATAGCACTCCTACCTTTTCACCGTTTGTATCACTCCGCTAGAAGCGACCGTCATGGCGGCTGATCAAATCAACCGTAATTTTTGAGAATACTACTTGGTGTACCACGAACTGTTGTTTTAATATTTTTTTAGACGAGAATGTAGTTGTTTAGACCTGAAATATGTGACTCATATTTAATAATAGTGCCTAGTAAATATAAATGCAATAGTTTTCGGAGATGCGAGCTCCAGGGTGTCAGCGGCCGTTCAGTGCTTGTGTACGCGCCGAGAACAGCTTCAGTCTCAGCCAGTGCTTCGGGGATTTACCGCTGGCTCTTATAGTGGTTAAACATGAGACATAATTCAATTTGAGTACATTAAACAGGCAATCTTTGGTCTTAATAATCTATTATTTGTTCCAGAGCAAGTCGAATTATGCTACGTTAAATTTGATAATTAACTTACATCCTTTATATAGCATAGCATATATAAAGCATATATGCTAGCATATATGGCTACAACTAGACGGGACATATCAGACGAAGACTCTTCTCCGCTCTTCCAATACGTAAAACATTAAACTTTACAGACAGTGTTTTTTTGAGTAAAGAAAACACTTTACAATGTTTTTTTTTTTTTTTTTTTTTTTTTTTCAAACATCAAATCTTTATTTACCTTTGCATTGCATAAACGAGATGTCCAAACTGAGTGCGCACGTCATTCACGAGGTGAGGCGGATTTATGAGGCTTGACTGACATTTTGAGGATCCGATGGAGTTAGGAGGTTTTGTCACAAGCTCTTTAAAATCCTTTTCATTCGTTAAATATTTGTATAAACCCACATACAGGCGTAAAGGGATGACCTATATAATTGTTTAAATAAGAAAACAAAAATTAGGAAATATAGAGATACGAGGTGTAGCATTTATTTATTTATTTTGGCATTTGGTAATTATCCACGACACACTTGACAACCGTCACGGGCACACTAGTGCTTTATGTTTGACTGAACTGTACAATTGTGTTTATTTGTTCAATAAATATTATTTCATATAAATATGTCCATTAGTGCGTAATATGGATTGAGGGAAGTTACATTAATACGCCATTAGATGGCGGCAACACTTTACAGGTGAATGAGTCAGTGAGTCACAAGAGACTTTTAAATTGAAAGGAACTTTTGCAAAGGAAGTTGTTTTAGCGCTTATGGATGTTATGGAAAATTCCAATAGCTGTAAAAAGGACAAATACAAGATCGCTTTCCTCAGCGGACATTCAAACAGACTTTTATAATGGATATAATACTATGAACATCGACTTGAAGAATGAATGTAATGCAATATATCAGACACAGGTAATAGCCTACTCTCTCTCTCTCTCTCTCTAATACTGTACAAAATTCAATGAGTTTCAATGTAGCGACTCAAGGTTCCTTCGTTACTAGTTCTAAAGTGATGTTTTAGAGTTAGTAACAGAGGATTGGTCTAACTGTCAACTTGAGATTTGAATCCGTGGCGGAAGGAAGTAGTGCTGCACAAAAGAGGGTTTTAAAGACGCTCCGTTGTTATTTCTTATATATTTACAAACTCGTGCCATCGAACTGTTGTATAAATGCAATATCACTCGTAGCCGTGCGATATGGCTGTATATCAGCACGCTGTGATTACCTACGGACGAATCACAGCCGTGCTGATATACAGCTATATCGCACGGCTACGAGTGTGATATTGCATTTATACAACAGTTCGACGGCACGAATGTGTAAATAAATAACACTGACGAATCACAGCCGTGCTGATATACAACCATATCCAAGGGCGTAGATTTGGTTTCAACTTTGGGGGGGGTTGAATGTTGGTATGGTTGTATTGTATTGGGGGGGGTGTAACTGATGGCTTTGAATATTGGGGTTTACCAACTCCCCCATATATATATATATATATATATATATATATATATATATATATATATATATATATATATATATATATATATATATATATATATATATATATACATATATATATATATACACACACACAAGTTTCCTACGCCCCATGAGGCCTTGCGTCAAACGTGGGAGCGTCTTCCGGTTCGAAGTAAACAAGCTGGACGTGACACTCATTCATTTAACAGTTGACAGTCATTCAAGATTTAACGATCCAAACTTGCGAACGTTTGTATTTTACTTATAGTTTTAAGATTCCAGCATCAATATTTGAACAATGTTTTACAAGAAAAAAAAGTTAAAGTAATAGTAATTTATTAATTTATGTCGAGGTGCACATCAATCATGCTAAATCTAACTGATATTTATATTGACATAAAAAGAAAACACAGACCTATTCAGTTGCGCCTGTTTCCATTTATTTACGATCACGAGAACGCAAAAAACAACTCCACTAAGGCTTGTAAATCCAAAGGCTTATACATTTAGAAATATATTGATAACATACCCTATGTTTACGTCACTTTTCTGAGCCTTTCTATTGATTTTCTTCTAAATTATGCGATGATTGCAATCCGAGTACGTTTGCGCGATCTCTCCGTCTATCTATCCTGATCCTTTCAGCCAGGGCAACAGAGGGAGCTCATGAGAAGACAACAGGAGTTATGAGTTATACGAGTTAACCGGAGTGTGTGAATCTGTGAAAGATATGCATTTGTCAGGAATCAACAGGCACAGAGAAGAGACAGATAAAACATTAAACTAAATAAATAGACAATTATAATCATATAAGAATTGTCTTCGTTCCTCAAGCAGTCTCTGATATTTTCCATAAACGAGTGTATTTATTATCGCAATGGTTAACATAACCATCGCATAGCCTATATGACAGTGGAAACGCGACTGGCTCTGGCACGCACGACACATTAGGAGTCAATAATATAACAAAATAAAGCTTTGGTGCTTGCATCAGTGACAGGTGAAGTACAGACAGCGGGTTGTTCATGTATTGCAGGGTCAGGATGCTCTAGTCATGCAGCATCACTTTTGTGGAAGGTCAGTAAAGTAAAGGGCAATTAAGGGCACGAAAACTGTTTATTGTATTGTGATATTATTAACTAATAAATGTACTAAACTGAGATGTTGTCCCTGAGCGCTGTAATGACATCTCTCATAAAGATTTGCAACTTTGCAAAGTAAACAATGATCCAAAAAACACTTAGCCTCTTCGCTAATTAGCACACTAAATACCATTGGTATGCTACTTCCGCCGCCTCACCGGAAGTTGTACCCACGTTCTCTTTTACAGTAGCGGCCCGCGGAAACAGGTGGATTATATATATATATATAATGCATTAAAAAAAATGTAATTGGTCTATATATATAGACCAATTACATTTTTTTATGCATTTTATAGTCCAGTGTATAAAGATCTATACATGCAAATACACATTGATCTAACTCGTATCTTTTGTATAACAGATAACATTTTTCAAAATTATGGCAGTTGTGGATACGCTGTATTAAAGAAACATTATGTGCTGCAACGCATTATCTCGAACAAGGCAAGAATACAATTAATGTCTCATCAGTTACACAGTGGCCTGTCAACATCCAAAGCTTCATCAAGTGTGATATAGCACAATTCATCATTTATCCTGACTAGATATAAACTACAGCATCACTGTGATCTGTGCTCTTCTTCAAGGCCAGGGGCTGAGATTTACAGATAATCAGGTGACAACCTCGTGACATATGGACAGGAGTAGCTCTGTAAGCGACAGTGCCTGCTAGAAGGGTAAACAAGGCAAACATCTCTCTGTGTCAATAGTGTTTACGGGGTAGGGCTGTGGCCACCTGTCCCTCGGACAAACAGCAGGCAGGATTTACAGGCGCACAGGGAGCCGCTTCCTCTGATGGCAGAGAGTGGGAAACGGCAGGGAGAGAAGCAGAGGGTTACATAAGACCAGCGCCGTCTGCGCACAGGACCGCAGGCCAAGAAGAGAGAGCAGCATGTGATCAAAGAGTAGCTCTAATGGATATGGGGAAAGGGGGAATGTGAGCACATGAACGGGTAATTAAGAGATATAGGGAGTGCAGGAATGGATAGAGGTTGTGATTTGTGGAAATGGGTGAGAACGAAATTTATCCAAATTTAGAGTGGAGTGATAGAAACATTGAGCAGATGTTTGGACACAAAGTTTATTTCCAGGTGACTCTGCAGAAAGTGGTGGGCCCCTATTAGGATTCAACACAAGAGCCCCAGACAAACACACAGCATCTGAAAGGCTGTGAAAGAGCTGAGAAACCAGAGGCAAAACCTCTGGCAAATAACACTGGCACAGGATAAGACTCTCAGCACAAGAACTAAATCAAGTTGACAAGCACAGGCTTGAGCTCAGAAACAGGAAAAAAATACCAACACTAAAAAATCTCAGGAAGTGGATGAGGTACAGCTGAAGGGATGGTCAGGTTATGCCTACAATATATGCAATAGTTTTCTGCTATCAAAATCAAATTATTTTAAATAGCTAAAAATGTACATGTGGATTAAATACATACAGCTGTTTTTTTCTGACCCAGTTATGTGCTTTTAGTTTCCAGTTAGTAATTTTAATGCTTCAACTTAAACTTATTTCAATTAGTTGCCAAGTTTTTCACCTTTTTTTCAATTTTATTTAAGCTTTATTTTAATGAACAAAAATGTTGTAGTAGTTGTTTAGTAATGTTTTTACACTTCAAGCACTCTAGTCTACTTTAGAAATTCTATACCTTTTTATACATTTAACACATGAGCAATGCATATTATGACTAAAGTTTGGAGAGAGGCAAGTCATTGCTACATACCCGGTGCTCTCTGGCATCGATGTGCTAATGGTGGCATGATGATTCTTGGATTTCTCGGGGGGCGTTCCAGAGGCGTTCGAGGACTGGGAGGAGACCGATTCATCACTGCCCACTGATGTTTCATCATTACCCAGGGCTGGACTCTCAGAGGACGGAGAGACTGGAGCAAGAAGCAAGAATCAGACAGAATTGCAACAAAGAAAATAATGTCCAAATGACAAAAAGAAAATGAGAATGAATAAGACATATATTGAGAGAGAGAGAGTTCAGAACCATTTATGAGATCAATTCAGACTGTTAATTAATACATTATCTGAATACATGGAAATGAGTTTGGTAAGTCTCTCTCTCTTTGTGTGTGTGTGTGTGTGTGTGTGTGTGTGTGTGTTGTGTTTGTTTGTATATTTGGTTGGGAAAAACTGAAGACTTCAAAGAAAAGTGAAGGAAAACAAAAAACAATGTCTGTGCCATTCCAGTTCAAATACTTTAGTGTCTAAATAAAATTAGATTGTAGTTTAATTGAAACGTTTAGAAACTTAGGGAAACATTTTAAGAAATGCATTAAATCATGATCTAACTACTAAAACATTATTATTACTATTATTATATAAAGTAAAACTCATGTTGTTTTTACATTTCCAACACATTTAAGAGTGCCAAATAAGTTTTTCAAGAAAAATAAAAACTCTGAGCGTAAAGATTCAAATTGCGCATAAATTGAGGTGATATTTTGATTCTTTTCTCATCCTTTCTCATTCTTCATGACATTGTAGACATTAATTGACATGTTTTATTTTTGAACCTGACAGGTCATTATTGGTTTTAAAGGTGTCCCTCGAATGAAAAATTGAATTTATCTTGGCATAGTTAAATAACAAGAGTTCAGTACATGGAAATGACATACAGTGAGTCTCAAACTCCATTGTTTCCTCCTTCTTATATAAATCTCATTTGTTTAAAAGACCTCTGAAGAACAGGTGAATCTAAACATAACACCGACTGTTACGTAACAGTCGGGGTGTACGCCCCAATATTTGCATATGCCAGCCCACGTTTCCAACATTATAAAAAGCATTAGACAAGGGCAGCCAGTAACTTCTGGATCTGCACAACCAAATCATCAGACTAGGTAAGCAAGCAAGAACAATAGCGAAAAATGGCAGATGGAGCAATAATAACTGACATGATCCATGATAACATGATATTTTTAGTGATATTTGTAAACTGTCTTTCTAAATGTTTCGTTAGCATGTTGCTAATGTACTGTTAAATGAGGTTAAAGTTACCATCGTTTCTTACTGTATTCACGGAGACAAGAGAGCCGTCGCTATTTTCATTTTTAAACACTTGCAGTCTGTATAATGCATAAACACAACTTCATTCTTTATAAATCTCTCCAACAGTGTAGCATTAGCCGTTAGCCACGGAGCACTATCAAACTCATTCAAAATCAGAAGTAAACAATATAACAGTATACAATACTCACATAATCCGCCGCATGCATGACGAACACTTTGTAAAGATCCATTTTAATGGTTATATTAACTGTGTTTACATTTTGTTAAGGCACTGTGTAAGGCAAGCGCGAGCTCTGTGGGCGGAGAGCACGGGATTTAAAGGGGCCGCAGCATAAAATCGGCGCGTTTATAATGATGCCCCAAAATAGGCAGTTAAAAAAATTAATAAAAAAAAATCTATGGGGTATTTTGATCTGAAACTTCACAGACACATTCAGGGGACACCTTAGACTTATATTACATCTTTTAAAAACATAATCTAGGGCACCTTTAACACTCTTGTGTAGCCAACCACTGTGACTGTTACCATAAGAATTTAAGCAAAATCTTTTGAGTGTTAAGAGGTAATAGAAACTGATAACAATTGTGTTTAAATAACAAAAGTAAAAAAATAAAAAAATAAAAAAAAGTCCACAGATTCATGAAAAAGCAGAACGTCATAGTGATAGTCCCTGTGCTGTCCTATATCCTAGTATTTTTTAAATTGAGGTATATCTGTAATGGGTTATTGTTTTTGCATAAAAAAAGCAATGAATTTAGTATAGTTTCCTACATAAATGCCCACTTCACATGTGAAATGAACACTTTCTCATCGGTTGCAGGTTTTGCTGTTGAGTCTAAGATAGTTTGCACTGCTCCATCCTTCAAAAACGGCCTCTTTTCAAAGCCATATAACATTGTGGCACCCCCAAATCTATACTGAAATGTGCCACACAGACTGATGAACTCTAAAAGACAAAATCAGGGATCTTGGTAAAAAACAGTCACATTGTTCAGAAAGCCAGACACATTCCTGTGTAACCATTTTAAAAGTCTACCATTGTCATTTTATTTCAATGACAATAAACAGTGGTTTGGACACTTACAGTATCAGCACGAATGCAGCATCACAACCTAAAGACAGATACAGATGCCTTCTTAAAGGCTGTATTTATTTGATCAAAAATAAAGTAAAAACAGTAAAATTGTGAAATACTTAAAATAATCATTTTCTATTTTAATATATTTTAAAATGTAATGGTCCCACTTTATATCAAGTGGCCTAAACTACTATGTACTTACATAAAAAAAGTACCTTGTACTTGTCTTCATATTGTATTGCAAAACACTTTTGTTGCTATTGAGGTGGGGTACGGGTAAGGTTAGGGAAAGCTTTGGTGGTATGGGTAGGTTTAAGGGTAGGGGTAAGGTGTAAGAGATGGGTCAACAGTGTAATTATAAATGTAATTACAGAAATTAATTACAGATGTAATTACATGCAGGTGTTTTTGAAATATAAGGACAATGTAAAAACATGTATGTACACAATAAGTGCATTGTAAAAAAAAAAAAAAAAAAAATTCATTTCAATGTAAGAACATAGTAGTTAAGGACACCTAATATAAAGTGGGACCAATGTAATTTATTCCTGTGCTGCAAAGCTGAATTTCCAGCGTCATTACTCCAGGCTTCAGTGTCACATGATCCTTCAGAAATCATTCTAATGTGCCGATTTGTTGCTCAAGAAACGTTTCTTAGTATTATTAAAAAACAATCGAGGATTCTTTGATGAATCGAAAGTAAAAAAAAAACAAAAAACAAAACAAAAAAACAAACAAACAGCACGCATTAGAAATATATATTTTCATAATCTAAAAGATCTCTTTATTTTTATTTTCTATTTCTATTATTTTTGATCATTTTAATGCATCCTTTCTGAATAAAAGTATTATTCTAAAAAAAAAAAAAAAACCTCACCGACCTCAAAACCTTTTCAACAGTAGTGTATCATTTATTCTGAAACCAAAAGTGCCCCAACAGGGGAGGTCACCAATATAAATTGTAAGTTTAGTAATATAAGTATAATAATATATAATAATAATAAGTTTAGTATTTAGATAGTATTTAGTATTTAGTATTTACATATCCACACAAAACTAAAATGCATAGAGGTCCTTCAACCCTGAAAATGCTGATGTAGAGATTAATAATGATGGTTTGGCCATTTCATGAATCCAGCTTTAATACACATTTTTATGGTTTTCCACCTTAGTGTGTTTATTTTGGCAGTGGCCACCTCCCCCTTTCTGAATTAACATCCCAAAACACACAGTGATCTCTACTAAACAAATAACCAGTGTTTATTATCTTGTGTGGAAAAGTGTGGTTCATCTGATCCTGAAAACTGCAGCATTTTCGAAACCCAACACTTTTTGGAAAGCTTTGTGGCAATGTGCTAATTCACTTTGTGAAAAGAGCCAACGCTAGTTTTAGTATACCTGCACAGCTGTAGTGTGGAAGAACAAGTAAATAGATAAAAACCTATAATTAAAAACCATAATTCTTTAGCGTGAAAATGAAACTGGCAATATGATCTGTTTTGTTCTGTACTAAAAATAAAAATACTTTGCTCAAAACCTAGCCTAATTCTGCATTGATCCCAGCCTGAAATTATTCCTGTTGGGTGGCATATCAAATCCAAACAGAGAACTGGGATACACATTTCTAAGCAGTCCAGGGCCACAAAAGGATCAGTTATCTGCCTAAATATGGACTGGCAAACTACATCCTGTAGCCCAGAGTGACAATGGGTAATCAGCATGTTTCAGTAGAGCATCACATCTGATTGCTCAGTGTGCAATAATAGACTTACATTGTCACGAACCCTCACTGAGACAAACGGTCAATGTCCACATGGGGGGGGAAATCCCCCAAAAAATTACAAAAGTGATTTTAACACCTGGTTGATCCAATGAACATTTACCTCTATGAATTGCTGCAAAGTCTCTTTAATATTAAAGAAAAAATACATAAATTATTAAGATATTACTATATATCATATCTCCAGGCCCAGGCAGAATCTGCTGAATTTCTTCCCATTATTTTCTGAGATTTTGATGCAATATCTGTGAGAGTCTGTGTGGTTCTGCTCATCTTTCTCTTTCTGTTGATAAAGGCCCTATATTATGTCATTTTGTATTTAATAGCAAATGTATGTGACAACTATAATTCCTTGTGCTGTTCCTTTGACCTCACTGCGCTTAAACCCGATTAGTCACCCGTACCTGTTTGAATATCCAGCACCTGAGGGTTGTACACAGCCAGCGGGCGATTCTGGCGGCTGAGCCTCTTGGACTGTCTGGTTGGCGCAGAGAGGGGTGTAGTTGCTAAGCATGGATAGCTGCTCGGAGCATCCCCGAATATCTAAAAGAACAAAAAGTTAGTTGGATTTTCTGGCTAGACTGAATATGTTGTGTGTAAAAATCAAAGTAAACAGTTTGTTTAGAGCCGATGCCTGCAGAGAAATAACAATGATTATGTATGCGAGTGCGAATGTGTGGTGGAAAAAAACAAATAAAGATTCTGGATGTGCTCGAGACCTGTATCTTAAAGGAATAGTCAATCCAAACTCATGTAAACATCAAAACTTTCTGCCTCACATGGAACACAAAATGAGATTTATAGTAGAATGTCATAGCTGCTCTTTTTAATATAGTGAATGGCGACTACGACTGTCAAGCAAGACTTTCAAGGAAAGAATTACATTCACTCTGTTCCACACTCAAAAGTAATGATGCACCAAACAGAAAAAAAAACCCTGAAAATTTGGACAGTTGGGTAACTGAACTTTATGCCGAGTGTCGTGTTCTCAGGTGATAAATTAAACCAGTTGTATTAAAGTTCATTGGCAGCAAGCCTCTTGATTTTTCAGTCGAACAAATTTTACATATTGCTACTCTAGCATCATTTTTGGTCACGGTGAGATTGATTTTACTTTTGCTGTCTCACTAGTTGAGATGTGGCCACTCATCTCCAGTGAGAAGCGTCACCTTTTATTGCTGAACTTGAAGTCCATAATGGATGCAGCTGTTTCTTCCTGTGGCCTCATGAGCATGAGGCCAAACGCTACAACCGTGTCCTTGGAGAAGCGCTAATTAAACTAAATTATTTTGGTCAGTGATTTCAGCCCTTCAAAACCATTTCTGCTGAAAATTGTTTTTTTCATTTTTTTCTTTTTTCTTTTTGCTTCAGCTGAATTTTTTTCAGCTGCCAAAATTTTGGTGCATCAAAAGATACCAGACTTCAGAGCACATGGAATATGGGACATAACTCATATGCATCCAATTTGTAATGCTTTTATGGTGCTTTTTAGAGCTTAAAAGTCATGACACAACAGTCAGCCATCAGGCAATGTCAGGCCATAGTTGAGCATCTGTCGGCCTAGTTTTTGTGGCGTTTTTTGCACCGTTGGCACTCGTCAGACCCCTGCCGGGTATGTTGAGCATGTTGAATCTCTGGCAGGGCTTGTCGGTGAGCGAGATCATTCCGATTGGCTGTTCAGCTTAGCGAACCAGTCCACGAGTATAAAAACCGACGTGATGAAAGCAAGCAAAGCGAAGAAGCTACAGCTTTGTTTACAGTTTGCACAGCTGCAGACCTAGCTCTTTCCTTTTCGAATGATAAATACAGACTACTGCCACCTGCTGGTTATTTCCACTCATGTGCAGAACGTAAGTGCTTGTTGGCTGTAAATGACATGTTTTAGGTGAACTTTCCCTATATAAGAGGTGTTTGCAAGCTTCATTAACAGCAACAGGCATCAAAAGACCTCTCATGGGAGTTAAGCCTAAATAAGTTAACCCAAGCTCATTTCCCAGTTGATTGTGAGAAGCTCAAACTGACATGCATTTGAATGAGTGGCAGCCGTTCAGTGACAACACAGGAAACATGTTTTCATAATAGCGTCGGCTTCATTATAGTCATGCAGCGTTTAAATTTGAACCCCAGACGGGCAGTTTGAGTGACGGAGGTTAACAGAAGTGTGGAAGTCTCGACAGGGATGAACAAAGGAATGAGGGAGCTGGTAGAAGGGATGGAAATCTGATACTGCTGTGAAATTCTGCAGACGACAGCAAAGCTTGCTCTCTCTCTCTCTCTTTTTCCATCTCAGTCTTTGCCCATTCCTCTCTCTCACTCTCAGACTCTCTTCCTCGTCTTTCTCCATCCAGCTCTGCCTCTCTCTTGTTACCCTCTCACCCCTCTCCCTCTCTGTCTCTTTGCCCTCAGTCTACACACTTCCCCCTCGTCTCTTCTTTGTCTCGCAACTTTTCCAACTACTCTTTCTATCTCTCTCTACAGATGGACCTGAATGCAAAACACTGTCTGTTGAGTGCATCTGGGGGTATCAGCAGTCTGGAGAGGAGCTAATCAGTCTGCTGCTCTGCAGAGTCATTCCTTCTGAATCTCAACGCTTTGCCCACTTATTTTAACTTACCTCAAAACAACATCAAGGTCATACGCAATATCATTTTGTCTAGGATCGCTGTGTATTAAACATTAATCTGCCCATCTATGGAATTTTGGATGCTGCTTTAGAGTGCTTTTCAGAACACACAAACACACGCAAAAAACACAGACAATTTGAGAATTTTTTTTTGCATAATTATTTTACATACACTAAGCACACATACTGAAGTGAGTACTAATGTTGTAATGGGTAATAAAACAACCATGATGTTCACAATATCTTTTGCATGTTTATCTCTTAAAACTGTGTATGATAAATGCAAACAAATTCCCCTCTTGTTCTGTCAACATTTAATTACTCAAATGAAATCTTCCAGTTTATCTGATTTAATAATAATTATTATATTATCATTTTTATTTCAAGGTCAGTTTACCGAAGAGAATATGAAACACTGAAAATGTAATCAGCAAAAGTGATTAATAGATCCTAGTGTTTATTTTGAATACAGAACTAAAATATGATCATTGGTCACAACATTGTGCATAGTATGAAAGCAATTCATCAGCCTGTTTCAAATGTAGGCTAAATAATTTAGAGATTATGAAATAATCTCACTCTTTCTCCCTTTGTCCCCTCAGAATGAACCCCATTTTAGGATTAACCAGATTACTGTCATCTAAAGCTGATTAAACCAGTGTTTTAACCTGTATTTTAGTCAAATGAGTATGGTGGTCCAACTGTATATGAGCCATCAGAAAGAGAAGCTAACTGAGCAGTGTCCAGTCAAAACACACATGGCTCCCCCTCCTGGCTGTGAAGAGAAGTACACCAAATTCTGCATTGAAAAGTTCAAAATCAAACATTGTTCAAATAAATACATTTCACTCGCTGCCTGCTGTCTGTAATGAGATACTCTCTGAGTTACTAGCTGTGTCTTTAAACCTAGCAAGCTGCAAACCTAGACTAGTTTTAGTTCTCCAGTGTCTGACCTTTTCATGTTGTTCTATGAGAATCTCCACCACAATGTTCTGGAACTTGAGGTCCATAATGGCTGCAACTGTTTCTTCCTGCGGCCTCATAAGCGTGGGGCCAAACACTACACCCAGGTTCGCCACGGTCATCAGGTTTTGTTTGCTGTTGGCAGCAACACTACACACAGACACACATACACACACACAAGTTATCAAGTTATGATCAAATGAACAGGAAATATAGACATTACTGCACATTATTTGTTTAGGGGAGATATAGCAAGTACATTGAATTTATTTGCGTTATTTGTTTTGATTGTGAGACTAGATGTAGTTACTCTCCTATTACAAATATTTCTTAGAGACAACCTTCAGTCCAGTCTTACGGCTTTGCATCCTTGCTAAATTTACTCTGGTTGTTTTAATTATAGACAAAAATTACAAAATAAGAGAGAGGTGGGTAAAAGCCATTACCCAGATGACTTTTATTAGGGAGGGGAGGCTTGGCAGCGTGTCAAAAACGCATTTTTTATTTTTTTTTAACTGCATGATCAATGACTCAAATATCATTTTCACCCTTTTGGCTATTAGTCTAACAGTTGAAGTTTTCGCCAAACTTCTTTACTCATTACATTTTCCATGTAGGTCAAAATTTTTTTTAAACATCTGAAAGTATAACCTTACCACCCTTTGGATAAGAAACAAATCATTCCTTTCTAGGTCACAATGAAAAACAGTCTGTCAAATAACCACTTCATTTGGATCATTTGACTCAGAACCTGGTGCGTTTTCTCTTTTTAGTTTGGTTCATGTAGGCATCTACTATATGAACATAGTAACTGAATTCAGATCAAACAAAAACAACAACAACAAACACGGTCCAAGACCACCTTGAGGAAAC
This sequence comes from Megalobrama amblycephala, assembly GCF_018812025.1. NCBI lineage: Eukaryota > Metazoa > Chordata > Actinopteri > Cypriniformes > Xenocyprididae > Megalobrama > Megalobrama amblycephala. The sequence goes on along the minus strand of NC_063050.1, from coordinate 24,227,494 downwards.
CTTTTGGTGAGAATGCACTTTGATCACAATAAGTACACTAACGTTCAAAAAGAGCTCAGTAAGTTCTTTTTCATACTTTTTCATACTTTTATTTACCAAGGATTAATTAAACTGATCAAAAGTGATAAAGACATTTATAATGTTACAAAAGAGTTGTAGAAGAATTAAACACTGTTTTTTTTTTTGTTTGTTTTCTTTAATTTCATCAAAGAATCTTGCAACATGTATGGTTTCTATAAAAATATAAGGCAGCACAACTGTTTTCAACATTGATAATAATTAGAAATGTTTCTTGAGCACAAAATCAGCATATTAGAATGATTTCTGAAGAATCATGTGATGCTGAAGACTGGCGTAACGACTGCTGAAAATTCAGCTTTGCCATCACAGGAATAAATTACATTTTAAAATATGCTGAAACGTAAAAGTTATTATTAATTGCATTATTATTTCATAATATTACTGTTTTCACATTGTTTTTTGATCAAATAAATGCAGCCTTTGTGAGCATAAGAGACCTCTTTCAGAAACATATTAATCTTAAAACATAATCTTACCAACACCAAACTTTTGAACAGTACAGTTTTGTATACTTAATAGAGCTTTGGAGAAAATAAATAAATAAACAAACAAACTCTCTTCCTCTGCAAGTGGCTATTAATGACTACTTTGAGAAACAGGTGACACAGTTTTGAAGATTTGAAATGCAAAATAACTAACAATAACAATCAATAATATTTTAGCCAATGAGGAGACAGTTTGTTAATATGCAACTTAAAAAAAAAAAAAAAAATCAGAATAATGAAAACAAACTACAGCCCTGAAAATGCCAGTTTTTTTTAAAGGATGCCCTTTGAAAAGATACATGTCACAGGCAGACAGCAATTAATCACCTCTCTTATTCCATTTCAGACAACATGTCAACATTTGGCTTTTTCCTCTCCATATCTGATGGGTGTGCAACCGCGCCAACTCCTAAAGCATTTTGCGCGGGCTGGAGTGGATGGAAGAGGAATTTAGTGGCGGATAACCTGAAGTTAATTTCCAATTGCACATCCTTGGCTGCCAGCAAATCCCACTCTATATTTTGAGGAAACGTGGCTGCCCAGTCACTGATTGCCGGAGGTTAGAGAGATTATGAGCTTATCTTCAATTTGCTTACATTCACATTATATAAAAATGTGAGGCCTGAGGTAAAGCCATGTAATGGTAGCTAACATTCTTTAGAAATATCTTACCCGATCTAATCTCTTGCAGAAAGCTGTTGCATAACTCTAAGTGGGCAGTTGTTGGATGGGAAGGGGAGGGGTAAAGGCTTGTTCTCTCTAGAAAAAAAATAAATAAATCTAGATAACAGCATGGAGACTTTGAAAGTCCATGTGGAGTCGTCTCTTTGCTCAGTCTCTTTTCTCTCCAGAGTGCTGTCTGCTTGTTTGCTATGTTGCTCAGCAACAGAGGTAGCCTATGGACATTTCTACTGGTGCTGCCTCTAGGAAGGGTGTGTGTTTGTATAGTGAAGGTAAGCATGGAAGAGAGAGTAAGTTAGAAATAATGAGGGAAAAAAGTGGCTGACGGCCGAGAGAAGTAAAAGGTTGGAGAAAGAATAGAGAGAATGTACACAAAAAAATTGTGTATACAGAGGGAAAGAGAGAGAAAAACCAGTTTCCACTCACTTGGCGAGATGCTTGGTAACCAGACTGAGCACTAATCTGTTCCTCTCTGGCAATTTATGAACCAGACAGTGAATGGCCTGAACTCTAGATTCTGGACTAGCACTCTCTGTGTAGACCAAAAAAAAAAAAAAAAGTCAGAAGACATTATGAAACATGCAGAAACATGCAATTTACACTGATAAATATTAACTTTTACAAAAACAGTTATACGAGTTTTAAATTTTGCACTACATATACCATCAGAGCCTGATCCATTAGTTTCTTAAAGACTGAATACAGGCACTACCAGTCAAAAGTCTGGACACACCTGGCTGAGTTTGTTTTCATAAGCCTACATGTAAATGCGTATGCATAACGTTTGGAATTAGTTTTGTATACAAATATACATTTCACCAATGTATAAATTATTTAAAAAAATCTTTCAATAATAAAACATCAAAAAACGGTATAAAGAAGCATCCCAAGATTAAGCTCAAAGTTGGTCAGGAAATTAATTAAAATATAATATATATTCGTTTGGTTTCCATATACCTGCCAAACTTCCAATCCATTCAAGTTTTGATGTTTTATTATTAAAATGCTGTAAATGGTAAATGGCTGGTGTAATCAGTGTTTTGTATTATTTACTGTATATACAGGGGTTGGACAATGAAAAGGAAACACCTGCTTTTAGACCACAATTCATCAGCATGTTGTAGGGCCTCCTTTTGTGGCTAAAGCCATGGTCACACTAAACTTTGAACGCGCAAAATTTCATCGGATGCTGCGACGGTCGTGATATGACGTCACGATCGACAGCGTCTTTTTTTGTAAACATGAATTCAACATTTAACATATAGTAATACATTCAAAATATATATTCATAATTTAGTCATGTGCTTTTGTCATTTTTATTGTCTTACAACACCTATCATAACCTACGACAACCTTCTCAGGACAACCATCTTTTAGCAATGTCATTTTCATATTTCAGATGTCCTTCAATGGAATTTTATTCAGTGATACTTTTGACAAGCATTAACCCCGCTTTAGAGTTTCACAAATCATAAGCTCACCGACATGCACATATTGTAATTTCATGGCATTTGTTGAGTAATTGATTGAGTATTGCTTGATTATTGTCAAAGCAAGGACAAAGACCTTACTTGCAGGGACGATGAACTCCTTATACAGCTCGTATGTCATTAGTGGCTCTGGAAGGCTCCTTGAAAGAGAGAGGGAGAGATTTATCGGCATTATTGGGCATTATTATATACACAACACTATGATTAATGTGGCTGATCACTGCAAGAAATTAGATGAGCACACAAACACACATACACACTGTGATAACCAAGTTCACCTGAAGGTATTTCGCTCAGTCTCTGGCACACGTCCCAGCACCGTTAGCACAAAATGAGCCCAGCACACCAATATCATTCATACTTGTAGTGAGTACAAAGACAAAACACACACACACACAACTCTTGCTGCTGTGTTACAAAAGCTGCCTTGTGCTATTCTATAGTTACACATCAATTACAAAAAAATATTAAAAGCAATACTAATTAAATGTTGAAAAATATACAGCATGGAATTATATTTTGTCACTGAAAGAAATGTCCCACTGTGAAATTCATTCATTCATTCATTCATTCAAAAAAAAAAAAAAAAAAAAAAAAAACACTGACATTTCACATGAACACATTTATCCTTGATACTTTTACAAACCCGATTCCAAAAAAGTTGGGACACTGTACAAATTTATGAATAAAAACAGAATGCAATGATGTTGCAATGATGTTTTATTCAGAATGCAACATAGATGACATATATCAAATGTTTAAACTGAGAAAATGTATCATTTTAAGGGAAAAATAAGTTGATTTTAAATTTCATGGCATCAACACATCTCAAAAAAGTTGGGACAAGGCCATGTTTACCACTGTGTGGCATCCCCTCTTCTTTTTATAACAGTCTGCAAACGTCTGGGGACTGAGGAGACAAGTTGCTCAAGTTTAGGAATAGGAATGTTGTCCCATTGTTGTCTAATACAGGCTTCTAGTTGCTCAGCTGTCTTAGGTCTTCTTTGTCGCATCTTCCTCTTTATGATGCACCAAATGTTTTCTATGGGTGAAAGATCTGGACTGCAGGCTGGCCATTTCAGTACCCAGATCCTTCTTCTACGCAGCCATGATGTTGTAATTGATGCAGTATGTGGTCTGGCATTGTCATGTTGGAAAATGCAAGGTCTTCCCTGAAAGAGACGCCGTCTGGATGGGAGCATATGTTGTTCTAGAACTTGGATATACTTTTCAGCATTGATGGTGCCCTTCCAGATGTGTAAGCTGCCCATGCCACACGAACTCATGCAACCCCATACCATCAGAGATGCAGGCTTCTGAACTGAGCGCTGATAACAACTTGGGTTGTCCTTGTCCTCTTTAGTCCGGATGACATGGCGTCCCAGTTTTCCAAAAAGAACTTCAACTTTTGATTCGTCTGACCATAGAACAGTTTTCCACTTTGCCACAGTCCATTTTAAATGAGCCTTTGCCCAGGGAAAACGCCTGCGCTTCTGGATCATGTTTAGATATGCCTTCTTTTTTGACCAATAGAGTTTTAGCCCGCAACGGCGAATGGCACGGTGGATTGTGTTCACCGACAATGTTTTCTGGAAGTATTCCTGAGCCCATGTTGTTGATTTCCATTACAGTAGCATTCCTGTATGTGATGTAGTGCCGTCTAAGGGCCCGAAGATCACGGGCATCCAGTATGGTTTTCCGGCCTTGACCCTTATGCACAGAGATTGTTCCAGATTCTCTGAATCTTTGGATGATATTATGCACTGTAGATGATGATAACTTCAAACTCTTTGCAATTTTTCTCTGAGAAACTCCTTTCTGATATTGCTCCACTATTTTTCGCCACAGCATTGGGGAAATTGGTGATCCTCTGCCCATCTTGACTTCTGAGAGACACTGCCACTCTGAATCATGTTGCCAATTGACCTAATAAGTTGCAAATTGGTCCTCCAGCTGTTCCTTATATGTACATTTAACTTTTCCGGCCAACTTTTTTGGAATGTGTAGCTCTCATGAAATCCAAAATGAGCCAATATTTGGCATGACATTTCAAAATGTCTCACTTTCAACATCTGATATGTTATCTATATTCTATTGTGAATAAAATATAAGTTTATGAGATTTGTAAATTATTGCATTCCTTTTTTATTCACAATTTGTACAGTGTCCCAACTTTTTTGGAATCGGGTTTGTATTTGAGATTCTATTCAATTTATAAATGAAGAGGCCCATAAGTTTCTTTCTGAAGATTCACATTGAAAACTGAAGTATCTTTAGAAACAAGCGAGTGGCTTAAGGCTGTACAGACATAGTGTATTCTGTCAAATTACAATCAGTACATTTTGGGAAAGCATATATAGAAACTATGCTGTGTTTATTATCTGCAAACAGAAATGGAATGTAGAAAGTACAAACTCACCTCAGATAAAGCTTTAAAGCACTAGTGATGGTTTTGACGTCCCAGTCCTCACTAGCTGCTAAATCTATTTCATTGCTCTTCTCATCTACAGATCACAAAACAATAAACAATTTAAATTCAAATAATCTTTAGTAGAGGGCAAAAAACAAACAAACAAACAAACAAAAACTATGGTTGTGGTATAAATAATTGCACAGTTGTGTCAGGCACATTTTGCACAGAAAAAAATATAATGCAATATATGCTCATCAAAGCTGCATTTGATGACTGCACAGTAAAAACATTAATATTGTGAAATATATTTATATTTTAATATATTTTAAAATGTAATTTATTCTTGTGATGGCAAATCTGAATTTTCAGCAGCCATTAACTCCAGTATCACATCCTTCAGAAATCATTCTATTATGCTGATTTGGTGCTTAAGAAACTTAAGTGCATTTATTTATTTATTTTTTAATCAATGTTGAAAACTTTGTTTTGCTGCTTAATATTTTTTGTGGAAACTGATGCATTTTCCCGGGACTCTTTGAATAGAATGTTCAAAAGAACAACATTTATTTAAAATATATTTTTTGTAATATTATAAATGATTAATAAAAGTATTCATTTTTTTTTTTTTTTTTTTTGGAAGAAAAGGAAAAAAAAAAATAATGGTAGTGCATTTTAAAAAGTCTACAACAGTAAAATGGCATACACACACACACACAAACACACACACACACACACACACACACACACACACACACACACACACACACACACACACACACGCACACATAACAGAAATAAATGGTAAACCCTTTCTGAGCCAGTTTGGAGGATGCTCAGTATAGATGAAGTACAATGAGAAAGATAGAGAAAGTAAAACAAAGAAAAGGCTGAGGTCAGGATGTGAACGATATGAGTAGCAGACATCTGGAAAACTGATTCATTCAGTTAATTTCTCTTCCTTACTTTGATGTAGTATTACTGCTCACCGATGGATTTATGGATCTGTATATACTTTCCTGCTATAGGTTGGACAAAGACTATACAAATGTATAATGCATAAAATGTTCTGCTTTGAGTTTGTAACTCTGGGCTTTTACAGTTTTGAAGAATTGACACTGACAATCACTTCTCTGTCTGGTTGTTACCATGGTAATGTCTGAGTGTGTTTTTATATAACAGTAGATAATCAAAAATATCTAAAGGTCACTTATGTACAACATTTTAGTCATTTAAGTAAATTCATACTCAATTAAACCTGAGCGCTGAGTGCTATTTGCAAAGGCATAGAAATATTCTCTGTCTTAGACTGCAAATCTGAGTCAAGTCGCTGAATGTCGCAACCTTCTCCAACCTGCACTAACCTCCCTGACCAACGTGATGGGATGATGATGATGGGATGGCACAGTTTATCGATCCATTGAGAAACCAAAGTGTATTTGCATTGTATAATGTAGTCCGCTGTTGACAACACAAACTGCAGAGAAGAGACAGAGAGATACATTATCTCTTTCCCAGTTCTGCTCTCTTTTAAAACGCTGATATTCTATACCCTCACATCAACCCTCAGCCTGGAATACATATACACGAACTTGAAACTACTGTTGAAAATTTGAGTAAAACTATGTTTTAATGTTTTTGAAATAAGTTTCACAGTAAAACTGTGAAAAATTACTGCAAACTAAACTTATTTATTTAAATATATTTAATATTCCATTTATTGATGTGATGACAAAGCTGAATCTTCAGCAGCCATTACTCCAGTCTTCGGTGCTCAAGAAACTGATTTGGTGCTCAAGAAACATTTCTTATTATTATCAATGTTGAAAAAGCTGTGCTGCTAGAAAATAGAAATAGAAAGTAAAAAATACCAGAATTTATGTGAAATAGAAATCTTATATGAATAAGTATTAATTTATGTCATTAATATGGACTGTTTAACATGTTAAAATGAACACAATTCATTCCTGTAGCTACGCTAATCCTTTTTCATCAACTTCCTCTGGCTTGTTTTATAGGTTCACGCAATGTGCTATTGCTAGAGAGGTTTGAGCACTATAAATAAAGGCAAAGTTAAATGTGACACATATGATGGGCTTGTGTGATTATTTTAATTTAATTGTGACTGTGATTATTTTGTTTAAACTAGAAGTTGTTATAAGATTGATTATGTTCTGCAATTGTTGTTAATTAATGATAAATAACAACAGCCGCATGGCCTCTAATGGCTTATTGCTTTATTAAAATGACATACATGTCAACTACCTGAGTCTTCAACCAGTCTTCCTGTGAACACAATGGGTCCTCAAGTGTTGCGAGCACACCACGGCTCAGATAAAGATATTTTTTGGCACTCTGTGGTTTCATCTTAACACTCAATTTGCATTCTTCCGACATCTCAACACAACAAAACTACAAATGATGATTAAATGATTTTCATTTTTGGGTGAACTGTTCCTTTAAATAAACAGAATGTGTGGATATAATCCAGCAACTGCAAAGCATGTTAATGGCAGTGCTCTGAATTTAAAAATGAGATGGATAGTTGGTTGTGCTCTGGAAATTTGGCAGGTTTTAAGTTCATGAACCAACTACAAGGGCTCAGGCTGTTCTCCGGTGAGGACAGTGGATCCGTATAGAGTGTTAATGGCTATTAGACTCTGGAGTGGCTGAGTTCATGTAGCAGCAGGGGCTCAGGCAGCCTGCCGACTCGACACAGCGTTTAGCATTCAGAGCAGAGAGATACCAGCTCATGCTACGACTGCAGGAGAGAGTGTGCGAAAAAGAAAGAAAGAAAGAAAGAAAGAAAGAAAGAAAGAAGGAAAAGAAAGAAAGAAGAGCATGGGACAGGAGCATAAGGGAGATGATGATAGTGTAAGAGAGCGTGATCAGATCGTGTTGGGTTTTCGGGAGAGGCGAAATAGGATCAAGGAAAAGTGACAGAGAGAGAAAGAGAAAGAGAAAGAAAAGAGAGAGAGAGAGAGAGAGAGAGAGAGAGAGAGAGAGAGAGAGAGAGGGAGGGAGAAAGTGTCCGGAAATCTGATTGCCTGCCTGCAGTAATAGAGTCAGGTGTCACCTAAAGGACAGGACAAAGGGACATACAGACAGACACCAGACAAGATGAATGTCTGACTCCCAATGAGACTCAATAGGATACTGGCTCTAGATACAATTACAGGGCTTCAAAAAAAATCACCTAAATCTGACCAACAATTACAGACCCATCAAATAAGGCTCAACTTACCAATCATTAAACTAAGAAGCTTCTGCACTTTTGAACTGACTCCAACCACTCTGTACAGACCCTGATCATTAATACCTGCAAAAATAATAATAATAAACAAAACAATAGCAGTTAGGTACTATATACTCATCCCAACTGATCTGGAAAACTAAATACAAACACACTAAGCTTTTCTGTATTATCCTGAATGAAACACAACAGGTTGTTGGTTTGGGCTGAGAAAAACTGCTAGATCATTCTGCTCTCTAGTGTTCAAAGGGTGTTATTACATTACGTAACCTACTGAAGGTTTTAGACTTCATTACTGTATACTATACTGTATATAATGCCTGATATGTTTTTATATCCATAATAATCTGCTGTTACTTTTAAGTATATTATTTTCATATATATTGAAACATTACTGGGAGTTACCTCTGGCTTCAATGGCGTTTATTGAATTTTTCACAAAGCTTATTCCAACGTCATTCAACTGGGCATCAACTATGGAATACACACAGATCATCACAATACAGCAATTTTTTGCATAAGCAGTATAACTAAAGGTAAACTTTGATATTAATTTGAGTTCACTCACTTCCTCTTTCTCTTGAATGTGTCCGGTTGAGATACTGCATCTGTGTGTGAGAGATAAACATCAGAAAACACAAACCAGACCAGCATGAAACACATTACACCAAACAGAACAGAATTTATATATCAAACAAGAGACTATTACTGATCATTAAAATGCTTTGAAGTATACACCTTCATTTTTTTTTTTTTTTTTTATGTTGTAGAGTCACCAAGGCTACATTTATTTGATGAAAAATAGAGTAACAACAGTAATATTCTGCAATATTACTACAACTTAAATTAACCTCAGGTTTTGTCAAATGAGAATCAGAGAATTGTTTTGACTGAATATAGCTGTAGGGAGTTGAAGAGAGGGATTGACGCACCGGTTCTTTTCCTCCCATCGCATGCATCCAGAATCTGTGGTCATCTTCTGAGAGTGCCTGGACCGTCAGCACTGTGCCCGGTCTAGAGAAAAAACAAAAAACAAAAAAACACAACAACGTTTCTATTATTTTCAGGTTGTGCCTCTGTAGCAGACACTGAGCCCTGTTGAGAGCACATGCTTTGAGGTGTATGAGTTAATGAAGAGAATAAAAGTAACCACATTATTACATACAGAGGAGTCCCTTCAGCAGCAAGTGTTATTTTTACATACAGGAGAAAAGCACACATGCAGCTTTTATGGTGCAAATCTGGGGTGTCTATTACTTTTTTTTTTATTATTGACTGTCCAAGCAATTCAAAATTGACAAAAATCAAGTTTAAGCCTACATTTATTCCAAGTGAATATCCTTTTCACTTGGAAATACACTGAATTATGAAAGGCATATTCATGAAATGAAAGGCATATTCATTTTGAGATTGAATCATCTCCTAATTTGGAAACATTCTGATGTGCTTTTCAAAAGATTCCACAAACCAGCATCATGATGCACACGATTAGCGTTCATCATACACTCTGTCCAGGTCAGCTTTGATTAATGAGAGCTCTGAATGTTTCCTGGATTATCAAAATATTTAGATTTTCTTTATCCTCTGACATAGGAGATGCAGTGCCAATGAATCTCATTTGTCTCACACTCATGCTAAACCCAGTAGTTGTGGAGGGATTTACAGTCCTTTGTTTTTTCTTTTCTTGTTTATTATCATCCAAATACTAATTTTGTGGGATTTATCAAAGGGGTCATAAAATGCATTTTCAGATCTTTAAATTATGTTTCTGGCAGTTAGTGTATGAAGTTAGCAAACTTTTTTGAATCAAAAAAAAAAAAAAAAAAAAAAAAAGTATTAATTTTTTTTTTTCCATCCTCTTCCTTTTCCATCCATTTTCTCTCTGTCACAAACACTTGGCGAACTGATTGGTGAACATCACACCATATCCACACCCTCCCCCACAGCATGTGTGACGTGTTTTGATGGTTGAGGTGGCCAGCGCTGTAATAGAGCTGTATATATTTGAGCAAAAGTCAGATAAAAAAAAATGATCCAATGCAACCACAATGACTGCCTCTGAAGAGAAATACTTGCCACTCCTGTAGCTTTCCAACCCTCAACGCACACCTTAGCAATAGAATCGCCATTGGCTAGTAAATGTTTTAGTTTATTCGCCAGACTGATATATATATATATATATATATATATATATATATATATATATCCCTCTACAGCACAGTTTTCTTAAGCCCTATGTTTAGTACATGTTGCTTTAAATTATTGCAACCAATTAGAAAGGTCGAAAAAGTATCAAAGAACAGTCCAGTAAGGTGTGGGAGTCACTATCAAGCATTATTTGAAAGTGGGACTTCCTTTTCTGACACATGGTCACAGGAGCACATGGTGTGAGAAGTTATTTGAGATTATTTTTAGATTATTTGCTTTAGTAATCTTATTTAAAATGACATGAACTGTACATTTTATATATATATATATATATATATATATATATATATATATATATATATATATATATATATATATCTGCTTATCTTTGTAAAATGGCACAGCTTAACATCAGTCAATCAAGCATTATATTATGATATATGATAATCAAACATTATTTAATGACAGAACTTTAGTAATTAGAACTAAAACTTGGTAACCATGTATGAATGCATATTTGTCTTTTTTAACTGAACTTAGGACTGGTGGTAGTGCTTAAGATATTGTTGGTCATTCAGTGTTTCTGTTATAAAAATAGATAATAATTATTATTAAAAGATAATAATACTAATTCTACTACTATTAAGAATATACAACTAAGGATGGATGAGCTGCTGAGTTCATGAATGTTAATCGCATTGTCAGCTATTGCTCGAACTGATTTGCTGAAATCAAAACAGGGGCAGTAATAGATGAGCACCAGCCAATGAGATTGCAGTTTGCGCATTAGCTCCGACCACTACAGGTGAAACCGGCATATTGTCTGCTTGTTCTTAAAAGCTGAATAATTCCAAATGAACTCCGTCATTTTAAGAGGAAAATACAACAAAGATTATAGATTATAAAACAAATAGTTCTGGCCCTTGATTCCGATTGGTTAAGCTAAGTTCAAAGCCATTGTAAAATTCCCAAAAGCATACAGCTGACCGCATTACATGTATCGCTGCGCCACACAGTGTCTTATCAACCACTCTTAGCAACGTAAACAAATGTTTGTTCTCAATTTATTTTGTTCATTAAAGCTTACTGTATTATGTAGAAGAGTATTGTGAGAGAGTTATCGAGTGACCGAGTGCATTACCTGCATTTATATTGAGTATTTTCCTTCAGGTCAGTCCTATGTTCATAATAAAAATCCGTTTGAAAGTCCACTGTGATCTTGTCCTTTTAACATTTAATGGGTTTTGCCGTGCGCTGCTGACACTGACAGCTGTTCAAAGCATTTGTCATTTGCGTCTTGTTCTGTGTTCACAACTAGTTTCAATATAAAAGTCTTTGCGATGGTGACTCCCTCATAAAGACAGTCTTTGCCGCCATCTAATGGTGTAATAAATGTAACTTCTGTTGCTGTTCACAGTCAGGAACTATTTTTTCCAGCGGAAGGAAGGCTTTTAATGTTTTTACTTCATGAAAGTTGCATTGATACATATTTTTTGGCTTTAGTATATGTATTGTGGTAACCCTTTTATAAAAGCAATAAGCCCAGTGAAGCCGTGGTTTACAGTGAATTTACAGTGAACGGCTAAGGGGGCTCCACGTCGTGCCTAACAACGCAGTTATAAATTCACTGTAAACCACGGCTTCTTGGGGCTTATTCCTTTATTACATGTAACGCGTCGATTCTGTGTGGTATGTAAGACTCTCGCTCTCTCTCTTTGGTTGTGTGTGAGAAACTGCACTCTCAGCAAAGCGGCGGTGAGTCATGCGCCTTCACACTAGAGTTTGCGGTAAGTTAAATATAGGTACGCTGCGCATCCATTGAGCTGAATTGAAGTAGTACAGATCGCATGACGGAGAATGAAAATATATCTATTCTTTAGGCTCTAACACACACATTGGCGAGAAAAAAATCTAAGAATTTATTAGCCAATGGCTAATGATAAACATTATTTAGTCGCCGAGAGTGACAATTTAGTCCCATATGTGAGTGATTTACTTGCACTGTATATGGCTGCTTTCAATTAAAAAAAAACAACCAAACCAAACAAACAAAAACCATCTTTCAATGGGTACATATCCTTGGTTTACATATGCATGTTAAGGTGCATGTAGAGGAAAATTGTGACATCACAAAATGGGTGATTTCAACTCCTGCCATTTCAGAAGGGAGTTTTTTTTATGCGTAAATGGCATAAATTGTAACTGGGGACACGTCCAACATACCGATCTGTGATCTCTATGTCTAGGCAGAACCTCCTGTCAAGTGTGTCTGTGGTTTTGCGGACACAAGACTTCAGTGTAACAGAGTCCGTCTCACCCTGAAAGCATACAGAACATTCTGTGAACAGCAGATCAGCAATATATTTATATTTTATTTTATGCCATTATCAAGACTAATGTATCATGTGGGATGAGAACTTACAAGCTTCCCGCCTGATCTCTGGTCAAATGTTTTCATGTGTAGAATTTTTTGTTCTTTGACAAACGTGCAATAGCGTTTCACCCAGCTGGATCCAAAAGGAGGAGGTCCTGCAGAAATAGCAATAACTATCAGTAATGCAACCAGCAAGGCACAGGATACATGACATGACAGTCAGTAAAAGGTAATAGGCACCCCAGAGTTACATCATAAAAATTGTTTTTCGTACGTTTCTCCTGCATGTAAAGATAGCCCTCGCTGCTGATGGGGCTGGTCTGTCTGTACTCCTGTGGCGACTCTTTGATTCTCTTCAATAACTCGTACACCTCAGAGCGTGTGCCCTCAAAACGACTCCGTGTCTGAAAGCAGAGGCACAACCTTAAAATAACAGAAACATAACAAAATATCTCAAATACTGATAAAGTTTTATGAATTCTGTGAGGCCTGGTAACTGGGAATTTACACTGATGTGTTTTTTTATGCACTGAGTAATTTCCCAATGTATTCCAAAGATTTTGGGAATCCCATCAATGTGCTTAAACGATCTAATCCATGTTTACAAGCTATACATCCTCAGAACTCTGACCCTGACCATCACAACTGATTTATAACCGATTAAAAACAAAACATCAGCGAGGACAGTGATGTGGTCCAATCAAATAGGGAGGAAGTCGGTTCTCAAACTTCCGGCTTAGAAGTTAAACACAATGGAAGGTCAATGCAAACAAAGGCCTTTAAGTTTCCCTTGGAAACCTTGGCCCTCTCAAAACGCTGCTGTATCCTGTCTTGGTAACTCTCTTTTCATGTCAGTCTGCAAGCCAATAGCATTAACCAGAAGAACATGAGTGAAAAATGACTCGGCATCTCAGCAAATCACTCTGCGTGTGTTTGAAAAACCATTTATATGCTGTTTAATGTACTTGCCACACATATATTTTACCCATATACTGGATATATGGAATTAAAAAAAACATATATACATACACACACATATATATATATATATATATATATATATATATATATATATATATATATATCATTGAAAAAATGAAGTTGAAAACATTATGACACTTTTTTTTTTACTTACATTTTGAATATTGATTTGAAGGGCCTTTTTGTAATGGTCAAAATCTTTGGCCAACTCATATCCCTGATGATAGAAAGTAAATACAGTCTGAAAGAATGCCAGCATCTACACAAAAGAGAGCGGGGAAGAAGGGAATGAGAGAGAGAAAAAAAAAAAACAGTACTACATATATATATATATATATACCCTAGGACAGATATTAACATGTTCATATAAGCTTTTGTGTCTAAATCTCTATGTGATGTAAAAGATTCAAAAAACACTGTTTTATGCAACTAGAAAGTCATACAGGCATCCATAGACTGGAAAACTAATATTTGCTCTGCTAAAACACTCAATAAGCCAGATTCCTTATAAAGGGAAGTAATTTGCTTATGCACACTATCAAATTGTGTGTGCACGTCGTAGGGGAATTAGTGAGAATCCGGGCCCAAACAGACCCACTTGCAAATGGTGTGGACACACCCATATTTAGAAGAGGCTTTTGTGTGTGGTAATTGTACCAAATGTAACCATGCTGCACTTACAGCTCTCGCTAAATATCTAAATATAATTCTATTTCACAGCTGGATCATTTCCATAATGACAATGCAATCTAACAAAAGCAGATGTTAGTAAATCTGGCCTTTAGTGTCCAGTTAATTTTATAATTAAAGTGATTTTTATTTTTCATTTTCAATTCAGTTTTGTTTCATAAAATTTGCACAGAAACAGTAAGAGTATTATGCCAGTATACCATTCCAAACATAGACCTTATGTTTTTCTGTTTGGTGCTAGTGGCACAGAAATTACACACACAAGCTTGTAACTAAGTGTTATAGCACAACTTATGAAATGGAGTATATGTATAAATAAATAATAAATGTATATTTGTATCATGTAGAATACTGCTGTACAATTGCTTCACAGCATTGAGAGTGTATTTCATTAAATGTGTTTCCTTTCTTTTTTGTGGCATGTGAAACCGTATCAAATGCTGTTGATAGACAAACATGAAAGCAAACCATGTTGAAATAAATCAAGTTGAATGACCATCTGGATGAAGGGTCATGCACTCACAGGCTCAACACACTCAAACTTCTTTCTCTCCTGTATCTCCTGCAGCTTGCAAACATACTCCAGAGACGTCTCCTGAAAGTGCTGTCTCATCGCATCCACCGACACGTCTGCCTGAAAGACAGACAGAATAAAAAAAGTACCATAACAGTTAAGATGAAAAGGTTGAAGAAAACAAGGAAAAGAAGTCATCACATGAAAATTAATAGTGACTTAAGATATGGAGATGGATTTTTTTTTTTTTCCCCAAAAGGTGCTTGCCTGTCCATTTGTTGCCTGCCTTACAACTCAACACAAAGAGCCTGATTCTGAAAACTGAACATTTGAAAACAAAGAAATGATTTGGATGATGTAATTGTGTAAATTATTGTGTGAATGTAAACAGTGCTAAACAGTAACTATAATGTAATTAGTTATTAGTTGTGCAAATACAGTTAAATACAGTGCATCACACCGACGTCTCTAGCAACATTCTTGGCGAAATCCATGATAAATAAACATTTATGTAGGCTTAAAGTCTCAAAGTTTTATCAAAACAACTTGGAAATTGAACTTGCAATTTAAGGTGTCTATGCCCACATACACACTGTCTAGTTTTGGCAACTGTATTAAATGTGGGAATGAAGCCCTTAAGCTGTTGCCCTGTGCGTGTTATGCATTCTGGCATATTTTGAATACAGGAATAACTCCCAAATTCATTCAATAAAATGAATTAACACAGCAATGTTTTGATTTCTTGTAAACAAGAACATTGGATGCATACAGTTCACTGGTGTTTGTGACATTAGCTAGTTGCAATATAACTTTTATTATTAGTTAATATTACAGGAGATGCCCTGTGTTTTGTTTTTTTGGAAAGAGACAGCACAAAATAAATAAATAAATGTTGTCTCTGCATTAACACTGTGTTGCTCAATTTGAAATCACTTTAAAGAAATTTAGTTGAGTGCAGTTTTCTAGAGATGTAACAATTTGTTGTGTACTTAATTAAACTGAATGACCAAAATCTCCATCCCTAACCATATTTGGCTCCAGTCAATGTGTTCATGGCGCATGACAGCTTAAGTGTCTTATGGACTGGGGAACAATTTAGAAGTCCTCTGGCATTCTTCAGCATTTCTATGTTTCACATACTCAGAAGTTTGTCTGCTGTGAACACCAGTCTGACTCTTAAGAGCTCACTGCTAAAACTACTGCCCTTGACCCAAAACACACGTCATATGGTCCACAGGAACATAACGGCCCACCATAAAAATATCAACAGTCTCTAGTGCTTTTGGTGCTCAATGTATACAACATTCATGCCTGATGGGCACACCTTAAAAGGTTATGTTCCCCAGACTTTGTTCAATCAAGACCTGGGATAATATGCTGCCTACTTTTTTGGAGCAGTATTGGGTGAGATGCCTAGCTTCTTAAATATAGTAAAAATAATGACAGACTGTACCTTCACTAAAAACAACTACAATAAACAGTATTGTCCTTGACTTAAAAATCTGATCACCACCCCACAAGATACAGAAAAAAACCCCAGTATTTATGAAAATAGTTTGCATTACACATTCATGTGTGTGGGTAGAATGAAATATGAAGTACCTCCTGTAACTGTGGCTCCTTCTTCTTTGCTGACATGTTCAAAAGTTTCTCTAGTGAGCTGTAGTACTTCTCCGTTTCCTTCTCGTATTTCTTCCTCTCTGCCTGAAGATAGCATGAGAAAATATAAAATGGAGAACTTACTATTTTTAATTTATGGAATGAGAAGAAAGTTTTAAAAAGTTAACTGGTTTCAATAAATGTAGAGTTTTCCATTTATTTTAATTACAGTAAATCAATGCAAACATCCTAAATGTGGGAGCTGACAGTGAAGATCTACATGTTTACCTTTGCTGAGCCGAGTTGCTCTTTCCGAAACTTTTCTAAAGGCTTCATCAGTGTCTCTGTGATGTTTCTCATCTGTGAAAATGCAATTTAGCAATTTGATTTATGATATTTGACCATTTCATTTAATTATATTAAACAATAGCAGAACCAGGATGGTTTTCTTTCATCAAAACTTGCACAAACGCATTGTGGGCCCTATAATACACCCAGCGCAATGCGACGCAAGGCGCAGCGCAAGTGTGTTTGCTAGTTTGCGTCCGGCGCCGTTCGCGTTTTCCCGTTCAGCGCCACGTCCTTAAATTAGTAAATGCATTTGCGCCAGTTAGTGCGCCCATGTGCGTGCTGGTCTAAAAAAAGAGGTGTGTTCAGGCGCATTGCCGGCGCACTGCTATCTTAAGGAGCTGAAAATAGACTGCGCCATAGACCAACTCAAACCTGGTCTAAAGTCTAAAGTCAATGGCGCAATATTTTGTTGTTAGAGCGCGTTGGTAGAAACTGCGCCTCTGGGCGCATCCACAGTGCGCGTTGACTTTGCTTATTACACACAGGGATGCGCATCACACAAACATGCCAAATATTAAAAACAAAAGGATTACAGTGTAAAAGAATATTATTGTGTAGGCTACATAAATATAAAAATGTAATGATGAATAGTCATTGCGTGTATTAGAATTAGGCTACCTATTTTCAATTCAGCCTATTACTACTTATAATGATGAACGAAATTAACTAATTGATTGAACAATCGTGCCAATACACACACATATATATTGACTGACTCATCGCGCGGAGCTATTTGAAAGCCTGCATCCAACGCAGACGACTGAAAGATTGACTGGCCACTTAACAAATTCCGCCATGTAAATAGCAATCCGCCATGGCGCGAGCGCATCTCGCTCTTAAAGGGAATGGGAGATGACACTCTGATTGGTTTATTGAACGTTACGCCCATTACTCATTAAGAGAATAGGGACAACCCATTTCAAAAATGCGCCCCGGCGCACGGACCGTTTTTCCGTCGTTAAAATAGCAAAAGTGGATTTGGACACGCCCTGAGTGCACCTGCGCTGTGCGCTTTACACTTTGCGTTTAGATCGTTAAATACATACACAGAAAAGTGTAGTTTCTAGTAGTGTAGAGTAGAGAAGAAGAAAGAAAAAAAAAATCACGGTCACACGCACACACTCAGATCATTGTTTTAGCTATGTTTTATGGTATTAAAATATTTCAAAAGACAAAAACATGAACTTTATTGGATTTACTTCAAGTCAGCAGTCACTTTACTTGGCACAGCCCTTGCGACGGTTCTGTCATTAATTAATATGTATTAATATGATTAGCCTTTTGCTTGACTACATTATCAAACAGCTAATAATGTGTTGCTAATGTTATACACACAGTTCCTGTTCTTTATCTCAGACAGAGTCAGACAGCCGCCTTCTAACACTCAGTATCCTTACAAATGCTTTGAACAACTCAGAACATCAGTGGAGAAAGGCTTATAGTTCATCATAACATTGTAATAGATTGATAAATATACACAATTTTTCATAGCAACAGAAAATTTACCGGGATAACCTGGCTTCTCTCGAGACTTTCCTGCTTCAGAGCAATCATAGTAAATGATATGCTAAAGCCTGCCGGCATGTTGTTGTGATACAAGGTAGTCTGTGACGTCACAAACACCAACGATTTCAAACCGCGGGTTTTAGTTTTAGTCTTTTGTTTTCTGCAGTTTCAAACATAAAATACTCAGCAATGGTGCTGACTTGTGAATTTGCAAATGGTTTGTCTTAAAGCATATTAAGAACACTACATAGGCATATAAACAACATTAAAAACTTGATTTTCACCACAGGGGGTCTTTAATAATATTATCTAAGAATTCAGAAGCATTTCAGAAACCAACTATTTTCTAAAGCTTATATTTTAATAACAATGATTTAAAATATCCATTAACTTACAAAAGTAATGAAATAACCAAGGCAACCCATGATGCGACTGTTATTACTCATTAAGACTGACAATGAGCATCTCCGGTCTACCATTACTCTGTCTCTGACCCTGTCAGGGCCTGTTAACTCTGCCCCTTCCACACATGCCTCCACTCAGCCAAGGGGCCATAACATCATTGGCCTGCTGCAGTGTTATGAACGGGTGGGGCTCAAATCTGAGCTCATAACAACTGTCAGCTGTTGCACTTTGAGTCATGGGCAGGGCCTTTAGCTCTCTAATTCTGCATACTGAATAAATACTAACATGACCTACATGCAACATGAGCCCTTCCTACCTAGATGGTTAACCACCTATTAGAATATATAATCCTCTCATACCTTAAGAATTCAAAAATAAATAAATAAATACATTTCCACTGTAAAAGCAAGTTGCTAAGTTAATTACTGATAACATACACATTAGTCTTTGACATATAAAGGACTTAAAGTGTCATTGGACGTTCCACCAGAGTTTTTGAAAGTACATTTCCTATTCAACACAGTCGAGGTGACATGACTCAACATAAGCAGCTGTCTTGCGCAATCTCCGAGTAATTTGTGAGAGAGGACACAAATAACTTATGGCAATGTAACTCATTTCCGATGACAAAACTGTGACTCAAACAAAGCTAAAGCACACAGGAACAAACAGAGGACTGACGTCGTTTTATGTGTTGAGAAGCGTGTTGAACTCAGTGTTAAAAATGATTACAGTTTGAGCCTCTCCGCAAGCAAATGGCCGTGATGGCATGTTCCAAAAATATCTTTTAGCCTGCAAGGAATTGAGTGAAATGTGTTTAGTTCAAGTCTCAACTGGCTGTACTCACCATCAGATCTCTTTGGTCTTCCAAGTTTCTGAGAAAGGATGAGAACTCTCGCAAGGATTCATCTGAAATGACACATATGCAGACACTATTTGTTTGCTTGATTTTTAATGTCAGATTCTGTGGCTATTTTCAAGACGATAAAAATTTATGATAAAAATATACCAACTGTTTTATGAAGACACTGATCAAAGCATGATACAAATGTATGCCTGTATGTAAATTAATATATGCAAAAAGGAAAAAGAAAAAAACTAAAGAAAAAAACTCACCAATGCACTTCTCATCGTCAGTTTTGGCATCGCCGATGTACTCAAATTTGAACTCACCCAGGCACTGAGCAAACTTCTGCTGGGCCAATGAAAGCTCTGCAAGGCAGAGAGTGAAGACAGAGGTTTTTAAATCTGAAGGGAAATTAGGAATTGCTTTATTTTTGGATGTTCTAGTGGCAGAGAGTGTTTCCATCATTTTCATTCAGGAAGGTGTGCCACACATTAACCTGTTAGCCAGCACCCCCGCTTTTGGAAAATCCCAAAAAATGACATACCCAAACTAAAACAGATACAGTTCATGAACCCTTTGCACTAAAAGCATAAGTAAGGTCTCATAACTCCCGACGCATATTAACAAATAACAGTCACTATACGATGTTGAGAGTAAAATAAAGATTAAAAATTGAAGCTTGAGTCTTAGATCTTTTTAATGATGTATAGTTTGTCAAGGTAATTACATTAAATCTAACAGTAAATTTGAGCTAAAAGAAGCTTCGGTGCGTCGGCTTGCCAGTACAGGTTAACAGGTTAACCTACACTACAATTCAAAAAAAAAAAAAATTGGGGTCAGTAATATTTCTTTGAAATAAATTAATTGTATTCAGCAAGGACACATTAAAATAAATCCAAAGTGACATTAAATGTAGGGTAGGCAATTTGTTTTTTTAAAAACGTTGTTATACTGAAGAAGAGTCACTTCCTGGTAGCAATCAATAATAAAAGTGGTCTAAATATTAAAACATGTACATACACATCTTCTGTGGAAGTCTCAGGACCAAAAAATGTCAGAATGCAATGACATGATGTTCTACCTGCCTCTGCGCACCTTGCTCACACGTCATCACACGTTCTGTAAGGCTATGCAGAGTTGTAGACAGACAGCCGCTGCGCACCACAAACAGCAGCCACTTTTTACAGTTCCTCCTGAACCAAAACATCGAGCTTATGCTGCATTCATGCCACGCCATAACCGTAATTAAAAGATGGCTGTTCAAGTCCTCAGATTTGGATTTATGCATTTCTATTTCAATATTTTAAACAGTGAAATTAACCCTTTCATGCGTAAGTTTAAAATGTTCTAACCGACTAAGTTTTTTTTTAAGCCAACCGTTATTTTAGGAAGTTTCCCCTTATTGTTTCCATGGCGACGCGTCATGCTTGTCACATCACACACCGCAGCTACAGTAACACTGTATGACTGATGTATCGCTTTTATTTCATTTTTTCATTTTTTTATTCAAAATATTCACAAACTTGCTTACCATGTCATCAACTATCTGATATTCGATTCTCAAATATGTGTAATTGAGTGTGTTTTCTTGTTTAAAAACCTTTATAAACGATCTTGATCTATATCATGAGATGGGCGCCACCATCTTAGTTTGCGTTGCAGTTCAGAGAGTCCTGTTAGTCGGATTTACAGCACGTGAATTCATCAGTTTCTCACCGAAATATATGTAAGTAGCCGGGAACTGGGAGAAGAATAGAGTAAACTTTATAGTTACACTATGTGTATCTGATATAAATAAAACACATCGGCAAATTATAATTTAACTGATTGTTATTGCTGCTTCCATAGACATCAGTGTGTATTTTACGAACTCAAAAATTTATAATATTACTAGTGCTTGTTTATTTAAATGTCTGAAACCTAAAATGAACATTATGTGGTTGAAAACACTGCATAGTTGTGATAAATGACAAGTGCTGAGCGTGTCCGTCTCTGGCTCTGCACTAGCCAAAGCACGAAAGCACAGTTTGAATCTGACAGTTATGTGATGTCACTGCATGTTCTAAATCCCATAAATCTAAATGAAAATCCCATATGTGGGACCGTACCGCTCAAAAGGTTAATCTGCAGCAGTCAGGTGGTACAAGTAAGAGCTCTGCAAGTTGTTTACATTTTCCTGTAATGTCATGTGTTTTGAGACATGAGGTAATTTAACGCCATCTCTTGTGACGCTTTGCAGAATCTGCTGTGTGCGTTCATGTGTTTTGAAGGAGGCGTGGCTTTAGAGAGCGCTCTAAAGGGAAGGATCTCATGCTTTCAAAGCTATCTTGCTATGGCTAGCTTGCCTGGAAAATCCAGCCTCATCACTGTACCAGCGGATGAGTCTGGTCGGCCATTGAATCAATTCGATTTCTAGGGCGAAGCAAATCCGAACAAACAGGAAGCGGAGTAAACCAATCAGAGAAGGGCGGATATGACGTTAACAAAGCGACAAGAGTGTCAACAGCGAAAAGTAAAGAATTAATGTGTTTTTGGTCATTTAAAACTGAATCCACGGCTGAATAGAACAAACTCTCGGGTCTCACGTACGCAATCTTTGTTGATATTGAAGGGACTTTCGCCGCACTAGAGTGAAGCTGTTTGCGTCACTGAAATAAACGAATCTGATTGCACGGTACGGTTTGGAGTTGACTCGAATCGTGACGGAGGGCGGACTGACCAGACTGATATATCTTGTAGAAGATATATCAGTCTGGTCTTGCCAGGCAAATGGCTAGCCTCTCCACAAAGGGTAAACAAAATAAACTATTAAAAATATAAATATAAAAATATTTATAGTTCTTTTGAACTTTCTATTCATCAAAATGTCCTGAAAAATGCCTCACAAAAGACATCTTTTAAAAACACAAAAAAATATCTCATACAGACCCCAAACTTTTGAATGGTTAAGTATGTAAACCAATCCATGACATGACCTTAAACATTTAAGGCACATACAATTGTTGTATTGTATTGCACTGGGAATATTTGGATAACATTGCCCTCTGTTCAGGTGAAGTATTCCCAAAGAATAGCTTAACAATAACATCCATTTACAGATATGGGCTGGTCATAATGAAAGTTATGCTCTGCAAACATCCTGCTGGACTTATGTTGCCAAGAGCATCCTGAAGTAGCAGGTGTTGCTAATAGATACCAAGAATTCCCCTTCCCTAAGGAAACCATGTGGAAAACCCAATGAAAAAAAAGAGGTGGGAATTCGCCTGGAACATGAGGCTGGGAGAGGATTTGTAAATCAGATTGAGCAAATTTCATTCTGTGGATTCCCTAAGGATGATCCCGATATAAGTGAACTCTCACTGGGGTCCGTGGGACAGAGCAGTAGGATATTTTAGGACGAACACTATGAGCGGTATCCAGCAATGTAGTGTCGTCAACATTGACAGCTGGGCCCGTCTGTGTGAAATGAGCTGGCAGTGTAGACCTATCACACATCTTATCCTGCTTACTATGGTGGTTTCTAAATTTGCTTGCCATATTTGTCTTAGATTTACAGTCTTTTATCCTTGTAATCCACTTGTAAAGTCATTCCAATTGATTCCATTCAATCATTCATGAATGACCCATATTTCATCTACGGCCTCACAGCTACCCATTAAGCTGCTTACTCCACCCTCTTGCCCAGTCCAAACTAAAAACGCCAGGTCAACTCATCTGTGCGGGTTGGAGTGAATGTGGATTACTATACAACAAAGCTCAATCATGTGAGTCAGGCAGAGTGGACTTGCTGACTACATGCCCCTGGACAGAGAGGACTGAGAATGTCAAGAGATAAATGTGAATGATAAACACTGTGCTTTAGGGCAGGGCAGGAGAATTCAATTAAAGTTCCATGAGTCCCAGTCTCTAAATGTTTGACTGTGAGCAGATGTCTGTACACTGTGTGACATTCAGAGTGTGTCAGTGAGATGTCAACTGTGTTTAAAGTTTATGTTAACATATCATGGTATTTTTATATTATGATATAGTAAAGGGAACTACTGTATGATGAAAAAAATGCTCTGATTAATAATTA
Source organism: Megalobrama amblycephala (assembly GCF_018812025.1). Taxonomy (NCBI): domain Eukaryota; kingdom Metazoa; phylum Chordata; class Actinopteri; order Cypriniformes; family Xenocyprididae; genus Megalobrama; species Megalobrama amblycephala. Next base: position 24,203,604 of record NC_063050.1, on the reverse strand, counting down.
TACAATTTTAAGGGTTTGCTAATCATTAGCAATCTATAGCTAGGCTCAACACTAAGGATTTTGACTTGCCCCGCCCTGCCTGTCAATGTCTCTAACTTCACAACGCCACTGTGTGCAGGGGAGATTGATCACCTTATTCTAGTGGGTATTAGGAAGGGCAAATATCAGCCAGTGGGCACTGGACTAAATCAATGTATTGTTTGTTGACCTTCTGTTCTTTCAGCCAGACTCAAAATAGAATCAGCAGGAAACTGCTTTCTTTCCTTTCTTCCATATGTGTGTAAGGTAAGCATTACCCATATGAAGACGTGGCTGCGGAAGTTGCCACATGTTACAACTTGAAAAAGTGAAATTCAAAACTAGTGCCATGAAGAATGTAAGCAGATCAGATAGTGGATCAACAGAACTCCAGGTAAATCATGTGTAATATAAAGGTTAAATGACAAAAAAAGGTCAAAAGTGAAATTTTATATATAATCACAAGAATAAATTACATTTTTAAATATATTCAGACGGAAAATATTTTTGATTGAATAAAGGCATATAGCCTAGTTTTCTACTGGGAGCTTAAGAGACTTCTTGCAAAAATGAGATTAAAAATGTAGTACTTAATGTAGCAAGGTATTTGACAGGAAATGATCAGAGACACAATAAGCGGTTCTGAAAGTGCTGTAATTGTCAGCGTTTTAATCACCAAAATGACATTTTAAATGGGTTAAGGTGCTTTCTGATTTACTTCTTTCTTTATTAGGATCTGTTCTTTAATTCTAAAAGGAAACGCTCACATTTCTAAGAATTTTCTTAGAATTGTCACTAGGTGCAACTCTTTGCACTAAGAATTTTCATGAACACCAGCCCAGACCAAACAGGTGAATATTTCACAAATCTGAGGTAGAACATTCAAAACATTTTTGAATTATTTAGGCCCACACTTTTCCAGTCATTTTTCCTTAACATAAAAATCTTAAAAATAGTCCCCCTGTAGTCAATAACTGTATACATTAAAACTCATCTTTAATCACCAAAATGACATTTTAAATCTTCATGCTTTAAAATAGCTTGAATGTAACTCTACACCCTTGCCTCATTGAGTATACACGGTTCTATGAATATTAAAATTAGCCCTGCCTCCACTCACTCGCTCGGAGATCCGCTCATTGATGATCACACGTTGACATGATTGGTTACAAGGTAGTTTGTGACACACAGAAACACCGGCGATTTCAAACCGCGTTTTTGAGACCGCCTTTTGTTCACTGCAGTTTTAAGGAGAAAATACTCAGCAATGGTGTTGACTGATGAATTTGCACATGGTTTGTCTTAAAGCACATTATAAACACCACACAGACATATAAACATTAAAAACTTGAGGGATTTAAACTCAGGGGGAATTTAATGGAAAAAATGATTTCTTAGTTTCTGCATGTTCAAACAGGTGATATTGTTTCAAGCATGAAACAGGTTTATGTTGCCTGACTTTGATGATGCATATCTTCAGCACAGATTGCACAGCAGTGTAATATTAATATTATTACATGTTTTGTCTCTTAGAAATGAACATTTGACAGTAGCTTGAGTTGAGAGTAGTAGTGGCAGCTTGAGTTAGGATGCAGATATAAATATATGCTCAATACCAAAAACAGTAACATCTGTAGAAATTGTAACAACCTCAGTTTTATATGGTAAAATTGAAATATTCTGACTGTTTGAGTTTATTCAAATTAACCGTTGGTTAGGGATGGGCGATATTATCGTTTGCGATATATACCGTTGAAAATTCTCCTCACGATAAAAATTTGTCTCCTCGCGATAATTACGATAAGTCTAGTTGTTGACGTAGTTTCGTGCACGACCGATTCACTGTTCACGTGCGGAGTGAAACAAGCATGACGGAAGACAGACGTGAGGCTGAGGAGCAGCTTGTTGTTAAGCGAGGAGCTACCTCCACAATTTGGAACTGGTTTGGTTATAGAAAATCAGATGCGGAGCAAATGTTACTATATGGTTTCTATGGTATTTGTATGAAAAACAGTAGCCTATGCTATAGCTTAATCACAAACATATTTTAATTATATTCCATTACTCCTTTAATACATTTAATACATGTCTACATTAGTAATAAAATTCAATAATATCCCACATTTCTGCCACAATAGCTTGGTGCAGTTAGTGTTACTACAGTAAATCCATGGCAAATGATGGAGATTTGTAGATTAAAAACATGAAGCTTTTGCCGCATAAACATTATCGAAAGTTTATCAAACTCTTGATATTGTTTTTATCGAGGAAAATTATCAAAATAACAAACAATAATGTAAGTGGCATGAGCAACTCAATTTAAAGGCTATCTGAGAAAACACCAATCTTCAAATCTACTATTTACTTACAGCAGTTATCTAGGCAACGTCAGCAGAAAAAACAAGTTCAGAAACTGGAGATATGGTCTACCCCGTATACTCTGGACTCTAAACAACAACGCTGACTCAGCAGTAACGTGCAGGCATAGACAGGACGGTCAGAGACCTGACTCATGACATCGAGATCTGCTGCTCACTCATGGGGAATGCTTGAAGCATTGATGTGACTTAAGGAGTCTTAGGATGCGTAATCAGAAAGGACACAGTCAGTGTTATGGGAATACCAAGAGGGGCGTGTGAGCACACACACGGAGGTTCGGCCTAATGACAAACCCCCAAAAATTCCCTGGCCAATGCGAGGGAATTCCTTCAACAGTAAAGCATTTTGAAAATACAAACCAAAAACAACACACCCTGGAAACAGTGAGTGTAAGTTCAAACTCTGAGTACAGCCAAACCCTGGTGCTGACCAAAGGAAAATATTTTGTCAAATTTATGACAGAGACTCAGTGACCATTACAATTTTCTGCACCAAGCATAAGCCATAGATTTGATAACAAATATATTATGTTGACCATAAAATGTTAGCAAAAAGCCACTCGTTCCAGGAAACTGACAACTCTGTCGTGTCAACCTGTCTATTATGGAGAGGTTAAATATGGGTTTGGTGCCTTATTGTCAAAACAGAGGCACTGACATAGACACATATTTTAGTTTCAAACATAGAGGCCTGCATTTAAAGTGACGTTACACGTTTTAAATTGAAAGTGAAGACACACTTTGCTGATAAATTCAACTACAAGGATTTTGCTGCACGCCTGCACCATGACTTTAAAACCAAAGACACCCTTTCAAAAAAATAATTATTAACAAAAAAAAAAAAAAAAAAAAAAAAAAAAAAGAGTTAAGATGAATGTTTCCAAAAAAAAAAAAGAAAGAAAGAAAGAAAAAAATCTCCATAAAAAGACCAAATATAGCACATTAAGGTGTGTCACATCAGGTTGGATGCCAATGATTCAAAATTTATTTGGTTCTCATGTGTCTGATCCTATTAATGATCATGAGGTGCTAAATTTAAATATGCACACAATGGAGTTCAGTGCTTCCCACAGGTTTGAAATATACTTGCGGTGGTAGCCGGGCGAAAAATCCTCCTATTACCCACGGCACAAAAATGGTCTACTACATGTGACAAACAAATAATGTGTGATTTTTAACAGTATTTTTATTTATTGAAATTAAGTTTAATTACATAGCATACTATTACATTTAATTACATACTAATATTATGCATTATTATGCATTGTAAATTATGCAAAATTGCAGCATTTAAATGGTTCTCCTTTTCCTATGTTCTCCTTGCTGTCATATTGTGTCTCTCTCAGTGAATGGGACACAGATTTTACTAGTAAAATTTATAAAATTAATAATATATGTGTCAAATAATGTTCTTAGTCTTTTCTTCCTGTGGGGGAGACTACAATAATTTACTATGAATTAAATTAAAATCAAATTAAATACAATTTATTGTGTAACCAAAATACCAATAATGCCCAAAAGAAAAAAAAAAAAAAAAACTTTTAATTACTTTGACTTTTGACTACTTGACTTTTAATTATAAACAACCCCGAAATACATCGGGACTTTTATTTTGAAATGTCTGTACTATTGCAGGATGATCCTTCAGATTCTTACAACCGTATTAAACATTTTATATAAAGGCCATGAAGTAGACATTGTAATAATTCATCAACTTGAGTTCATTAGCAATCGCTTGGCATAAATCTGCGCTTTTCACTGATTGAGAATCACTTTGAAGCAGACTAAAGCGCTGTTGCGCGAGCTTGTAGAACACGCAACAGCACCGCCTTGTGACTTTGCAAAATGCAGCGCACGTGGGAATGTCAGCGGGAGTAAACAGTTCTGACGCACACATAACGAGCAGGTACGAAACGACTAAGCTATTCGATCGCGGATGGTTTCATTATCTTGCGCGGATATAAAAGTATAAGAGGATAAAAATAATAAAAGCAAAAATGTGTCTTCAAATATACTTGGGCGGCCGTTATTATACGTGGGCGGCCCGCCCAAGTAAAGTCTATGTGTGGGAAGCACTGGAGTTGTAAGGACTACTTTTATGGGCTTTACTGCCCATGGTTAGCATTTACTTTTACTGTATGGAAAAGAGAAACATCCTGCATAACATCTCCATTTTTTTCTTCAATGGAATAAAGAAAAGGTTTGGAACATCAAAAAGATGACTTTCAAAACTATCTTTTTTGTTTGTTTGTTTTTGGCTTTACTGAAAAAAAAAAAAAAAAAAAAAAACTATAACATTTATAATAAAACTGATTAATTTTTGATTGTCAATTTTACCTACATCTAGACGAGTGGGTGTGTTCTGCACATTTTTGTCTACTACACATACGTGAACATGAGTGATGTTCATGGTATTTTCAGTGTCTTCTGTGTTACTGTGGTGACACTTCACATGTACTTCATCTGCAGAGCTGCTCTAAGCGTTCACTTCACGAGCATTTCACCATTTAATATATAATAATATAATATATAATAATATATACTAGAGCTGCACGATTAATCATATCGCAATCGCGATGTCAAGCTTGTGCGATTATATGACGCAAAATGCTGCGATTTTATGGTATGGTAGCATGGCGATATTTTGGCTATAAGATTATAAACCCAGATTAGTAGTGGTTAAACGGATCGTTGTTGATCCGTGATCTGTACGGACCAAGGCCCACGGTTCGGGACGCATGTGTTTCGCGGATCAATTGCAACTTTAACCGCAATAGAGTGAAAGGTTATCATTTGAACGTGTTTGTCTTGCTAGTTTACACATTAAATAGATATAATAAAACCATTCCAGCGCGCTAGAAGAGGCAAAAGGATTTAATTCGGTATCGCACGCAGCGCTGTTATCGGTGCGCACATGACGCACATACATACAAGGCTCACGCGCACAGAGAGAGAGAGGCGCGTTATAGCTCGCAAACTCCAAATTGATTTCTCTTTCGCGTCCTCAATGCACTTGGATGGTCACATACACGCATTTTGTCAGTCAAAATACCTCTCTCAGCAAGTCTTCTCGTAAACACTTTCGGTTAATTTCTTAAGTGAAGGAGGTGAGAATTCAGATGTGTATCTATCTGATGTGTGCGTGCATGTCTTACTCTTAAAGTGACAGCAACCTATAAATACCTGCTGTTGTCTGTCATGTAAATCAAACAACAAAACACAGCTTTAACAAAGATTAATCTATATTAACCCTCTACTGCACACATGTTGATGGCAAATGAAAAAAAAAATATTCCACATAATTTTTTGGTTCTTTTGGGAACATTTTATTGATTAAAAAAAAAAAAAATTGCGACAATGGTACAGAGTCATAGAGAAAATTATCATCAAAATCAAAATTTTTTTGTAAAAAAAATTCAAGAAATCATTAAGTAAAAAGGGAAAAACACTTGAAAGACATTGATGTATTGAATTTGATACATGCATAGGTCTGTATCATGTAGTGTGCTATGCAATATAATGTACTTCATGTAATAAGATTTCACTCTGTACGGAACTTCAAAAAGCACTTCTTCGCTGCTGTGACATAGTGGTGTATGTTACAATTTTTGCACATCACTTTGGGTGTTCCTGCACACCCAGGAATCTTGCATCTTCCCTTCTTATAATACATTGTTGCCGATGAGAGGTATACTCTAAAACCTCCTCAAAAAGTACCCCTTATCGCACAACGAAAAGAAAAACTGAATTTCTGAACATGCAAAATAAAAAAAACTTCATAAAACCTGACAAAAGGCTTCTCTACACCTTCAAACACACACACATATTTTTTATGTACAGTTCATGTCATTTTAAATAAGATTACTAAAGCAAATAATATTGCCTTCTTCTCACACCATGTGCTCCTGTGACCATGTGTCAGAACAGGACGTCCCACCTTTAAATGGTGCTTGATATTGACTCCAACACCTTACTGAACTGTTATTTGGTACTTTCTCGACCTTTCTAATTGGTTGATATCATTTAAAGAAATATTTACTAAACATAGGGCTTAAGAAAACTTTCCATTGCCTGAGGGCAACGCTGTGCTGTAGAGGGTTAAATTTATACAGTGACCAGTGTCATTTTACATTTAATTATTACATTTCTGTGCATGAAAATTAATACTACAGTTAGACCTTATACTTTATTTGTAACTTTATGTTGTATTTATCTATGCTTGTTGTAATTGGTGTACAGTATTTGTTCTTTTTACAGTCTGTTCACTTGCCTTTAATAATGTATTACTTAGGCTAGTATTTTATGCTGTGGTATCAGAGTAGTTTAAGTGGGCTAAGTAATACATGCAAAGTTAAGTTACCCCCATCCCCCAATTTTTTTTTTTGTGCTGATTCGAAAAATTATCCGATCCGTGACGTCATAACCGTGATGTGATCCGAACCGTGAGTTTTGTGATCCGTTGAACCACAGATTAGTAAAGAAACAAACATCTTAAATGGGATTATAACAAGTTTGCAGTAATGCAAAGGTGTTATTATTTAATTGTGTAAAAATATTTTAATTTGAAAACACTGTGCATTTATTTGTTGTTGTTGCTAGTTTGAGTTAAGAAATACACATTTAAGCATTATCAGTAATCTGTGTGTGTATTTTCATAGAGAACCAAGCAAGATGACTCATGATACTATTTGTTTATTATATCGCTATCGCATATCGCAATATTGACCTCAATAATCGCAATATGACATTTTCCCCAAATCGTGCAGCCCTAATATATACATAATAATAATAACAAATTCAGTGTAGTAAAACATTACACTAATTATTATTATTTTAAGGGAAATTATAAAAAAGTTTTTTTTTTTTTTTTTTTTTTTTAGTTGATTACCTTATATAAAAAATATTAAATTGTTAAAGGTCGGACACTGGTCACTATGTGATGCTGGTGGAGGAAAACTTTTTTTCTGACAGGAACCTCGGAGTTTAGTGTAAATTTGCACTAGACACTCAGAATAATCTTGTTTTCCATTTGCATTAAGATTATTTTTATTACCCCACTGGCAGATAATTTTACGCAAGTAAAATTCACATCATTTAGATTTCCCCCCAGGGAAACAAGACAACAACCAAAATGGACCAGTTCACAAGTCATCACCAGTGTTTCTGAAAGTAGGGCTGTGACGGTAGGCATGACAACCGCGCCACCACCGCGGCCGTGGAGTGTCACCGGCGGTAGTGTGACGTCATATGTAATATATATTTATATATCTCAGAGATCGCGTTAACTGAAAATTTTCCGTCTTTGATGGAATTTGTTTAGCAGTGACAGAAAAAATCTGCAGCCCGTCCGTCATTTTGACAGATTATGTAGTTTGTATGTAAACTTGTTGTAATTCCCACCCCTGTCCAGTAGGTGGTGAGTGCGCTCCAGTGTGGCAGCAAAGCGCGAGTTCAGTCTCCAGAATAAAATAAAAACGATCCGCTTGATTACACACAGAGGAGCACACAGTTTAAGTAAATTGTATAATGATAAAGTTACTTATGCATGCTTAATTAAGTTTTTTTTTTTTTTTCTTCTTGCTTACGATCCAGTTGTTAAGTCTAACGTCACGCGGCAGCGCTTCCGGGTCCTAACGCTCTATCTCATACCACAAGAAAACAACAAATGGTGCTAATATACATACACGATGTGGTGTAATACTACAAAAAATATATAATTATAACCTTTATTTCCATACCAAAATTCCAGATGGCCAGACAATGATTCAACTTTTATAAATCGTTAAAATATTAATATCTGTGACGCTGCAAGCACGGAGACTGTTGTGTAGACTGTAAGTATTTAAAATGTTTAACTTTTTAAAATGATTGATGTTTAAAATGAATAAATAGATGGCATTCTCAAGTGAAACGAGTCGAGGCTTGGACCCGGAAACGGCGTTCCTTACGTCACGACTTAACAAGCGGATAGGTTTATGGTCAACAAATTGCTTTTCTGAGGTATATTGTTTGCAACACTGACTGAACTGACGTGGTACAGATTTCGGTAAGCTACTGTATCTTTCATCATATTTTTTTTTTTTTTTTTCATTCATGTTTATTTCGTTCTGTACAGTAGTAAAGAGGAAAGGATGATCGCATTCACTCACAATCCGTGACAAGAGTTCAAGATAAAAACTGAAAGTGACGCAGCTTGTCTTTGATCAACTTTCTTTTCATAGTATAAATAAATGCAAGCCTATGCCTATTTGCTTATCCTGTAAGTTCGTGAATAAAATGTCTTATTAAAATATAAAAATTAAAATGACGGGTAATATTGATTATGATGGATTTTTTTTTTACGATCCTGTCCATCAAAATGACGGCGAAACGCAAGTCTAATGCAACCTCTAAAATATATAAACAACCCCCCCCCCCCCCACAACACCCGCGGTTGTTGGTGATTTACCACCGCGGTAGTAAAAATTTGCCACCGTCACAGCCCTATCTGAAAGGTTCTGGTGAAATGTCTTAGCCTAACATCTTCAGCGTTTAAGCGTTTTGCCAAAGATTTCTTCATGTAGTTAAAGTTAGCTAAAATAGGAATGTCCTTCTCCTCTCTGACAAGCAGGTTTACAGACGGCCGAGCAGGACAAACACACAGACGCACACAAACATAAAAGACACTGTCTCAGCCTATGTTGTGTAACAGAACAGTGTTACTCAGTGTCTGATTACACATAAATGTCTAGCAAGAGACACACCTCTCACTCCTTTGTAATTTGTGTACCGTTTGAACTGTCTTGTATGGTTGAACACAGCATCGGCCGAGTTACTCATCTCATGTGTGGGTTTATCGAGTTTTAATTGTTTCTTTCCTGATTAATTATGCATGAAACATCAGTTGTGTTGCACTAACATTGCAGAAAATACATTACAGAAATATTAGCTGATCTTATTATGACAGAGCAATATAAAACATTTCAATGATGTGTGGTTTATCTTAGTTCATCTAGTTTTTATCACTGAGCCCAGGAAACCAGAAAGGGGGGGGGGGTGTGCCCCTCCTATTGCTTATCACAGGAAAACACGCATCTGGGCAAATGCAATACTGTAAGAACAGGGTACAGTCAATGTGACACGACAGTGAGGTATTCTTCTGCTACACATTCCCCAAAGGCATTTCGTACAAGGATTCCAAAACATAGTGTCACAGTTTTCTTTTCCAAGAAATAAAGACAAGCACTTCAGCAGCAGAACTGCCTCTGGACTAAAGACACACACCCAGTCTGAGTCTTAATCACTGCAATCATTCATATGCACTGTGAACCAATGAGTAATGGGCACTTAGAAAAAAACTTTTGGAAACTTGTCATTATGCAAATGCTTATTATCTTGAGCAATTTACAGTAATGGCATGGGCAGTCTTTCTGAAATACCTTTGTGTCTTTAGTGCTTGGAAAGAGAATTTCAGTAATTCATCCATTTCAGTTCATGGACAGCACTTACATGGCATCAGACCTAGTTCAATAAGTTATCAGTTATCCTTAAACTGAAATCATGCCTTTTCTGATTTTAAAACCCACCTACAAAGGGTCTAGTACTTTTGTTGATTAAGATTTTGTGAGCAGTCTGGTTTGAATTTACATGTTCACCCAGAAATCCCCATTGAGTCACATACTGAATATAAAACAGAAACTTCATTTTGGAAAGTGATGTCATTCACAATGACGTCCTGATTGGACCCACATGTGTGCTTTAGCTCAGTATGCCTCTTGCAGATCTAAACCAACTAGCCCACTGCATGTATGATTTGGAGATATAAGGGAAAACAATGACCCTATCTTACTCAAAGGCTGACTCATGAAACCTGATGAAGAGAAATTAGGCTGGTTGTCAATAACTTCTGTTTATGTAGAGGTCCAATGAAATGTTTATACACATTAAGTAATACAATGTTTTTTTGGTTTTTTTTAAGAATCATGTGAATGGTGTACACACACATGAGTACTCAAAATGTTTGTTCTATAAAAAAGCGTTTTAATTATGTATAGAGCGGGTTACTCCCTTAATGCATTTCACCATGTTGAAATTATGTTACTTGCTGTGTTTCACTAAACATCAGAGAGAATACTCATTGGCTGTCACCTCTGTAGCGTAATATAGTTTGCTGATGTGGACACTGGACCACTCTCTTGAATTAAAAAAAAATGCAGATCAATACATCATAGGCTCTTTACATGTCAATCTTTATCTTCTAAAAAAAAAAAAAAAAAAAAAAAAAACCATAAGACTTTCATTTATCCAACACAAATTAAGATATTTTTGATGAAATCCGAAAGGTATATGACTTATCCATGCAATATAATCACCACTTTAAAGGTCCAGAAAGGAACTAAAGACATTGTTCAAACAGTCGACGTGACTGCAGTGGTTCAACCTTATTTTTTATGAAGTGATGAGAATACTTGTGTGCAAAAACAAAACAAAAATAACGACTTTATTCAACAATATCTTCTCTTCTGTGTCATTCTCATTCTCGTTGTTTACGTCCAGCGCTTCCAGGTTCTACATCAGAACGCCGACTCATTATTGGCCGACTCCTGCGTCAGCATCACACGCATGCATTGTGCTGCTCATGTGATCAGCTTTGGCCACTGAGCCGGCATTCGGACGTAAACAATTTCAATATATCGTGCAGCCCTACAATAGTGCATAAATTCTTGCGGGAATATCCTGCTTTATAAGTGTGAAACCTGCAGGAATGTGTAAAATTATGCGCAATACCCGCGATCTCATGCCAAAATTCAGTCCCTGCAGATGAATGTACATCATTAGTACCTGCACAAAACAGATAAGAGTCACCGGTTGGCAATGGAAATGAAACTCCAGGAAGATTAATAATAAAAGGTCTGAAATAAATACCAGCACAATCTTCAGCACAGACATTCCCCAGTGCTCTCAAACAAGTCCTTTTAAGGCATGCTGGGAGAAATACTGGAAATGGCCAAGATCTCCCTTATGAACGCAAGAGGCCCATCTATTACTATTACTAGTCATCTATTACTTAAATAATTGAGTTTCAGTTTCCTCTTACTGGAAAAAAAGGACAGAAAGAAACTGAGACATTTATTAGGCTAAATTGTGAGTGCAGGTTAAAAGAGCACCAAAGTCTCAAGGGTGAAGGGGTTGTGTAACAAAGTATGCAATGGGATGTGGGGTATGACAGTAAAAATGAAATAGATGGAGGTTCAGGTCAAGTCCATTCTGAACTAATGAAGATGAGGGACATGAATTCTTCAGGTTCACACAGTCTCAAAATGTCACTCAACTGGTGGTCTTTTAAACAATTCTCGGCCTCTAAACAATGGTTTTGAAATTTCAACAATATATTATAAGTAGCTAAATCCCAAGAACAAACAATTTCACACAAAGGAATTAATATCGCTATGATTGACAGGAGAGGAAAATTCAATGCTAATGGAAGCAAGAAGCAGCGTAATGTCCAGACTGATAACAACCCATGTTTGAATACACAGAATGCCCAGGTTAAAGTACAATTATATTAACTCTTATTTATGCATAACTAAAAAACAGGACAGAGTTAAGGTAGTTTTAGTGCAAAGACTTTTTGCAAAGACAAAGAGAAGTCCACACAGTTTACTAATTCATATATTTTCACCATGATCATTTAATTTAACATTTTTATTATTCATGAATGAATACAAGATGGTGGACATTGTGAGAGAAATGTAGTTTTAAATTTCATTCACTGCCAAAAAGTATCTTTAAAAAAAAAATATATATATATATATATATATATATATTTTGTATATCTATTGATATTTTGTAACAGACAACTAGTCTGCCAAACCCCCAGAGGACAGTCAATGTCTGTTTGATTGATCCATCTGAAATAGACTTAATCTATGAATCAAACAGTCAAATCCTACATTGAATGCCGCTGAAAAATATATGCAATGTACTCATATTATATATGTGATGTGTTTATCTCACATTAAGATCATTGCATATTAAACTTTACTTAAGTGTTCACTTTATCAGCATTAACCAAAGGTGCCCAGGAATGCTTTTTCACAAGATGTAATATAAGTCTAAGGTGTCTCCTGAATGTGTCTGTGAAGTTTCAGCTCAAAATACTCCATAGATTTTTTTTAAATTAATTTTTTTAACTGCCTATTTTGGGGCATCATTAACAATGCACTGATTTACACTCGGCGCCGCCCCCTTAAATCGCGTGCTCCCTGCCACACGAGCTGTTGACTATATTACAGCGCATTTACAAAGTTCACACAGCTAATATAACCCTCAAATGGATCTTGCATGCTCGTATGCATGCTTCGAATTATGTGAGTAAAGTATTTATTTGGATGTTAATGATTTATTCTGAGTGAATTTGAGGCTGTCCTCCGTGGCTAACGGCTAATGCTACACTGTTGGAGAGATTTATAAAGAATGAAGTTGTGTTTATGCATTATACAGACTGCAAGTGTTTAAAAAATGAAAATAGCGACGGCTCTTGTCTCCGTGAATACAGTAAGAAACGATGGTAACTTTAACCTCATTTAACAGTACATTAGAAACATGCTAATGTTCTTCGGAGGTCGTTTAAACAAATGAGATTTATATAAGAAGGTGGAAACAATGTGGTTTGAGACTCACTGTATGTCTTTTCCATGTACTGAACTCCTGTTATTCAACTATGCCAAGGTAAATTCAATTTTTGAATCTAGGGCACCTTTAACCAATATAGACATATTTATTAAAATCAACTGAATCAGTAGGCATTGCAGTGCCAATAAGTGAAAACTCAACAGCCTATTATAAACAAAATTCCTCAAATAAAAACTAGCCAAAACAAATTGGCACATGTCAAGGTATTGTTTGAATCTGTGTTAGAACATGCTTGTGTATGCAAAGTAGGCCACCTGACAGGCAGCAAAAGTGCAAGAAAAGCTTGACGTGTACAACTACACATTATTTATTTATACCTTATCTGTGGTTGTAAAGTAAGTTTCATTTATAATGTTTCCCCTTTAATTGAGTGTAAAATTTCATATTAGTAGGACTACATGGACCAAAACATTAAGACTTGTGTCCTCTTCATAACAGCTCCGATATGACACTGAGGGCACAGTTAAACATCAAGCTAAATTACGAGCATGACTGTGTTTACACGGCCATCTCTTTGTCCAATCTTTCCTGTTCCACTCACTGATCTTTTCCAGGCCTCTGTTCTTCCCCTCTCTCCCTTGCTCATTCTTTCTTTCTTTTCTTCCCCTAAGGCCTCTTTTGGCTTAAACATCTCTAAGTTTATTAAGCACAATATTTTTTGACGAGCATGACATCACTCTCAACCCTCTGGGCTCAGTATCAGTATTAATTCCATGAATGCGTTAGAGATATGATCATTTCTGTGGAATACCACTGCAGTCATTCCAGGGCCGCAACACGTCTACATGCTGAACTGAGATAGAAGTCTTTGGTTTTGAAAACTCACTTGAGACTGATAGGGCCACAACAAATCTTTGGAAGAACAAAAAGTGAAAAAGTGGAAGAACATATGCTAATTCATTAGAACAAACTGACGTAAAATTTCTGGAGAGAGTGTACTAAGCAAATCAAAAAGGAGAGTCATCAAGCATAACTCAACAGAAGGTTAAAGGATTAGTCCACTTTCAAATAAAATTTTCCTGATAATTTACTCACCGCCATGTCATTCAAGATGTTCATAGTTTTTCTTTCTTCAGTAGAAAAGAAATGAAGGTTTTTGATGAAAACATTCCAGGATTATTCTCCGTATAGTGGACTTCAATGGAACCCAAACGGTTGAAGGTTAAAATTAGTTTCAGTGCAGCTTCAAAGGGCTTTAAACGATACTAGACAAGGAATAAGGGTCTTATCTAGCAAAACGATCTGTCATTTTCTAAAAAAAACAAACAATGTATATGCTTTATAAACACAAATGATCGGCTTGCAAGTGCTTCCACCATTCCGCTTTCCGTTTCTTTTTCATTCAGAAGTGAACTAACCCTTTAATTACTTTTTGGTGTCACCAACCAACCTTCAAACTTAAAGGGACAGTTCACCCAAAAATTAAAATTCTGTCATTACTCACTCTCAAGTTGTTCCAAACCCGTAAGACTTTCGTTCATCTTCGGAACACAAATGAAGTTCAGATATGACACGTCATCAGCACATTCTGTAAGGCTATGTAGAGTGGTAGACAGTCACAGAGAACCACAATCAAACAGCAGCCATCTTTTACAGTTCCTCCTCAACCAAAACAATGGGTCTACGCTGCGTTATGCCATAACTACCGTAATTAAGAGATGGCAACCTGTGCCGCTCTACTCGGACCGGTTCACATCCTCAGACTCTGAATCTGCAGCATTCAGGTGGTAAAAGACAGAGCTCTTTAAGTTGTTTACGTTCATTAATATTGTAATGTTACGTCGTCTCTCATAATGCTTTGCAGACTCTGCTCTGGCTGTACAAGTTCGTGTGTTTTGAAGTAGGTGATGCTTTAGAGAGCGCTCTGAAGGGAGGGTGGGATCTTACGCATTCAAAGATAGCTTGCTATTGCTAGCCTCTCTGAAATTGCTTACCCTACCTTTAATTTAAGCTTTTATTTACATATCAACAATTAAAGAGAAGGTTTCATTTTATATATATATATATATATATATATAATCTTCATTTGTGTTTTAAAGATGAATAAAAGACTTATGGGTTTTGGAACAACATGATGGTGAGTAAATGATTTTCATTTTTGGGTAAACTATCCCTTTAATGTTATGTAAATACAAATGAAGGGGATACAGTATGTTCAATGGGTTGTACTATTGTGTACCTGACTGCTGATCAGTCAGCCAATGGAACATGAATGGAACTGAAAACGATATAACCAACATACGTTTCACATTATTTCTGGGAGAAAAAGCACCCCTTCAACTTCTAAAGTGAACAGCAGTGTTTTACTGTAGCATTACATAAAGAGTAAGTGTTATTTTAATGTCAGTGTAAACCAGGGGTTTCAAACTGTTTATGAAGCCTCCCAGCAATGTGCATTTTGGACGTCTCTCTACTAGACACACCTAGATCAGGTCATGCAGTACTAGCTGATCTCACAGCTGATCAGCTGTGTTTAATAAGGGAGACATTACCTCATCTGAAAACTGAAAAATGCTGCCTTCAGAGGATGCATTCCAAGGTAGGAAGGCATCAAGGCACATCCAAATCCAACGTTAGCTTCACTTCCTGTCTCCTGAGATACCTTCATATGATTGATTTTTGAAGGCATAGATGTATCCTTCGCTGCCTTTGATATCACACAATCCTGTGCTTTCCATTCTGTGACAGTTGAGCTAAAAAATAAAGATGACATCTAAAAAAGTTCTGGTTGGTGGTCAGTTTGTGTGTAAATGTACATTTTTGACCATTGTTTTCCACTTTTGATGCCATTTATAGCGAGAAATTACTAACTGTAGTGCTTAAATATATGCTTAGTCATCACCAAAGCTCACACTTTTTTGCAGTACATCATTAAATCATTACGCTGCCTCAGAAGTCTGTTCAAAATCATTTTCATGAGGTGCCTTCCTGCAAAAACATTGTCTGATAGGGCAGCAAGGAAACAAGTAGAGCTACCTTAGATTTTGGATGCAGCCACTGAAAATGTGCAGTGCTGGAGAGGCTCCAGGAACAGACTGAAAATCCCTAATGTAAATAAACAAACAATTCAAATACCACCAACTTTGCCCAGCTTGTTAATATAGTCATATTAACCTGAACACTTAACACCAAGAACATCCAGGTAAACAAACACACCTCAAACTAGGGGTGGTCAATTTTTTTGTTATTGTACTTCATCTTTGTTATCAAAAACAAGAACAAGGATGCAAATTACGAACAATAGGACAAACACAATAAAACAAAGATACAAATGAAATTAAAAGTGCTTTAAGTTTTTCAAGTAGGACTATGTTAGATTTGTTTAACAGTAGCATTCAAAGACAAAGACAAAACAGAAACTGAATAACCAATTTTAAAAATCAAACACTGCATAGTTTTCACTGCATTAATAAATATACACCGATTCTTATTAAAGCAACAAAAGTTATTAAGTCAAGAGCAGTGAGTGATTTTCATAATTGATTTTTGATTTTAAAATACAAGATAATTGAGTTAAAATGATTATTGTGCCGCTGCCGCATCCATCACACTTTCCTTCACAGCGGTGCACTTTCATTCCTCACTAAAAGCTCAAACTTCAAGGGATAGTTCACCCAAAAAATGAAAATTATCCCATGACTTACTCACCCTCAAGCCATCCTATATGACTATCTTCTTTCAGACAAACACATTTGGAGTTATATTAAAATATATCCTCTTTCAAGCAAATGATAGTGAAGGGGGTGTGAGATTTTGAAGCCCAATCCATCATAAAAGTAATCCATATGGCTCCAGGGGGTTCATAAAGGCCTTCTGAAGCAAAGCGAGGGTTTTTTGTAAGAAAAATATCCATATTTAAAACTTTATATAGTGTAATAACTAGCTTCCGTACACATCGGCAAAAGAGTAACCCCTGACCAGACCAATGACATATTGACCAAAACAAAACACGAAACAAGCTAACGCTACTGCTACGTCCTACATCCTACGTTGCGTCAGAGGTTACTCTTCTGGCGTAAATCGATGCGTATGACCATCTGCCATAAGCTAGTTATTATAGTTTATAAAATTTTAAACATGGGTATTTTTATTTTTTTTTAAAAACTCATTGCTTCGCTTCAGAGGGCCTTTATTAACCCCCTGGAGCCGTATGAACAGAGGTTGCATTAACCGAAAATTTACTGAATTTTTTTTGCAGTGACGGAAAAATATGAAGGCTGTCCGTCATTTTGACAGATTACGCTGAGGCTGATGTAACTTGTAACTGTAATTCCCATCCCTGTTGGTGGCGAGTGCGCTCCAGTGTGTCCTCGCGCTCCAGAGCATGAGCTAAGTCTCTAGAGTAAAATGGAAATGATGCGTTTGATTACACACAGGCAAGCACCCAATTTAAGTCCATTTTATAATAATAAACTTATAATACTTATACTTAAAGGTGCCCTAGAACTTTTTTTTACAAGATGTAATATAAGTCTAAGGTGTCCCCTGAATGTGTCTGTGAAGTTTCAGCTTAAAATACCGCATAGATTTTTTTTTTATTCATTTTTTTAACTGCCTATTTTGGGGCATAATTAGAAATGAGCCGATTCAGGGTGTGTGGCCCTTTAAATCTCGTGCTCCACGCCCCAAGAGCTTGCGCTTGCCTTAAACATAAAAAAAGTTCAAACAGCTAATATAACCCTCAAAATGGATCTTTACAAAGTTTTCGTCATGCAGCATGTCTAATCGCATAAGTACAGTGTTTATTTTGATGTTTACATTGATTCTGAATGAGTTTGAGGCTGTGCTCCGTGGCTAACGGCTAATGCTACACTGTTGGAGAGATTTATAAAGAATGAAGTTGTGTTTATGCATTATACAGACTGCAAGTGTTTAAAAATG
The DNA here is from genome assembly GCF_018812025.1 of Megalobrama amblycephala. NCBI lineage: Eukaryota > Metazoa > Chordata > Actinopteri > Cypriniformes > Xenocyprididae > Megalobrama > Megalobrama amblycephala. Next base: position 24,185,653 of record NC_063050.1, on the reverse strand, counting down.
AAAATAGCGACGGCTCTCTTGTCTCCGTGAATACAGTAAGAAACGATGGTAACTTTAACCACATTTAACAGTACATTAGCAAAATGCTAACGAAACATTTAGAAAGACAATTTACAAATATCACTAAAAATATCATGTTATCATGGATCATGTCAGTTATTATTGCTCCATCTGCCATTTTTTGCTGTTGTCCTTGCTTGCTTACCTAGTCTGATGATTCAGCTGTGCACAGATCCAGACATTTTGCCCTTGTATAATGGCTTGACCATGGGCTGGCATATGCAAATATTGGGGGCGTATACCCCGACTGTTACATAACAGTCAGTGTTATGTTGAGATTCGCCTGTTCTTCGGAGGTCTTTTAAACAAATGAGATTTATATAAGAAGGAGGAAACAATGGAGTTTGAGACTCACTGTATGTCATTTCCATGTACTGAACTCTTGTTATTTAACTATGCTGAGGTAAATTCAATTTTTGAATCTAGGGCACCTTTAAATAAAGTTTCTAATCCAGTCTGTTTTGTTTTAAATGGTTTGTTTTGTTATTTTTCCTGCTGACTATCAAGACTACCAGTTATGGTCAACGAATGGCTTTTCTATGTTACGTGACATTCTTTCCAACACTGATTGAACTGATTAAGTTACAACATATTTTCTGATGTTCATTCATGTTTATTTCATTCTGTAAAGTAGTAAAGAGGAAATAATGGGATGATCGCGTTCACTCATGATCCGCGACAACTGTTCAAGATGAAAACTGAAAATTGATGCACAGCCTTTCATTTCATAATTGAAATAAATGCATAGCCTAGGCCCATTTGCTTATCCTGTAAAAATGAAAATATGGATGAAAAAAAAGAAACTATTAAACATCTTATTATCATTAAATCTAAAAATTAAAATGACTGATAATAATTGGTTATGACGGAATTTTTACTATCCTGTACATCAAAACGACGGCCAAATAAGTGAGTGTTGTAAACTGCAGTCTACCATTCCTAATCTGCAGTACGTTTTTTATTAAACGGTGTCATTAAAAGCGCATTAAGCCGGAAAAGAGACCCTGTTCCCCAGGTAGCTTTTTTTGTGCATGCTCCAAGTCGGGTTGATGGGCTTTGGATACACGCCTAAATGTGTACAAAAAAAAAAAAAGTAAAATGCCTATTTTTGGAGAGTATTCACATAAACACAGTGGGTTATGTCTCATGTAAATGCACAGTTAAAAAAACAGTAGGCTATACTGGATTCACTCACTGATCTTGACTGAATAACTTAAGTAGGTTTAATAAGGATTAATTTATATTTAATGTGTACAGTAAGCACTAATGTGCACTGTTATTTTACATTTGATATTGATAATTTCACTGATATTTAAAAAAACTCATACTGTGAATTAAGACTTTGATCATATCGACCATCAATAATTGTGTTAAATAATTGTGATTTCAATATTGACCAAAAATGATTGTGATTATGATGTTTATGCCCTAATTTTGATAATTCAGATATATAGTGCTGCCTTATTTCCATCGGACAAAAACATAAATGAATTAAATTCTGTTTAGATGTGACATAAGTCCTTGATACCTTGATACAGAACAACCCACTGAATGGACTATACGTCTCTCCCACCCTCGTTTTTATTTGGGTACAATGAAATAGTGTCTACTTTGACTAAAGCCTATGGGGATGATCTTTTGTATAAAAACACCAACAATAAAACTTGCTGTTCTCTGGAGTATGGCACAGCATCTGCACAACACATGAAACTCATTTCACTCATTTCTTTTCCTAAAAAAGTAAACTTTCCTCTTGCATGATCTCATCTCCACTCTAATTCTGTTTTAATCATTATGATGATGTTTGGCAGACAATGCATTTGGATAACTTAGATTTTTGGCAAATTGAATCATTGGCATGAGTTGAGAACATCTCACAGACACTTATAAAATGTAAAACATGACACATAGAGTGGAGGACTAGTCTATTTGTTTTGCTTTGAAGACATCAGTGTACAGCTTTCTGCTTCCAGTATCCTGAAACGTGAAAATAATTTTAATGTTTTAGCAGAGTAAAAACAAATCCTGCAGAAGCTGATGTGCATTCTATTTATTTCCTATGAACAGTGACGAACAAGGATCACATCTCCCCTGGGGAGAGGGGAGGATACGAGGACAGGTCAAGAGGTTGTGTGACAAAGACTGGCTGCTCTGCAGAGGAAATGGACAAAAACAGGAGCGCATCCTCTGAGTCCATCTCATCCACTGAGGGATTCCTGTTTCACAGCAGCTGACAGCCTGGTTGTCACACATCTCTCTGAATCAAGGATTCCATGGCCAAATGCATCCTCCCAGACTTTCAAAAGGTGGAAAAATTAGGCATCAAGGCTAGAGTTATAGTAAAACTTTCCTAGTTTCAGACTATGTAGATGAATTTGTGGATTCTTGTCTTATGAAGTGGCGTGCTTTATATGATGAACAAATTTAATTTAGAACTTTAGCAACATATCAATTAATACTAGAGTTAGACCTTATGCTTTATTTGTAACTTTATGTTGTATTTATCTATGCTTGTAATTGGTGTATAGCATTTGTTCTTTTCACAGTCTGTTCACTTGAGTAGTTAAAGTGGGCTAAGTAATTTTTTTTTTTTTTTGTGCTGATCCGAAAAATTATCCAATCCGTTAATTAATAACCATGATATGATCCAAACCGTGAATTTTGTGACCCGTTGAACCACTATCAAACTTGTAAGAATTTCAGTACACATAAGACAAGTGATTTGGTTGATTTCACAACCACAAGAAAAACAAGCACAAGTGAAAGAACTCGACCTTTTCATGGTTATTTGCCTCAGGGACACGGCCAATACTGTTTAAGATGACACTTGAATGTCACTTTAAAGAATGATACTAGGATTCCTGTCTGTTGAGAAACTTTTTCTGAAAAATATAAAACAAGCTTTTTGAACAGCGTCTTTATGAAATATTACAATGATTTTGAGGCATCTGACCTTATCAACTTTTAACATGCCTTATAATACACAATACAATATGTAGGGCATTTGCTTTTTTAAGTTTTATGTTTTACTGCCTATCAGAGTCCCAATTTGTTCTCTGCAGGGATTCTCTCTGTTCATGACCATGAATTAATTGGCCATTTTTGCAGTAAAATGTTCTTAGGTCACTGCATGGGTATTTGTATAGGAGACCATAATGTTGAGGTCAATTGAGCAGTGAGAACTGGGGCAAAGCCAATCGCTACAACATCAAGAAATACTCTGGATAAATCCTGCTTCAGAAAGTCAAATGCCAGTGAAAAGTGAATCAAAGCATGCATACATGCCAAGTTAAACATGGTGACCAACTGTTTGTATAATATTCAGTTATGCCAAAATTGTCACGCAATTTTGTTGCCAACAAAACATAAAAAACAGTTAAATGTCATTTGCTACTATAGACAATAAGCTGACCAACACAGATATTGAAATGCTTAATTCCGTAATACACAATAATTCGGAATAACGGCCATAGAAGCTGCCTGTTACAAGGATGCATACTTCAATTACATTGCTAATAACAAAATGTTAATTCAGATCATCTAAATGGAAGCACATCTAATTTGTAAGCTAGCTGCAGTTTTCTCTATTTACTTGAGCGTACAACCAAAGATAAGATGTTAACTAAAGGCGTTTTCACACTTTTTGTGTGGGCTGGGGTACGATTTCTGTCAAGTCCAGGAGCTTTGCAGTCCATATGAATTGCCCATCCTAAATCGTGACCCTATCAACAACATAATTTGCATCTTTGCATACTCCCACCACTCAAGAGTTATTATAATATAATGCATTTCTCAAAGGTTTATAAACATTATTTTCAACTTTACAAAAGTATTCTTTGGCTCCTGCTGCTCCGCTCGTATTGTTGTTTATGCATATTTTACTATTCAAGTTATGTTTCATGTTGGCCTCCTTCTTCCCTGAGCTTGAACTTTGTTACAGTTATGTTTGATCATTTAAATTCACATTATTTTATTTCATTCTAATGAAACAGCTGCAAGTGCTGAATTACAGGCCACTTTATTTGACAAATTAAAGTTGTGGGGTAACTGTTTTACTTGGTCAAAACAATCATACTAATAATACAGTGTGTTAAAACTCTGTGTGTAACAGTGTGTTCACTCGGTGGATGGCATGGAATTCATTTTAAAACATTGTATGATGGAGAAAATGCTGTACTACTGTTACTACAAATAAAGCTCTTCCTCAAATAAAGCTCTTTATCTATGTTAGCCACTTGACAAAGTAGTGTTGTCCGATTTACTTTTTAGGTACAAACATGTTACTCACAGTAAATAAAGAAAACAAAAGATTCAAACAATAAGAATAACCGTGTTGAGCAATATAACAAAGATTAGTTTTCTATCGATAAAGGTATCCGAACAGTTGCTCACCCGTCTAATAAAACGCATAATATATTAGCATCTTTGGTGTTTCCATTTACTGAAGTAAAACCGGAAATCGAGGGTAACACAGTGACATGGGCCATTACACTGGTTAAAATTAGGGCTGGGCGATATATCGCATGCAATTGTCATGGGCGTTTCGTCAGTAAAGCCGGTTCCCTGATTGCCGTTAAATCGCCATCACCTGCTTTCAAATGGAGCGGCATTTAATAGACAGAACCGTAGTTCACTGACAAGCTACGCAATATCGCGTTCATTATCGAAGGCGATTCATCTGCGATAATGAACGCAATATTGCGTAGCTTGTCAGTGATCTACGGCTCTGTCTATTAAATGCCGCTCCATTTGAAAGCAGGTGATGGTGATTTAGCGGCAACCAGGGAACCGGCTTTACTGACGAAATGCGCGTGAAAATCGCATGCGATATATCGCCCAGCCCTAGTTAAAATAGCTGCTTTCTCTGGATTTAAACATTGTTGGAGACATCAGGGGTGTATTCCAGAAAGCAGGGTTAACTTACTGTCACATATACCCTGAACTCTCGGTTGATTAACCCAAACCTTGCTTACTCGTGGTATGCTGGTTCCAAAAATGCGTCCGGGAGTAAGTTCAGCAAACCCAGAGTATGTTCCCGGTAAACACACAAGACATTCTCAACAGAGCGATGAATCAATGATTCACCATGGAAACAGACGCTAAGAAAAAGCGCGCCATTCTACTTCATTCTTCTTCTTTTGTTTAATGGCGATTTACATAACCTACTTGGTGCACATCACCACCTATTGGGTGGTTATGCAATCATTTTTTATTCTTAATATTGTTTGATGCTAATTATTAAATAAGATATCACATATATAATATGTATTTTATTATAGAAATTATAGCATAGAAAATGTCCTGTTATAAAGGATAAAAAGCAGATCCATGTGTGAGATGACAATAAAATACATTCATAACATTGTGTATATAACTGTAACTATATAACAAATTTAGATACATTAATATAACCATATTGATAATATAACATGCATCTGAATTCCTCTTAAACTAACTAACCCTTTAACTCCGGAGCAGGTTATGTTCAGAGAGCAAGTTGCTATGGTTACTTACATACCCTAAAAGTTACCTCCGTTTTTGGAACCGAAAGTTGAGGTTATCTGCTTACTTACTCTTAAACATACCCAGGTATGTCACATAACCTCCTTTCTGGAATACCCCCCTGGGATAATGCAAGTACACATGTAAACAAATATATATAGGCTAACATTGTTCTAGTGGTTTTTGGATATTTTAATCCAAAAATCTTACATATTGTGCCTTTAAGTACAGGCACCAACTGAATATGATACCTGCTGAATGACATCACTTAAAATTACAAAACATTATGGGAACAAAACAGCAGATAAAAAGCATTTGCTTGTTTTTCTCATCTTACTCCTGATGGAAACTCGTGAGTTACCTAAAACAACCTCTCCAAATGGTTGGTTCATCTATAATGTGTTATTATTGGTTGTTGGTTATTGCTTTATGCTTCCTATGTTTTAAGCCAAATAAAACTAAGCTAAGCAATCCATAATTATTATGTGGGCTGTGGATGTGTGGGCTTATGTATCATGAGACTGCCTTGCAACCCTTAATTTAGCCATATTTACAGTGCAGCATTATCTAGAAGCTGTGACAAAAACTGTGCATCATGCACAGGGCTGAAAAAAGAAAGAGGAACAAACCACAGAATATTAAACATTCAGACAAAACTTGCTTCAGCATAAAACCATCAAGCACCTAAAAAAAAACTTTTGGTCTATCTTTTTTTCATTTGTACAAAAATGTACTGCTATCAGAACAAATACTCACAGTAAAGATAAGTCTACCCAGACACTGCAGATCCTAATAATTCAAACAAGTCCAAAAAAGGTCTGAACATCCAGGGCGTAATACGCAAGCTTTATTTTTAGACAATTTGTTCTGCCCTGTTTCTAAACTCTAGAAAAATGAATGCATAAATGGGAAGAGACATAAAATGTTTACAATAGGCCTTACACGTGGAGGTGAAGGGGAGGGTCACATGACAGAGGTGATAAGCCTCAAATGAAGATGTCTGAACTGAATATTGACTCAGTAATGTGGCCTTTTAACTTAGGCCTACATAAGTGCTGCAAAAAATTCCTAATGCAAACAGATCAAATTGCACACTTTTGGGACACATAGTTCATGTAAATCATAACCCCCCAAAAACTGGATAACGTCAGCAAACGTTATGCCACGCAAGCTCATTTCACCAAATGAACCATGTTGCACTCGAGACCAGCAAAACTACTCTAGCAAAGTATCGCGCATAAGTGGAAATAGGAATGACATTGTGACCTTGACACAATAACAACTAAAAAAAAAGAAAAAAAAAAAAAAAAAAAAAAAAAAGATAATAATTGGGTTGATTATGTCACATATATGCATTTCACATAGACAGGATCCACATGTTGACTGAATGGCTAGAAATTTCATCTAAAGCACACATTATAAAATGACTTGACACTTACGTTTTGTGGCATTGATGAGATTCTTTCCATCTTTATATAGCTCTTTGATAAATCTGCCGGTTTTGTCCAGTTCTGCTTCATGAGCTTTGATTTTATCCCTGAAAGCAGGACTGTCCAGGTAACACTCACTGAACTCCAACGGGTGTAAACCCATTTTTACTGGATTCAGCTAGTTTACTGACTAGCTAGCGTTTAAATCCCGTAAGAAAGCGACCAGCGAATGAATAAAACTGGTCAAATGAAGAAACAAAATTAAAAAATGAACGGAAAGCTGTACTAAAAAAGATCTGCTAACGCGTCCTCGTATAGTTTAGTAAGACCAAACGTGTCGGGACTTCTCTTGGTAATAAAACTCTTTCCAAGTAAACTTGTTCCTGTGTAAGTATGTCCCAGGATTCAACTCTCGCAAGATAAAATAAAATAGTTAGACGCTACACGGATATCTGTTGAAATAAAGGTAATAATGTCCAGTCAGGTTTTTGGTCCGCGAATGACAGTCGAGCGCGAGCGAGTCTCCTCCCGCCGCGCGTGCAGGACTGTTGGGCTTTTTCTGGCATCACGTCATCACGCTTGGCTCTCTTTGGAAGACAGTGATATTTTGGGGAATAATGGGAAGTGTTGTTGTGGAAATTAACATCTGTTCCAGGTGTATAAATCATTCAGCATAAGTATCAGATTTTTGGTTTCTCAAAAACAAACAAAGCTATTAATATTGAAATAATACTAATGGGCTGGTCAGTCAGTAAATCTTATGTGTGGAAGTGGAACTCGAAAATAGCGGATGTTGTTTCCAACCGCCTGGATGTACTGAACGGACCTGCAGTGCAGTAGCAGAGTAGCTCTTTAATCTAGAGATAAAGCAATATAAAAATATGTTTAAAGCGAAGTTTGGGGTTTAATTATAGCGATAGGCTGGAGTCGCAGGGACAGTGATAAATATACATCCCCGTGATCTCAACTAGCAAGCCTGAAACAGGTAAATAGAATCATAAATCAGCCTTAACCTTTTCAGTCCAAATTTTGGAAACGTTACAAAATAGCTAATGCTGTAAAAAATGTTAAATTAATTATTAAAATATGAATATTCAATTGCAAAATGCATTTTTTTTCTGTTTTCTTATTTCCGTGGGGGAAAATTATAATTATAATATTCAACGATGTTTTTTTTATGAAAATCTTTTCTCTTGTCACATTTTCTACAAGTAACGTTAGGCCTACTAAATCTACTAATTTTTGGAATTAACAGATTTGTCAGATTAGATATTAGTAATTAATATTGCTTAATAATTAGTAATTTTTTTATATTATTTTATGTTATATGAAATTATATTTACATGAATATAGATACTAGCAAACGTGTTCACAATAAATTATTTTGTATATTTATATTTGACAATGGTGGAATTGTTTTTCCATTTATTTTTTTAGCCCCTAGATCATTCTGTGTCTATTCAGGTTTTTCAGCTTTAGCAAGTGATACATAATTAGCTCTGTAATTCACAGAAAAGATGCCTAATGCCAATACAAGGCCGAAGAGGACAAGGCGTCATAGACGAACTCAGAGGGAAGATGCTGCGAGAAATGAGCTGGTGTCTAGATCGTTGGAAAGTGCTCAGCAGTGTCTGTTCAGTCAGGACTATGGCACTGCTTTTGTTCACTATCTTTTGGCTCTAAATCTTGCCCCAGCTCTAAGAGACTTTGCAAATGTAAGGTTTTTTTTTTCTCTCTCTCTCTCTCTCTCTCTCCACGATGCTTTTCACATTCAATGTATGGTGGAATGATAAATCTGAAGTTATTCAGGCTTCAGAACCTCTTTTGCAAAATCTGTAAATGTTTTTATATTTACAGGAGTCCTTTAGATTCACTCTGTTTAAATGGGCTGATGAGCTGGACTCTCTTGGACGCATCCAGGACCTCTTTGATTGCTATGAACAAGCAATGGAATTGTTTCCAGTGGATGAGGTTATAGTGAACAGCATGGGAGAGCATCTCTTCAGGTTATTTATTTATTGTTTATTTTGTCTGTTATTTAGTGGTTTAGTCTTTGTAAACTAAGAAAAGTCATGTTCGTCTCATCAAGAGTGTTTTTCATGTCTTATTTATACATACAAATGTATAATACATACATTACTGCTCTAAAATATAGGGTTGATAATAACACTTTAGAAAGAGGACTCTTATTCTCTCCAAGGCTGCATTTATTTGATGAAAAATAGGCCTACAGTAAAACAATAATATTGTAAAATATTATTACAATTTAAAAGAACTGAAAATGTAATAATAAAGCTGAATTTTCAGCATCATTACTCCAATCTGTAGTGTAATGTGATCCTTTAGAAATCATTCTAATATGCTGATTTGGTGCTCTAGAAACAATATTACTATAAATATTGAAAACCGTTGTGCTGCTAAATATTTTTGGAAACCGAGATACATTTCTTTTCAGGATTCTGTTTTTAATAGAAAGCTAATTTTGTAACTATAGATACGTGCATTTTAATGCAGAATAAAATTATTTCTTTCAGGAAAAAAAATGTAAAAAAAATAATGACCCCCAAACATTTTAATGGTGGACCGTGTTGTTTATTTACAAACAAAATTAATCAGTCAATTGTTGAATTGGTTTCTGTTGTTTCAGAATGGGATTTCGGGATGAGGCTGCTGGGCATTTTTACAAAGCCCTTAAACTCCGACCAGACTTCCCAGAGGCGAAGGAGAACTTTTACCGTGTTGCAAACTGGTTGGTTGAACGTTGGCACTTCTTAATGCTCAACGACCATGGGCGGAACCACAAGTACCAATTGGCTATTAAGAAAGCTGTTGAGGGAGGATGCAGCTCCGTTCTGGACATCGGAACTGGCACCGGCATCCTCGGGTGAGATTTTTCAGGAACTATTACATAACATTGTTATTTAACAAACGTCTGCTACAACTGATATACAGCAGTGAGTGTAGTTTGACGCTGTTTGGTTGGTATGTTAGAATGTGTGCAAAAATGGCAGGTGCTGCTGAGGTCTATGCCTGTGAGCTGTCAAAGACAATGTATGAGCTGGCATGTGAGGTGCTCTCAGCCAATGGGATGGCAAATAGCATCAAGATCGTTCACCTGAAGTCTCTGGACATGGAAATTCCAAAAGACATTCCAAATAGGTAAAGAAACTCTTTATACAGTTAACCAGATCCATATTGATGTGGTTTTAAACTGGAAAAAATAACATATGTGTTTTTTTGCAAGAATATTTTACACTATCTTTCAAAAGTTTGGGACCCCAGTAAGATTTTTAAATGTTTTTGAAAGAAGCATCTTTTGCTCACTGAGGCTGCATTTATTTGATCAGAAATACAGTAAAATAGTAATACTGTGAAATATTGTTACAATTGAAAATAGCTGATTTACATTTTAATGAATTTTAAAATGTTTTTTTGTTTTTTTTCTATGATGGTAAAGCTGAATTTTCAGCATCATTACTCCAGTCTTCAGTGTCACATGATCATTCAGAAATTATTTTAATGCTGATTTGTTGCTCAAGAAACATTTTTTTCTCAGTATCAATGTTGAAAACAGTTGTCCTTAATATTTTTGTGGAATCTGTGCTATATTATAATTTTCAGGATTCTTTGATGAAAATAATATATATATATATATATATATATATATATATATATATATATATATATATATATATTTTTTTTTTTTTTTTTTATATATATATATATAGAATTTTTTTTTTTTTTTTACAATTTAATGTGTTCTTGTTGAATAAAAATATTTTAGAAAAATCATATTGACCCAAACTTTTGAATGGTAGTGTATAACTTTTACTGAATTGTAAAATAAATACTAAAAATGTAATGTATTATTAGTAAAAATATTGCATTCACAAAAGCAAATTCTGACCGGCTTAAGTAAATTTATAGTAAAAAAAGGGTAACTTTACAATAAGGTTCATTACTAACTAATAATGAACTGCACTTATACAGCCTTTATTGATCTTTGTTAATGTTAATTTCAACATTTACTAATACATTATTAAAATCAAGAGTTGTATTTGTTAACATAAGTTAATGCACTGTGAACTAACATGAACAAACAATGAACAACAGCTGGATTTTTATTAACGATAACAAGGATGAACAAATACAGTAACATTGTATTGCTCATGGATAGTTCATGCAATTTAATACATTAACTAATGTTAACAAATTAACCTTATTGTAAAGTGTTACCAAAAAATGGTTCCATGAATGTTTTTGGCTGCAGAGTGCATTGCATGTTTGTTTTTATAAAACTGTTCAATCATATAAACAGTTCACTGTGGTACCTATTGAAGATAACGAGTGTGTTGACCTGTATTATGTTCCTTTCATTAGAGTGTCTCTAGTAGTAACAGAGACAGTAGATGCAGGGCTGTTTGGTGAGGGCATTATTGAGAGTCTGATCCATGCATGGAAGCACCTACTGTTACCTCCACCTGTAAGTCACTTTCTCAAGGATTTCAGTATATGTATGCAGTATTGACTGTTCTGATCAGCAAACCTACAGTGAGGTCACATGATGCCACAAACTAAACTCTGATTATAGTGTAATCCTTTTATACAAATTACTTTATCCTGTCTGATCCGATGTTTATCTGGCCGTAGTCGGTGACTAAGAGATTTTTGTCTCTGTCTCTCTTAATAGCAATCTTGGGGGGGGGGGGATCATACTTTGCCATCCTAAAACCAGATCCTTTCTTCTAAATCCTTACTTTAAATATGTTAAGCTTTTCCAGTATCATTATCAGAGAGCATCAAGTTACACCAATCAGGCATAACATTATGGCCACCTTCCTAATATTGTGTTGGTCCCCCTTTTGCTGCCTAAACAGCCCTGACACGTCGAGGCATGGACTCCACTAGACCCCTGACGGTGCGCTGTGGTATCTGGCACCAAGATGTTGTTGTAAGTTGTGAGGTGGGGCCTCCATGGATAGGAATTGTTTGTTCAGCACATCCCACAGATGCTTGACTGGATTGAGATCTGGGGAATTTGGAGGCCAAGACAACACCTCAGACTCGTTGTTGTGCTCCTCAATCCATTCCTGAACCATTTTTTGCTCTGCAACAATGCTTAGGTAGGTGGTACATGTTAAAGTAACATCCACATGAATGGCAGGACCCAAGGTTTCCCAGCAGAACATTGCCCAAAGCATCACACTGCCTCCTCCGGCTTGCTTTCTTCCCATAATGCATCCTGGAACCATGTGTTCCCCAGGTTCACAACTCCACCTTCTTCCATTGCTCCGTGGTCCAGTTCTGATGCTCATGTGCCCACTTGTTGGCGCTTTCGGTGGTGGACAGGGGTCAGCATGGGCACCCTGACTGGTCTGCGGCTATGCAGCCCCATACACAACAAACTGTGTATTCTGACACCTTTCTTTCAGAAACAGCATTAACTTCTTGAGCACTTTGATCTACAGTAGCTCGTCTGTTGGATCGGACCACACAGGCCCACACGTGCATCAGTGAGTCTTGGCCGTCCATGACCCTGTCACCGGTTCACCACTGTTCCTTCCTTGGACCACTTTTAATAGATACTGACCACTGCAGACTGCTGCAGTTTTGGAGATGCTCTGACCCAGACGTCTGGCCATCACAATTTGGCCCTTGTCAAACTCTCTCAAATCCTTATGCTTGCCCATTTTTCCCGCTTCTAACACATCAACTTTGAGGGCAAAATGTTCACTTGCTGTCTAATATATCCCACCCACTAACAGGTGCCGTGATGAAGAGATAATTGCTGTTATTCACTTCACCTGTCAATGGTCATAATGTTATGCCCGATTGGTGTATATTCACATTTAGCCAATAGGGACACCTAGTGGTTACCTGAGATGCATGCATTTGTTTTAAAATGTTTGTGAATCTGTTTTAAAATCAACATGATACCCTAACAGAGCTTAACAATATGGATTTTTTTTTTTTTTTTACAATTAGCACTTCCACTGAAATGGATTATGGAAGCTTGTTTCCACCATGCAAAAAAATAAATAAATAGATAATTGCGACATCAGAAGAAAATTACATCTCTCAATTCTGACTTTTTTTTCTCTCAGAATTGCAAGATAAATTCGCAATTGTGCGTTATACAGTCAGAAATTGCTGGCTATTAACTTGCAATTGAGATAAATAAGGTAAAAATTGCAAGATATAAACTAGCAATTGTGAGTTATAAATTCCAGTTCTGAGGAAAAAAGGCGGACATTGTCAAAAAATGTCAGAATTGCAAGTTTATATCATGCAATTCTGAGAAAATTATGTGATTATAAACTCACAATTCTGACATTTTTTGATGAAAAGTTGTGATACAAAAAGTCAGTTACCTTTTCTAACAAGCTTACATAATTGATGTTTTTAATATTACATTTTATGTTTATATAGTAATATAGTAACTATTAATATAGTAGCTATAAATTTATACACTTTCTTAAAGAAAAACATAAGTGATTCTTCATTTTAAACTCGTTTGTACTAATTATTAAAACCTTCCCACAGAACTTTCGAGAACCCTTATCTAGTCCTCGCAAACGGGCCGTGTAATACCTGCCGGTGCAACTGTGTTTGGAGTCGCTGTTCAGTGCCGTGAGATCCGTAGACACCACAGGTGAGCAACCAAAGCTGCTCATGCATGAGTGACGCATTGTGAATGTAAAAGTTTATATTGCATTTCTCTTTAAACAGTTTAAAATAAAAGATAAAAGAACAGTTATCAAAGAAGCAGGCTCTAGATCTGAGAAAGAAAACAGTGAACATTCAGTGATTGAATTATTGCACATCTTAACCGTCCAATCAACCCTCTGCAGGCTGTGTGTGTCTTCATTGGGAGGCTTGGATCTGTCTGCAGTAGGACAGATCTACAGTCCTGTTAGCTGTTCGGCTGATACCGAGGACAGCACAGAGCCCTACACCACTGAAAGACTGAGCCGCCTGCGTGGAGGATACCTTCAGCTCACACAGACTTTCACAGCTCTGAACATAGACTTCAATAATGTGCAGGTATTGAACTCAGTCAGCATATAGAGCCATGTATTTAGCAGTACAATGTTGAACTAAAAATGTTTTTTGATAATCAAACAAGTCTCAAACAGATCACAATGATGTTGGAAGAAAATGGTCAAGAAACAACATGACTGAAAAACCTAAAGTGACATGAGCATAGTAAGTGGTTCTAAGCATTCTCTGTGTTGCAGGAGCTGGAGGGTCTTTGCTCCAGAGAGGTGACGCAGCTACGGCTGTGTGTGACTCGGGAGGGTATTCTTGATGCTCTGGCAATATGGTTTCAGCTACACCTGGACCAGGACAACCACCTGTCCACTGGTCCACAGGAAGACACATGCTGGGAGCAGGCCATCTATCCAGTACAGAGTCCATTCAGTAAGAGCTGCTACCTATGTATTGAAAATATAGAGGAGTAAAGAGTGCTAATGGTTCTGAAGCATTTTTATAATAAATATACAGAACATCTGGCATCCTGAAATGTAATTATCCTAATTTTAATTATAATTATTTTAGTAGTATATATATATATATATATATATATATATATATATATATATATATATCTCCAATATCTCCTAGTATCCTGGGGCCGTATTCACAAAACATCTTAAAGCTAAAAGTAGCTCCTAACTTGCCGATTTAGGAGAAACTCTTAAAAATAGTGGGCGTGTCAGTCCTAATTTTAGGAGTCCTAAATTTTTGCTCTAAGAGTATTTCACAAAGCATTTTAGTGCTGAAACTAGCTCCTAAGTCTGTGAAACTTTTGGAGTAGTCAAGAGGACTCCTAAATCATTAAGACCAAATCACAAACAGTCCTAATCTACCCAAAGACACTGTAGCCTACACCATTGAGGGAATAGCAATAGAGCCTTGGGTGCTGAACCTTTTCTTCATAAATGCATTACAATTTGATTTATAGATTTGAATCTACGATGAGACGCCAAAAAAAATCTTTAACAAATAAATAAATATTGTCTGATTACCTGTGCCAGTTCACACTTACAAATGATTGAATAGAGTAAAAAAAAAATATATATATAATAAGCGTATTTGATGTGTTGTCCAAGGGGTTAGAGGGCTCCGAGCTTGAAATTTAGCCCAAAACCAAAGTTCTCCCCATATCTCCAGCCAAGTAAGGAGCGGTTTGGCAGAGGGATGCAGAAAACTGTCAAAGTAACTATAGGCGAGTCGGCTCTCGTCTGTATATATTCCTCCTCTAGAGCTGATTAGAAAGACTGTTTGAATGTGTTTCTCCCAAACTTTGTTTATAAAACATAATTTGTCGCTTGAATTCTGCATTCTGATGCAGACATCCAAGAGGTGGACAATTAACTGTATATACTAGTTTAATTAGTGACACTTAGCCTACATTTTAAAACCTTTATGGCAACAATATGGCAGCATTTTTATTAAAAAATACTTATTTGAATAGGGCAACATTTGTATTTTAAAACCTTTATTTTAATGTGGAAACATGACACCTCATTCTACAATATTTCTATGATTAAATCGCTGACTCCTCCCCCATCAGCCAATCACTGTGTGGATACTCCATAGCAACGAGGTCAACCCCGCCCTTACTCTTAGCTTAAGACTTCAGTCTATTCCTTAGTAAAAGTTGGTCTCAGCAGCTTTGTGAATAGGTTTTAAGAGAAAACTCTTAGCTAAGAACTTTTACAGCTATTTAGGAGAACTCTTAGCGGTAAGATAAAATGTTTTGTGAATACAGCCCCTGGTTTGTATTGGAGTCAAAAAAGTTGAGAACCACTGCTCTATTAGCAGCAATTTACCCTTTTTTAGTTTATTTTGAGCTTATTTATTTAAATTATATGGGCTTATTTTTCAAAAGAACTGCCCGTTTAGACAGGAAAAGACCATTTGACCAACTAGCCACTTGTACATGCAGTTTATGGGTGGGTTATTTGAAATGGATTAAACCACAATAATTGAACTGGGATTTTTTTTTATTTTTTTTTTAAACATAGTGTTTCCCCTTTTTCTGCAAGGCTGACAATTAAATTCGAATGACAGTTTCATCTTGCACCTTTTTTTGTGTGTTCAATATGCAACATATGAGGTTGAGACTAATACATAGCTGTCTATTTGCGTATGATTTTTGCATTTGATTTCGTGATTAGTCCTGTTTAGTGAAGATTACAGGTTTAGCTACCACCAGTTCTCATGTTAATAGGCATTTTGAATAATATTATGTGTGTTTGACTTGAAGCGGTGCTGCACAGACCGGTGTGTGACATCAAAGTACAGTGAGAGCGATTTGCAAGCAAATGGAGCCGTCCGCTCTCTAATCGCTCTCACGGTACTTTTAATGTCATACACCGATCAGTCTGTGCAGCACCGCTTCAAGTCAAACACACCTAATGAATTGACTTTAATTCATGTCGTCTCTTATTATGAGTATTGTAAATTGTATTACTCTTGAGTTTGCCATGAATATAGCCTTTGATGCTGGTATGGTGTTAAATAAATAAATAATGAAATAAATTCATGTCGTCCCTCAGACACTGTGAAATGTGGTGATGAAATACTGGTGGAAGTTTCCTGTAAGGACTCTTATCTGAGGCTGTGCTGCGTTGCTATCGTGAGAGACGGACACACGTTTCATATGGACAATGTAACTAAAGGACCTTCCAAAATCCCCAATGCAAATCCTGAGTCAGAGCTGTGCAGTGCTCTGGCTGGCCTTCAAACCAACCAGGAGAAAGCTTCCCGTGCTTTTATGCTGGAGTCCACTGAGATCGCCCTCCTCAATAACACAGCATATCATAACAGCTTCCAGAGGGCCATGAGCAAACTTTTAGTTAGTTTAACGTCAACTAGAAGGTCACAGGAATCAAACACAGAACTCGACCCAATCTATGTGCTTGATGTCTCTGAGGGCTTCTCTGTGCTCTCCTTGATGGCAGCCCAGTTAGGCTTCGATTCAAGTGAAGATAACCAAATCAGCCCTGGATTGGTTCAAGCCTACAGCTCAGTTGAGAAGGAGCATCACCAGACTATGCTGAGACTGCTGGCCAAAGAAAACGGTGTGCTTGAAAGTGCTCTGGAGTTCTGGTTGAGTCACGTGGAGGACGATTCTGCAGTTTTTCAGCGGCCATCCATCGAGAAGCTCTGGAGCGCCATAATACTTGACTGCATAGAGACCTGCGGTCTTATTAGACAGAAGCTGTTGGAGAAAGCAACGTTAGCTAGGTAAGAGTGTAAAACATACTACGGTTAGTTCTTTTCTTCAGATTTGCTTACAGTTATTCTTGTCAACCCTTTTTAGGTGTTTGTTGGAGGACGGTGGACAGATTTTTCCAGAGCGCATTGTGATCCACGGTATGCTTGTTGAGTCAGACACGCTGCTTCTCGAAAGCGCCGTTCAGGGAACAGAGCCGACTCTTGGGTTCAACATCGCTCCATTCATCAATCAGTTTACAGTATGTTCTTCAGCAGCTCTGTGAATACTGTGCTCACTCTTCATCTCTTGTGTTTGTGTGTGAGGTCCCATATTTGCTCTGAAATGTGCTCTGGCATTTTGAGGTTCAATGTAATGCAGACTTTGTTCACACTGCAACCAAATCTGATTTGTTTTACAAATCTAATTTACAAACCAAATCTATATATCTACATCAGTTTCCATATTAATTTGCAAATGCTTTATTTAAAATGTTGGTTTTGCTCATTTACATCATAACATTTCGCCATTGTGCTGAATTTGAAGTGCTTGAGATGACATAAGCATCAGAGCCATTACAGTTTTTTTTTCTTTCATATTCTTACATGTGCTATGTCCCAAAACTGCTCACTACTTCACAATTTACTACATATAAAATGATATCAAGTTCATTATATGGGGAAATAGTGAGAAAAAAATAAATGAATTTACATAAAGCTGTAAACACATCCACAAATTGTATTAGACATTACATATTCAGTTTTGCCATTACAGGAATTCATTACATTTTAAAACATATTCAAATAGAAACATTATTTAAAATTGTACAGATATTTCACAATATTGCTGTTTTTACTGTCAAATAAATCCAGCCTCATTGAGTACAAGAGACTTCTTTCAAAAATACCAGTCCCAAACTTTTGAACGGTAGATTATGTTTCATGACTGCCTGTCTGAACAAAGCCATGTTGTGTTGCTTTATCTTCATGGGCCAGTTGTTCAAAAGTAATCTGATCGGATTTCGGCTATCGGATTGGATTAAATCTTGAAAATGTGTTGTTCAAAAGGAAAAAGGGATTCTGAAATCAGATTAGATCACAAAATCCAATCTTTGTTTTGATCTGCATAAAATTATCAGTTTGTGTTGTTCAAAGCTTTTTAGTAAGATTGAGATACCTTTGATCCAAAAAAATCGGGACTATACTGATCCCATCAGAAGGGTGGATTTCAGGAACAAAAATGTAATAAAACTCTAAAACTGGACTAAAAAACTTTTTTTTTTGCTTTTGATTAGTTTAAATGTTAAAGTAATAAATTAGAAGTAGGCATTAGGCTACATATTTAGCCTAATCTTTAACCCCTACTGTAAAGTAAAAATGAGATTTTGGTGCCATAAAGTAATCCCCAAACAGCTGTAAATATCAAAAAAAAAAAAAAAAAAAAAAAAATATATATATATATATATATATATATATATATATATATATATATATATATATATATATATATATATATATATATATATATATATATATATATATATATATTTAATTCAAAGTGTTTTTTGATATCATATTCTTTCTATCACCATGTCTCTTTAGGGGCTCCATAGAGCACTAGTAATCTAGATTTGGAAAAGTGAAAAAGTGTGTATCTGGATCAGGGTGATCCAATCCAATTTTGCTTTGAAAAACTAGCACAAAAGTAAGATGGATTACCTGATCCTGGATAGCGAAACACGGGATTTCCAAATGCAGATCATTCTGATCCAGATTAAACTTTTTGAACAACTGGGCCCATATGACAAATCCTTCATGACGTGAAGGCCAAGTATGACAACCCATACTCGGCATTTGTCCTCTGAATGTAACCCATCCAAGTTGGTGCTCACACATTAGGTGCAGTGAGTAGTGAACACACACACACACTCACTTCTCCAGGGAGCGATTGGGGGTTGGGTGCCTTGCTCAAGGGCACCTCAGTCATGGGTATTGGTGAAAGAGAACACTGTTCATTCACTCCCCCACCTACATTTTTCCTGCAGGTATTGAGAATCAAACCCGCAACCTTTGGGTTACAAGTCTGCCTCTCTAACCATTTGTCCATGACTGCCCCAATTATGTAATGTTTGCGTTCAGTTTGTTTTACTTGACTTTGACCTGCAAGCTCAAGTACACATTCTAGTGCAGATGCCAAAATGGAGTCTTTGCTGGGGTTTTTTTGTTTTTTTTAGGGCCTATTGAATTGAATCTCAGTGTGCATTTTAAGTTCTCCACATTGGGCACTAAAATGACCAGAAACAGCCTTATTGTAAAGCTGATTTATGGAGTATTGTCAAATTCCATACTTCCTTAACAGAAACAACTGGTTCATGTCATACAGTTAGAGAGATATTAAAGATTATCAGCATATCAAAGATCACATTTTCCACTTCATGCCCCATTGTATTCATGCTTTATATTGAGAGGTGTGAGAGAAATTCTATGGTTTTACATTCTATGGTTTTCTTTAAATTTGATAAAGTGTCTCTCTATGTGTGTTTTCTCCTTCAGGTACCTGTTCATATGTTTTTGGACCTGTCCACCCTTGAATGTACACATCTTAGTGATCCAGTAGAACTCTTCACACTAGACCTCATGAACAACACTGCCAATTACACCGACAAAGAAGTCAAAGTGAGTTTTTGGTTCTGGTTCTTTGGGCTTCTCTCTATTAGTGTTGTTATTTTGAACTAAAATCATTTTTGATAACTGAAATAAAACAAATATTAGATGCAAAAGTAGTAAAATTACTAAAACTAAAATAAAAAGCTAAGTAGAAATAATAGTAATAATAAAAATGTAAAATAAATGAAAACTGAAAATATAAAAATAAAAGCTAATTCAATATATTTATAAATACTATAAATGAATTAACATTTCTCATCATTGTGATTTAATTGTGGATAAGGATTTTTTTATATATATTTTTACTCACATTAAATATTTTACTGCTTGGCTGAATATACAATATAATATAATATAATATAATATAATATAATATAATATATATATATATATATATATATATATATATATATATATATATATATATATATAATATAATATAATATTAGAAAATTTTGGGGGACCAAGGGAACCCAATTACTTCAGAGGAAACAAACAGTTGTTGAGCGGGTGAATTAAAACAGCTTATTATCTTATTTTAAAACATGTTTTGTCTAATTGTAATTTTAAGTCATTTTGACCTTCTCTTAAAGTGCCTTTTATTCTTTGCATTTGTTAGGTGCAGGTCAGCACCTCAGGCAATCTGACTGCCATTCCCTTCTGGTACCAGATCCATCTGGACTCTGAGCAGAGCGTCAGCACCTTCAGTGAGGACTCACACTGGAAGCAGGCGGCGGTGGTCCTCCAGCAGCCCCTGGCGGTCAGCAGAGGAGAGTGGGTCCGGCTCAGCATCCGGCTTCACAAGAGCAGCATCTCCATTACAGCTGTTAAAGAGGAATGGCTGGGGGCTGATGATGTCATCAGGGAGGCAGAGCCTGTGACCAATGACTCATGAAGGGAGGGATTCTGTACCGATATATAGTATAACACACTCCAAAATCTGCTGCTAATGGGCAATTATTTAATTGCTATATGGAAAACAAAGTTATTATTTTTAGCAACAGAACACATTTTACATTAAAATAATTTCTCCATGACTATGTGGCTTGATGCTTCTTTAAAAGGAAAGTTTGCCAAAAAAAAAAAAAAAAAAAATATATATATATATATATATATATATATATATATATATTCTTTTTTTTTTCCCCAGTGATAACCAAAACCATTTGGTTACCAATATTCTTCAAAATATCTTATTTCAGAGAATAAAGTAAGTCATACAGGTTTGGAATGACATGGAGGGTTAGTAAATGGCCATTTCTGGATGAACTATCCCTTTGAATTGGGATTTAAGCAGACATACTCAATACACATTTCCATGTGAAGTTTAATTATTCGTGACAACCACTGTTAGATAAGGCAATGCAACAGCAGTACAAACCATTGCGGAAGGTGCATCTCTCTGAATAGAACAGAGAGACACGTGACAGTTCATTAAAACATTTAGGTCCACATCTGTAATCATAAAATGATCTGCATGTGCTGTTATACTATATATTTGACATTTATAGCTCCTGTGCAGCTAATGTTATGTACTAACAGACAACTGAAACCCAAAATTAACAAAGAAAAAGACAATTTCTTAAAGGGAAGATTACCCCTAAAATAAAAATTCTGTCATCTATTACTCACCCTCATGTCATTCCAAACCCATAAAATATTTGTTCAAATTTGCACAAATGATTATATTTTAAAGGAACTTCAGAAACTTCTGGCCCTCCATTGAAAGTCTATGTAACCAAAACTTTTGACACTTCAAAAAGTTTATAAAAACATTCATTCATATGGATTACATTGACAATCGGTTTAATCCAATCTTGTGAAGATACACTACAATTGTAAAAAGTACCAACTTCGGTACCAATAAGTACTGAGATTTTTAAAATGTGATGCTTTGAGCACTGTTGAGCAGATTCGTAAACACCTCTGATTGGTGCATTGTGTTCACGCGCTCATTGATTATGTCTGTGATTGGCTACAACAGTGCTCAAAGCGTCACATTTTTAAAATTCAAGTACCAAAGTCGGTACTTTAGACAACTCTAAGAGACACTATAGCTTTATATGATGAATAGATTTAATTTAGGCCTTAATTCTTATACAAACACTGATTGAAGCATGTACATAGAGCACATCAAATATGGTAAACGAGCTCAAAAGTGTGTGCTTGACAGGCAAGAAAAGATTAGGTTTGTTTCTCATGTGTCTTAAGAGTTTGGATTGATATGCATGAGGGAAAGTAAATTTTGACAGAATTTTCATTTTTGGGTGAACTGTCCCTTTAATAGCAATAAGACAGCTTTGGCTGATATTTAAACATTGCATCATTCCCCGAGGTGAACTTAAATCAATATTCAACATTTTCAATACTAGTTAAAAGTAACATAGCCTAATTTTCTTTGTCTAGCCATTAAAACAACCAAAAATAAAAATGCAATTACTTAAAAACAAATAATTTCTGACAAGGACAAAAGAGAGAAAAACAACATATGCATTTTTGTTTTGATGCAACTGCATGAAGCTGTTCAGAAGGCAAGCAGTCCAAGAAAAGTTGCTCTGAAGCGAACTGAGCAAAGATATGAGTGTTTCAGTACTTTGTGCTTAAAAGCTGATGTACAGTCAAACTGTAGTTGCTTTAACACATGCATATATTCTGAGACAAAGTGTTCCAAATCTCAATGGCATCCTGGCAATTTCATATTACTGTCCATGATCAAGGTGCCGCTCCTCAAAAAAAAAAAAAAAAAAAAAAAATTGCATCAACCGGATAAAACTAACCTAACACTAATGATAAAAAAAATCATTAAAATGACTTGCTAACAAAATCCAGGAGAACGTCAACGGAATTGTGAAGTAGCATTATCAATACATAGTGTTTCTTAGAGTAAACATTCATAAAGCTGTCTTAAAAGTACCGATAACTGATTATATGAAATTTTAAAACTGGCATTTGGGAATTACTGTGCTCGACTTTAAGGTCAGTTTATAATTTGGTCATGTTTCCGGCAAAATAATGCGAAACAGAGGTAAAAACAGAGGACCAACACTGCCAAAGTCCTTCATATGTGTCCTTGCTACCAAAGCTTCACCGAGCCTCTCTGAACACATATTAGCCACAGGTATCCAATAGTTACCGGTTAGAGTTAACGGTGGCTGCATATATTCTAAATGGTAGCTAGATTGATTGATGTGCTTTAAATATAAAAGCTTTGGTAGCTGAAGCTCAGTGATGTTAAGTAATCGCCGGATAGTCTGAGCCCTGTTGGTCTGTGCAATCGCTAGATATCACAGTTGGTGGGATGTCATCCACATCTCCATCCCATGGTACGCAGCCAAGGTTTGCAGGAGCAGAGATGGAGTGGGGAGTTACGGTGTGGCCCATTCCCTGGTAACGGCCCTTGGGGGATGGAGGGGTGGAAGACGATTCAACTGGTTCCTGAGCTCCAGCTGACAGCAGTCCCGTGTTCTCGTCCTGGCAAGCCTCTTCACCGAAATACGTTTTTCTTGGCCGACCCATAACAGTTCTCCCTAAAGTTAAAAAACAAAGCACATACATATGATGCATAACTGTTTTAATAGGGCTGGGTTTTGATACAAAACAATTCGATTCCAATTCACAAGCTTTTGATTAAATCAGATTTGATTTGATATCGACTAGTTTGAATATATATATATCAGGAACAGTACATGTCAATTTTTCTTAAAGGGATAGTTCACCCAAAAATGAAAATTCTGTCATCATTTATTCACCCTCAAGTTGTTCCAAACCTATATAAATATCTTTGTTCTGCTGTACACAAAGGAAGATATTTGGAAAAATGTTTGTAACCAAGCAGATCTCGCCTCCCATTGAGTACTACAGTAGGGGGGAAAAAAATGCAATGGTTGTCAGTGGGGGGCGAGATCTGTTTGGTTACAAACATTCTTCCAAATATCTTCTTTTGTGTTCAGCAGAACAAAGAAATTTATACAGGTTTGGAACAACTTGAGGGGGAGTAAATGATGACAGAATTTTCATTTTTGGGTGAACTATCCCTTTAAGCAAAATAATCTTCTGTAAACTATTCAGGGATCCCTTTCAGTTGGTACATTACTATATTATTAAAGGTTAAAATTAACAAGTCCAAAACTATTAAATTCAATTGCTATTTATTTCCCACAGTAAAAATCGCATTCCGCGTTTTTGGCGGGGTTCCCCTAGTAAAATTCTTACTCCAGGGGCTAAATATCATGTTATTTGGGGTCGCTTCAACCTGCGGATATGAAAAACAACCTGAGGCAACAGTGTAAAAATAACCTAATTCCGCTGGAAAATTGGGACTTGGCAACACTGGAGCAATTATATGAAACATGATGTATTTCAGGAAGTTGTACTATTTCTATCAACATTCCTTCTGATACTGAAGTATATTTTATGTGATAACTAGTGGTAATGAGGAAATGATCTGTTCAAATGCCCTCCATGTTGCCTCTTGAACTGAGGTGGCTACAGCAATCTGTCAAAATACTAAAATAACACTGTCAACAATGCCTATTCTGTGTTCAGAAACATGGACCATACCAATTTAAGGCAATAATGCAGCATAATGTATTCCTGGCTTTGCAATACGGAGCTCCAGGAAATATGTCAGTGCTTTTGCATTCTCTCGCAAACACTTTTAAAATTTATATTTAACAGTTTCTGATCCTTTCAGTCTGATCTTAGAAGTTACAGTGGCACATCGCAGTGCAAACTGTTTTGTGAATCTGTCACAATGTAATTCAGACTTTGCAAATCAGAAAAATATCCTGGACCCAACAAAAAATCCTCATCCCTTATGTAAGGCAGGCCATTTATATTAAAGGCACTGATATAAAATAAATAGATAAATGCCTCTTTTAATAAGGAAATGTTCATAACTACTTGACAAATTTAAGGTACAAAACCTTGACTAGTTTTATAAGTGAATCTCTGACTAGAAAAAAGTATGATTTGGCCTCTAATGTAGATAAATCATTCTGTAAGTATCATTTATCAAAAAAAAGTTTCTAGACCCTCTGACCAAGCAACACTAAGAAAAAACTGTGTAGTGACTCACCAACATTGCGCACTTGTTCTGAGATGTCAGCCCGTATGTCTGAGATATCCCACATGGCCAGGAAGGAATCAAAGCAGGAACCTTCCTCTGCTTCCTGTATGTAGGGTTTGTAAGTGAAGCTGAAGTGATGGGCAATGGCTGCCAAAAACATTTCCACACAGATGATGAAGTCCTATGAGAACAGAGAATCACAGACTCTTAATCTTGAAGGTTACTTCCCCTTATGCAACCAGCAGTTCATGAATGGTGCTGCAGCAGCAGCAATGGTACATAGTAAGCCAGCCAATTTATATAAATATCTTAAACCGGTGTCTCACTATTTCCAGTCGTAAATCCCATTTACATAGGAGTTGTTATGTAAGTCGTTTAGTGCTCAGAGTCAGACCAAAGTACCATACCTGCAATCCAGTAGCTACAGCCTCCACACTGTCCCACTCCCAGGTGTGAGACTCTGAGATCACACCAACCTTCACTAAAAGCGCAATGACTACAGCTTGCCTAAGACAGATAAAAACAACTGAATTAAAACATTACATGGTGACATAAAAGGACATGAAAATGACATAAACCCAGGTCATATATCTCCACAAATCAATCAATCAATCAATCAATCAATCAATTCATGACAGCTTCACAAGATTTAACAATACATGTTTATTATAATTCTATAATTGTATGTTTATTATAATTTTATAATTCTATGTAGTGTATCCTAGAAAAGTTCTAGAAAACTCCACTGAATAACTAAGGAACTAAACATGATTACAAAAGTCATCACTGCAAGTAGATCAGAATTGTTATATGCAATGTGTAGAGAACAGTTTACCAGAATGACACAAAAACCACCAGCTTGACACAGAGGAATTTGCCCACAGGTTTGATGGGACTCAGCTCTTCTCTCAGAGCCTTGTAGAACAGCACAAGACAGTACATGGCAAACTGAAAAAAAGAAAACAAGTGCAACATTAGCATATTACCATTAGATTATAAGGTTACTGTTTAACTTGAACTATCAATAATTTTTCACTGTTGTTGCTTCATGTTCCTTAAGCTTTTAATATTTACAAGCTGCATGAACACAAATGAGAGGCTGTCTGTTTTGTTTTACTGTTGTTTAAAAAAAAATCTATAAGATGTAAATAAAGCTTTAGTTGCATTCTATTTTCCTTTTACTGCTGTTTGGTTCCTGGGTGTAACTGTAGACTCATTCAGTGACATTAGCCCATGTGACAGTCTTGCATAATATTCAGGAAAAAAAAAAGGTACTTACAAGCTGAGAGACATTGTTGACAATAACCAGATATGTCCAGGCATTTTTTGAACTGAAGTTGCCTTCATCATAGACGCCACAAAGCTGACAAATCCTAATTTGGTAGGACAGAAATGACATTGAAATTACTGAGTAACAGCTGAAGCTTTGTTTTGAACTGTTACATGCTCAATTTATACAGTCTATAAAAGGATGTAATTTTAGTACCAGCAACAGAGAACAGAAACACATGGAACCATTAATGTTGACCAAAATGGTTTGTTGATCTATTTTCATTTCAAATTACTCTACCGAATCAATGTTTGGGGTCAGAAAAGAAATGAATACTTTTATTGCCTTAAATTGATCAAAATTGACAGTAAAGGCATTTATAATGTTACAAAAGATTTCTATTTTAAAGAGGACCTATTATACTCCTTTTTCAAGATGTAATATAAGTCTCTGGTGTCCCCAGAATGGGTCTGTGAAGTTTCAGCTCAAAATACCCCACAGATCATTTATTATACCATGCTGTAAATGCCCATCTTTGAGTGGAAGGAAAAACATGCTATTTTTGTGCATGTATCTTTAAATGCAAATGAGCTGCTGCTCCCCACCCCACTTTCCAGAAGAGGGCGGAGCCTGTACAACTCAGATACTCTGCCAAAAACGAACAAAACATCTGTTTGGTTTTGATTATCATCTCTATCGCGGCCACGCTCACGTGACATTGCAGTTATTTATCATCATGAAAGTTTATTATCTGCATGTGTTTTAAAGCCATATCAGTCTAAACTTCTGATATATGGTTTTCTGAGCGCACACATC
The DNA here is from genome assembly GCF_018812025.1 of Megalobrama amblycephala. NCBI lineage: Eukaryota > Metazoa > Chordata > Actinopteri > Cypriniformes > Xenocyprididae > Megalobrama > Megalobrama amblycephala. Next base: position 24,158,616 of record NC_063050.1, on the reverse strand, counting down.
CGAAGCACGCACACAGAAAGATGTCAGACGGTGCGTCACTTGAGTATTAAACTAAGTTCTCTTTAATGTTTTATTGTGCTTAAACTGTCAAATACACAAGATTATGTCAAAAACACAAAGTTCACATAAACACAGTTGGTTATGTAAACAGCAAGTAAAGAAATCGCATGTGTATATTCGAGCTATATAAAAAGTGAAAGCAACGTAATATACAGTACCAACTGCTGTATATGCTGTTAATATGAATCAAACAACAAAAGAAAAACAGAAAATCATTCACTGCTCTTGATTAAATAATTTTAGTAGCTTTACTATGAATACATTTCTTACTTGAATGCTGTTGTTAAATTCTCTGGCAAGGAAATAAACATGGCGGACGGTGTACAGCTCACTCAGGGCGGGGTTTATGCTAAAAGGGCAGAGTCCTTCAGGAGTCGTGGGCGGGGCATGTGCAATGTGATGTCACATTGCATAGAAACTGCAAATGGCTTATTCTGAGACATTGCTTATTAGGGCTGCACGATTTATCGCACGATACGAAAAATAACATTAAACTTAAACGCGATTATCGCTTTAACGTGATTCATAGTGCGATTATGAAATCACAAAGGCTGTGATTATTATTATATTTTTTATGTGCAGCTTGTCAATGAAGTATGGGTCCAAATGCTAATCCACCTGAAAGCACTGTGAGTTTGAGTCGCTTATAATTTACATTTGACAAAGCAACACGCATCAAACATCTTTCCAGACATGAGAAGCATTTATTAACATCTTGTCCAACAAAAAACAACATTTAATAACATGTTTTTGCTCCAAACTCATTTCATAACGACAGCTGAGCATCCTTCTGTGAGATGATGTGGATTCTTACACAGAATAAAGCAGTTGTTGTGTTTATTAGTCATGTTTAATCAATCAAAGCGTTTCAATCTTCTATTTATTCAGCTACAGCAATATGACGAGTGTTATCTTCTTCTGCGGCAGGGCATATCTGGAGTTTTTGCGCAAGAGCACCCTCTGGCTTTTAGATGGAGAAGCATTTACTACTGATCACAGAGCCGTACCAAAGACTATAGAATAACACAAGACGTGTCACTCGTATTGTTTTGAATGAGAGAAAGTGCAACGCGCAATATGGCGGAATAAGTCCCGCCTTCTAAATAAGAGCCAATCGCTGACTGGTAAAGTCATCGCGTCACTGCAGGGCCATTAGAAGCACCGGTTTCTATAGAAACGGTCAGACGTGTGCCTCAGAAATGAGGCACAAGAGACCCACATTTAGGCCTGCGCATGCGCATTAGCTTGATCCAGCCTAAAAAAATACAGATTTGTCATGATTAGAGCGTTTGGAAAAAAATTTATGAGACAGTTGTTGTCAGATTTCATTGGTGATTACTAATATGAAATTTAATCGAAAGCTTGGCAAGCAGCTTTGAAGAATTTGATGTTTCCCCATTTAAAGAGATAGGCCTTGCACTTGGATGCCCGAGAGGCGTTTCAAAGATGGCCGGTGAGTGAAATGACTTGTCTTAAAGGTACTTTGGCCGTACAGCTCTGACAAGCTGTGCATAAAATAATCGCAGCCATTGCCAAATCGTGTGTGGTTTAATCACAATAAATTGTGCAGCCCTACTGCTTATTTATATAAGCATATATGGGATTTATCAGGATAAAAAAAAGGATTGAGTGGATTTTTTACCATTATAGGGTGGTTGTGTACACGTTTATGTTCAAAAACCATGTAAAAGTGAATTTTGCATAATTGGTCCCCTTTAAATAAATGCAGTTCTTTTGAACTTTCTATTAATCAAAAATCAAAAAATGTATCACAGTTTCCACAAAAATATTAAGCAGCACAACCTTTTTCAACATTGATAATAATAAGAAATGTTACCTGAGCACCAAATCAGCATACTTTTGAACGATAGTGCATATATTGTATCGTTGTATGATGTAAAACCAAACAAAAACAGAAAAATATGATGTTAAATGCTTAACGTCTACAACACATAATATGAATGACACTTACAAAGCAATGACTGTGGTGACAGGTCTCACAACTGTGTACTGCAGAACACCCAGTTTGCATCTCAGCAAAAGCACTCTGTTAAGAAAAAAAAATGAGTTAGCTAGATGTTCTGTTCCCAATATAAAAATAGAGGAAAAGAGCCTTGAGAAAATATTGGTTTCTCTGGCATTGCATAAAATACTTCAAGTTATTAACAGGCACATCACAGAGCTTTACTGTTCTCTGAAGCAGTACACCAACATATTTTTTCAGTTAAAAAATTTGCTGGTTTAAATCAACAAACTCTTCACACATTACCACCACTGCCTAACGTAAATTTAAAAGTTGCTGCTGTCAGCAGCAATAGCTAAAGGCAGCCAGCAACCTCAAGAAAGTGTTCAATCTGTAAGCAATTTAGAAAAACCCCTTCCTGCTGCATCTAAACGTTCATTTCTCATCCTGCACTTTGAAGAAGGCTCCAAAGGAGAAGATGGTAAACAGGTAATGGAGGCCCTCAACATAAGAGCCTCAGCCAATGTCTTGAATTTCTCCTATAGTAATATTAACAACAGATTTGCATTAAAAACCACATCCTGCCTCACATTATCTCACTTTTATATTCTAATTGTGTTTGCGTAAACACTCACTCTCCCATGGGCCACGGTGGGCAGCAGCAAAGAGGGGGAGATGCTTTTGTTGCTCCTGCACCTCCAACATCAGCACCAGACTGGGATACTGGTTCCCCAGATAGTTGAGAAGGAAGATCATAAAGTTGTAGATAACATAGGCCTCATAGCACTCTCTACATGTGTCTACATAGATGGCAATGCTGGGATACTTCAACGCAATCCACTGTGAAACCACAAAAAAAGGATCAAAGACATTACAACAAAGGGATTCCTCAAATAGAGCACAGACATGACAAATGATAACATGCTGCTCAAAAAAAGATTAGATGCACATGAGTTTGGTCAAATGAGTTTCTAGTCCAACTGTCTATGTAATCTAAGTCATGAGCATCTGCAACATCAGGCCTCACATTAACTGATTGTCAAACAGAAAAAGGCCAGGATTCAAATCAAGGCAAACTAAATTGAATAACAAACATCAAAGAAGACATTTGCGATTCAAATACCAACATGTTAGCAACCGTAAGGTGATCACATGATACTCACACTATCCAGGCTGTATATAGGAACCATCCATAATATTCTAGAAATGGAAAAATGAATCAGTGAGAAAGAGAAAACAATTGCACAGGACATAATACAATACTGCATAAAATAATCAAACTGCAAAGTAAAATTATCTATACATCAATACCTGATAATGGGTTTTTGTAGCTCAGGCTGGGTGTAGTGTACTAGATGCTGCAGTATCCCCCACAGTGAGATGGGTATGGTCATGAACACGAATAACCCAGCAATGAACCACGCCTTATTTTGAATACTAACCTATATATGAGATTACAAAGAGAAAATACCATCAGTGTGAAAACCAGACAGTCAAAATGATCAAAACTATGTATTTATATATATATATATATATATATATATATATATATATATATATATATATATATATATATATATATAGTTTTCTAATAAATGTTATTTTAGTATTATTTATACTCTTATTATTTATTTATATTTTAAACTAGCTTTTATTTTCATAATTTCATTTGAGTTTTAGTCATTTTGTTATGCACCCTCGTCATTTCGATTAGCTTTTTTTGAATATTTCTATTTAGCCTCAACTTACTTTTATCTCAGTTTTAGTACTTCAGCTCATACTTATTTTACTTATGTTAGTAATAAGTTTTCATGCAACATCTATATTTCGGCTTCATTTAAATGAACAGAAATTATTTTTAATAGTTTTAGTTAAAAATAACACCCATTTGACCTTTCAGCATATTATGCAGCTTTAAATATTTCAAATTAGAAAATATTGATTTATTAATAGCAACTACCAACTACTATCAGACGCCCCAACACCAGTTAAGAGATGACGCCAACCCCTGCCAGGACTTCAGATGATGCCAACTCTGAATCAACATGCACCACTGCCAAATTTTCTATATCATTATGATCACAACTTAATTGCTATAATGAGATCATTGTTTCTAGATAAAAGAATACATGACATGTTAGCTAACTGCATGATTTGTATTGACATATGGACATTACTTGTATTGTATGTATTGTCAAAAGTGCAAATAAATGAGAATTGAACAACATGAATTGTTATAAAACATTATTTTAGAGATATACTGAAATCCCAAAAGTGACTGAATTTAACTATAAAGTTCTTTAAAATAGTCCATTTAAGCATTCATGTTCTATTACAATACAGATTATAGCAAAGATAAAACCAGATAAAAACAAATTTCTAGGTTTTTTCTTTATTCATGAATTATTTATTAATGGTTTTAATTGTGGGTCAATGGTTACATGTTAAGTTTCATAAAACAACAGCATTTAGGCACAGATTTGACAGTCAGCTGCTAAACGTTCAATGAGTGTAGTTATAAAAAGATTTCTGACCCCTGATTTTTGAAGTTCCCATATACAGAGTGGAAGGACAACCAGAAGGAGCAGAATGTACAGCAGCACCACGAGAGGCCGAATCCACCTCCTCCAGTTCCCGCATGTGCACGGCATCTTTCCTACTGACACTAACCTCTTACATTACACTCCAGTGGAGTTTGATACAGAGACATGTACCGATAAAAACTGAGTTAAGTTCTTGGCAGTTCTACTGCTGTGGTTTGGTTTAGATGCATATGCTTGGAATAAACACTACAGAGATCTGGATGAATCATGTGTGTTCAGCGAGTCAAATAATCAGCTGATTCCTCCCAATGCTTTCCACCGCTCCCACATAAATCACATTCACTTTCAAGAGCCCCTCGCGGTCACGTCCATTATAAAGTCAGCGCGCAATCATATTTAATTTTCTTCTTGCCGAAGTCAAGTCATAAAACGCATATATAACTTTACAGACTTCAAAACATAAAAAGTGAACGCGAGCGAGAAGTTGATAAACAAAGCTATTCCTGGCACTTCCTGTTGATCTTGCCGTCACTGTGGGTTCTTCGCCTGTTTAGCGAAACATTTTCAACGCTCAGCGCCACCACACGGATCGGAGAACCGCCAAATCATGGCCTGCTAAAACAATATTCGCCGCTGCATTAGTTAACAAACAAAATTAAGAGACGAGGAGACCGGTGAGTGTAGTAAAGCGTTTTGTTTCGACGTCTATTCAGTGTCGTTTTTTCAGAAAGTGGCTTATCCTTTGATATAATATATTCCCATATCTGTCTGCTATAAATTCAAGTCGTTTAGAAATATAATTATCCATAAACTGTGTAAAATAATCAAGTACAGATTGTTGCCACAACTTACCGGGGTGGGTTGTCCTGCCGATTTAAAACATTGTAATTTTGATATTTTTTTTTTTTTTAAATCTGTACTGTGGTGATTAAATTAGGAAAATAATTGTTGCCACCCTCTATTAGCACCCTCAACCTACCCTCATTCATTTAAAACATTTTAATTAAGAATGGAAAACGTTCATTTGAAAGTACAAATACAATAACACACACACACACACACACACACACACACACACACACACACACACACACACACACACACACACACACACACATTTGTATATATATATATATATATATATATATATATATATATATATATATATATAACATTTTAAAAAGTTTGAGCCCATTTTGTGGGCAAAGTTGTACATTAGAAAGTAGTGTGACAAGCCACATATGATCTGCCATTACATTTCTAGTATTTTTACTATGTGTAGGTGAAGCTTGTGATGCATTAAAGAACTTTATTCAGTTCTTTTATTTATATTTATTCTATAACATTCAGATGATAGCATTCTGTGTGATTGCAAAAAACAGTTTATTTACCAGACATAAAATGATTTCTTTTCTCAGATTTTTTGCTTGTTTATTTGTTTGTTTTCAACCTGTAACTCCTTTATATTTTTACTCAGAGACTAATTATTTTGTTTATATTACAAACCCGATTCCAAAAAAGTTGGGACACTGTACAAATTGTGGGGGAAAAAAAGGAATGCAATAATTTACAAATCTCATAAACTTATATTTTATTCAAATAGAATATAGATAACATCTCAAATATTGAAAGTGAGACATTTTGAAATGTCATGCCAAATATTGGCTCATTTTGGATTTCATGAGAGCTACACATTCCAAAAAAGTTAGGACAGGTAGCAATACGAAGTTAAATGTACATATAAGGAACAGCTGGAGGACCAATTTGCAACTTATTAGGTCAATTGGCAACTTGATTGGGTATAAAAAGAGCCTCTCAGAGTGGCAGTGTCTCTCAGAAGTCAAGATGGGCAGAGGATCACCAATTCCCCCAATGCTGCGGCTAAAAATAGTGGAGCAATATCAGAAAGGAGTTTCTCAGAGAAAAATTGCAAAGAGTTTGAAGTTATCATCATCTACAGTGCATAATATCATCCAAAGATTCAGAGAATCTGAAACAATCTCTGTGCATAAGGGTCAAGGCCGGAAAACCATACTGGATGCCTGTGATCTTCGGGCCCTTAGACGGCACTGCATCACATATAGGAATGCTACTGTAATGGAAATCACAACATGGGCTCAGGAATACTTCCAGAAAACATTGTCGGTGAACACAATCCACCGTGCCATTTGCTGTTGCGGGCTAAAACTCTATAGGTCAAAAAAGAAGGCATATCTAAACATGATCCAGACGCGCAAGCGATTTCTCTGGGCCAAGGCTCATTTAAAATGGACTGTGGCAAAGTGGAAAACTGTTCTGTGGTCAGACGAATCAAAATTTGAAGTTCTTTTTGGAAAACTGTGACGCCATGTCATCCGGACTAAAGAGGACAAGGACAACCCAAGTTGTTATCAGCACTCAGTTCAGAAGCCTGCATCTCTGATGGTATGGGGTTGCATGAGTACGTGTGGCATGGGCAGCTTACACATCTGGAAAGGCACCATCAATGCTGAAAGGTATATCAGGTATAGAAGTTCTAGAACAACTCCCATCCAGACGTCGTCTCTTTCAGGGAAGACCTTGCATTTTCCAACATGACAATGCCAGACCACATACTGCATCAATTACAACATCATGGCTGCGTAGAAGAAGGATCCGGGTACTGAAATGGCCAGCCTGCACTCCAGATATTTCACCCATAGAAAACATTTGGTGCATCATAAAGAGGAAGATGTGACAAAGAAGACCTAAGACAGCTGAGCAACTAGAAGCCTGTATTAGACAAAAATGGGACAACATTCCTATTCCTAAACTTGAGCAACTTGTCTCCTCAGTCCCCAGACGTTTGCAGACTGTTATAAAAAGAAGAGGGGATGCCACACAGTGGTAAACATGGCCTTGTCCCAACTTTTTTGAGATGTGTTGATGCCATGAAATTTAAAATCAACTTATTTTTCCCTTAAAATGATACATTTTCTCAGTTTAAACATTTGATATGTCATCTATGTTGCATTCTGAATAAAATGTTGAAATTTGAAACTTCCACATAATTGCATTCTGTTTTTATTCACAATTTGTACAGTGTCCCAACTTGTTTTGGAATCGGGTTTGTATGTGCTTTTATATTGTACTCTTGTTACTTTGTCTTCATGGATTACCTTTCTGATGTTTTTGTCCTTTTTCAAGACTGACAGCCTGCACTGCAATTTTTTGCCAACATCCTGCTAATACAGTATTTCCTTTGATGTTACATGGAAGAAGGAACACGAGGTTGAGTAAATGATGACTTTTTATTTTGTATAAAATGTCACTTGAATTTCACATGCTATTTTGGTGAATCTCTTTGCAAAAAAAAAGTTCAAATTGTACTTAGGAGTGAAAATCAAAGATTAAAAAAAATGACCTCAGAGCTGCCCTAAGAACAAATGAAAGTACAGTGTGAAACAAAATGAAATTAATCAGACTCAAGGTGGCTCACTAGATGGCAGTGTGTGGCAACACTTTCCATGCAGGAGTATCCCAGTAACCATTTGCATATTTTGTATTAAGTGTTCCTGAACCCCCCCAAAAAAGAGAAGTCTTTAAGTCTGTTTTCTTTTTTAACGGGAAGATTGGGAAACATGTTTTTTGTTTGTTTTCTTGAACAACAGCACAGTCGTCAAATTACTGTTTCTAATTAAGATTCCTGAGGTGAGAGAAAAAGATTTATTTTTTGTTCCCCTGCATGCTAACCCAATTACAACAAATGCCGTATCAGCGCAAAAGTACGTTGTCTTTGTATCGAGTAATGGAGAGTAACACTGCACAGAAGTCCAGAGGTTGTCTTTTTCTCATAGTGGACTAGCTAAACTGTTTTATTTTATCAGGAAGCATGTATAAAACAGAACATCTGAAAACAAGTTTTATAATTGTTTTGTTTATGCATTTTATGAAGTCAAAGACCTCTTCCCGGGCTATATTTTAAGTAAGTGTTTAAAATCAAACCTGTGTATTTACTTGTGAGTGCAATGAAGAATAGCAATAATTTCCAGATGCTATTATTGGGTAGGCCTGATTTTATCTCAGACAGTCTCCTCTTGTCAGATCCAGCAGTCCCGCAGAAGACATAAGTTTGCAGTTTCACTAGCCTGTTTCAATTACCCACCAAATGTGGAAGACGAGTTTAATGGTCTTTTACATGGAAAATCAGCTACAGCTTAAACTTTTCCATGGTGAAAGCAGAGGCAAGAGCTTGACCTGTTAAACTCAATACTCATTCTTTCCTCTCTCTCTCAGACACAGACTGCAATGCCAGTCATTTGCCAGTCACAAAAATAAGGTAAATCTGAAAAAAAAAAAAAAAAAAAATGGAGTCAATGCAGTATTTGAGGACCAAGGAAGATGTACAAGGCTAAAGTAGTCCTGAATACACAGAGGCAGAACTTTTCCTTTATGTCGCTGTGCTGTCATCATACTGCCCCCCAGTTACAGAAATGCCTCATTGTGATGGGACAGATTGTTCATGAATATTGAATCGATCCTTTTGGCTTTTATAAATTAGAAATCGTTCTTGCCACACTCATGTGAGCGCCTTGTTGGATCACTTGGAGGGATAGCGCTGCAAAATGGCATTCGGGACTCTGCCATGTCGGGGCAGGGAAGACAAACAGGCGGTGTGTTTGAGAAAATTGGATACACATTTAAAGTTTAAACACCGTGTGACGTCCATAGTTAACATCTCATGTGACTCCCAGAATGAGAGTTATGCTTCTGTGTTTAGTTTGGATTTAATTTAGATGTCAGTACGTGTTGGGCTAAATGAAGAGAGTTACTGGATCATGGTTTGTGGCTTTATATCTTTGAACATGTGAGTTACAATCTTCATGAATTGGTGTCATGCCAGATGGATATACTTTCAGGACAGAGAAAAAAAATAGAAAATAACAAGTTTGATTATTTATTCATTTCAAATGTCTGGCCAAAGTGACAGATTTGAGTACACTAATGATTCCGTCCAATCTTTAAAGAAATATATATATATATATATATATATAAATAATCTGGTTGCATTAGTGTTCTTGGAGCTCAGTCGTCGCATACATTTCTGGATGGTTTTAAAAACACTTGCATGAGAGATAAGGTTACCTCATGCTCATAAATAGAGGTGACTGCTCTGCACGCTCTCACAGATAAGACCAATTTATCCACAGATTTATCCAAATGTCGTTGGTTTCTTGCCTTTTTAAGAGTAATGGCAGTGGTGGTGTGTAATATCAGAAATGTGTTATTAATATAATCCATGGCAGAGCACAGTCTTATGAAAAATGTTAGGATACAGTCAGAGCTTATCTATGTTTGCTGGCAGTTTGGCCTTGGAGCTACAATATAATGCTGTTTTTCCACTGAACATATGTGCTTTGTTAAGAGACCTGAGCTGAAGGCAGGATATTATATTATATTTATATTATACCATGGTCTGTCTGAAAACTCGATTCTGATGGTCTGGAAGGTGTGCAATAAAACTGTTCTGTATTAATTATTTCTGCATGAACAAAAACATTCAGGAGCACAGAAACTTGTCAGCGCTGCCCCGTGCTTTTTATTAATAATTTAACTGCAAAATCGCTACATTATATTACTCTGCGAAGAGGTTGTAATGTCGCTGTTTTTGAAGTAATTAAAATCACAGCTTCATTGCTAGTAGGGAGACGCTGCACAGATGTGATTCAATCAAATAAATGTTACCTTATACTACTTTATCTCTATGATTTAAAGTGGGCAGAGTGCTAAAACTAACCAGTAATAAACTAACTAACCAAAATAATCATCATTTTAACCCCCTCAATCAAATTTAGTGCTGCAAGCATAAATTACATCTTTAGGTTCTTTGCTTCCACGTCGTGCCTTAAAATCGTTTAACGCACAGCTAGCCATGGATTATACCATAGTCTGTCTGAATACTTTATTCTGATTGGCTGGAAGGTGTGCAATGAAATAACACTCATTTTACATTTTTAAATTTCTCCAGGAAAGTAATAATAATAATAATATAAAAATAAAAAAAAAATAAATAAAAAAAAAATCCAAAATGAGTTGAATACATGAAGTTGAATACCTTTTTCTTTTTTTTTTCTTTTTTTTTAAATGTTTGAGTGTAATAGTGACATTTTGATGGTATGAGGGTCAGTTTCTAGAGTGATGTGAGTTGCACACATCATCTTCTTTTTTTTCTTTTTTTTTTTTTTTTTTTTTTTTTTAAGGGCTCCCTGTGTTACTTTGCCTTTGAGCTTCATTTCTTTCTTCCTTGGCAAGCTTAGAGGTTCCCACCAAATTCCTCGGACCTAAAACCATTCGTTCTTCTCCCTAAAGGCAGTTTCATGAGCATGAGAAAAAATATCTCAAACTTCTGATGAGAAGTCATTTTCACATTAATATGCTTTCAATAGTTTGACAAGACTCTCAAAACAGACTTGCGTCTGTCCTCTAATTCAATGTCTAATTCCATGTGTGATATAGAATGTCTTAAACAAAAAGACATTTGTATAGTAAATTATTAAGTCCATGCTTGTTTTGGCCAGGATATGTTTATATTCAGCCTAGAACATTGTGTTGCAATGGAATTTAATTAATACACATTTGTAACTGTTAGAGCATATAACTTTGCATTAAATCATGGAATCATGTTTGAAGCCAGGCCAACAATTTATCTACTGTGCTTATAAGCATCATCTTCATTATATAATTCTTTATTTACTTACAAAAACCCACACAAGCAAATAGTAATAATAAAAAATAAAATAAAAAAAAAAACATTTATTTTTTTCCAAACCAATATCAGACTGATATAAACAGTAACTTACATTGTAGACACATAATAGTTTAAGCTCCACAGTTTACATCAAGGCTTCTAGTATGCCCCGTTCACATCCTCTGGGTTGACACTGATGACCCAGAGGGGCCGTGTTGCCTTGTGGGTCAAAGTGCATTGCAAATCACTCCCATACTGGAGCTTCTTCCCAGACCAAAAACAGACAGCTGTCACAAGGCACCTATCTTTTAACACTGAAACCTCAATACATTTGGACTGGAGATAAGACAACATTGCTTTAAGTGGTAGAATCGATAGTGTGGTCCAATACTCTTAAAAATAACTAGCAGCTAATCTAAAAATTGGACCAATGCTATTACAGTCTATGAGAAAAAATTTTTATGTTTTAACTAGTCGGTCATTATGTAAAATAATCTATAGTTGATTCACTGTACTGCATAGCATATAGGGTAAACAGATGTTCTGTTGTTATAGTGCTATAATAAGTTTAAATTCATATATAACTGTGCAACATTCCTCACTAAGTGGTGGTAAAGTTCAGTACATGTGTAACATAAGGATAATCCGTGACATCAATTTCCACTACAAACATAACCTTTTTTCTTTTCTTTTTTTTTTTTCTTTCTGTCATGCACAAATATTTTCCTCAACACTTAGCACATCAAATTAACAAGACCCATGTAGATCTCTGTCAGAATGTGTACAATGTCATTCATATTAGTTTCAAATGATATCAAGAAGACAATAGATTTCTTAAAATTTCTTACACACTATACTGTTAAAAAATTTGGGGTTGGTAAGATTTAATAATGTCTTTGAAAGAGGTCTCTTCGGCTCACCAAGGTTGCAATTATTTGATCAAAAAACAGTAAAACCGTATAATATTGTGAAATATTATTACAATTTGTAATAACTGTTTTCTATTTTAATATATTTAAAAAAAAATAATAATTTATTCCTGTAATGGCATGAATTTTCAGCATCGTTTCTCCAGTCAGTGTCACACGATCCTTCATAAATCATTCTAATATGCTGATTTGGTGCTCAAGAAACATTTGTTGTTATTATTATCAATGTTGAAAACAGTTGTGTTGCTTTTTGTGCTTTGATATGATTTTTGTCAGGATTGTTTGATGAACAGAAAGTTCAATTGCATGTATTTGAAATGGAAATATTTTGTAACTCGAATGTCTTAGCTTTTGCATCCTTGCTGATTAAAAGTAAAAAAATCTTACTGACCCCAAACATTTGATTGATATCAAATGACGAGATAAAAGAAAAGAAATTCTATAACGAGATAAAATAAAACAAATATTCCAACTTAAAATACAGATGATATACAAATACTGAGGCCATTAAATATTAACAATATTAAAGTAATGTATACGAGGTTAATAGCATGTATGAGTTCTCTTCACAGAAAATTCACAGTGTCATAATAAAGCAAAGATATGTTTGTATCTCTTGGGCGTTTTTGTTTTGATTACACAAAGGCCCCTTTTCCCGCGCCCTTATGCTCATTTTTTTTTTTTTTTCTTTTACACTATAACCCAGCATTTGTTGCAGTTGGATTCATTCCTAGAAATTACTCTTAAATCCCACCAAGGTCAAAGTTTCATTTGCCTTCTCTTTGCTGGAACACAATCCAGCTGGTATTTCGCATGTACTGTATGATGTTCATGTTTTGTTTTCTTTTTTCCCTCCATATTATTTAATTCTGAGCTTACATATTCATCTAACACCTTTCAAGCATATACACATGAAACTTAATTTGGCATTCAAACACAAAGGCTTCAGTATCTTCCTACTCCACTAAATAAACAAGAAGTGACGTCCAGCGCACAATATGATTCACTTAACAACTAAATAAACTTTGAGGCAGGAGGCAACCTGAAAGTTCCTGTTTTACAACCTAGCTTCCATAACTGCATTCAATGTGCTAACAATAACAACCGGACACTGAATTTGAGGGGTAGGCAGCCTCCTAGGCGGCATGCTGGGAGTTTCTTTGGCAAAGCTCATAGGAAGGAACACAGAAAACACAGATTGACCCTCACCGCTTCACTCGTCCTTTCTGCAACTTCCTTTCACATCAGACAGTGATGATCCAGAGCATGTTCATAGTGCAGTGTCTATGTAAGGAAAACATGTCAAGCTCCTGATGAGGGTTAATTTGTAGCTGTTAGGTTCAGCTGCATCCTGTTGCTGTTGGTCTTCACTCCCACCTCTTCTCACACAGCAAAACAACACTCTGAATGTCTGGGAACAGCTGCTGTAGGTCTACGGGAGACTTTAAATATATCTGGTCCATTGTCTGGTTTGAAGCTATATATAAAAACTGCCTGATAATGTGCCGAGCACAAGGCCTTTAGTTTCATATGAATGGTTACAATGTTTTCCACCTCAAAGTTTGACACTGATGATGTCCGCTTTTCTAATGCATGTAGCAGCTCTCAGTCGCTGTATTTGCGAAGGCTTCTGTCGGTATTGAGGTTGCCAGGCTCTTGGTTTTTGCACTGAATGCTAGTGCCATTCATGGGGCCTGAGCTGGACACCTGGTTCTTGGTATAACACCAACAGCACAAGCAGGACTGAAATGGTGATAAAGAAAAAAGAAAAATCATTTGATAGTTGCAATGTAGGCTCTTTGGAAAAACATGCTGCTGCTTAAGATTTTTGCAAAACTTAAAAAATATACGTACAATTCACTGCAGTTAAACACCAACAACATTTCACATTTCACATTAATTCATTATGATTACTGGGGCAGATTATATATAATTCCCCAAAACACACCATAGTCCATGACTTGCAAAGTAATACATTTTTACTTTTGCATCACAACCATCTCCATATACAGTATATGGGTTTTCTGACATAGTAAACTTGCATACACATGTGATTTGGAGTGCTCAGGTACAAGTCCAGTAAAAAATGTGTCACGACACTCGATAGAAGGAGATCGAAGGAGATAGAACCTTTTAGCGGCACTCACTGAAAATTTCCTTTTTGAACTGCCATGATACATACAACATCCAAGATTACAAAATGTTGCCAGTTCATCTGTTTCGGAGACAATTGAATGTGCTTTTAGCACCATTTACTGGACTGGATTTCAATTTGAAAGAGCAGTGAAATGTGCAAGAACCGATGTTATATTATTTTGCACGTAACACTTAAAGGGTTAGTTCACCCAAAAATGAAAATTATGTCATTAATGACTCACCCTCATGTCGTTCCAAATCCGTAAGACCTCCGTTCATCTTCGGAACACAGTTTAAGATATTTTAGATTTAGTCCGAGAGCTTTCTGTCCCTCCATTGAAAATGTATGTGCAGTAGACTGTCCATGTCCATAAAGGTAATAAAAATGTCATCAAAGTTGTCCATGTGACATCAGTGGGTTAGTTAGAAGTTTTTGAAGCATCTAAAATACATTTTGGTCCAAAAATAACAAAAACTACGACTTTATTCAGCATTGTCTTCTCTTCCGGGTCTGTTGTTCATCCGGGTTCACGACTCGGGTTCAATGTACCGCAGCGCACTGCTGACGTAAGACGCTGCTGACGTGTTATCTGATGCGCCAGAGTTTTGTTTACAGTCTGAGGGAGACGCACGCTGTATTCAAGCTATTCTACATTGTTTGTATTTTGGTATTGCTATATTTTTTAAAATGGTGCGTAAGTGTGCATGTCGCGGATGTCCTAATCGCCAAAAACAACGACGTAAAAGTGCATTACCAACGCCGACAGATGAAAGGATTCAATGGAATCAATTCAGTGGAATCAATTCAATGGAATCAATTCAACGGAATGGATTCCGGAAGAGAAGACAATGCTGAATAAAGTCGCATTTTTTATTATTTTTGGACCAAAATCTATATAAGATGCTTCAAAAACTTCTAACTAACCCACTGATGTCACATGGACTACTTTGATGATGTTTTTATTACCTTTATGGACATGGACAGTGCACCGTACATACATTTTCAATGAAGGGACAGAAAGCTCTCGGACTAAATCTAAAATATCTTAAACTGTGTTCTGAAGATGAACGGAGGTCTTACGGGTTTGGAACGACATGAGGGTGAGTCATTAATGACATCATTTTCATTTTTGGGTGAACCAACCCTTTAATAACAACATTAGTTAACATGAACTAATAATGAAGTGCACTTATACTGCATTTATTGATCTTTGTTAATGTTAATTTCAACATTTACTAATACATTATTAAAATCTTGTTAACATTAGTTAATGCACTGTGAACTAACATGAACAAACAATGAACAACTATATTAACTAATGTTTAACTAATGAACATTATTGTACAGTGTTACCATTTTGCCGAAATGTTACCACTCGGGGCAAGTGGCAACATCCTAGTAGTAGTGATTATTTGTATTGTATTTGAGGTGAATAAGTTTAAATGAATCAGTATTTCTTATCTGCAGCACTAAGTTTGGCCCATAGTAAATCAACTTAGAATATTGCTTTTGGACCCACACCATCTCTTGCACAGATCATCTGTTTGCTTGTATTTAGGGCCATGAACTTTGGTTGGCCAACTGTGTTGTGTCTCACAAACACTTCAGATGCATTGTATCTTTGGGATCATCCTCATTACTGAAAAGAGGCCCACTTTGGATCTGACATCAATGTCTGTAAACTACACTTAGTATGATGACAACCAGGAACAGGCATGGCTTATCTCTTTCTGAGAATGACTCACAGGACCTTAAACATTTGTCTCCATAAATCAAGCACAATTTGCTGAGAGAATGTTCTGTGGCCGCTGATTATGCAAAGTTGTGAGGAAACGTATCCATTCACTCATTCTATAGGAGTCTGTTTGTAATGGCAAGTTAATGAAGGAATCAGACACTTTTAAACTCACCTTAAAGCAATTCTTGAATTTCTTGCTGACAAAGTAGAGGATGATGGGGTTGATGCAAGAGTTCACAGTGGCCAAGTTGATGCCGAAATAATCCATGATCAACAGGAAGCTGAAAGTTTGGACACTCATTTAGTTTTGTTGTGTATTTGTTGTGTTGAAGTTTACATACCACTTGCAGAATCTACAAGATGTTTGTCATTTTTTTAGTAAGATGAATAGATTATAAAGATTGTTTTGTTCAGAATTTTCACATCCTTGATACTTAATATCCTGCTGCTACCTCAAGCATCAATGGCGTTTTTTTTTTTTTTTTTTTTTTTTTTTTTTGTGATTGTTTAGATTTTCCACATCTTTTGACCATTTAAACTCCAGTGCTCAGTGTAAATGAGTACACCCCCTTTGAAAAGTAACATTTTAAACAATATCTCAACGAACACAAATATAATTTCCAAAATGTTGACAAAACTAAGTTTAATATAACATCTGTTTAACTTGTAAAATGAAAGTAAGGTTAATAATATAACTTAGATTACACATTTTTCAGTTTTACTCAAATTAGGGTGATGCAAAAATGAGTACACCCCACAACAAAAACTACTACATCTAGTACTTTGTATGGCCTCCATGATTTTTAATGACAGCACCAAGTCTTCTAGGCTTGGAATGAACAAGTTGGCAACATTTTGCAACATCTATCTTTTTTCCATTCTTCAAGAATGACCTCTTTCAGAGACTGGATGCTGGATGGAGAGTGATGCTCAACTTGTCTCTTCAGAATTCCCCATAGGTGTTCGATTGGGTTCAGATCAGGAGCCACTGAATCACCTTCACCCTGTTCTTCTTCAGAAATCCAACAGTGGCCTTAGATGTGTGTTTAGGATCAGTGTCATGTTGGAAAAGTGCACGACGACCAAGGGCATGGAGTGATGGTAGCATCTTCTCTTTCAATATAGAGCAGTACATCTGTGAATTCATGATGCCATCAATGAAATGCAGCTCCCCGACACCAGCAGCACTCATGCAGCCCCACATAAGGACACTGCCACCACCATGTTTCACTGTAGGCACATGCACTTTTCTTTGTCTTCTTCACCTTTGCGACGCCATACTGTTTTGAAGCCATCAGTTCCAAGAACATTTATGTTGGTCTCATCACTCCAGAGTATAGAGTCCCAGAAGTCTTCATCTTTGTCAGCATGGGCCCTGGCAAACTCTAGGTGGGCTTTTTTGTGCCTGGGCTTTAGGAGAGGCTTCTTTCATGTGTACGCCATACACCCCAGTTTGGCTTTCTACTTCTTTAGATAACTGCAGTGAACTTGCATGTCGATTTTCTTCAAAACTTCTAATCAGAAGACGCTCCTGTTGAGGTGTTAACTTCCGTGGATGACCTGGACGTCTCTGTAAGATGGTTGCAGTTCTATCTTTTTTGATTTTTTTTTTTTTCTTTTCCTACAGTATTCTGACTGATAAGTAAAGCTTTGCTGATCTTCTTGTAGCCTTCACCTTTGTGGTGTAAATAAATTATTTTCTTTCTCAGGTCTTGTGACATTTGTCTTCCATGTGGTGCCATTGCTGACAGCATGAAATAGGAAGGGGTTTTAACACCCTTTTATAGTCAACTGTCTGCTGGACACCTTTGTAATGAATAATTAGACTCACCTGTGGTTGAATTCTTGTTAAATTAGACATTTGTAGTTTAAAACTTAGCTTTGCTCCAGAGACTTTCAGTGGGGTGTACTCATTTTTGCATCCTCCTAATTTGAGTAAAACTGAAAAATGTGTAATCTAAGTTATATTATTAACCTTATTTATAAAATATATCACACTAGACATATTATACTATAGTCACACACACAAAAAAAAATACTTTTAAAGATTTTATTAATTTGCATGACTTGTTTTAAAATGATTGTTTTAAAAATCCCTGATATTTTCAGGTTTTCCATTATTGTGGGAACCCTGATAATTCCCTGGTATGTCCTGAAAAGAAATTCCTTAAGGTTTCCCATCATGCTCTATGTTTGAGGTTTTTCAGCAGTGGCTATATGATGTCTTCATTGGCCAACTAAGGGACAGTTATCACTATTTATGAGTAACTATAAATAACCATTTGAGTATTCCTGTTAACTCTAAACATTACAATTTGTGTAAATTAATTTATTATTTTGTCTTGTGGAATATACTGAAATACTGTTTTGATGCAGTCATTTTAACGGCAGTACTAAAATCGTATTTTTAAGATTTTATCTCCTTTTTTTTTTAATTTTGAAAAGCTGCAAATCTTACAGCTTCTGCAAGGGGCATGTAAGCATATGAGCACAACTGCATAAACACTTTAGAGTACAAACTATAACTTTTACGTCAAGTAAAAAAATACCATTTGCACAAGCAGTACAAGTATGTAGGGTATAAAATAAATCAGTCCACTGTTAAGACCCAAAATTGGCGAAGGCTCACTCACTTGAGTAGGTCACAACGTCTTTCATCATTTGGAACATAAACCATTTTCTTCAACAGTCTACTGAGATGCAGGGGAAACCAGCAAAGAGCAAAGATCAGCACTAAACAGAAGACTGCTTTAGCCACTTCACGCCGCTGCAGAACATAAACAAGCCATTAGAATCGCTATACGTTCAGTATTATATTATCAGAGACTTCACCCAGAATATTGCATACATAACAGGCTAAACAAAACATTATAATATCATCTAATTCAATTATGGGCAACTTCGGTCCTGGAAGGCCACTGTCCTGCAGAGTTTAGCTCCAACTCTAATCAAATACATCTGAAAAAAGCTAATCCAGGTCTTTAGGATTAATAGACAGATACAGGCAGGTGAGTTTTAATCAGAGTTAGAGCTTAACTCTGCAGGACAGTGGCACTTCGAAGTTGTCTATCCCTGATCTAATTGTTTATTAAGACAATAAGACACAAAATGCAATCTAAATGCAAAAACTTTTTTTACTACTGTGCAGAAATACTCTTTAAATTTGAATGTTAATGATCTGGATTATGGCCATTAATATTAAGGACTTTTTCTTACCTGTTTAAGGTGTTCACTGAGGACAATCCGAAGGCTTCCTTTTCTACGGTTGAGCATTTCACATGTCATGAGGGTGTAGAAAACAGCTGTGCAGGCCAGAGGCACGCAGAAGTAAAAGCCAAATAACCACCAGTCTTTCAAATTTACATAGAACTGAAAGCAGATGAAACACATGCACATTATCCATTATGTGTACAGTAAAAAAAAAAAAAAAAGGTTACTGTGTCATGCAGTGTTTACAGCCACTGAGAGATAATTTAGATAATTGAGAGATAAGTTGTCACAGCAATTACTTTGTATTTTTCACCATTTTCCATGACACTTGTGTTTTTATCAGTCTATAAACTCTCTCAGTTAATTATTTTAATTGTGAGCTTAAACATTTGATGTTTAGAAGCCGAAAGAGCAACAGACCAGTGAGAAAAAAGAAGGAAGTCATTCTAGCTAAGTATGTTATAGACTAAATTTGGGGTCAATAAGATTTTTTTCTCCCTCTTTTAATTATTTGTTACAAATATAAGTCTATTTCAAATAAATGCTGTTTATTTGAAATTTCTATTCTTAAAAAAATCCTGAAAAAAAACTATCATGGTTCCCATTAAATATGCACAGCTGTTATCTGTTGTGATGATAGTAACAAGAAATGTTTCTTGAGAACAAAAATCAGCATATTAAAATGATTTCTGAAGGATCATGTGACACTGAGGACTGAAGTAATGGTTGCAGAAAATGCAACTTTGTCATCACAGGAATTAATTACATTTTAAAATATTAAAATATAATTTTTGTGTGTGTGTGTGTTTGCTCGTCGTTTACTTAGCAGAAGCTAAGCAAAGGAAGCAACTTAAATTAACATTTATTTAATGATTTACTTATTTGTTGTCGTGCAATAAACAGGAAAAGCATTTTGCGTCGCATCCTGATCACCCTACTGGGTTTATTTTACGATAATGATCAGCTGACCTTACATTATCTCTAGGTCTCTATAGCATGACTGTTAAACATATAAAACAGTACTCAAAGTGAAAACAACACAGTGTTAATTTAATTTTTATAATTTAATTTGTGCTGTATTAAGTTGTCTCATCTGAATAGTCTGTTGTTTCTGAGATTAATGGCAGGGTTCATATGAGAGAATGAACTCTGTTTCTCATCCACACATATGGCTCTGCTTGAGAGAGATACATCAGCTTGTAATTGTACTCATGGTCTGCTATCAATTTACTTCTTTGGACCAAACAAAAAAGAAGAAATCTTGCAGATATCGTGCATGAGGAAACTGAAGAAAACTCAAAGGTTTTACTCTTATCCCCTGCATTGTCTGTGATTTACACAAAATGTTGCTTTCAGGATCAAAGTTTGTAAAAGATCACAGAAACCGTGCATAGCATCCTGCTTGAGGTCAACCGGACAGGATGCACTGTTTATTACAAAGTGTTTGAGTGTTTATGTGAGCGAAGGGAAAAGACGTCGGCATGACATCCATTCGATTAAAGCGTACCGTCATGAAGTTACTTTCAGGCTTGAGCATGCAAGTGCGGATGGTTTGGTTATTGTAGGTGAAGGTGATCATGTTGAAGACCACCGCCTCTGGTACAGCCAAGATAATAGACAGGACCCAGATGGTGAAGATCTCAATGGCAGTAAAGAGGGGAATGCCGACCCCCTGCACTCTGCTCCAGGAGGCTACAGCCCTGTACCTGAGCCACAAAAACAAAACTCTCAGAAAATTGCTCAACTGTTCTAACATTTCACAACAGAGACACATCATTAGCTACGTTTTCCTCCAAAGTTGTGAATTTAACTTATGCTCAAAAGTGGAATATCTCATAAAACAATTGAGCACCATTTCCGTCCCAAGTATTTAAGAGAACAAAATTGTCGCTTCCTGGTAAATTGGCTTAAAATATCTGTATAATAAAAATGGAAGTTGCTGCACTCGGTAAAGCCATGTGGTTCTATTTTTTTGTACATTATGAGAGTGTGCAGGCAAAATGCAATGGACGCTGTCATGTTATCTTGCGTTCGGAGTCGGATGCCTGATGTTTGGGAACTCAATCATGTGAGACAGTTCTGGGACATAATTACCAAACAATTTGATGACAGAGTTTTCTGGCATTTCAGAATGGCCAAACAAACATTTAAGATGCTGTGCAATGAAAATAGTCCGCTGGTTAGTCCAGTAATCCAGTCACTTCCTCTACTGAGTCAAAGTCACATGAGTTTTTGTTGTTGTTGTTGCACCTCGAGGGATTTATTCGGTAAATGTGTTTCCATTGTAGTTTATGTACAGTACAGTCCAAAAGTTTGGAACCACTAAGATTTTTAATGTTTTTAAAAGAAGTTTCGTCTGCTCACCAAGGCTACATTTATTTAATTAAAAATACAGTAAAAAACAGTAATATTGTGAAATATTATTACAATTTAAAATAACTGTGTACTATTTAAATATATTTGACAAAGTAATTTATTCCTGTGATGCAAAGCTGAATTTTCAGCATCGTTACTCCAGTCTTCAGTGTCACATGATCCTTCAGAAATCATTCTAATATGCTGATTTGCTGCTCAATAAACATTTATGATTATTTTCAATGTTGAAAACAGTTGTGTACTTTTTTTTTCAGGATTCCTTGATGAATAGAAAGTTCAAAAGAACAGCATTTATCTGAAATACAAAGCTTCTGTAGCATTATACACTACCGTTCAAAAGTTTGGGGTCAGTAAGAATTTTTATTTTTATATTTTGAAAATAAATTAAAGAAATGAATACTTTTATTCAGCAAGGATGCATTAAATCAATCCAAAGTGGCAGTAAAGACATTTATAATGTTACAAAAGATTAGATTTCAGATAAACACTGTTCTTTTGAACTTTCTATTCATCAAATAATCCTGAAAAAAATATTGCACACAAATATGTTGTACAATTGTACACATTAAATGTTTCTTGAGCAGCAGATCAGCATATTAGAATGATTTCTGAAGGATCATGTGACACTGAAGACTGGAGTAATGATGCTGAAAATTCAGCTTTGCCATCACAGGAATAAATTACTTTGTGAAATATATTCAAATAGAAAACAGTTATTTTAAATTGTAATAATATTTCACAATATTACCGTTTTTACTGTATTTTTAATTAAATAAATGTAGCCTTGGTGAGCAGACGAAACTTATTTTAAAAACATTAAAAATCTTAGTGGTTCCAAACTTTTGGACTGTACTGTACATCTTCTCATTAAATAAAATAAAATGCTGCTTTTTTTTTATTTCCATCCTGTGAAATGCCAAATTCTGCGTAAAATATGTGGATGGAAACAGCTATTGAAGCTCCACTTTATGTGAACTAAACATCTCTGTGAATGACCTCAGAGATGAAGTAGTTTGATCTTTTTTTTTACAGCAACACCTGCAAAGCTTGACTGATCAGATTGCTATCATGTGGGAAAGCTTCTGTGAAAATATTGCTGTGCAGCTGTGCCAGCTACTGGTTTATAGCTACAGTATCCAAGATTAATGAAAAGATTGCTTTGCATTGTAATATGCATATTACTAAAATGCTCACAGATATACTTCAGCTGTTTGTTTGGATAAAGTCACTGGTTTGCCTGGCTGCTTGTTTCCCTTTGCTCAAAGTCATGTTTGCTTGTTTGTTTCATTAATATCTTTTCTCTTGTGGTTGTTTCTGTAAAACGGTGCATCAAGATTTTATATGTAACTATATATTTTTTTTATGACCCATTTGAATATTCCTGTTTAACAACAATGGGACATTTATATTTCACTAAGTAGAGATGTATCCACTTTGCCAACACGCAGACGGATGAGAAAGACACGATATGTAAGCTCACGCAACATGGGGATCACGAATCGGACGAGATGTGCTAAACATTTCCTCTGCATGATTCAGAAACTAATTGAAAGCGGCTGTGCTGTTGTGAAATTAAGGCCAGCCTCTTGATTCAAGTGAAAAATTGAGACTAGATATTTGTGGCTCAGATTCAATCTTATGGTTCTGAATGTCAATGAAACAACTTTCACATGGGAAAAATTGCTTTTGTTTAATATAAAGTCTTTTTAATTAATATATCTGTAGGAGCTCAAATTCTTGAGGTTGTTTGTGAAAAGATAGTTTTAACTTTGTTTTCTTTTAGAGATTTTTCTTATACAGTATCTTAACAAGTTGGCCAAAAGACAACATTTTAGTTTAGTTTTATTGTATAATCCTATGACAAGATAATAGATATGTATCCTTCTTTATGGTAGCAATTAAACTGAGGTGGGCAGGTGGCTTCTGCCTCCTGATGAGGAAAATACTTTTTAATGAGAGGTGCCCATTAGAGCTGACCTTATAAACTGGAGGAAGTGCCCTGATTCAGAAGAACTTGACAAGCTCACGTCCCGCCTTTTCCCCTAAACCACATTGGCAAATGCACTAATGTTTCCTGAGAAAGTTTTCATTGGAACCACCCTGATCAAGATGATACGGGAAATACAACTTGTTCTCATTTCATACAAAATACTTGAGTATTTTGGTAAGAGATATCAGGTTTGACTCATAACTGTAAGAAAAAAAAAAGATGGATAAATTGAAAAGAAAGAAATTAAGAAGAAATGAATTTGACAAATGACCTGTATGTAATTTGAGCTTCTACAGTCAAAATAATTACAAATGAATTTTCTAAACAACTACAAAATATACAGATAGACACCAGTGTTCAATGAAATAAATGTCTTTAGAATCGGATTGTAAGCTCGTATTGTTGTTTTAGATGATAAAGACAACATAATGCATTTCGTGTCAGAATAAAAATGAATGTAATTGCAGATGGATTCCACATTGCTTAGTTCTTATGAGAAAAAAAAAAATTGTAGAGTCTGAAAAGTTAGGTAATGCTAGGGAGATTCATTCAGGTTTGAAGATGTACAATAAGCATACAGTGAGACAAGTATTGTTTTTTTATTATTATTATTTCTGTATTACAATATAACTTGTTAAGAGGAGGAGTGAAAGATATTAATGTACCTAGCCGTAAAACTATAAACCCAGTTTATGACCTTTGTCTCTCCCTAAACCTAAGACCTCAGCAGTGAAATCTTAACCTTGAACCTCACGGAGGCCTGAAGTATAATGGTCAAATTAAAGAAAAGTTTGTGGGCAAAAGGCGTTAGCTTTTTTATTAGATGATTTCAAGTTTTTGAAATGAGCTTTAGAACATCTAGGCAAAATTTCAACAATATTTCAAAATGATTTACCTGTCCACACTCAAAGCACACAGATTGAGTACTGTAATCCCAACAGATGCTTTCTGGAGGAATGGCACCAGTTTGCACAGGAAGAGTCCAAATGCGCTGTCATCAAATGGCCATTTTGTGACAAGCAGCTGCAAGAAAAATAGAATATGACCCACAAGCTCTAGAAGACATTGCATTGAGATGAATGAAATACGGATAATTGATCAACATGTTCTTTTTTATTTTAAGCACTTGTGTCTGTACATTTATTTATAAAGTAGAAATGAAATAGAGATGTTTAACCATAATTGAGGCAGTCTGCATTTCTGGAATTTGCTGGTTTCTGAAACAGTTTTACTTAAATAAGTAACAGATTTTTTCTTTTTTCTTTTTTTTTCTTTTTTTTCTTTGACTCTCTGTTCCCGTCTTTGGCCTTAAGGGCACACATCTTGTCTTGATGAAATTGCTTTAGAGCAGTTTCAATGGCTACTTTATATCGACCCAGGCACTTCTTTGGTCGTTGTGTATTTTTGCTAGTCTTCACCTTGGAAGACTCCAGTAGTGTTGAAAACAAAATCCTCATGTCTTCCTTTTTTGAAGTGCTCTCTTTTTTTAAATGAAGATTTATGTCAGAAAAGTTTTTTTTTTTTTTTTTTTTTTTTTTTTTTTTTGGTTTGGACTCCTGCAAAGTCTCATCATTCAAGTGGCCTTGACAAGGTACACTGAAATGGTGTTGTCTTTTGTTAAACAGGAAAAGTATGTGGATTCTGCTGAGGTTTAGAAAGGAAACTTCTCATGGGTGTATCCTGGCCCTGTTTGTATGAGGAGTGCAGAGTTTAATCAGTGGCACAGCTGGAGAAGTGTATATTGGGAGTCAGTGTCTGGAGTGCACATAAGTCTGTGCGTCACAAAATAAGACATGCTAACTGCCGCACTTCCGTTTGTTTTTGTTTTTTTTGTTTTTTTTTACATGAGCTTTCAATGTTAAATGAACACCTTCCATCCTAAATAGAGAAACTCTCTGGATCTCCACCCAATATCCTGTTGAAAAGTCCCTCAAAATTAAATTTGTAAAAGATAATAGCTGACTTTATAAATGCTGAAAATTGGAAGACAAACATTCTGTGCTAATCTGGTTTGCACATTGCTTCAGAGAGTGTTTTACAGAAAAATCATACAGATAGACTACAAATAAGAAATTTGACCTAGGTCAATTATGTACAAAAAAGCCTAAGATAAAGAAAAGAAACAGTTAAAAACACATGTTCCAATTTTTATGTATTCATGCTGTTTTTTTAAACAAATATATATGCAATTTTTATGAACAGTTTTAGGCTTATTTATATTTATATTTTTCTAGGTAAGTTTTTTAATTAAGTTTTTTTTTTTTTTTTTTTTTTTTTTTTTTTCATGGGTCCCACCACATCTGAACTAACAGTATATTGTCAAGGTCAATGTTTCTTTGGGGAACCAAAAATGGTTCTTTTCTGGCATCACTTCAAAAACCCTCTTTTGGAACCTTTATTTTTAAGATTAAATTTAGAGCATCACATCACTGACCCATCTGCTAGAGGCATGTTCACTGTCAAGTATTGTGTTCAATGATGAGCAGAGAATTAGACAAGGGACTTTGGCTAGTGATGAAACACTAGTCAAAACAGGGCTGTTCATTTGGATGATGGCCCTTCAATCCCCTGTTTATTTTATCAGGCCATATCCCTGCTGCACTCATCACAAAAGCCTCAGTAACCGTAATAGGACGGCCCTGGAGATAAACTCTGAATGACCGTATAATTGTATACAGCCCCTGTGCATCTAAGCACCCTCCCAACTTCCTCTGCCAGCTCATTCTCCCTTCCTGTGCTCAAGTACTCTCTTTTGAATTGTACTGAATATTCTTAAAAATAAAGGTTCCAGAAGAGGGTTTTCACAGAGATTCCATAGAAGAACCATTTTTAATTCCCCAAATAACCTTTCATTGAACATTTCTTAGGAGTAATTTTTTCTTAATGTTAAGAACAATAAGGTAACCTTTTTTCCACTATAAAGAAACTCAAGAAATGTAAAAATGTATAAAGAAATGTTCAATGGAAAGGTTCCAAAGAGGTTAAATGTTCTTCGTGAAACCATAGATGCAAATAAAGAACCATTATTTTAAAAGGGTTAGTTCAACCAAAAATGAAAATTCTGTCATTAGTTACTCACCCTCATGTCGTTCCAAACATGTAAAACCTTCGCTCATCTTTGTAACACAAATTAAGATATTTTTGATAAAATCAAAATGAGAGGTATATGACTTGTCCATAGACAGCAATTTAACTGACACTTTCAAGGTCCAGAAAGGTACTAAAGACATCGTTAAAACAGTCGACGTGACTACAGTGGTTCAACTTTAAAGATGCCCTAGAACTTTTTTTAAAAAGATGTAATATAAGTCTAAGGTGTCCCCTGAATGTGTCTGTGAAGTTTCAGCTCAAAATACCCCATAGATTTTTTTTTAATTCATTTTTTTAACTGCCTATTTTGGGGCATCATTATAAATGAGCCGATTCAGGGCTACTGGCCCTTTAATTCTCGTGCTCCACGCCCACAGAGCTTGCGCTTGCCTTGAACAGTGCATAAACAAAGTTTACACAGCTAATATAACCCTCAAATGGATCTTTACAAAGTGTTTGTCATGCATGCGTCGGATTATGTGAGTATTGTATACTGTTATATTGTTTACATTTGATTCTGAATGAATTTGAGGCTGTGATCCGTGGCTAACGGCTAATGCTACACTGTTGGAGAGATTTATAAAGAATGAAGTTGTGTTTATGAATTATACAGACTGCAAGTGTTTAAAAATGAAAATAGTGACGGCTCTCTTGTCTCGGTGAATTCAGTAAGAAACGATGGTAACTTTAACCACATTTAACAGTACATTAGCAACATGCTAACGAAACATTTAGAAAGACAGTTTACAAATATCACTAAAAATATCATGATATCATGGATCATGTCAGTTATTATTGCTCCATCTGCCATTTTTCGCTATTGTTCTTGCTTGCTTACCTAGTCTGATGATTCACCTGTGCAGATCCAGACGTTACTGGCTGCCCTTGTCTAATTCCTTTCATAATGTTGGGAACATGGGCTGGCATATGCAAATATTGGGGCGTACACCCCGACTGTGACGTAACAGTCGGTGTTATGTCGAGATTTGCCTGTTCTTTGGAGGTCTTTTAAACAAATGAGATTTATATAAGAAGGAGGAAACAATGGAGTTTGAGACTCAATGTATGTCATTTCCACGTACTGAACTCTTGTTATTTGACTATGCCAAGATAAATTCAATTTTTCATTCGAGGGCACCTTTAGTTTTATGAAGCAACAAGAATACTTTATGTGCGCAAAAACTTCTTTGAGTCATAAACCTCTCGGATTTCATTGAAAATATCTTAATTTGTATTCTGAAGATGAACAAAGGTCTTACGGGTGTGGAACGACATGAGGGTAAGTAAGTAATGACAGAATTTTCATTTTTGGGTGAACTAACCCTTTAAGAGTGTAGGCTGGTCTTTCTGCCTGGTTTGTGAAAAATACCCTTTGAGAACAACATAATGTCATGATTCCTACTAATTGACAATAATGAAGAAATAGAGGTGCCTACCTTGTAGACATTGATAGGGATGTCTATGGTGATGTAGATAAGATCTCCAAGAGCTAGGCTGGCGATGAGGGCGTTGGGTCCATTCCTCATGCACTTGTTTTGGTAAATAATCCTCAGCAAGGTGGCGTTACCCACCATTCCCACCACAAACACAACGCAGGAAATAATTGTGTTAATATACTTAAAACAAAGCTTGATGGATGTGGGATCCTTGCAGGGTGGAGGCCCCTTAACTCTGGTATTGTTGTCCAGCAGAGATTTTTTGCTGGTGAGCTGGAGACCCTTATGCACATTGGTTTTGGAGGTAGTAGAGATTTGAAGTAAAGTGTCCTGGGCTTCCTCTGTTCCATTTATCTGACATATTCCACCAGTGGCCAGGACGGCCATTAGCAAAAACAATTGTAGTGTCGTAATGCCCATTGCAGAACGCAGTTCGCTCTTTGATTTCCAGATGAGGTGATAAGATGCTGATTACGGCTATTTAGCACAGCTGCAGGATAAGAAACAATAGGACGGACATCAAAAAAAAACAATGTTGTAAAGCAAGTTCAGTTTGTCACTGCCCAGACACACAAAATAGAGACGTACATTGCAGGCCTCAGAATAAAACAGAATCAAAGAGAATTACTTAAAAGTATAACACTAGATGCGCAAAACTTCAACACAACTTCAAAAGGGATTTAGTGGAGGAGCACAGATGGAGAGTGCCAGTACGAGTTACTGTCACACTATGGGGACGAGACGTTGCCTTTCCTGTCATCCCCGGCAAATACCCATCAGTGCTGGCATGGTGCTAGTGGCACAGCACCAAGCTTTTGTTTTTTCATTTGTAATTTAAAAAAATGCACCCGTTTGAATAACTTTCATCACTTTGGTTTCCTCAACACACATTCCCGCTCTGGTTTGCGTTTGGCATTCGTAGGGGCAGTTTCCCAATGAGAAAGATGCCTTTTGGTATTTCACTATAGGAAATGTTCAAAGACAACGGCTTAATAACAATTCAGTTTCATATAAATTAGATACCCTTTTGATAACACTTTACAATAAGGTTCCATTTGTTAATACATTGGGTAACACAAACTAACAATACTTCTAAAGCATTTATTAATCTTAGTTAATGAACTTACAATTAAGAGTTGTGTTTTTATGAAATAACATTAACAAAGATTAATAAAATCTGCAACAAAAGTATTTCTCATTGTTAGTTAATGCACTGACTAACATTAACTATTAGGACTGTAATGTGAAGTGTTACCAAATAACTTCATAATTTGACATTACAGTGCAGCCATACAAATTTTATCACATGTGCCGTTCGAATAGAGCATTAACATGTCTATCATTTAATTTTTTTTAAAGTTAATCACAAAGAAATGATTTGAATCTCTTTCAAAGAAGTTATATGATTTTATCCATAACAGATGTAGCCTATTCGTACACAAGAATCACAAGTGAAAAAAAGTTAATCAACTCTCATCTTGTTTGGAATCATTTGAACCCCCCTTTCATAATCTTGACAGCAAAGGAACACTTCTGAGCCAAGATGTGTTTCCTGTTCAAAGTCCCTGCCACCACCTGGTACACAAGGAACTATTTAGTAGACAGCCCTTCAAGTAGCATCTCAGTTTAGCATCAGCTAGGCACTAAAGGGATCCTTAACGGCACGTAAACTGTTACACTTATGAATTATAAATGCCTCCTGGTTTTTCACCTACCGCTCCTTAAATGTCTGCCTTCCCCAGGATCCCGTCAGTCAGTCAGTCAGTGAGTTAGTGAGACGAGTATTCGGCTAGAGCCCCCCAGACATCTGTGTGGTATCATATGAGTAATTAACCAACTATCAAAGTGTAGCAAGATCCCATTTGGACGCCACGACGCACCAAAGCTGCTGTGAAGGGGCTGCGCATTCTGTCTCCAGCTTTTCCTGTGGAGAGTTGCTGTATGTGTGTGTGTGTACGTGTGTGTACGTGAGTGTTTAAGAGAGAGCACTTTGACGGGGTGGGATTGCAATTCTCCACCTCCCCCCTCGGCCGGGAGGGGGGCCCCAAAGGAAACACCAGCGCTCGGTGAGGCACAGCCTGCCTGACTGTCAACAGTCAGCCGAAGCTTGGGAAGCATCAGGAGGAATTACAAATCCTCTCCTGAGGTTTGCCTTAGTCGTTTTCTTTTCTCTCACCCTGACAGAACCCCTGCCGCCATGTCATAACCTTCTCCCAAATGATCAGCGTCGATATTTGCATCTGACAAACTCACCTGTGAGTCCTTTGCTTTAGATGCGACATTGACCGATATGCAGGAGGGGCTGTGGGGGACGGTGGTGGGATCGAGAGCCAAATATGCCTTGAACTTTCTATGCTTGAAATATCACAATGTGGGTGGTCAGACTCAGGGGAAACGTGATTGCTCATGTGAACATAAAAGCCCACATAAGCCTTGGGTTCAAGTCTGCCTTACCAGCCTTACATAAATTGGAGCTATTTTGGATTCTTTTTCATTATGTGCTCTGGCAGCATGATAAGCTCACTTTAAGAAGGTCGATTGGAACAACAAGCTCATCTACAAGCAAAGTTCCTGGCTGACTACATCACTGCCCATTATGTAACCTATGCCTAGTAAAATGGGCCATTATCAATATGGGGTCTAAGTGCAGGAAGGCTATCATTACTGCAAACAGGCACCTATAAGCTGAAACAGCAACCGTACTTGTTTCTAATAAAACATTAACATGAACATCTATAAAACTCACTGAGCTATGATGATGTCTTATATATGCCTAATGCCTCCTTATTACAGAAGATTTATCAAGTTGTCTTGAGATTTAGAGGTTTATCTCATCATTTTATACTGTTTGCAAGTGTTGATTGAACATTATCTGACAACAACATGTAAGCTGTTCCACTGGTAAACATGTATTAACAAAGCACTAATTTGTTTGTAGCCTTATCTAACAACATGTTAATTCAATCAAATATATGTTAATACACTCAGCTGATGTATTATGTTCATCACTGCCTATGTCAAAGACAGAACAGATTTGGGAACAGATATGCTCACTAAGGCTCAATTTATTCAAAAATGTGATAAGCAAAAAAGTGATATTGCAAATGTTTGCTATTTCAATATATATTAGTGTAAAGCTAGATTTTCAGCAGCCATTACTCTAGTATTCAGTGTCACATGATCCCATTTGGTGCTCAAGAAACTTTTATGATTATCACAATTGAAAATGGTTGTGCTGCTTAATATTTCTGTGGAAAACTGGATATTTTCAGGATTCTTTGATGAATAGAAAGTTCAAACAAGCTCAAAACAGTATTATGTATTTATTTATCTATTTATTTTATTTTTTATATATATATTTTTTTGTAATGTGAAAGTGTTTTCTGTCACTTTTGGTCAATTTAATGCATCCTTATACTGAATAAAATCTATTTATTTTAGTTTCTTCATTTCTTTCTTTTTTTAAAAAGGAACTTACTGACCACCAACATTTTGAACGTTATTATATTATATTATATTATATTATATTATATTATATTATATTATATTATATTATATTATATTATATTATATTATATTATATTATATTATATTATATTATATTATATTATAATGTGATTCCTTGCAAGTTTCATATTTTTCATTTTTTTTTTTGTTTTTAGTTTTTTGCTCCTTTATTTTATTTCTGGCCTATATGTCTGATGTACCTGAGGGGTGAATTATATATGGGGTATATTATCTATATTGTCACACTACTTTGTTACCCTCAGAAAATGCACATGATTATAAACGTAAATTTATTCTTGCATTGACCGTAGCAGCAGTAGTCCTAATCAACAAATGTACAAAGCCTAAAAAAGACTGTTAAAGACTTAAAAATGTTCACAAAGACACCCTATTATCCCTTTATAGTTTTCCTTTGTCCATCTAGCTCATATTCTCATCACGTCTCCACATGGCCAGATGCTATGGGCAGTATAATTCCCCCTTTCATTCCATTTGTACATGCATCTTTTAATTGGAGTGTTCATTTGCAGCTAATCAGCCTGCTTAGTATTAATTGTGACTTAATTGGGTAATACTAATATTTATTGCCATTCAATTTTAAAACGATTGTGTTTTCTTTAATTGTAGGCATGAATTTATAATAGCTCTTGAATAAGTCATGGTCAACAGTGGCATATATTTTATTAATCGTAACGTGATTTGCTGACAGGATCCTTTTTCACAGAGTCCCTCAAGTCTGCCGGTAGTTTCAATGGTGTCACAACTTTTGGGGGAAAGGTAGAGAGAGAGAACGGGAGTATGTGTGTGTGTGTGAGAGAGAGAGAGAGTTGAGTTTGGAGTCTTTGTTAATCAAGACATTAATATATAAAATGATGAAACCTTTACCTGGTCCCAGTTGTTTTGGGCTTTCATGTTGTTGTGCTGTTGTTGTTTGGGCTCTTCATCTGGTATTAATGGCATTCTGTCTGAACTCAAAGATGGCAGGCTGCCTGGTAATTCATATGCTTGTTCTCTGATGGCATCTGTGAAAATGTGCTCGGTGCATATTGGTACATACCCTGTGGGAGGGAGCAGGAGCTCAAACCTCTGACTGAGTGGGATGTACGCGGTTTCATAACTGGGGCAATTGCACCAAAAACAAAAGAGAGAGAGAGAAAGAGAGAGAGATTGGGAAAGAAGGCCAATTTGATTTTCTTATGTGGTGACTGTGATTGACATGCTGACGCAGGGAGTATGATGGCACTGGACTGAAGAACCATTGCAAAATAGTTTGTGTTGAAGTATTGAACAGAATTAGAATATTGTAATGAGTCATATAGTATATGAAACAATTAACACACACACACAAAGAAAATAAAATCTCATTCAAATTGTGAATGTTAAGCCTCTGTTTTCTATACAAGTGGATTTATACTGGGGAATGAGATCTGTTTGGTTACTGACATTCTTCCAAATATCTTCTTTTGTGTACAGCAGAACAAAGACATTTATATAGGCTTGGAACAACCTGAGGGTGAGTAAATGATGACAGAATTTTCATTTTTGGGTGAACTATCCCTTTACATAAACCTATCTTATGACTTCAGAAGAGATTGAATACATTCTGAAGGTGAGTAGAGTTATGATGCAATTTTCTTTTTTATGGGAACCATTCCTTTAGACCACCCAGTGCATCTGTGGACAGCAGAGAATTATTTACAATTAAGAAGAAATCTGAAAGTTACAAAAAGTATTCGTTACATTTGCAGTCTCCACCATCATCATTTTGTCCACTCAACTTCCTTTTGCTGTAAAGAAGGGATGATTTACGAATGATGTGTTCACATTAGTCATTTAGCTGTGACACCAGAAGGTCTAAGGTCATGAGAAATGCTCCTATTATCTGTTTGACAGCTCAGACAGACAGTTATGCTCTAGATTATGCTACTGCATTTAAAATAAGCACTTTTTAAACAAGAATATTTAAAAACTTTTGGTGAGTTTAGAAGTTAAATCACTTTAGATGATGGTTTTTGACCATTTGTAAAACTGGTTGTACACTTAAATCTTTGAAAAATGGTTTAATAAGATAATATAATCTTATTATAAGATAATAACTTCAACAGCATAAAAAGAAGACTTTTTTCTTCTTGTTTACTCAGACATAATAAGCTAGACACCATTGAGTCAACTTTATTGTTAGCACAAAAATAAAAAATAAAATACTATGTTCTGTCATAAATGAGCAATTTACCTGCTTTTAGCTTTCATGTTGTGTTGGTGGCCAAAATCAAGCTCACTAAAGGCAATGTAGAGAATGATTTTGCATGAGTCTAAGAAAAGTCATTGAGGCTTGAGACACATTCCTGAAGAACCCCTTGCCTAATCTGCCTTTTGTCAGACATGCTCATTGCGAGAAGCGATAAGGTCTGAGCGCACGTCTATATCTGGGGCATGCTTGCTGCGTAAGCTCTTAAATAAACCCTTGGGGGACATCTTGGACTTAATAACTGCTCATCCTCCAGGAAACTCTTTCTAAACTTCTGTTTAGCAGAGACATCTATCACATGTTTGCCAAAATTCAGAAAGTTTGGAGAACACAAGTTTTTCATTTGTTTGTAATGAAAATTCAAAACAGTCTAGAGAATGAATTATTAGAAAGGTGAAACATGAACTAGCAAAGCAACGAAACGCATTACTCTTTTCGTGCCAGCAGAGGCTTTATTTATTTTGTAGATAAATAAATTAGAGACTAGATTACTTACTTTTGTCCAGTTGTTGAAGTAAAAACAACACAAAGTAAAAAACACAAAAAACAAAACAAAACAAAGACAGAGTGTAGTTTTTACAGTGACATGCACAAAGATATTTAATTTACAGACTTTCAAATGAATCCAGGGAGACTTGGATTTATTGATTGATTGATTGATTGTAAATCCCCACAAGGAAACTGCATAGTGTTTTACACACTGTAAATTCTAACAAGTTCAGTTTACTTAAAAAAAGTTTGGAAACCGATTGCCTTATTTTTGCAACGCAAACTTAAAGGGAAAACTGAAGTTAAGTTAATAATCTATTAAAAGTAAAGAAATCTAACTCTTCCCAAGTAAATTAAGTAATAAATATCAAGTTAGTTTAATGTCAATTCTAGTTAACATACTCTGGAATATTTACTAATCTTACTTAAGATTTAATAGTAAGATTACACGAGAAATTCCATTTAACTAACAGTGTTATATTGTGTTCTGCAAACATCTTAAATACTATTATTCTCAACATGGCTTTAATCTGCCATTTTATGCTACGTAGACTTAAAAAACTATGTGCAATCGGTTTCCACATTTTCTTCAAGTAAAGTGAAAGAACACTCAAAAAAATGATTCTAGCTGCTTGTTCAGTTTATTTAAATAAAATAAGCTGAACCAACACAAATCTTTAGTTTTTTACTTAATTGGCATTTGCACTCAATTGTATTATGTTAAATGAAATTAAATTTGCAAAATGTTAGGTCAACCTAAACCATTTGTGTTGGGACTACATGAATCATTTATGTTGCATTGATTGAACCTGGGCAGTGGATTTCTAGTTCCCAGCATGCTTTGCGTAGGGAAAGATTGGGACAGTAAATGTTGAACTTAAGTGCTGTTTAATGTGTTTTTTAGTAAAGGGAAATACCTTTTAAAGTTTGATGTTCAGTTATATTTGACATTTAAAAGAGTTTATGTTATGTCGATTTTTTGAGGTTACCATTATGCTGAAGTGTAGACCTTGTGGTTAGGCTTTAGGTGGCTACGTAGAATAAATTTATATTGTTCTCAACGAGCATTAACTGTGCTAAAGCCAGTGATGAAAAGTTTTTATCTGATCATTACTTGCATGCTATAAATGTTACTTAGCATATGAAAAAGTGTTATTTTAGTTTAGTTTTTATAGAAATATAAATAAATTAGTTTGAGGGCTAGCACATAATTTACACAGTCTACATATGGTCATCAGCTTTTCCCCTCTCAATGGTCATGAAACATGTATGTCTGTGTACAACAGCTACTCAAAACCTAAGCACAAGCGCACATCACTCATCAGTACAATTAACCTAGCTTAAGTTTAAATAAATCAGTTCAACTGTGTGGAAATAGGTGTCATAATTAAATTAAGTTAGACCAACAAGTTATTTTTTTGAGTGAAGAATAGTATGTTGTACTGACAAAAGCTTTGTTAGTATAGTTCACTTACACGAGAGTACTACTAAGTAAAAGAATAACTGTATGAGTACTTAATTTACTTTAAATAAAATTTTATTGTCACCATTGTTGTGGTTTGCATGCTGAATGTTGAGATCTGTGTGTGGCTCAAGTGGTCAGCTGTAAGCTACTGTTACAGATACTCAATTAAAAGTTTAACAAGATGTTGATAACATAGTGTTAGCACAAACATTTTAAAACATTACTACTGAATACGAAAATTAAACATCTAACTAAACAACATTCAGTTAGAAATCAGATCATCTCTTAAAAATTATCTTTTTGTTACTTCTCTTCCTTTGAAACCACAAACAATGATTTCTTGATGCATGGCTGTACCAAAATGGAGAGAATTATAAAATCTTTAACAAAGTTCCAAGTGCCCAACCAAAGTGAACATGAATCACCATCATGGTAAAAAAAAAAAAAAAAAACTTTTTAGGAAAATCAACATCAATCTAATTGATCTTAACTTGGGTTTTCTGAGTAAACAAGCCATTAATAGACAGCAAGAATAGCTTTTACTTTTATTTCACCAAAGTAGATCCACTCTGCAAACATAACGTTGAATCCTCAGTCCGTGTGATTCTGCACTGTGTGGAGGGATGTCTTGGCATGTCTTGAACATTTTTTTGTAATTTTACTCAAATTACATTAGTTATGGGAACTATCTGTTCTAAAATTTCAGCAACAATTACAAATTTGTAGTAAAGTCAACATTTTGGTTAAAATCAAGTAAACATACTAGTATTTTTATAGTAAGGAATACTATTTGAATTTACAGTGCACATGCACACTCAAAATGTATAATAAATCTTAAAATAAAATAAACAGATTAATAAATTAAAGTTCTCTATAAGCACTGGATACTCAAAAACAACAATTATAAAAATATGTAAACAAATATATAAACTTTTATTCATCAAGGATGCATTAATTTGATCAAAAGTGAAAGTAAAGACATTTGTAATGTTAAAAAAGTTTTCCATTTTTAAATAAATGCTGTTCTTTTGAACTTTATTCATCAAAAAATTCTGAAAAAAATCATAGTTTCCACAAAAAAGCTGCACAGCCATTTTCAACACTGATAATAATAAGAAATGTTACTTGAGCAAAATCAGCATATTAGAATGATTTCTGAAGCATCACGTGACACTGAAGACTGGTGTAATGATGCTAAAAATTCATCTTTTTCATCACAGGAATACATTACTTTTTAAATTGTAATAATATTTCACAATATTACTGTTTTAGCTTTATTTTTGCTGAAATAAATGCAGCTTCGGTGAGCATAAAAGACTTCTTTCAAAAACTTTAAATAAATCTTACGTATGCCCAACTTCTATGTAGGCCTATGTATGTATGTATGCAAATGTGTGCAGCTAAAGATAAGTGATTGTAATACAAATGTATAGTCACATTAGTACAGGGATCAACTGTACAGACTAATAGCAGTGGGCAGGATTTTCTGTCTCTCAGTGATACACCAGGGCATAATAATTCAAGAACTGCAAGTTCTCTTGTTATGGAGGTCATGATGTTTTAAAGTTTGGACAGCACCCTCCTTTTGCCCACTATACCTTCAGTGAGCTACCCAAGACAGAGCCTTCCTCAGCAATTGTCTGTCCTATATTATATAACAGCACACCACTGCAACATAAATGCCACTTGCTATAGACTGAATATTCATTGTTGTTCTGCATATGTTGAGTGACGGTTCTTTGTTATTAGACCAGTCAACCTTGCTGTTCAGGTGCATTCACTTAGAGGAATCCACCCTGTCAATATCCTCCCAACGGATGGAAACTGGGGTGAAAGGTTTACTCTTCCCTATTAAAGTCCAGAACCATGTTCTTTTTTTTTTTTCTTCTTCTTCTTCTTCTTCTTCTTCTTCTTCTTCTTTTTTTTCTTTCCCACATTGAGCTTAAGAGGATTCTCCTCATACCAGTCCACAAAGATGCTAGTGATTCCTCTGTACTATGCCTACTCTCACACATCCAACAATCAAAGTGTCATCTGAGTATTTCTGTAGGTGACATGACCCAGTGTTGTATTTTATGTCAGCTGTAACAGGAAGGGAGCTTGGACATTCCCCTAGGGAGTTCCTGTAATGACCACCTGATCCGACACACAGTCCTACAGCAAAACATAGAATCTTTTTATAATTAGCAAGGATGTGTTAAATTGTTTCAAATGTGTCAGTAAATAATTGAAGAGTTTATTTGCAAAAACAGTTAACTCCATTTTTATTAATTCTCACAAATCATGTTTTTTTTTATTGTGCATTCCAAGTAATATCAATCAAACTGCAGTTGGGTTGTTTTGATTAAGTAATAATAACTCTAAAAAATACAGGTAAATTAAAAAATTAAAGTTCATTGAAAGTATGTTTTTTATATATATTAAAAGTTTGTTTTTTAGCAAAAGCAGATAACTCCAACAGTCGTTTTTTGGCAAAAGCACATAACTCCACATTTCATGTTTCAGAGTTAAACAAAACCCAAGTAATTGCTTTGTTATTGCATTTAAAACACACTCAAACACATGTGTGCACACAAACGCGCACACACACTAACAGATCGACACACACACACACACACACACACACACACACAGGCACACAAGTACATTCTCTCTCTCTCTCTCTCTCTCTCTCTCTCTCACACACACACACACACACACACACACAAACAAAAACGCAAAAGAACAACCAAGGTTTAAGCATGTAAGTCGTGCATGGTGTTCAAGGACTTACAGGAGTCGAAATTATAAATCCTCGATCACTTTTAGTCATCTCTGACAAAACTTCCCTCAGCTAGCGCGTCTTTTTGAAGTGACTAGAAGCCTTGTCACCTGACCTGAATACTGCGCACTGATTCGCTAAAACGGACTTATCGGCTTCTGCTGTAAAACGTGAACTTGCGATGGCTGACAGTGGACAATACCGGCTTTTCTGACAAATTGGATTTAGGGTACAGAACGTGCTATATATGGAGAATAATGCACAGCACTTAGTTCATTTTTTTTTTTTTTAAATGGCGTTTATCGGTTTTTGCAAATTAACTCTTCAATTTTACATTGTATTGCATTTGCAGAAATATCTATTTCAGACAAATACTCTTCTTAATACCTTTCCATTAATCAAAAAAGTAAAAAAAGAAAAAGAAAAAAAAGTGTATCGTTTGCATACAAATTTTAACTGTTAATTAATACTCGATAATAATCAGAAAAAAAATTCTTAAACACCAAATCAGCATATTAGAATGTTTTCTGAAGGATCATGTGACATTGAAAACTGGAGTAACGATTAATTAACAGAACTGACTCATAAGAACCATTTATTAGTGAATCTGACTACACAGGACTGACAGTTTGTTGGTTTGGGGTTTCGGGACTCCCCTTCTTATGCATGGCAACCAAAACTTGCCTTTTTATGATTTCTTGGAAACTTGAAGGTAGACTATAAATAAATGTCTACTTGCTGAATATTAGCCACTCACCCTGCATTCAACAGCACATTTTCAGTTCATCTCTCACTGTTAAGCTCTAAACAAAAAAAGTTCAACCACCCTCAAAATCTACTGAGCATTCTTATGTGCTCCTTAAACACCACCTCACCGAGAGCAGGTCGACTCAAAGCATCTGCAAACAATTATAGTAATAGCATGTGAGATACAATATCAACACAGCTGGCCAAACCTGAGTGATCAGCAGAATCACTCAAGGGGAAGTTTTAGTTTTAATTCAATAATTGCGTCCATGTGGACTATAAAGTATCAACTGTCAGATATTTGTAAATATTATAAAAAGGAATTGATGAAACTAGAAGAACTTTTTGTAGCATGTTACTGTATATTGTGTTGTTGATGGAGTACACTTCTGTTAAAAAGGTTGGAGTCAGTAAGATTATGTATATTTATTTAATTTAAGACATTAATACTTTTATTAAGCAGCAATGCATTAAACTGATCAAAGGTGAAAGTAAAGACATTCATGGTGATACAAAACTTTCTAATCAAAGAATCCTGAAAAATAAATGCATCTGTGCAATCATTTTCAAAATTAAATATAATAAGAAATGTTTCTTAAGCACCAAACCAGCATATCAGAATGATTTCTGAAGGATCATGTGACACTGAAGCCTGGAGTAATGATGCTGAAAATTCTGCTTTGCCAACACAGTAATAAATAAAATATATATCAAAATAGAAAACGTTATTTTAAATTGTACTAATATTTTATGACATTACTTTTTTTTTTTTTGCTGTATTTTTGATCAATATCATTATCATAAGCATAAGAGACTTCTTTTAAAAATATATATATATGCAAAGAAAAAAAACTTACAGACCCCAAACATTTGAATTAAAGTGTGTTCACAGTGCTTTCATGTATCTAAAAAGATTTAATGTGCATATCATATTTTTAAAATGATGATTTCTGAATACATCTTGTGTAAACTGTTCAGGACGTGACTTCTTGCAGGTGCTTAGAAATCAGTAACACCCCAAACATACTTCAGCCACAGTTGCAAACAAGTGGCAAATGAGCATAATCAGTCAATGGGGCCCAACCCTCTAAACAACTAAAGAGCCTCTCTTATTCTTTACAATTCCCCCTCTCTTCCATTACACATGACCCTCAGAGCTCATTCTCATGTGAAAACAAATGTATACTTTGCTCCCAATGTTCTCCCACTCTTTCTGTCTCTCTGTGTGTGCCTCGTTTTCCTTTTCTCTTGATTGCAAACAGTGTAATGTTAAGTTTTGATGTTTACCACATGGACGATTACCACAAAGTCATTAGAGGGCTGTTATGAAAGCATTCTCAATGACTTTATCTACCCTTCAGTCTTTTTAAAGGAGCGCAGAACATTTGTGAGTTAATCAACATTGGCCCTGCTTTACTTCTGTTTCTCTGCCTGATTTACCACAGCTCTTGGCAATGATTCGTCAATTGGCAACTTCCCTGCGTTCCTCTGCCAATGATGGTACCAGAAGCAAGTACAACCCAATACAGAAAGGCTCCATCGCAAAGAACATTGTTTTAGCAGTACAGATCTGGATTGTGTGTTCTTTTAAATAAACCATGTGACCCCATTTCAAACAAAATGGCAGGTTAGCGAAATCTAAAAAATATTCCCGTGGACACAGATGACATAAAAATATGTTAAATCTGTAACTGTTAAACATCAGTGTTCAAAAGTGTTTGGAAGTTTGGGGTCCGTAAGATTTATTTATTTATTTATTTTTAAACCACTGAAAAAACCCCCACACCTAATACATCTTAACTTAATTTTAGTTGTTGCCCTAAATTTTTAAGTATAATCAAATTAAGGAACTCATTTCTGTGATTTGCTGATTTGGTACTTAAACATTTCTTAATATTATCAATGTTGAAAAAGTTGTGCTGCTTAATATTCACATTCAATTCAATTCGCATCTATTTGTTTAGCGCTTTTCACAATACATATAGTTTCAAAGCAGCTTTACAGAAAATCTATTGGCATCCCGAGGTTGAAACAGAAAAGTTAATGTAAAATAATAAGTGTAGCTGCTGTTCATAACATTTCAAGCAAAAGAAATGTGTATTTGATCTGATATAACTGAGCCAGATTTGAGTTTATCAGAGTTTATGAGCCAAATGTGAAAACACTGTACCTCCTTTAGTGGACTTAGATATCTTAGGTACTACCAAAAGACCAGAGTTTTGTGGTCTTTAAGAGCTTGGTGGATTGTAAGGTGATAGAAAATTGGTTAAATACACAGGAGCTAAACCATTTAGGGCCTTATATTTTGTTGAAGTGGAACTTAATAGGTAAGGAGTGTGGAGATGATAAAATTGGGGTTATAAGATCATATTTTCTTGACCTAGTCAGAACTCTAGCAGCTATGTTTTGGACTAACTGTAGTCGTGGCTTAGCAATGTTTCTGTGGTGGAAGAAGGCTGTTTTTTGTAAGAAATATGTTTTCCAAAGATGAGTTGCTGTCTAATATAACACCCAAGTCTTTAACTGTAGAGAATGAAGTAACAGTACATCCTTAGATGCAAATTCTGTGTATAGTTTTTTTCTCCAATAAGTAATGGCTATGTCTTATCTGATTTTTGATATCTTTAACACTCTGTCAACTTGGATAATTTAGAAATGTTATCTGATTGTGATGAAATATCATCAGCATAACAGTGGAAACTAATTCCATGTTTTCTAAAAATATTACCAAGGGTCAGCAATGTATATTGAAAATAGCAGAGGGCCTAAAACAGACCCTTCTGGCACTCAATAATTTACTGACTTTATAATTCCCTGTTTAAATAAACAAAATAGCAACTGTCAGATAGGTACGATCTAAACCACTGTAATTGCATGTCCCTGCAATACCAGTGTAATTCTGCAGTCGATCTAAGAGACTGGTATTGAGATGCAGCCTTGGTCAGAAGATAGAAGTAAATCATGTGTCATTTTAATGAGCGCAGTCTCTCTGCTATGATGGGGACTGACATTTTTCGTAGAAATCTTTTGTGTGTATGTGTGTGCACAGTTGAATGGACACTTTTTGTTGTTGTTGTATTTTAGACATAAATGGAAGATTTGAAATGAGTCTGTGTCTGTGATGTGCCAACTAGTTGTGACCTATAGAGAGATAATATATTGTGTTTTATATAATATATATATATATATATATATATATATATATATATATATATATATATATATATATATATATATAGGAATTCTTTTCATTTTTTTTTTTTTACTAAGGTTGTCACAGTGCAGTATTCGTTGGCAGATCACTAGTTTTGAAAATGATCTCTATTTTTTAAAACATATGCAAATGCAAACATTGATTAGCAATTAGCCTCTAGCAATGGAATAATCTCTGACCCCAACAATGGCATGTCAGAGACTCTTCATAACCCTTTCCAAGCACATATCCCAGGGTACTAATCAGCAGATGTCTGTCAAAAAGAAGGGTAATGTGACAGCAGATAAACACTTTATATATATATATATATATATATATATATATATATATATATATATATATATATATATATATATATATATATATATATATAATGATTATCTGTTTGTGCCCCAAGAATTTTACAATAACTACATCCACTGAATTGTTAACCTACACAATCCCATATATCAGGACCTCATTAATGCCAGTTTGTCCTAGGACAAACTGTTCTCAATGCCACTGTGTTAGATCAGTGTAATGACTATACACAGTGCCATCGCTATCTCTTCCTTCATCTCTATAACAACCAAAATCACCCAAACAGGCGTTCACATACAGACAAGCTCCACTGGACTTTAATGGATCAAATGCGAAGTAGAAGTAAAAGTGATGGCACCTCCCAACTTGTTCTACTTTAACCATGCATGACTGTTTCGCCAATCATTCTTACATATTCGGGTCTTTATCGACCCGGATCTGTGTCTAACATGGAAGG
Source organism: Megalobrama amblycephala (assembly GCF_018812025.1). Classification (NCBI taxonomy): domain Eukaryota; kingdom Metazoa; phylum Chordata; class Actinopteri; order Cypriniformes; family Xenocyprididae; genus Megalobrama; species Megalobrama amblycephala. Next base: position 24,115,250 of record NC_063050.1, on the reverse strand, counting down.
ATCTCTACCTGTCGCGATAATATAAAACTCCTCTGATATTAGAGTAACAATTACAGAAGAATAAAATAAAGCATATTTTGTTACCTTTTGGAGCTTGAAAGGGCTCCGTTTGTGCAGATGTTTTATGCCATCATCACTGTCCTCATCAGAGCTCATTTCCCAGTAAATTCAGCAAATAATGGGCTAGTTTTATGTTTGAGGTCACGAATATGAGCCCATTCGCGATCTCAAACATATTCTCAAAACTATATAATTTTCATCATCTTCAAAATCAATATTTCGATCGCTAACAGCTTCACCAGATTCATCCTGTAACAGTTACAGTTATATTTGATTGCGTTCAGTACTTGCTCTGCAGTAAATCGCTGAGCCATTTCATGTTTTTCTTATTATTTGGTTTTCTGTCTGAATGAGTCGTCACTTCAGCATTGTGTATCAGACATTGCCACCTTGTGGAATAAAGATGAATTGCACTTATACCGCCATCTAAGATTCAATTATTGTTGTGCAGAAAAAATACACGTACACTCATACACACCTCGGGTCGTTTGCGACCCTATACAATTTTTTACAAAAAATGAATGCAAAAATAGCCATTCTTTTATAATTTTATGATTTTTTTCTTGTTATATTCTTTATAATGAATTGATTGAGGAATACCAAGAAGGTTGATGTCTAATTTTAAAAAAATGAACGAGGAGGAGGGTAGTGAATGACGTCCCGGGTCACTAAAGACCCGAGGTATGTATTTAAGGGTTACGAGAGAGCAATATGGATGGGTGGCTGTGTTTTTACACATCTGTTGTGTTCATATGGGTGTGCTTCTTGTTCTTGGGTGAGCACTTAAAGGGTTTGCTGAGATAACTTTCAGTTTGATTTGAGACAACAAACAGCGCATAAGCATTTGATTGCTTCTTACATTTTATAAAGGGGCTAGAGCATCTATTTGTGCCCAATCTAAGAGTTTAGAGATTTCAAGTTAAGATAGTGAAATGCTTTGTGATTAAAAACAATACTGTTCCTGATGGTCATAATTGATATTATGTCCATAACTGCACAAACATCTTCATGACTGGTGCCCAGATGTCTCTCAAACTTCAAATTCCAGTGGTTCTTTTTTCTTCCATTTTCTTTTGCGCACACACAAAACATAAACATGCCGTCCTGGAACTGACCTCACCAAAAACATGTCATGCGTCTTACTACGGTCATCATTTCCTGTAGCTGTTTACAACAGAAAGTCCTCAAGAAATCGTCAGACGATGGATGATCAGCAGCAACATTGAGACATTTATTGTGAAAGTATAAAAGTATGAATGTGAATGTCAGTTTGTTACAGCTTCAGTGTTAGAGAGGGTGAGAAAAGAGGAGGGAGAAGTTATCTGCTCTTGCACTCTATTTCTCATCATGTCCTGAAATTATTTGTTCTTTTTCATGTGAGGGCAACATTACTAAAGGGCCTGTCCCTGAGGGATTGCTTAAATGAAGTGCTGGAAAATCCTCTGTGTCTACACGCAATCACAGTATAAATATACCACAGCTGTCAAATTGATTTAAAATATTCAATTGTGATTCATCACAATTTCTCTGCCATTTTAGCATTCAGTTCCTTTTAAGGAGCAAAAACTAAAGAATATGCATTTGTGTAGTTATTAAGTTCAGCAATTTGTGTGAATAAAATGTATGCAGCAGTGCTCTTTACTTTCCTCACTCACACTAAACATATTATATACTTCTCAAATTTACATCAAAATGCATTGTAAATGCAAACATAGAACTCATTTCAAATATTTTGTTCACACTAACATCTATACGAATGATGGCATTTAACTCATGGTAATATTTAAAGTCCCCCAGTATATAATTTTATCCCTTTAAACTCATCTTTGATCACCAAAATTACATATTTAAACTTTTTTTTTTTCCTTTGAAAAAGCATTTTTTATGCCTTAAAATGGCTTGAATGTAACTCTACAGCCTTGCCTCATTTAGTATACGCAGATCTGTGCTAATTAGCCGTGTCTCCAATCACTCGCACGAGCTCAGAGATCCACTCTGTCAACTTACTGTGATAAATGTTGCACAACAATAGTAACGCTTTTTAAAACATAGGACATATAACGTTATTAATATGATTAGCATTTTGCTTGACTACGTTGCAAATGTTACACAAACCATGTTCGCATTCATGAGTCAGACAGCTGCCTTCTAACAATCAGTATCCTTAGAAACGCTTTGAACAACTCAGAACATCAGTGGAGAAAGGCATATAGTTCATCATAACATCGTAATATACATCATACACCCGCCATATTGCTAAATCTACACAATTTTTCATATCAACAGAAAAATATACTGGGATAACCTGGCCCCTTAGTCCTCTAGAGACTCCCCTGCTTCAGACTGGTCATAGTTAATGATATGCTAAAGCTCGCTGGTACATTGACGTGAATGGTGACAAGGTAGTTTGTGACGTCAGAAACACCAGTGATTTCAAACAGTGTTTTTTTTTTTTTTTTTTTTTAATTGTCTGTAGATCACTGCAGTTTTAAAGAGAAAATACTTGGTGACTTGTGAATTTGCAGATGGTTTGTCTTGAAATATATTTCAGACAGGACCACTTTGGCAAGTTACTTTGAGTTTATTGAAACACAAGTTATCTTTGGTGGTATGGTTCCTTATGGGGGTTCTTGCTCCGAAATTAATTGAACATACAAGTGCTTTAACCCTTAAATGCATGACTGTTTCGCCAATCATTCTTACATATTCGGGTCTTTATCGACCCGGATCTATATCTAACACTGATGGATCTCTACCTGTTGCGATAATATAAAACTCCTCTGATATTAAAGTAACAATTACAGAAGAATAAAATAAAGCATATTTTGTTACCTTTTGGAGCTTGAAAGGGCTCGGTTTGAGCAGATGTTTTATGCCATCATCACTGTCCTCATCAGAGCTCATTTCCCAGTAAATTCAACAAATAATGGGCTAGTTTTATGTTTGAGGTCACGAATATGAGCCCATTCGTGATCTCCAACGTATTCTCAAAACTATAATTTTCAACATCTTCAAAATAAATATTTCGATCGCTAACAGCTTCACCAGATCTATCCAGTAACAGTTACAGTCATATTTGATTGCGTTTAGTACTTGCTCTGCAGTAAATCGCTGAGCCATTTCATGTTTTTCTTATTCTTTCGTTTTCTGTCTGAATGAAGTGTAGAATGAAGAATGAGTCACTTCAGCATTGTGTATTAGACATTGCCACCTTGTGGAATAAAGATGAATTACACTTATACCGTCATGTAAGATTCAATTATTGTTGTGCAGAAAAAATACACGTACACTCATACACACCTCGGGTCGTTTGCGACCCTATACAATTTTTACAAAAAATGAATACAAAAATAGCCATTCTTTTATAATTTTATGATTTTTTTTCTTGTTATATTCTTTATAATGAATTGATTGAGGAATACCAAGAAGGTTGATGTCTAACTTAAAAAAATTAACAAGGAGGAGGGTAGTGAATGACGTCCCGGGTCACTAAAGACCCGAGGTATGCATTTAAGGGTTAACATTAACCCCCCATGGAACCATCAGCTTGGAAATACATAGACAATTAAGACTTTATTAATGTCTTTTAAAAGTGAATAGTAGTTATCGTGTAGATGTGGCTGTGGGACGTCTATACTGTAGCTTGGTTATGAGGATGAGTGTCTCTCAGCAGAGAGGTCCATGCCAGCTAGGCCTTAGCAATCTGAAACAAAAGATGACGACAACCAGAAGGTGCACAGTAATATGCTCATGCTTTTAATGGGGAGGGAGGGGAGGAGGGTTTGAGCATACTTACCGAGCAGTAATGACACATATAAATGTCCCCGGTCTAATAGGAGAATGGTAGTGATTGGATGGATTTGACAGATGACCGTGTCAGCTGGTCGCAGCACTATGCCTACGTGGCCTGACTGAACTAATGCTGCGCTCGATTAAAATCAGCACATAGACATATAAACAAATTTCAAAACTTGATTTTCACCACAGAGGGAGAGAGACTTTAATTTATTGAACTTTTGTGATTATTAAATTCCAACATACAATGATAGCAAAAGATTTTACTTTTGTTAAACATTCCTTCTAGGGTTTGATTTACAAACTAATAACCTTTAAAGAGCTTCTTATACATCATTTACTGATAAACACGTGCTCAGCTTGGACTTTTTTTTTTTTTTTTTTTTTTAAGCACTGAAGGTTCTGATTCAGTTTTTAGAGTAATTCTTTAAAATAAACTCATTATGTTGACATTAGTTAACGCATTAAGATAAACTCACAATAAGCAATACACTTTTACAGCATTTATTAATTTTGATCTTAGTTATCTTTTTTTCTGGAAAGTCGTTTTTACATCATCTGAAACACGCTGTGACTTGTATTCCACAGAGACTTACATTATGCAATAAATACCAAAGCATGTGCTGAAAGAGAGAGGTACATAAACTCAGGTTTTTTATAGTGCATTTTCCACCAGGTGGTGTCTTCAGTTTCTCTTTAAATAATTTTTTTTTTTAGGCTTACCATTCATAATATAATAATAAATGTTGTTTATAACGAATGCCATATCATTTCTGTTTGTTTTGTAGTGTCCTGAATACCATTAAATTGGAAGAAAATTTGTTGTGGAGTGAGGGGAACTAAAATACATAGTGTTTATATAATGTTTGTAAACCTTTCATTTTATTTACTGGTATTTTACATTATTTCTGAATAGTAAAATGTGCCTTGTACACAGATGCTGTTTTGACCCTCAGTTTGACCAACTTATGAGTGACTTATATTCCGGAAAATACTGAAATTAAAATGCTGTTGTTCATTGTTTGTTTATATTAGTTCACAGTGCCTGCACTAGTGGAGAAGTAGCTTGAAACATATTATGTCATACAGAAAAAAAGAAAACTACACTACATATTCTATTTCCGAGTGTATTTGTTCACAGATAAAGCATTTAGACATTTCAAACATCTGATAGGGGTGCTAGTAAAGTCGTGATTAGAGATCTTCTCAACCATTGTGCCGTCAAACAAGGCATTTAACCCCAGGTTACTCTGGGGGGATTGCCTCTGTAAGTGTATTGTGAGTTGCTTTGGATAAGAAAGTATCAAATAATCTTATACTCGAGCTAAAAGTCTCGCATAGCCAAACTTGACTAAACAGCAAATGGTTTGCTAAGCATGGCAGCTTATTCTGTGGACAGTCTGAGACCAATAGAAAAGTCAGTGATGTTTTTTTTTTCTTCCTTTCTTAATTCTCTGCAGATGGGAGATGCAAAAGAAATGTTCTGTGATCAGTAATGCAAAACACTCAATGGAGAAAATCTCAGAAGCAATTCATTTTCTTGAATATTTTGAGCTGCATCCTCAAATCCCCAAACCACAGAGCGCTTCAGCCATGTGAGGACTTTAGCCCACATTAAGAGCTCAATTGAATCCAGATGTTTCTCACCATTACTTTCACCACTAATCATTTACTTTCTGAAGGAAGGATAGTCAGTCACCTAAAATGTATCTGCTGTTGTGTTAATTTGCCTCCAAACGAATTTTATTTATTTATTTATTTTTATTTTTTTTCTCAGAGAACTTTCACACGGTCTTTGAAAAAAGCAACAAAATGTTCAGTGATTGTGAAAATTGATTGATTTGGTTCTTTAGTTTCTGAGATTAAAATAATGATTGTCAAACAAAGCAAAAAATAAGGAGCTGATATTTCGTCCAAGGAAAACAAATTCTATGAATTCTTTCTTTGTTGTTAAGTGTCTGGAACTCATTTTATTCTGTTAAATGTGTTTGCGTGCATACGCAGATTTGGTCTTTCTTCTGAAACTATGCTTATCACGTCAATAACTAAATGTTCAAAACCTCAAAACACTGTTTGTAATTAACACTCACTCTTAAATTGCCCCTTTTTCTTACTATTAAGATCAACTCTTGCAGATGAGATATACGTATTTATTACTATCCTCATATAAGCCATTTTATTGTTATCTGATTTTACTTTGAAAAACAAATGGGTAAAAAAGCTACAGTACGTTACAACAGCAAGTCATGTTTTTTTTGTTTTTTTTTTAAAGCTCTCATTGCTTCCCTCTTTTCCAAAACCGTTTGATTCAATCACAAAATCACAGTTTCTTCCGTAGGCTATACCACAGCTGGCTGGCTAACATGAATAAATGTATTTACACAATTGTGGCAGGTTGTCTGAGCGCGTTCTCTCGGATACAGACATGAGTAACGGGCGCCGTTACGCTATCAGAGCTCAGATGTTGACCTCTGGATGGCCTTAACTGTTGGCCGCAGCTCCGTCTCTCACCGCGGCCATTCCAACTGTTCATCTACGCTGATACGGACTTCACACTCCCTTAACTTTTAGATCCAAATCAGTCTACATGCTTCTCTGCTGCAATATAGCATTTGCTGTTTACTTTGGCCCTCATCCCAACAGCCAGTTCAGCGAGGGCTGGACAGAGTCAGTCACATAGCAGTGATTCACTTTCTGTGGCGCATAACCCTTTTTCTGAAAGCTGTGGCGATAAGTGACCTTATACAAGGCACGCTGGACTGACAGGAGTCTGTTTGTAAAATAAATAAAGATCAATGACAGAGCTGTTGAAATGTGCAGTGCTTTTGCTGATAAGTCAGTATATAGACGCTGAATGTGTATCTGTGGTTCTTTTATAATGAGCAGAAAGGGAAATTGGATCAAGTGTGTGCGCAACTGCCTGTCCGGAGATTCTCGTCTGTATTGGATTTATGTTAAATTGGAACAATAAGTCTCTCTCTTCATCTCTGTCTGTGTGACGAAAGAGCAAAGCTTGACTTCCTGTGTGTATTGTTCAATGGGGCACCATCGTCATCTCTCGCTACGCAGGGCTGGACTGAGCATGGGAACCTGTCACATAAAATGAGCCCTGGGATTTCTTCACATGGGGTGGAGGTTTTTACGAGCACTTTTTTTTCACATGACCCAATATTCTGACTAAAACACATAAGCATAACACCGTTGTGCATAATTGTTATGATAGTGATGGTATTATATTAAATTATTATTGTCTGTAATATACAGATAAAAGAAAATAAGCACCAGTTAAAATGGGCTTATTTAATAAAACCAACCCAGGCTCACTAGACAAGAAAAATATCTAAAAATATCTAAAAATATCTAAAAGTGCTTTTAGTTTTATCCGAATGCATGTTTCATTGCAAATTTTCAGTGAGTGGCCTCCAAAAGATTAAAGCTCTTATCACATTTAAAAATAACTTAACACATACACTTAACCGCATTTGTATTTCATGGGACTCATACCCGAGCTCTCAATATCGATAAGTGTAGTGCTGTACCAGTTGTCAAATCTATTGATATTTCGATATGTATCGATACTGAAATATCTGAAACAGTTTTCAAATACTCCTTTTCTGCAGTATCGAAACACCTACAGTATAGCAGCTGCGCGTTCTCGCTCTCTCTTCTCTCCGATGGCGAATTTACAGTTTGACACGTTTCAAACCGCCTCCTCTCACTCACTTGCCTCAGTCCCTCCAGCTGAATAGTGCTTGTATTGCCCATAATTTTACTCATTCCTGCAGGTTTCGTGTCCACAACAAAAATGTGCACACCACTTATCTATGTAAGTGTCGTGAACATAAAGCCGTCTCTCAAACAGCTTGTGAGAATAAAACTGACTTCTTTTTAGTGGCTTATTGTGCTGATGATGTCAAAATGCCATCTTGCCAAGTATTCAGGTAAATACAGTCAGTTTAGTAAGCACGTTGTGTAACCAGTATATTGGATCCGTGTATAAGCTCTTAAAGTGACAACAGCCTAATAAACCTGCCACTGTCTGTCATGTTAATCAAAGAACAAAAGACAAAGAGAAAAGCAATCTCTGCTCTTGACTGAATAACTTTTGTAACTTTAATTATAAACATTAATCTGTATTTAATGTTTACAAAGTGGTGTATACAACTATCCAGTGTCATTTTACATTTGATTACTTTATTTCATTTTTGTATTATTTCTTACCTGAATACTACTGTCAGACCCACCTGAAAAACTTAAATTCATTTTATTTCAGGTTTTTTTTTTTTTTTTTCTCAGTTTATTTAATATATTTGTTTGTTATTGCAGATATTTATGCTATATTTGTTTATTTGTTCTTAATTTATTACTGATTGCTAACTATGTTTTTTAGTAAATATAGTTCAACTATTCAGATAAAGCCTCCCTGTACAGTGAGTAGAAATTTTTCAATATTTCCAAAATTATCAAAAAATTATAAGATAATAACAAATTATCTGTATGGCGGTATATATGGCAGTTTTCCCCATGGTATCGAAAATGGTATCAAGTATTGATATTTTTCAAGGTATCATATCAAAGTTGGAAATTCCAGTATCGTGACAACACTAGTACCAGGTGAGCTACCGACCAAGTTAACTATGTCAGAAAAGCCATATATGCAGTGTTGGGGAAAGTTACTTTAAAAAGTAATGAATTACAATATTGAGTTACGCCCTAAAAAAGTAACTAACTGCATTACTTAGTTACTTTTTATGGAAAGTAATGTGTTACATTACTTTCGCATTACTTTTCCTCACATGGTCTGGGCTTGTTTGTTTTTTAATAACAACAAAAAGGTTAAATTTTTGTCACATGTAAAGGCCATTTCACACCAAAAGGGTTTATCTAAAGTCATTTTTGCTTAGTATGGTTGAATTGGATCATGAATGTCAGCAGCAAAGACATTGGTTAATAAAGTGAGATTAAATACATAAAGTATATTTGTTTAATTATTGCAGGTTTGTGCCATTTTCTAAGATTGCATTTCATTTTTTATACAGTTTAAGGAATAATGACTCTGCTTTTGTGCAAGTGAGATGAGTAAATGCTCACATTTAATCTAGAACTACAATAACCTTCATGTTTCGACACAACGCCTCTCCACCTACTGTCAATTTCCTCAAAGTGACGACAGAAGAACTGTCAGTCAATACATGAGAAATCAAAGTAACTTGCGTTACTTATTTGAAAAAGTAACTCAGATATTTTGTTTTAAATCTAAAAGTAATGCATTACTTTACTAGTTACTTGAAAAAGTAATCTGATTACGTAATTCAAGTTACTTGTACAACATTGCATATGTGATGCAAATATCAACATGCATTATTGTACAAAGCATGCACTATGGTAAAAGCATTTTGAGCAGTATTTTTGCAATAAACTGCGAAAATATTCATTAATCGATAATATGCCCCTGTAATCATAATTTGGGTGAAAAGTAATAAAGTTGTTGAATTATTTATTTATTTATTTTTTTACTGCCATGAGTGTTCATTTCAGTTGGAAACTGCAGTAAATTATAGGCCTATATAGGTACGTTTTGCAATAATCTGGGGAAAGGCATGTTTTTCCAATCAACCTATGCTGCACAAAACATGTTTTATTATTATTAATTATTTAATAATAAAACAAAAATGTTTTTGGCCAGAAATTCACATTTTTATCCTTTCGTTCTTGATTTCTGAACCCAGTCTGTCCAGTCGAGCAACCAATACCAAGTCCCCCTAGAGAGCACTGGTCAACAAACTAATCACACCCCCCACATTATTATAACAAAGAAATGAGAAAGAAAACATCAAAAAGTGCTTCATCAGAAGACTGAGTTCTTGTAGAGGCTAAAGCACTTGGGAGCGGCCGGTGCAAGCCCTTTAATAATAAACACAAGTTGAGGGTCCTTTCTGTTCTAGTTAGAAGTTCCCTCCATGGTGGCCTAAAGGTTCTTGTTAAAATGGCCGTCCACCCTTAGTTGCTCATGCATATATATGTGTTTGTGTGTGTGTGTGTGTGTGTGTGTGTGGGATGACTTTGGGCAAATCGACTCAGTAATTGGAGACTACAGTATCTATATGTAGTGTACAGGGTTGGAGTTGTTTTCCACAAGGCTGAAATCCCAGCGTGGATGCAGAATCCCATAAAAGACTTCCAAGGAAAACAGTGGCCCCTCTGACCTGAGTGAAGCTGAGGGGCAATGCTCTGGAGCCAAGCACGGGTCCCGGGAGAGCTTCACCGGGTGACTGAGTTACAAAAGAAAACAGTCAAAATGGAGCAAGGCAGAACCCATCGCTTCTGTCTGTGACTTCTGAGAAGGGGATGATGAAAAGCCACATGTGTGGTTTTTATTAACCTGAGGAGGGCTTTAGTGCTGCTTACCAAAATATAGACACCGCAGAGAAATACAATATGCAATACAAGTTTGGGGTCAGTTATATTCATATATATATATATATATATATATATATATATATATATATATATATATATATGAATATTCTTTCAAAACACACATTTCATATAAAACGGTTCATTGTTGCACTAGACTGAAATCAACATTTGATTCATCTGATTTATAATCACTTATCCAGTCTAATGAAATGTGGCTGAATTATTCACAATGGCTGGAAGAGTTTTAAAGGCATTGAAATAATAATAACAATGTTTATACAAGACAAAAACGAATCACTAACATGTCTGTAATTGCTACTTAATTTGCACTCCTCTTGATAAAACATTCACACGTGACCCGTTTGTGTGGCAGACTTATTATAGTAATCAATTTTGGATGATATGTAAATATTGTTAATGTTTAGATTTTTCAAGTACTGTCTGTCATTACAAATGCAGTCTTATAGGGCCCAAAGCAATCATGTATGTGTTAATATGCCACAAAATCACTACTAACATTACCATAAATGTCCAACAAGCCTTGTTTACAAATACTCTCTCTGCACATTCAAGAGTGTCCGAGAATGAGCCCCACCTAAATATCAATTCACTCAAATAGACAAACAGTGTTAAATCAAGCGGCTCATATTGTCTGTTTCAATGGAAGCACAAAGTTTTATTCCACCAATAATAGTAAGTGCATTATTTCTTTCTAAAGAATCCAACACATTCAAGCGGAGCTTAAAGAAAAGGTGTTTTATATGATCTGCCTGCTATGCATTATTGATGACTATTCAAAATTGCATTAGCGCTGTAGAATCTCTGTAATGATTTTAAGTGGTTGACTGAAGGTTCTAACTGAACTTAACAATCGGCATTAAGAAGCAAAGATCTATTTACTGGAGTATATAGTGGCTCTAAAAGATACACTATGTAAAACTTTACTGCTTACGTTCTCTGGGAAAGCTCTTTCTAGAGCTTGAGAACGAAATGAATCATTGTGTACCTGGCACTGATGCACTGTCAATAAAATGGTAATACAAATCAATAATTGTAATACAAATGGTAATATTTTTTTTCTTCTATTTTATCTTCTATTATAAAATGAACATTTGAAATCTTTAGTTAAAAGAAATGCTAACACTTTAGTATAGGGAACATGTATTGGGTAGGATTAAGAATGTAGAATAAGGTCATGCAGAATAAGGCATTAATATGTGCTTAATAAGTACTAATAAATAGCCAATATTCTAGTAATATGCATGCTAATAAGCAACTAGTTAAAAGACCCTAAAATAAAGTGTTACCAAAGAAATATATGGGTATATGGGTGTTTATGGGTAAAAAACATTTCATATCACGCTGAATTTCATATATAGACCAATCAGACAGCACTTTAAGGCACTGCTATTTAAAGCATAACATATTCTGTTTTAAATTAGATACATTAAGGAATATACTGATAAATTATTTAAAATAATAGAAGACTGTTTAAGACAGCATTAACCTTAAAGCATTTCGTTCATACTTGGACCTCACTTCACACAGGAAATAGGTGTGAAATATTACTGAATTATGTTTGACTGTACATACAGTCAGTGATACAATCAGTTTTAAAATAGAAAACACCTTTACTGTATATATATATATATATATATATATGGAATTATTATTTTCTTTATGTAAAAAGAATATTAAAAAGTTTGTAATTAAATAACTAATGCATTATATGGTTAAATAAATACAAACATTTATGTTGCTCGGAAGAAAAGGTACGGTATTTATTTTTTTATTTTAAAAAATACGGATTTCAGAAACAGATTTAGAGCATCTTAATTCCCCCTATAACAAATGAACAAGAACACATTCAAACCAAATTAATAAAGTAGCAAATAAAGGTTTGCTGCAGATTCAGGCTTGTTGTAAAATCAATGAGGTCAACAATATTTTGAGATTTGGTGCTCTGAAAATGTCCAACTCTGGAAGAATACATGTAAATGTGCAACAACAAATTGAAATTGTTTACCATTAAAGCAACATTTGCACAATTTTAAAACAAGCTTGTTTCGAATAATGAATCTGTGGCTGGTGGCAGTTTATATGAGCATTATTAATATATTATATAAAAATATATTGTGTACAAAAAGTCTTAAAATATTGTATTATGTAAATAACAAAGACGTTTTGGAAAAGAGAGGATGATAACCTTGTGCATTTCCATTTTCCTGAAATCAAACTAAATTACAAAAAAAAAAAAAAAGCATGTGAACATCTTAACCTTTATGGAAGAGTTCAAGTCTGTCTTTGTATTTGGCGGTTTGCCTGGATGTTTCAAGCCCTGCATACTTTCATCTGCGTAGTTCACGAAAGAAAAAAAAAAAACATATTTAAGGGGCCTTCCTCCAATTTCTAATGTCTAACAATCTAAATTCTCAGTTTAACAATTTTTTATATTATTATTTTTATTAATTATTAGTTTAAAAAGTGTAATGTAACAGCTGCAACAGAACATGCATAAAAAACATGAGGAAAAAATAATGCCATTTCTCTGTCTCTCAAACATAATGTAGTTTGACATCTTTACCACTTGGTGTCAGAGTTGCCTCCTTTAAAAGCATTTTTAAAATCTGACTGAATAAGTACATTTAATTTATGTTTTAGTTGTTTACAAGAGGCATGTTTGCTATAATATTCCTTATTCTCCAGTATTTTTTTATTTTATTTTCTTTATATATACATTTTTTTTTTTTTTATGGTGAGAAATAACAACACACATCCAATCCTTGTGAATGATGCACACATAATCATACTGAAGGTATTACAAAATATGTCAACTTACATTTTTAAAATATATTTATATTTAAGTTGTTTTTAAGGTAATGTAGAGGTTTTATATGGCATTAAACTATATAAAATAATAGAATTAGAGAAAAATACATTATTTAAAAGCATATCTACTAATTAAAAATATTTTATAACAATAATAATATAGTTCCTTATGGGCAACAGTCAATAATGATCTTCCTTATATTTTTTTCACTCTAAAAAATGCTGGGTTAAATATGGACAAACCCAGGGATTGGGTTGTTTTCACCCAGCCATTTTTTTCAACCAATTTTGGATTTATTTTTTTAGCCAGCAATATATTAATATATAGTAAAAGGCATGTTTTTGCTCACCCCCAAATAGGGGCAAATTTGTGGGGTATTTTAAGCTGAAACTTGACCAGACCAGAGACTTATATTACATCTTGTGAAAGAGGGCATAATAGGTGCCCTTTAACCCAACCTGCTGGGTTTGTCCATATTTTACCCAGCTTGGGTTGTTTTTAACCCAGCATTTTTTAGAGTGTGTCAGTGTGATATTGTAGAAAATCAACAATAGTGAATGACTTCTCTCTGACTCTTTCATCAATAGCACTATGAGTAGACATGATGAAAGTCACTCACGGGATCCCAGAGCAAGACCCTTGATTCGCTGCAGTCGTTTTGAGCGCGCACACACACACACACACACACACACACGCACACACACACAGAGTTTGCCACACACTTTAATTAAAGCCTTTGAGAATTGTGCGTTTTCAGCAGCAGGCAATGCACAAACTTTCAATCACTTGACAGGTATATTTAAGTTCTGCAAGTTTGATGGGTCATCCATTTTATATAAGAATCTGAATTTGAAGGCTGGAAAAGTGAACGGAACAGCTAAAACAAATCACAGAAGTAAAAAAACATAAGTGCAGTCAATCTTGGAAATCTATTAGTGTGTTTGAAGTTTGGGCCAATCGGCGACACATCAGATATGAGTTAAGATGAGATGGCAGGACATTAAAAAGGAGCTGGTCTTGTTTGCTCATCAAATTGCACAGAGAAGCAATCATGGCCCTTCATGAGGATACTTCTAAAATATTTCTATAATTCATTTATGCAATTTTACAGATCAATAAGGGATAAACGAATATCAGAAAGTCAGCATCAAACAAAAGGCTGCAGCCTGCACAATATATTGACTTATTTCCTTCTTTATAAGTGGCCTTAACTACTATGTACTTACATTTAAATTAATAATTTGATACAATGCACTTATTGTGTACATACATGTTTTTACATTGTACTTATATTTTAAAAACACCTGCATGTAATTATATCTGTAATTAATTTCTGTAATTACATTTATAATTACACTGTTGACTCATCCCTTAACCCTTACACCTATCCTTAAACCTACCCATACCACCAAAGCTTTCACTAACCAGCAAAAGTGTTTTGCAATTCAATATGAACCCAATAAGTACACTGTACTTATTTTTTGATGTAAGTACATAGTAGTTAAGGCCACCTAATATAAAGTTGGACCCCTTCCGGTTATTTCACTGAAAGTGTCTCCGGGAGCCAATGTTCAATTTGAAAAGGTCCATGTTACCCCCTGCTTTTTTGACAGCTTTCTCAATCCAAGTGATAAGCCTTTTTGAACATCAAAAATTCACTTCAAAATAGGTCTATTGAGCATTTGAGGACATGTGTATTTCTACCGCCGTGTGTCTTTGAACTTTTACAAGATACACAAGACAACATGCTGAAGAATAAACATTTCAAACTCACAGCACACTGAAAGATACCTTGAAAGCAAACCATTCGCTGTTGGTGCTAATCCACCGAAAGAGACAACTGTGCTTTTTAAGAGGTGTCTTTGCTCCATCTAGTGAACCTTTTGGGTAGGGTGAAAATGAATTTAATCTACCCTGTGCACTCCTGCTAAGATCATGTGCATATTAAAATTCAAAGCAGTGCTTCATGTGAGACTCCTGTCCATCCTGTTGCACTTTGATTTCATCATATTGGTGGATTAAGGTAATCTTTGCTTCCTGATCAACTAGTGTGCAAATTATGAGCTCAATTGATGATATCCTGTGTAAGACGCCTGTCTGCTTCCCATAATTTTTAATGAGGTCATAGAGGAAAGAATGTCCAACATTGAATACGTAAATGCATCTTATTTATTTGAGAATTACAATAAGACTCCATTGTCTTTTGTAAGAAAATGGAGGCATACAGTATGGACAAACGACAGTACTGATGGAAAGATTTCTGTATGACATTGGCTTTCAATTGTGTGTGTGTGTGTGTGTGTGTGTCTGACTCTTGAAATTGAGCCTTCAGCAAAGAAAATACAAAACACAGTAAACATAAAACAAACATAACATTGAAAATGTTCACTAGAAATAATAGTTAAAATCAGTTTTGTTTGTTCAGATTTTTTTTTCTTCTTAAAAAAGTTTGACTTTTTGAAAAGGGGAGACAGTGTGATAATGTTTTGTTTCAATGTCTGAAAAACATGATTGATTGATTTGATTGATTGATTGATTGATTGATTTGATTTGATTTGATTTGATTTGATTTGATTTGACTGACTGACTGACTGACTGACTGACTGACTGATTGATTGATTGATTGATTTGACTGATTTGACTGACTGACTGATTGATTGATTGATTGATTGATTGATTGATTGATTGATCGATTGATCGATTGATCCACTACTTAATTTAGAGATTACACTAATAGTTTAAAGTTAAGAACAAAGGGCCAGATTACTAAACGGGGCAAATTAGCATGAGAGCACTATTCCATAAATGCGCCAATGGGAGTGGCAAGTTTTGCGTTTAAAGAACACAGACGCAGTCAAATCATTTACATAATGACCAACGCAATCTACCAAGAGCAGCACAAATTAGCGCTGGGTCGCAAATAAGCAGAGCTGATGCTCATCAGGTGCGGGTCAACACAGCCGCAACCTGTTACATGTAATATACAGATAATGTCCGAAATTAATACGAGTGGAAAATATTTTCTCCCTTCTACCACGCGCACTCTGTTCTCTGCGGTGTCTCCTCCTAACAGCAACAATTGCAGCCATGTTGCAAAATGGGTTAAGACATGTTTTTTGAGAGTTAAATAATGGTGCAAATACCAGTAAATTGACTAGCGTAAACTTAGTAAATCACCTTGCGTGATTCATTTAAATACTCTCCTCCCATAAATTTTGTGTCTGAAAGGGAAACTCCTACAAATGCATATGCAATAAGGTCAGCCGCAAAAACAACTCAGTCCACGCCTTTTCAGCACTATTTTTGTACTACTTGTCTTTAGTAAATCTCAAAAGTCGTTTTTTAACGCCAAAAGAGGGTTTGCGCTGACGCAAGATGTTAGTAAATCTGGCCCAAAGAGTTCTTTATATTTTTACACAAAACATAATTTCTTAGGTCACCCAGGTCTTTAGCTCATTTCTAATTTTTAAACTGATGTTATGACTCACCCCATGTCTTCCATATTTAATATACTTTTATTGTGCTATGTAGCATTTTTTGACAACAGAATTTAGTGCAGTAAAGTGCTATGTCATTCGGAGAGAGTGAGTTTGAAATATTGAGATGTAGAACTCTGAGATCTACTAAAAGGATATAATGCTGTAGTGTTGTGTTGTCGTGACAGTCATCTGAGTCTCAGAAAATTAAAAAAAAAAAAAGTTGTTACATTGTACAACAAAAAAGATGAATTATACATCCCCAGTTCTTCTAGACAATCCTCTCATAATGTTTAATTAAAGCTCAATAACATAGTCTGCCAATTAAAGGCTATGCAGACAGCAGTCCAGTGAATGGTTAAGTGCTTTGGGATTTGGCTACATGGCCTTTTACATTTTCCATCCCTGTTATTTTTCAATTAGTGTGAAAGAGGCTTGTGCAACAACTTGTAATAAGCATAAAATGGATATAAAATTCATCTTAGATAGCCCAAGCAAAGGCATAATGGCTGTTTCCATTCTACTCGGAGATGTTTCAATGGTGTGAGATACAGGGTTAGGTCTTTTGAAGAACTCAGATCCAGATGATTAGGAGAAGGATGTGTTGCAGCTTTTTTTTCTTTTCTTTTTTTTTTTTCTGCCTGACCAGAGGATACATGAATACCCAAAAGTGACCATTATGATAGTAAAGTAAGGTTATATGGTATTGAGCTATTATCATTTTTAGTGTGAATATTGACAGACCATTTTGTTTTGCAGACATTCTAATTCTGTTTTTATACTGTAACATTAATTAATGGCATAATTACAACACAAATATAAAACTACAATGCTGAAACTTTCTCCTAAAATAGCGGAGTACAGAGTTTTCTAGCTAAGAGAACCCAAACTTCAGCTCCACTACAGAAGCTGTTATTTTTCAGGTATAATGTATTGAAATCACTGTCATGTATTTCTAATCTACCCTCTGCCTCTGAAGCATCAATAAGGAAAGGCCATATCCCTTCTCCCTGAAGTGATAATTACCCACATCACTATTGATCCGCTTATTGATGCATTGCTAATTGTTTGCGGCTCTTTTTTATTTATTTAATTCATTTCCGTACTAATGCGTATGTGTTAACCTTGAGTCGAGGACTTCAGCAGAGTTTTGAATGCAGATGTGGAGATGCAGGCATTAGGATTCTACTTTAAAATGGCAGAGATTTTGTGCCATTTGCACTTTGAGGCTCCGCTGCTTAAGCAGAATGTCAATTCGAGCCAAATTTGTTGCTTTAACGATTCTTTCTTGACGTTGTTGAGATATTGAATTTCGTCCCAGCCTTGAATGTTTCCAAGTTTTCTGAGTGGTCTCACAGGTGCATGTTGAAGACTGCACAAGATGCAATTATATTGACAAAACTCAAAACCACATTAAAGATGAGATGGAATAATAATTATGATTTTATGTATCAAGAGATTTGAATTAAAAACAACAAAATGCATTCAAATTTGACTTTGGTTATCGATTCCTATACCCATTCAAAACCCAAGGCTAGCACTGCTTAGATGAATATAAATTCACTCCCTTTTGCTCTGTTTCAAAAGTACGTTTTATAAGAGAACATGTTTGCATTTTTTATTGTCAAGTTGAGTTAATATCGACAGGATGAACTTGGTTGGTTTCTACCATTTAAAGCAATGACATATTTGATATAGAGTGTGATTCCATCAACCACAAGCACATAAATCAAGAAAATGATCTATAGAGTATGACAAAACCAATGGCCAGAGAGTATAAAGAAAATAAGGAGCATGAAAGTACAAAGCACCCGTGTGTGAATATGAAACTATATGTCAACTATAGTACTGCTGCTGTTTGCGGCATGGCCTGGGTCTACAGTGCATGCGAGTGAGTGTTATGAATATGCACAGTCAGTACCGAGGTACATCTAGGGCTAATGTGTGTGAGTGATACCGAGAGATAATGCATTTGTGTGTATGTACGCGAGTTCGCAGAGCTGAAGGTGTTTGTGCTGTTATGCCCTCTGGCTTGGCTGCCAGCTTCTTTCCCCCACTTCAGAGCCAGGAGGCAGACTGCCGAGGAATACCGATCACCTTGGCCAGAGATGCTCCTTTGAGCCTTTCTCTGGCATCTTTTCCCCTTCTGCCAGCTTCCTCCTCTGCTCCTCTCTTCCCTTCTGAAGTTGACAACAAAGACATCCTCGGGGTCCTCCTTGATGTAAGACCCGCTCTTGATCTTTTTTCCCTATGTTTTTTGTACCTTAGTGTTGCGCTACTTTCATATTCCGCTAGCACAATATTTACACTCCAGAAGACAAAGCCGGGGTGAATCTTTCATGCTGGCCAGGGCCCTTCAGAAAGAACCAATCATCTAGCCACATTTCGGCTTCATTACCTGGCCAGGCTTACCAGATATCAGGGACAGGTAACCTCCGGCCGTGCCGCACTGTCGCGCGCCATTCCGATCCCGAGCCAAGGATGGAGCCGCCTGGTGTGTCGGAAGACTTTGTTGCTGTCTTGATTTGCCTAAACCTATCCGTTTATAATTGAACCGCTCTTTGCGAGTGCAAGAGCGGCAAGAGAGCGAACAGAAAAAAAATGGCGAGCACGGACTGAGTTACATCTATCGGTCTCAAAGTTTTTCATCTCTTCCCTTCTTCTCTGACATGGAGTACCTCCATCACGGCTGCCACAGTTCCCTCATTCCCCCCTGCCCTCCCTCACTCTCTCGCTCTCTCTTTCCTTCCCCGCTTCCATGAGGAGAACTCTCCAAAGAGCTAATTAGTGGAGCGAGCGAGTCCAGAAAGTCATGGAGGAGCTGAAGGAAGAGACGCGTGCCTCGCTCGCTCGCCCACACGCTCGCCGGCTGACGGTCAGGGTCCTGCAAAGGGGTCACCAGAGTAACCGGCAGTAACTAGTGGCAGGCAGACCGACAGAGACAATTGAGGGAGCTTCTGAGAGTGATGAGCCACTGACAGGAGGTTTCCTTCAAGAGTCCAAATGGCTTGGAGAGGGACAGGCTCAAAGTACCTGGAAGTACAGAAGCGGCGATGCTAACGACATGCTAACACAGGCTGTTCCATATCGCTCACACTTGACAGGGGAGAAAGGTTCACTGACATACTTAGAGGAAGCCAGGGGCATAAAAAAAAAATTCAATTAAAATGCTATCCAAAATATTTGCTTCAGTGAACAAAGGCAGTGCTCAGATCATTCAATATAGCATTATTAAAATGATTGATTGACTATATCAGCAAATCTAATTGCAATATATATATTTTATGGTAGTCATGGGGTCCGGTGTTGGTTTGGACCCCATTTGATTGTCATTGTACAGCCATCAACAGTTTCTTCTTTTTGAGGCATTTCTCAAAATTTTTGCATTCTGCTAAAGAAAGAAAGCCATAAGGTTTGAAATGACATGAGGGTGAATAAATGATCACAGAATTTTCATTTTGGGTGAATTATTCCTTTAGCTGGTTTTATTCATGTCAGAAAATGTTATTCACTCCAACTAAATCAACCTGACATGTTGTACACTAACAGAAGTCATTTTTATGAGTTAACTTATTCAGTAGACAAAAAATTCCTAAAGATTTGAAACAACATGAGGGTGAGTAAATTCTGATGACAGAATTTAAATGTTTTGGGTGAACTATCCATTTGAGCCAACAATTTCAGATTCTTAACGTTTTTTTTTTTTTTTTTCCCAGTGTATATAGATTATTTATTTTCCAATTTAGTAAATACTGAGCCGGCATTCAGACGTAAACACGGAAGCCCTGCAACATAAATAGCGTATCAGAATGACAGGGGAGAGAGGAATTTGTTGAATGAAGTTGTTATTTTTGTTTTGTTTTTGAGCACAAAAAGTATTCTCGTCACTTCATAACATTGACTATATAACGTTGACTATATAAACAATGTTTTTACTACTTTTCTGGACCTTGAATGTGGTAATTTTGTTGTTTTCAATGGAGGATAAAAAAAAAAATTTGTGTTCCAAAGATGAACAAAAGTCTTACGGTGTGGAACAACATTGGCTCAGTGAGGCGTCCATTGCCAGCAAGATAATTAACACTTTCAATGCCCAGAAAGCTACTAAAGACGTATTTAAAACAGTTCATGTGACTAAAGTGGTTCAACTTTAATCAATGTATCTTTTGATTCGAATCAGTGGTTTGGAGCGTAACAAGTCTTTGTTACATCATAAGTGTTTCAAAATTTTAATGGTTCACCACTGAGGGGCGTGACTTTGGCAGTTTGATACACGCTCCGAACCACTGATTCGGAACAAAAGATTTGTTAAACTTCGAAGCTTCATGAAGAGATGTTTTGAAATCGCCCATCACTAGATATTGTTGAATAAAGTCATTATTTAGTTTTTTGGCGCGTTAAAAGTATTCTCGTCGTTTCATAACATTAAGGTTGAACCACTGTAGTCACATGAACTGTTTTAAATATGTCTTTAGTAGCTTTCTGGGCATTGAAAGTGTTAATTATCTTGCTGGCAATGGACGCCTCACTGAGCCATCGGATTTTATCAAAAATATCTTAATTTGTGTTCCGAAGATGAATGAATGAATGAACGAACAAGCACATAAAAGTAAAAAAAAACAAAACTTTAAACTTTAAAAACTTTAAAGTTCAGTAAATACAATGTGAGGATATACGAAGGCAGATAAGAGTTGATAAGAGAGCATAGGTGATGCCACGATGGGATCTGGTGCGAGAGCCAAGCCAGGTTAAACGCAAAAGGAAGAACAAAAGGATTCTGGGAATGTCCACTGGGTCCTCTATTGCTTGCAGACCAAACTTCAGGAAAAGGTTATGGGGTTGCCATTATATTTTCATGATGATCATTTATTTATTTGTCAAGCAAATCCAATCAGAATAGTAGCTAGGCTTTGCACAAAGCAAACTGTGGTAATTAGCAACAGTGGGAGTGGTGGCAACAACTCCGACTCCATCCACTGACTTTTATGTGTGTGAGCACAGAGAGGTGTGGGCCTAAATATTGATGGACTTGCCAAAGAACATGGTGAAAACTACAAACAGTGTTGTACTGGACTGGCAGAGCACTGGGGTTATCATAAAGATGGCATGCCAACTAACTTGTACAAATCTAAGCTGCTGAAACTCAATAAAAATAGTGGACAATCTGGTCCAAGCACGGGTGAAGATCTGAACTCTTTGAAAACTCACTTTTTGTTTTGCTCCAGCTATCCTAACTATTTTAGAAATGTGTTCTAATAATAAGGTTAAACTGTGTTGATAACATTCACATATATCAAACAATAGCGCTTTCTTGAGTAAGTTGGGAAAAGAGTTGTCACTTCTTTGAAACTTTTTGTGGATATTTAATTGAAAATTAACTGCATAACAGTATTTTTTAGGTGCCAAATAAATTCAAATGAAAAAATGTTGAATTACATCATAAAATCCTTATAAAATTATGAGCGGAATTTGCAATAAGGTGAAACCAAGTAGCAGTCCATTAAAGAAACATTAGTCATATTTTCTCATGTACTATTCTTCACTACTTTCTTTACTTTTGACTTTTAAATCTTACAAAAACTGATGAAAGTGAGGGTTGTAAAAGCGAAAGCACAAATGTCCATTTTTCAACCAAAAAAAAAAAAAAAAATGCATTAATGCAACACACACGCGTCTTACTGTAGCAACACACCGCAGAACATGACAAAGCTTCCTGTTGAGAGCTGTGTGTTTGTCTTCATATAAAATGTAACATCCTGCCGTAGCCTTGTGTGCCACGTGGGACCTCACTTTGCAGGTCTCTGGTGTAATCCCATGATTCCTTTATATCCAGGCTCGTTCCTCAAAAGAGCGTTAATTACAGAAAACCTTCATTTCTTTTAATATGGTTCAGGCCAATTAAACAGCACATTATTCACGCAAATATTTTATTTGAAATGACATTTTTTTAATGAGGCTTCTGCCTTGATTGTTAATCGCCATGAACATATTAAAAGAAAGGGAGTGCGACACAGAAAAGTGCTTTGTACATCTGCTTTTCGATGAATATTTAACACGTACCCCAGATTTTGACCATGTGCCATCCTGGTTCCATAAACTGTGCCATTCGCGATCTAATGTGTCGCAGTGAGAATTTGGTCACACTTTTATTTTAAGGTGTCCTTCTTATAGTGTAATTATTCATTTAATACTGAGCAATATTAATTAACTACATGTACTTTACTATAGGGTTAGTTTAGGGTTTGGTTTAGTTGCAGGTAACTATGCATAATTTATAGTTATTACTATAGTAATTACATTGTAACAAGGACACTAAAATAAAGTGTTACCGAGAATTCTTTATAACTTAAATCAAATAGAAGTCATTTGTATGAACGCTAAAAATGTTACTTTATACAGGCAGATTCAACACTGGTGAGCATATAAAAATTATATCATATTTAATGGGAAGAACTGTATAATTCAAATGATAACTATTTGTATATACAAAGTCTTATATGCAAGGACTTTGCATGCAGTGCCTGTAATTACAATGAATGGAAACATGAGGCTTGTATCCAGTTCCTACTTGTCCCCATTTTCAG
Organism: Megalobrama amblycephala; assembly: GCF_018812025.1. Taxonomy (NCBI): domain Eukaryota; kingdom Metazoa; phylum Chordata; class Actinopteri; order Cypriniformes; family Xenocyprididae; genus Megalobrama; species Megalobrama amblycephala. The sequence continues at coordinate 24,092,085 of NC_063050.1, read as the reverse complement.
AGCACTTGTCACAGCTCCCGTCTTTAATAAATTCTTGCTCTGTTAAATAATTCAGCCTTTTATCAATAAAGCTCAATGTTACTCTATCTCTTAGTCTTCACATTCAATTGTAGGACTATTTCTTTATTCATTATCTGTGTCATTTTGTCACTTTCTAATGTGCGGCTCTCTGAAACGGCAATCTGTATTTTTCCTAGTTCTCCGTCTTTTCATCTCTCACATCCATTTTTATTTTCGCTCCCTCCCTGTGCACATGGAACGGAGTTTTATCAACGTTCCTGACATGTCCCCTGTTGTCCAACTTATTTCCAGACACCGAAACAGAAATAAACTTTTTTGGTCTAAATTTGTATTGATTATGTGGATTAGCTCAACTAATTAGATACTTACGGTGGTCAATATGTTTTCTAATGAAGTGCAGAGAGTGCCTTCCACATTTAATTCTCAGCAATCACGATAATCTCTTCATGACCTCGTCACTCTTCTTAAGCAAGAGTACTTGTATTCTTGTATTTCCCCCCACTGTTGTGCGAGTCACAACATCTCAGAATACCTTAGCATAACAGTGCGATGTGTAGACAGTGATGCACACTCCTGATATCGATTTTGTACCGTCCGAGATGACATGACAAACAGATTTGTCCGCAGTGGCAGTATTTCAGGGATTAACATTGTCCTGGTTTGGTTAATCTTCATTTGTTTTGTTTTTTTCCTTTCAGTACCTCTGGGCAGAATGAATTATTAAAATGCCTCTAATGACATGAGTAGTGCCAGATAAAACCATGACCTTGTAAGCATTGATCTCCCGAGATACACCAATAAACTCTAATTTGGACGCTCTTGATATGGCAAAATTCAGACTTGTATTCAAAACGCCATCGATCGCCAGCCAATTATTCTCCACCTTTTCATTCCGCTCGGCCTCATTGATTTCATGCTGTTGTTTGAGTTGCAGAATTACTGCTGACAACATGCAGCGTAAACTTGTACAAATATCATTATGATTCCATACTGAATCCTTGTAAATTGTTTAGTACAATGCATGTATGTATGTAAGTGTTAAAGGTGCCCTCGAATGAAAAATTGAATTTATCTTGGCATTGTTAAATAACAAGAGTTCAGTACATGGAAATGACATACAGTGAGTCTCAAACTCCATTGTTTCCTCCTTTTTATATAAATCTCATTTGTTTAAAAGACCTCCGAAAAACAGGCGAATCTCAACATAACACCGACTGTTACGCAACAGTCGGGGTGTACGCCCCCAATATTTGCATATGCCAGCCCACGTTTCCAACATTATAAAAGGCATTAGACAAGGGCAGCCAGTATTAACGTCTGGATGTGCACAACCAAATCATCAGACTAGGTAAGCAAGCAAGAACAATAGCGAAAAATGGCAGATGGAGCAATAATAACTGACATGATCCATGATAACATGATATTTTTAGTGATATTTGTAAATTGTCTTTCTAAATGTTTCGTTAGCATGTTGCTAATGTACTGTTAAATGTGGTTTAAGTTACCATCGGTTATTACTGTATTCAAGGAGACAAGAGAGCCGTCGCTATTTTCATTTTTAAACACTTGCAGTCTGTATAATTCATAAACACAACTTCATTCTTTATAAATCTCTCCAACAGTGTAGCATTAGCCGTTAGCCACGGAGCACTATCAAACTCATTCAAAATCAGAAGTAAACAATATAACAGTATACAATACTCACATAATCCGACGCATGCATGCCTCATGCATGACGAACACTTTGTAAAGATCCATTTTGAGGGTTATATTAGCGGTGTAAACTTTGTTAAGGCACTGTTCAAGGCAAGCGCAAGCTCTGTGGGCGTGGACCACGGGATTTAAAGGGGCCGCAGCATAAAATCGGCGCGTTTATAATAATGCCCCAAAATAGGCAGTTAAAAAAATTAATAAAAAAAAAATCTATGGGGTATTTTGATCTGAAACTTCACAGACACATTCAGGGGACACCTTAGACTTATATTACATCTTTTAAAAACATAATCTAGGGCACCTTTAATGTAATGATTTGGGGTATATCTACTTTAGACCATGGGTCTTTAGATTTAAGGTTGCAATGAAACGGAAGTAGCGACACATAATTTCCCCTGCATAGTGATGGACATCCGAGTGAAACAGATTATCGAAAAAGAAAACAATGTAATGTGAGGACTTGCTTCTGTATACATTGATTGTTGACTGGATTTTGAGAAGAAGGCATTACACTCATAAATGGAGGCAGATGAACGTAAGCTTGCAGTGGCGACATTTAAGCAGACTAAATGATTGGAGAAGTCCTGCATATGTCACCAACAAAGAAGTCTGTCGTTTTACCAGAAGCTCCAGTTATGACATTTTGATTACTTATTTGAAAAAAAAAAAAAAAGAAACATAGTGTATGCACAGATGAATCATTCACAATAAGATCTATAACATGCATATAGAAAATAAATAGGGTACAATATTACTTAATAGCAACTTTAATTTTTGATTATTTTCACAAAACGTTCATGGCCCCCAGAATACTTTGTTGTATGTATATCTGAACATACAATATGACAAAATAAAGAACAGAGGGGAAAAAAAATAAAAATTCTAGCTTTATGCATTATTTTTGTTTTTATCAACATTTGAATGTGTGTTTTTAAATAAGCTACATTTTAAACAAAAAGCTGAGAAAATTACATTTTTGTCAAAGACAATTTGTTCAGAACTATGATCAAAACATAGATGGAGTAGATCGAGTCCATCAACGCCTCCAAAGCCTGCACAGTCCTATACCTCTTTGTGGATTCGACATTTCATTTGGTAATGTTACGCAGTTTTGATTTATATGATGTTTTATGTTTCATAATCACATTAGTTTATCTGTGTGTGTAAGCAATGCTTCAGTCGGTTTTTTTTTTCTGCTTCTTCTTCACTTGTTTTTGGATCCAGGGATTCTGTACTATTTTTGAAGATGCGTAACAGCGTCCCCTATGTATAACAATGAAAACATGGATTGCCGGAAAAATCTGTCAATGGCGTTGTGTCATAAATGACAGGAAATTCCACCAATGGCAGAGAAAGAGTAAAGTTTATTTTTGAGTCGTACTGAACAAGATCAGAGCTCCTGATCACTGTTGTGTTGTAAGTACTTAAAGTACTTGTAAAGCTTAAAGTTTCATAATTGACTATTTCTATATGTTCTTTCATGTTTCTGGTCTTATTGTGAATGATTCGTTGGTTTTTATAAGGAAAAAAATGGCTTTGTAATCTTTAATCTTTTAATATATGTAAGTATATTCAAAGTATATAATAATACAGAGTAACCAATTGTTTTTGTAAATTCACTACATTTTGATATATAACTGACTGGCCACTTTTCATAACCCAATCAGTTTGTGATACATTAAATCCCCTTCTTGTTGAATATCCAGTTTCACTCATCACAATTTGTCAGAAGTGATGTGTTGCAAATGGCAGTTTAATCTTCACCCAATTATCTTGATTTAAAGACAATTGTTGTTGCACAAAAAGTCCCTTAACGTGTGTGTGTGTGTGTGTGTGTGTGTGTCAGGTTATTTTGTTATATCCTACTACTACTGTTCCAGTGAAAAGACAGTTGTGTGACAAAGGGTGTGTATGTGTGTTTATGTGTGTTTGTGTCTGCTGTCTGAGAATCTACAAGCAGAGACCGCAGTGGGACTTGTCTGTGCGTGGGGCTAAGTGAAGGTGACAGTGTTTCTGAGCAGCTTCCTCTCGCACAGGAGAGTGATGAGACTCCCTGTGATTGAAGGAACATTCCTGCAGGCATCCTGCAAGGCTTGTAGGATTCAGAGCACTGTCACCAGGGGAACAGCAGCCGCGGCTACCCCAGGCTTTAAGGTGTTAGCCTCTCGCGATCAGCCACCGGCACGCTGGAAGTCACCTGGCAGAGACTGAAGTTCAATTATAAACTGCATCTATAGGATTAGCACAATGACTTATGGCGCATTGCATTAAGCTATTAATATTATGATATTGTATAAAAGAAGAAAAGTGCATCTAATATGTAAAATGTTAAAATAAAAAGAAAGTTTTAAGTTCAAAGATTGCATTTAAGAAGGCATGTCCTTAATGGAGGATTTTGTTCAAGACTGTGTGCATGATTATGAGCCTACATGTACTGGAAACCGAACAACTTCCTGAGATCCATATTTGCGGAAAAAAAATCAGGTAGGGTGGAAGAGGCACGTAGCACAGGCTGTCAAGGTTCTTAAAGGTCTAGTTAGCAGAGGTAATAGATGAGAGTTGTCAGTTTCACAGTTTATGAGCCCCACGTGTCCCCTGAGAGCTACCGTAGCCTCTGGCCATTCTGCCCTTACCTAAGGCATGGACCGCTGGAAAAAAATATAAGAGAACCTGATGCTTCTAGTCATTCTGCATCCCTGCATCCATCTCAAAATAATTGGTGAGGCACCTTTCCACAGAAAAAGAGAAGGGGGTATGAAAGAGTAATAGCTTGCAGCAAAACTGCACAGGTCTGTTGGTTCAACTCTGATACACTGAGTCGGTGAAGGTTGTTTCTCCAGCGGAAAGTTTGGAAAAAGTTCCGTCTGACTTAAATGATTAACTGCCTATCTCAGAAATGTAAGGTCTGGAGAAAGTCAGCTAAGGGGTATTATTTTAATTGTTGTACAATTGTTGTTGTGTACAATTGTTTGTTCTTATTTGTCATTTTTAATCCAGCAATACTTTACAATAAGGTCCTAATAAATTTACTATAAACGTCCTAATAAAAGGTCCTAATAAATTTAAATAAACTTATCATTTATCATTTAATTTTAATTAATATTAATCTCTACATATAGGCCTACTAATAATATATGAGCAATATCACACGAGTAGCCGTGCGATATGGCTGTATATCAGCAGGCTGTGATTCGTCCGTAGGTAATCACAGCGTGCTGATATACAGCCATATCGCACGGCTACGAGTGTGATATTGCGTTTATACAACAGTTCGACGGCACGAGTGTGTAAATAAATAAGAACAACAACGGAGTGTCTTTAAAACCCTCTTTTGTGCAGCACTACTTCCTTCCGCCACGGATTCAAATCTCAAATTGACAGTTGGACCAAGCCTCCGTTACTAACTCTAAAACGTCACTTTAGAACTAGTAACGAAGGAACGTTGAGTCGCTTCCTTGAAACACACTGAATTTTATATTTTATAAACACAATAATATTTAGAACAACAAATAAGCACAACTGTACAGTTCAGTCAAACATAAAGCACTAGTAAAACATTAGGTCACCATTTACGCTTGTATGTGGGTTTTACAAATATTTAACGAATGAAAAGGATTTTAAAGAGCTTGTGACAAAACCTCCTAACTCCATTGGATCCTCAAACTGTCAATCAAGCCTCATTAATCTGCCTCACCTCCTGAATGAAGTGCGCACGCAGTTTGGACATCTCCTCTGTGCAATGCAAAGGTAAATAAAGATCTGATGTTTGAAAAAAAATTGTAAAGCGTTTTCTTTACTCAAAAAAAAACATACGTTTATAAAGTTTAATGTTTTATGTATTACGTAGCGGAGAAGAGTCTGATATGTCCCGTCTAGTTGTAGCCAATATGCTATATAAGGATGTAATTTAACGTTTATTATTATCAAATTTAATATAGCACAATTCGACTTGCTCTGGAACAAATAATACATTAATAAGACCAAAGATTGCCCGTTCTATGTACTCAAATTGAATTATGTCTCATGTTTAACCACTATAAGAGCCAGTGGCAAATCCCCGAGGCACTGGCCGAGATGAAGCTGTTCTCGGCGGTTACAGAAGCACTGAACGGCCGCTGACGCACTCGAGCTCGCATCTCCGAAAACGTCAAAACAAATTGTAAAATAGGCGCTGTTATTAAATATGAGTCACATATTTCAGGTCTAAACAACTACATTCTCGCCTAAAAAACTATTAAAACTACATTTCGTGGTACAAGAAGTAGTATTTGTAAAAATTACGGTTGATTTGATCAGCCGCCATGACGGTCACTTCAAGCGGAGTGATACAAACGGTGAAAAGGCAGTAGGAGTGCTGTTATCACTGAAATATCGCATGGCTATCAGCCAATCAGATTCGAGAACCAGACAGAACTATTGTATAAATATATATATATATGCATTTCAAGATGTATAAAGGAAAGATAATTCATGTTTTATGGACAAACATGAATTAACAACACACACACACACACACAAAAAGAACTTTCACTGTTGTTAGTTTAACTCAAACCATCCTTGTTCACATTACTTAAAAACTCTTGTAACTACATGAACTTAATTTAACTGGGTTAAGTTAATAAGTGTTTGTTCAGTCAACTTAACATTGCTGAGTGAAATGCACAAATTAATATGGACATAACTAACTGGGCAGTGGATCCGTAGTTCTCAGCATGCTTTGCAAGAGACTGAATTAGGAGGATAAATTTAGGGATTAAAGTGTCATTTTATGTGTTTTTCAGTTAAGGGAAAGATGTTGTTAGTTTATGTTATGTGTTTAATGTTCAGTTATGTTGGACATTTAGTGGGGTTTCTGTAATGTTTTTGAATTTTGTGGTCATGCAGAAGAGTGTCGCCTGTGTTTGCTGTGAGTGTTCATATACACATGATGGAATGCCTGCTCTCAATTAAATTGTGTTTGTTCAACGAGTTTTTTATTTTTTATTTTTTTTTGTGCATTTTGTAGTACAAATAGTTAATTTAATAAGGCAAATTAAGTCAATGTGTTCACCTTACATATTATGTAAACTGCACATATAAATATTATGTAACAGTGACAAATTCAAATTATTTGTATTTACTCAAAGAAATTGGGTCAGCTTCTTTTGTTCATACAACTGAATTGCTATTTGTACAAATTACTCAATATAGCTGTGTGGAACCACTTGACACTGCTTTTTTAAGTAAATCCAACAATTATTATAATTTTTTTTTTTTTTTTGTGAATGAATGAACAATTGTATATTTATAAATGTATATTACTAAATGGTGTAAAATATCTTTCATTATTAGTTCATGATACTTAATATGTTAATATTAGCGAATTGGACTATTCATTTAAACTATTCATTGTCTGACATCTATTATAAGATTTGTGTACATGCCTTACACGACTGTTGACTTCAAAGAAAGCTAAAGGATCAGCTGAATGTTTCACTGTCTCTCCCACATTAAAATGCTGTGAATATTTACATCAATAATGCTTTAATGGCTTTGCCATGTAAACTTCTTAACAGTAATAGTATGCAAATATAATATTATAGGCTAGGTTTAAAGTACAACACTGTTTTAGAGTCCTGAAAAGGCTGAAGACCCCTGTGTTAAAGTGTGCAATTTAGACACCACTCCTGTCTCTGTCATCTTTATGTTTTAGCTTAGCTGGTTTAACAAGTCCACTATAGGTGGAAATTCATCTATTGATAATCTGTCACTTTTCTTCACACTAACATTCAGATATTGCTAACACTTTATTTTAGGGTCTTTTAGCTAGTTGCTTAATAGCATGCATATTACTAGAATATTGGCTGTTTATTAAGCACATATTAATGCCTTATTCTGCATGACCTTAATCATACACAATACCTAAGCTTAACAACTAACTTACTAACTATTAATAAGAAGTAAATTAGGAGTTTATTGAGGGAAAAGTCATAGTGAATATGTGTTCCCATACTAAAGTGTTACCCAGACATTTATGAGACTCACTTCACTTCCAGCTTTCTTCATCCACTTACAATGACATTTTTATTATTATTATTATTTAGTGTAAATGTCGAATCAGAAAACCATAAAAATTGGTCTTTTTTTATCCATGGTGGTGAAACGCAAGAAAGCAAAGGTTTCGGCCCTCCTTCCTGACAACCTGTCCAGCATCTAATGACTACCCCAATCTCCATTTGCAATTCTTTCTCTCATCTCCCTCCCCTCCACGCACATCCATCTCTAATCTGGTAGAAGAAAGGCCCTTCTCACCCGCAGAACTCTGGGAAGACAATACCACTGGGTTTTACGCTACCTGTAAGCTCAGAGATAAGAAGGAAACACAGTGAAATTAAGGGGGAAAATCATTATTCTCTGAATGAGACGTCTCGGGCTTGATCAGAGGGCAAATCAAAGCCCTATCTCTTAGGCTACTTAAACATTCACTTTAAAAGTCGGCAAACTGATTGTACTCATATGGAAATCGTGGCTGCCGTGCCGTCACCGGCCTGCATTCTCTCCTGTCTCCAGGTTCTCTGGGATCCCAGCAGAGCCCTTACTCTCCCCTTCATTAGAATCCTCCTGGTGAGGGGCAGACTCTGAGAAATGAGCAAAAGATGTAAATTCGAACGCAGAAAGGAAAAGGTTCAGATCTTTTCTCTTTTTTCCCCTGACAAGCTCCAGAGAGTATAATGAAACAAGAAATGTTATGGAAACTGAGAGTAGTTCGTCTTGTATGGCTCAGATGGTGTACTGGGCCGCTGGTGTTTCAGACGGACGGCTGTGCTTTTGTCAGTCAGTGGGCATCAGGCGCACTTCATGACAGGCGTACACTAGAGTAAATTGAAACTTGTTGCCTAATTTTACAGTTGATCATTAAATAATGTTCTTATACCAAAAAACAAAGTAAAAAAATAAATGAAATTAGTCCATCCATACATTTTCACATTCCACAAAACATGTAGCTTAAGTAAATCTTTAGAATAAGGTTAAAACATGAACTTACACTGAAAAACACTTCTAAAGCATTTATTAATCTTAGTTAATGTTAACTTAAACATTTACTAAAAATCAAAAGTTGTATATGTTAATATTATTAAATGAGCTAACATGAATTAACAATGAACAGTTGTATTTTTTTATTAACTAGCATTAACAAAGATTAATACTGTAACAAACGTATGGCTCTTTGTTAGTTAGTTAATGCATAACTAATATGACCATAATGTACCATAAAGTGTCACCAATAAAATGTTTAAACAAAGACTTTTGCTTATAAAAAATTTAACTGATTTGTGTGCTCAGCATTCAGATGTTGAAAGGCCTTTAATTAGGACGTGCCCATTACCTGCAACAGCATTTGATATTCCAAAACACTCCATTCTGACTGAAAAGGCCTTGATTTTGGGTTCATCTGTGCGGGTTTATAAGAGTTCCGTGGAGCATGCAGACGGCAACAAGAGCACGGTCGCTAGGCCAAGACCTAAACATGCATTAAGATTACCACCATCCTCATTAGTGTCCTGACGGACAGCATCATCATCATCTATTAGTGCGGGGAAAATATTCAGACGGGGTGTTCTCAACAGCTCAATGGCCATGAAATTGATCACCTTAAAAAAAAAGGTGGGGGAGGGATAGAAGAAGGCTGTGGTGTTCTTGTACACTGGAAAGATTCATGCTCTTGGGCTTCTGCATTGATGGGCTGTCATGTAGCTGATAGGACTGTGCTTTAATTGGGGAGTGTATTAAACACTGTGCATGGTTATTGGGTTTTCATATTAATGGAGCTTCAACTTGGCATGTACTTAAAGAATGAAATCTAAATTATTGATGCTGACGATTATTAATTTTGATGTAGGATATGGGAAATTCTAGTATTCTGTAGCTGTGGCTGATCTTTCATTGCATGGATGAACCTGAATTGTTTAAAATCTGAGCTTGAAATAAATATGCATTCAATTCATAGCATTGGTATGTTTAAGCAGTATCACACAAGCAAGAGTGCTGTTTTAATTTGGCAAGTAATCACATTATTGCAAGAGTGATGTTATTTTTAATTCACAAGTTAATATTGAAAAACATACAAAGCCACGACAGAATCAATGCTGTTCACCTATTGCAACACATATTAGGTGGTCTTTTGTTCCTAAATGAATCGGCACTTTGAACGATTCGGTTGAGGGCTTTTTGTGTGTGTCTCTGTGTGTGTGTGTGTGTGTGTGTGTGTGTGTGTGTGTTTTCTTGTTTTTCCATCAACGTATTTGGATGTATCTCTTAAGTGAATAATTCAATGACTCACTCATAAAGACAGTAGGTGTGTACAAAATCACATACTAGGAACTAAATTTTCAAAAATAATAATGTGATTGTAAAAATATATCCTATATAGTATGAAAGTGTATAATATGGATCTAAATGAACTGCATCCGTGACTCATGGCATCAGTTGTGTCGCTTCAGTGCCATTCATAACTCCTCTCCTATGGCCTCAAGGGATAGTAAAGTGTCCATCTAATTAATGGAAACTTCAGAATCTCAGTGGAAGTAGTGGGTCATCCAGGTGTACTTTTCGCCTACAGTTTAATGAATACTATAAATTCATAAACATACTACTCATTTTATGTACTGTTTCTCGCCAACTAGTAGGAAAGTGGGCATGCTCGGACACAGGGAGTCACTTGTTTCATTCCATTGAATGAATCAACATGTTTGAACAAATCTGTTGAATGAATAATTCAGAACACTCACTCATAAAGACAGTCACTTGTCGCCACCTACTGGCGTGTCAATGTAACCTGCAGAAACAGTCACTGAAAAATCCACCAAGTAATGTACAGATTGACAGTCTTCCGTAATGTGAAAACACTGACAAGCCGAGTGATGCAAAAAAATGAATTTTTAAAGCGGATGAATATTCTAAGTGCTGTTGGACTGTTCTATCAAACATTGCTGGAATGCTGCTTGGCCAATCAGATTCGATGACCATAACTAACTTTGGCATTTGTATTTACTTAGAGGATAGCCTTACCTTACAGGAATAGTGCATTTCCTGTTCATATGAAATGATCAAATTGCTTTGAATATAAATTTCTTATGATTTTGAGAATTTATATCATAAATTTTTATCTTTTTTTTTTTTTTTTTTGACAATCATTGATATATTTGACTACTTTTTTAAAGGGTCACATATATGTATATAAAAGCCCTCACTACAGACCTGACTGGTCAGATCTGGAGTGAGGGCATTTTATGAGGGTAGCTTCTATAAATGTTGAAGTGCAGTGATTTGATTCTTTACAATGTTGCTTCCAGTTAAATTACTGAAATATCCATTTAATAATCCTGATCTACAGCAGGTGGTGTGGTAGAGTTATGAACTCAGAGCCTTTTTTTCTCACTGACTTTCACAGGCAATTTCTGTTTCTCTCTGCTGTGCAAGGTCACATAACCTTGGGCTAGCCAGACCCATTCAGCCTCTGAGGCAAATAAGAGCTGTCACTGTGGCATTTCACAGCTAATTCCCATGACAACAAAAAAAGAATAGCCCCTAATAAGAATCAAAGCTATCATCAGACCAATCAATGATTTCTATTTATATACAGAGCAAATCCAGAGACAGCCACAGATAAGATGGCAATTACATTGCAAGTATTATATGTACACAACTTGCAGTGTGAAATCGTCCTGAAATTGAAAAGACAGTAATGGAGATATTCTGAGTTCCTCTTGGGAGCAAAAAAAAAAAAAAAAAAAATCTTTCACTATTGTGCAGAATCTTATTTGAACTCTGACCGCTACATATTTTACCATGACGATATAAACAAAAGTGTTATTATGTAATTGAACTCAATGCCTATGAGGACAATTGTCTTCAAAATGAGCGCTGGAGGAACTCCAATAATGAGTTAAAAACGTCTTTGTGTCTTGTGCCTGTGGGGAGCTAGCTATGATTAATAATTACTGCTTTAATTGTCTAATGTTAATTAAACACAATGTTATTATCTGGAATTAGTTGGAAATCTGGTCGTATTTGACTGTGACTAAATGGATAAGAATATCCATTGTTTCAAGACTGGTCTGCTTGGTGGACATTTTGGTAATTCTTATTTTATAGAAACATCTACCAAGTACAGCTGGAAAGGCACTTTTACATTAAGGACAGTGTTTTCTCTCTCTCTCTCTCTCTCTCTCTCTCTCTCTCTCCTCTCTGAGTAATGAAGATTTTCACTACCATTGAGTTTAGTACAGTCAGCACGATTTGTTTTTGAAAGAAGTCTCTTATGCTCGCCTCCAAGCTGTCTTTATTTGATCAAAAATACAGTAAAACAGTAATATTTGGAAATTATCACTACAAATTTAAAAAAATATATATTTTTTAATATATTTTAAAATGTAACATTTATTCCTCTGACAGCAAAACTGAATTTTCAGCATAATTTCTCCAGTCTTCAGTGTCACATGATCCTTAATCATGCTAATATGCTGATTTGCTGCTCAAACGGTACACGTTAGTGTATATACCACAACCACACACTCACACACACACTGAACCATTCGGTTCGGTTCGGTTCATGCAGTTACACGATGAATACAGTCAGTCACAGACGATCCACACTCCAATCCAGAAGGGGGCGCGCACAGTAATACATTGCTGTTTGCTAACCGCCACAACAGGAAAAAGAACAGAAGAAGAACAGCGCATACGTGAACAGTGCTGCCAATCTAGCAATTTTGTCGCTAGATTTAACGATTTCCCCGCCCCTTTTGAGACTTTTTTCTAGATTCTGTGACTCGCCCCACTGATCTATATTTATATTAATATAGATCAGTGGACTCGCCAGTATGATGTCATTTAGCGACATTTAGCGACCAGTTTTAGCTACTTTCAGCTGAAAGGAATTGGCAACACTGTACGCAAATGACTTGAGCATTTGAAAACAAAGTCCTGTCCTTGCGCACAGTTGAGTGGAATGTGGGAAATTAAGTATAGAAGGGTTGGGCTTAAGCTTTGAATGTTTAATTGGAGCAAATTGTAACACTCCTGTAAGTTTTATTTTTCATTATTCTATTTATTTTGTACTTTTAAAACACAAGATGTTTTTCAGTTTTGTAGCTGATTGTGACCAAATACATTTGTTTTTTATCAGCCCTGCAAAATAAAAAAAAACTGTTTACTGCTTAGTGCTTAATACACTAAAGGAGGCTGTACTGTACCCATAGTGGACTAAAAGCCGCTAGGTGGAACAAACTGTGATTTGCACTACTGTCTGTTCAAATTAAATGAAAAGAAACCTAGCATTGTGGATTTGTTCCTTTGTCCGGTAACACTTTAGGGTAACACTTTAGTATAGGGAACACATATTCACTATTAACGATTTTTCCCTCATAAACTCATAATTTACTGTACAATAGTTAGTAAGGTAGTTGTTAAGTTTAGGTATTGGGTAGAATTAAGAATGTAGAATAAGGTCATGCAAATGACATTAATATGTGTTTAATGTACTAATAACGCAGTAATTAGGGGTTTATTGAGGCAAAAGTCATAGTTAACAGTGAGAACTGGACCCTAAACTAACAATGCGACCATTGTACCAAAATGGTAATGTACCGTGACCCCAGAACTGAGGTACGTACAAAACCGTGACGTTTTTACTGTTATATATATATATATATATATATATATATATATATATATATATATATATATATATATGTATAATGTATATGTGTGTGTGTGTGTGTGTGTGTGTGTGTGTAGAAACCAGAAAAAAGTACACTTGTTCCAAGCACCTTGTTCCCCTTTACATTGCATTGTTCTGTTTCCATCACCCACAGCTAAGCAGATGACACAAGCTCAAGCACAATGTCCCGTTCACCAAATCTGCTTTGTGTCCATTCCCATGACGCAATTGCAGGACATTAATGGACCTTTCATGTGCAAAGCTCTCCGGCAGCCGGAAGGCAGAGAGCACAGGGAGAGACAAGGGCTGTGGTAATTGACGCCTAGCCTGGGAGAACAATCAAGGCCAAAGCAGCAAAGCAGCACATCCTCTAATTATTGAGAAGTCTAGCATCGAGGTACGATGATAATCAGTCTCCCAGAGACCTGCGCCTCTGTGTGGTTAGAGCCGATTTATGGTGTTTCTCTCCCCGCTTCCACTTTTATTAAAGATGATATTTCATATTGAGGAGGAAAAAGGGATCTCCAGACAAAAGTTAAAATGCAAAGTTTCCAGTCTGAAAGAGACGACTCGGATTATTTCTTGGCTTATCCGCCGAGTACATCCAAAAGAAGGGATGAATGTGGAACAAAACATCAAAGAGCTAAAACTAAGAAAAAAGGAACTGAAAAATGCTGTTAATTATTTAGTATGAATGCCAACAGGTGGTCAAGAGTGCAACACAGGGAAATGGTTTAATTATGATGAATTATGGATGAATCTTGTATGTATGTAAATATGCTGTTCATTGCCTAATTGAAAAAGAAAGTGGAAAAAAAAAAAAAAAAAAAAAAAATCGCAAAATTAATGTGTGCATGTGTAATTAAATGACAATTAGATTCATTTAAAAATAAAGTCTTAATCATAGATAAGTGGTTCTTTTTACAGTTCTCAATCCATTTATGATATGCTTATGAAGTAGTTTGCCTAGGAATGTGTATTTGGGAAGAATTCCATGTAAATTTCAGAAAGACTCCCAACATCTTTACTCTCTTCAGTGTTGCCAGAAAATAATCTTGAAGGATTTGAAATAAGATCTTACATTGATTTTATCTGACATACTTGATAACCAGATGATTTGACTTTCATTTTTTCACTTTAAATATAAAGTCCAGTGGAGTGAGCCAATTTTTTTTTAAAACCATAAAAATTCTGTTGGCTAACAAGCCTGCTTCAACATGCTCGGGTCACTTTCCAGTGGAGATGGAGCAGTTGGAAGTGTCACAGAAACAATAATTTCCTCAGAGACGCTGTATGCGCCTCTAATGGGCTGTGCTTAGTGCAAAAAAAAAAAAAAAAAGAAGAAAAAAAAGTGGGAAATGGCTGGAAAAACCTTTAGAACTGTCTTAGATCCCTGGGCATGGAAACCTCCAAGATAAGTAATAATTGATAAACTTTGGGGACGAGTGTTGCCAGCTGCTTAAAAACCCAAGATACTGTCTTAAATATACTGGAATACGATTATGCCTTTCTTTTATCCCTATTCATTAACGTATTTTAACCCATCTTCCCTTTTCTTCTCTTTGGCTCCCGCCGATGCCAGTGAAAGAGGGGAAGAGAAAATGACCATTTTTGTCAACACAAGATGTATAATAAATACACAGGTTTAAAATAGAGAAAATAAACACATTCCTGTTTATTAATTATATTGATTTAATTGAAAGTCTCTGCTCTTCATTTTCATTATTATTATTATTATGCCTTTATTTGATCATTCCTGGTTATTATTATTTTGATTTAATGTATACTCTCCGCTCTTCGTTATTATTATTATTATTATTATTAATTTCATAGTTTAAATGGTGTAGTCTCTAAATTGTTAATACTGTATATTAATAGGCTATATGCAAATATGCATTCTTCATACATTATCACTGTAATTTAGAAATTATTATTGTTTAAGTAGCTCATATATAAGGAGTTAGCTCATGTTTTTTATGCTTTGTAACCCTAACTGATGTATTTTAACAATATGATCTTATGAGTATTTCTATATATTTACCTAACCTACATTTACTTAAATTTGCTTAATGTATTTGTAAACAGGGACACTTAATATTAATGCAATTAATGTCCAATGAAGGTTGGTTTAAAGCATTTAAACCACTTAAATTAATGGCATTTTCTGATTTTCTGTGACCTAAATGAGAACCATTTACTCCTTATAACCATTAATAACTCCTTTAGTACTGGTTTAAAATACTGTACATGAGTTATATGGTAAATACGTTGTTAACAAAGCATAAAAAACATTATCTATTTTTTTAAATACAATATGAGCTAATTAAACAATAATAACTTTGTTAATTATAGAGACAATGAATGAAGAACTTACCATTTGTATATTAACATATTAACAATGCAGAGAATTGAATTAACAATGAATTAACTACAAACTTATAGTTTGCAAGTGATTTGTAAGTACTTTATACTGTGTGCATATTATAAAGCGTTACCATTTATTCAAATTAAACAAGCATGAAATGTAATAGTCTTTCAGTGTTAACAGAGTATATCTTTACTAGCTTTACTCTATAGGGTGGACTGGGTGAAATGACTAATTAATACTATAGGAACCCATAATTGGAGAAAAAAAAAAGTTAGACCTGCAACTCTTCAGTCAAAAGGCCCCCTCGTGAAATGGCGCATAGAACACATTCCACCTTGATGACTGTCCTGACTGTAACGCACATAATGAAACTGATTAAAACCAGATCCAAACAAATCGGAATGAAACTGTCTGCTATCTATTGAAATATTTGCCTTAATTTGAGTCTGCTGGCTAATTATAAGTATAACATCTGGCAAGGCATGAGCTTTCAAAATGTGCAAGAGCTGTTTTTGTAGCTATCCTTGAGTGTTGCTGAATTCTCATTAAAAGACACTCACCTGCACATGCAACATATGCAGCACAAATTATGCATGACTTGACACTGTGCAGCATTTTCAGAACACTCATGTTTCATGTACATGATGAACCACAAAGAACATCATTAGGGGTTTGTAATTAAATTGTCCTTTATTGTTGTTGGATAGCACGTCATGCAAATGTGTAACTTACTGTAAAACAACTAGACGCTGCCTCAATAGCACCTTCATATTATTTAAATTCAAATATAGTGTTAATGTTATGGAGAAATGGCCTGGAATTTTCCGATTTTATCAGACAATTTATAAAATAATCTATTTGAAATATGTTGCTGAAAAACCATGTTACATGGCACGCTCTTGTCTAAATAGTCATTTATCTGAGCAACTGAAGGCCATATTTAAAATACATTAAAGTCCTCAGACCATGTTTAATGAATACATTTAAATAAGAGCTTATTAAAGTATGCCAGCTAAAATGAGAGGTTAAAACATGTAGAAAATTTCCACTGAGGGTCATTTGCAGAGTCTTTCATACCCCTTTTATTTTATTCATTGACTCTTACATGAAATATCTTTTACATCACATTTGCCTCTCCTAGTGGCCATCTTAAAAAGACACCAAAAAGGCAGATTCTCTGTTAATAATGTCTGCAGATCAGATTATAATTAGGCTTCACCACATTAGTCTTAAGGAACAACGGATAGATTTAAGCTATTCTGTCATCTACGAAATAAAAGAGTGTCTTTTATAATAAAAATAATAATAATAAATCGGTATGGTATGTTACCTTATGGTAACACATAATAATAACAACAATAATTTGAAATCACATTTTATGAAAGCCAGAGCGCAACATATTTTTGTAGCACAGAACCATTTGTTCTTATCGCATGTATTTTTCCCATGCTCTATCATACACAATTTATTATTTATTGCAGTCTTCTGTAATACAAATGGTCTTAGGATAAAGACAAATCAAGAATTTCCATGCTACCAAGGCGGAAATAGATTCCTAAACAACTTTTGTCTGCCGAGGAAATTGGCACAGGAGTGAAGGGGGGCTCGGCAGACATCGACCAGGATCTGTGTCGCTAGAGAAAATGACAAAGCTACACTTGAGACAAGCACAATTTCACATTAATGAATAATTGAGATGCAGAAATATCCGACAGGGCCGGGAGCTTCTATCCCATGTTTGCTTTTTTCTAATTATGATTATATAGGTGCCTTGAATTGTCGGGCTTCACTCACAGGGTGTATTTAAATCATGCATTCAGCTGTAAAATCTTGGTAAAATAAATAGCCGATGTTAAATCACTGTTGTGTTACAAAGCTTTGATTGTCAATAAATGCACAGAGTTTGTGTCCTTGGGACTGACGGGAGTGCTGTTGGAAAACTTTTTCACTAACACTTTACAGTAAGGCTCCATTTGTTAACTACATTCTTATTAAAATACTTCTAAAGCATTTTTTAATCTTAATTCGAACATTTGCTAGTTGAAAGCTATAGGCCTAACTGTATTTAATGGGCCTGAGCTAACATGAACTAACAATTCAATTAGTTAGTTCTATTTTTATTAACTAACTGTTTTTATTAACCAATGCTTTAACTAATTGGAAAGTGTTACCACTTTTTCCACAGTGAAGAAGGATTGGCTTTGAAAACTTAAAGTCTTACATTATCAACGATGGCTTCAAAACTGGACAACTTGGATGTCAGTTAATATCAAGGAGGAAGAGAGCAAGAAACTAAAGCATCAAACTAAAAAGACAAGAAAGTTAGAGAGAGAAAGAAGGAATGTCTTGCTGCAATTAATGTGAAGATGGCTCTTTTTCTTTTTTCTTTTTTTTTTTTCTGGGGAAGGCAAACGGGAACGTTTCCATCATCGCTAGTGGGGATGAGTAGGTACAGGAAAGGAAACTTCAGAGCATCTTGAGTCCATTATGTTGAATTCCAAACCTCATCTCTAGTCTAAGGAGAGAAAGTGAGAGAAAGTTTCATTTTTAATGACAACTCATGAATTATTCCATTTATTGTATACACTGTTTTCTGAGGTAGCACGTCCAAGAAAGGTGAAGATGAAACATGTAGAGAGTCTATGTTGTTTAGTTGGGTGATAAGGTGGCAAATGACACCTGTTGAGCAAAACAGGAACATTCCTAAAAAACAGATCCTTGGAAAAATTGTCCTGTTTCATCTTTCTCTGAAAGCTTCTTTTGCTCCAATTTGATATGGAGTGAAAAACAAAAAACAAACATCAGGTCAGGGAGCCGATCTAAAGCTAGTCCCGATATCCCCTGTAAACAATAGTTACGCATAATCAATGAGAATATGTGTGATTCAATAATACAAATGTTATCAAACGTAATAACTGAAATTAACAATTAAAATGACATTTTGAAAAATAAATAAAATTGATGCTCTCTTAAGAATTTCCTTTTTTCTTTTTTTGGTATGGATATGATTAAATACACTAGTGGTGACGGTGGTATAGTATGACTGTTAATATTTTCCTTATATATATATATATATATATATATATATATATATATATATATACTATATATCATACTATATGGTGGTATAGTATGACTATATATATATATATATATATATATATATATATATATATATATATATATATACCACCGTATAGTATGATATACCAAAAAATACATATATAATTTTTAATTTTTACTTTTTTTCCTCTTTGTTGTTTTTTTTGGTTAATTGGTTTGATATTTGTATTCTCCAGTCCTATATGTGCTTCCTTGTATTTGTTTGTATTGTCTTGCTTAAAAAGAAAGAAAGAAAGAAAGAAAGAAAGAAAGAAAGAAAGAAAGAAAGAAAGAAAGAAAGAAAGAAAGAAAGAAAGAAAGAAAGAAAGAAAGAAAGAAAGAAAGAAAGAAAGAAAGAAAGAAAGAAAAATTCATCCTTAAAGAGATTTATTAATGATTGTGGTGATTCATGTGTTTTTCTGTTTGTTTGTTTTCATATAATTCATAAATTTACAGTAGTAAGACATCTTTCTTTATTATCATTTGATAATGTCCTGCAGTGATATGTTCGTGTTCATAAAAACCTAAATCACATGAAATCAATGTGCGACAGTCTTGAATTACAAATAAAATTCTTCATTCTTAGTTAGAATTCTTGAACTATTTGTGGTCTACTATTATATTGTCAGATATAAATTATATAAAATATAGTAGTATTTTATTTGTGTCTGTATTACTTTAATCCCTTACAAACACATATGATGTTCCTTGTACGTTTTACAGAAATATTGTATCAAAACGAGCAAATTCTATGCAATATTTTCAATCGATTCAATAGCAGAGCACAAATGTATTTCTGAAGTGATCTTGGATTGTCAAAATCTGTTTTAATGATCTGGCATGAAGATTAAGATGGTCTGATGCTGCATGTTGTGCTGAACAAAATACAGTCCAACATTCTCACAGTCGTATTATACTGTCTCCCTCTGGTCCCTCATGTCATAGACATGCGGTCTACTTTGTCATATTTTTCTACAGCTCGGCCAATAGGTGTCCCTGTAAACCATACAAATACTAGCACCCAATCTCAGTCCCACTAATACTCACTGCCTGCACTGATTCAACTGTAATGCTACAGCCATCTCTGGTGATAAAGAACTGTTTGTCAACATGTATTTTGATACAAATTTTAATATTGGAAATTTAAAAAAAAACAGATGTTATGATAATGATAATAATAATAATTATCAATTAACTAATTAAACTGAATATTGCTATTAACTGATTATAAATTATATATAATTAATATGTATTTTATATTAAATAATGAATATAATATATTAAACTACATATAATAATATATAATAAACTAATTCAACTGATTGCTACTACAAATACTAATAATAATGATGATATTATTCCATTTTTCAGTTTAATTAGGCATTTGTAGTAGTAAATTATTATTATTAATATTATTATTTAATTAAGCATTATTAATAATAATAATAATAATAATTCAAATGAATAATAATAATATTTCTAATTTGACAGTCTGTTCTTGTTCTGAGCTCATAACATCCTGATAACTTAATCCAATGCGTTTTCCTGCCCACCTCTTTCCTCTCTCCCTCTCTTTCTCTTTCTCTCTCTCAGTGGCGGCAGTAAAAAGGGGGGTCAGAGCAGCGTTCCCAGGATAAAAGAGCTGGGCTAAGGGCTCCTCTCAATCACTGGGCCCTCCAGGAGGTGAGCTTCACGGGGCGATGAGAGACCTGTCGGGGGTGTGGGGATGTGAGCTCCATTTAGACGTGTCTATCTCAGGAGGAGAACGCTGTTGACTCTCCCCATATCTCCTTTGCCTTTGGAGACAAAAGGCATGCAAATATTTGGTGTGCTGCTAAGCCCCACAGAAGCATATTCAAAATGTCAGGGTGGTTATTTTCTGGCAAGGTGGCTCATCTCTGAACAGCTGGATTCAGTGGGATGGGCCGCTGCCTGTTGAGTGGCTCGCAGACGGTGAAGGGTCCCTAACTTTACTCGTAATGGCTCTCTGAGGGAACAGCTTGCTGCCTGAATGGGTGTAGACAAGACCATCAGCACAAGTTCGAATTAATGTGATTTTTCTACCAGTAATGTTTAGTCAATAAATGCATTTAGTAAACTGAACAAAAATTCTAAATATGATCAAATAGATCATGATGTGTTTGAAAATTTGGAAAACCCTCAGTGAATAGTCATATAGTTTGTGTCTGTATGTTTTTTTTCTTCTCTCTTTCTGTCTTGTTTTCTTTCTCTCTGATTCCCTCTTTGAGCTCTGATCAGGAGCGAGCTTTCTCATCGCCCCTGGGGAGGCTGCGGGGCTTCGGTCAGCCATATGGTGTGAGTGCCCTGCCCCGCCCTCCATGACAGCCCTGGAGGAGCGGCTTGATGAGGCTGGATCAGACCCACCGCTTCCTGATGGAGAGGACAGCTCAGACAGAACACAGGCAGAGACAGCCAGGTTAGGAAGAGGGAGACAAGGGTGAAAAGGTGTGCTCAACCAAAGGAACAGGAATAAAGGAAACAGATGAAATGGACTATGTTAGTGTCAAGAAAGGAAAAATACCTAGTCAAAATGTAGACACATTTTTATGTGGTCTTATAAATTCATTTTAATCTGAACACACATAAAACATTATTTATATTTTATTTATTTTACTTGATAAATATGTATTTATGTATTTGTGCATATTTATTTATTGACTCTCTCTCTCGCTGCCTTATCAGGTAATGACTTTGTAGGTAGTGTTTGTGCATGAAGGTACCTCATGAAACTGATTTCGGACAGACTTCTGAGGCAGCGTAACTGTTAATGATCTACAGCAAAATAGAGCAAGCTTTGGTGATAACTAAGCAAATATTTAATTATTACTGTAGTAATTTCTCGCTATAAATTGCATCAGAAGTGAAAAATGTGGTAAAAAAACGTACATTTACACATAAACTGACCACCAACCACAACTTTCAGATGTCATCTTTAATTTTTAGCTCAACTGTCACAGAATGGAAATCACAGGATTGTGGGATATCAAAGGCAGCTACTATATATATGTGACCCTGGACCACAAAACCAGTCATAAGGGTACATTTTTTGAAATTTAGATTTATACGTCACCCGAACGCAGAGTAAATAAGCTTTACATTGACATATGGTTTGTTAGGATAGTATAATAGAGATACATTTAAAAATCTGGAATCTAAATATTGAAAAAATCGCCTTTAAAGTTGTCCAAATGAAGTCCTTAGTAATGCATATCCACTCCTCCCCCCCCAAAAAAAAAAAAAAAACAACAACAACAAAAAAAGATATATTTACGGTAGGAAATTTACAAAATATCTTCATGCAACATCATCTTTACTTAATATCCTAATGATTTTTGGCATAAAAGAAAAATCGATAATTTTGACCCATACAATGTATTGTTGGCTATTGCTACAAATATATATATATATATATATATATATATATATATATATATATATATATATATATATATATATATATATATATAGTAGTGGCCAAAAGTGATGCCCGACCTAGGAAAAAATTTCACCCTTTATTCAAATTATTAAAAATTTGTTACAGATTTTGTAAGCATATTGCGTAGTTGTGCTTGAAGTCACTTGTTTTTGTTATGATAACACAATGAAACATGTCAAATTGTGTGGTCAGTTTGGCCAAGCTGTTATACATATACTTAATGAGGTTGATACTTTAAACTTTATAAAATGTTTCAATTGCCCCCCATAAAAATATAATTAGTGATTACTTTTGTTTAGTTATTTTAGACTCCAGGTATAAAATAATATGTTTTGATTAGGTTAGAGGAACTGGTAACACTTTAGTATGGGGAACACATATAAACTATTAACTACGACTTTTCCCTCAATAAACTCTTAGTTTACTGCTAATTAATAGTTAGTTAGTTAGTTGATAAGTTTAGGTATTGGGTAGAATTAAGGATGTAGAATACGGTCATGCAGAATAAGACATTATTATGTGCTTAATAAGTACTAATAAACAGCCAATATTCTAGTAATATGCATGCTAATAAGCAACTAGTTAAAAGACCCTAAAATAACGTGTTACCAACGAACTTATTAAAAAAAAAATACATTTTTTTTAAATTAATTTTGTATTTAACATTATTCATTTGTATCAAACACTTACACATATATTTGTCCAAGTACATTCATTTTTTCATTCATTTGATGCTTTGATTCTTTTTTATGATATAACTGTTGCAAATGTATCCTAAATGTTGAAGATAAATTACATATATTAATTTAGGAAACTCTATCTATGCATGGACATTTTATGCAGCTTCTCAGTTGGGTCATTATTAGTTTTTTTTTTTCCATCTCTTCTTTCCTCTGATTGTATGATCAATCTGCAGGTCAAGTATTCATGTCAGACACGCTGTGAAGATGCAGCAGTCATTTAACTATAATTAGTGATTTTAAATCATGCACATTAATTATAGTGTTTAAATGAAATTACCAAACGGAAACACCTCAACGAGTCCCCTGTCGTAGGGAGGAGGGGACGTACAAGGAAAAGAAGCAAAAGAAAGACAGGTTAATTGTAATTCAGTGAGAAGATGACAGTGGAGTGAATGTATTCCCTGCGGAGAATGATTGGAGAAATAAAAGTTTTCTCTGTAGCCCCCCATCACTGCCTCCTCACTCTCTGAGTTGCCAAACACCAGCTTGTCATTTCTATTTTGTTTGGCTTCCTTGAGATGCCTGAAAGACTTGATACACACATTAAAAGATGCTGACATGTTTGCGTCTGATCCTCTTTTGGTCTCCATCTCTAATCGGGGGCGGCTTCTCTGTCTCTGTCTCCGACGCACGTGCTCACAGAGACTGCCACAGGTGCCATAAAAAGACTTCCCTCAGATCAGCCCCATTTTGAAACATTTGACAAAAGATGGATAGTTTTTCCCTTTCAGGACAGGAAAACCCATTCAGTAGGCGCCCATATATGCCCCGATGATGTGATTTGACTCACAAGTACAAGTCTACTTAACCTAATTAATCTTCCGTGTTTACATCGCTCATCTTTGAAAGGGGCCCTTTCTTGATAAATTAGAGTTGGACGCATGACACTTCCCAGCTACAGAGGTGTCCCGTGCCGGGGACGAAAGCCCAAATGAATCTCCTGACGAGGTGTCTTGAAGATATAAGCTATTCAAATGAGACACTAACAGAAGGGGATTTTTCTATTGTCGGGCGCCTTATGATAATGTTCTCATTTGAATATAAAAGAATCTTTGCCATTTTCTCCCTGTAGATCAAAAATGTGCTGCTTGAATAGGTATTTCCCTCACTAAACAGAGAAGACAATGGGAGAGTTAACCATCTGCTGCTCATTTGTTTGTTATGCCGATGGAATTCTTATGCAGACACTAAAAAAAGAGGTTAAAATGAGGAGATTGTATAATGACATCCACCTATTAAGTACTGTATGATCATGTGGGTTTTGTTACAGTAAATGGGCAGCTTTTGTGAAGCCACATCATAGAGTCTTAGTGTGTAGAAATTGCTACTTGAAAAGGTCAGGATGATGGGCAGATAAGTAGTGCTACCAATGATAGTTCTGTTAATGTACATTAATCCACACAGTGGATCTATAATTCAGTACGGTTAAAATCAATGTATTTCACTCATTAACACAATGCTATGGAGATAATATACCTTGTAAGAAATGTATTTATTTTAATTTGATCGTTGTCTCCAAGGCTTCATTAGTTTATTGGCAGGTTGTCCTGCCCTCATGCCAGTGAACACGTCATTAGACAGTGGTGTAAAGTATTTGAGTAAATGTAGGGCCTAGTTACTCTACTTCAGTATCTTTTTGACTACTTTATAGTTTTACTGAGTATCAAAGATATTAGCAACTTTTACTTTTATACTTGACTACATTTTTTAAAAAGTATATGTACTCTTTATTCCAAAACATTTGTGATGAAGAATGCAATTTCTCTATACAATTTGCATGGCACCTAACTTTTTCTGCTACAAAAGAAGTGATATCACCTTCTACAGGGCATTAAAGGTACCGTATGTTGTGCGTTTTGCCCTTACTCACCCCGACTTGTCAACAAGGCTACTTTACGCAAATGTGAGTGCATTAGCAAGTAGTTGCTGAATCACAGGTGTTTCATATATGAAATGAGGACATGGCTGCAGTCGGTGATGAAGCCAAAGCAAGCACGTCCAGTGCAAGTAGGCTTTGATTATTTAATCTTACTATTTCATTTAACTGTTATATTGAAGAGAACTTTTTGAAGAATATTGGTTTACTTATGCCCTTTTTGAGCACTTGAGCTTAACTGAAACTTAAGACTTCATTTATTGCAATATTGTGTTCAGTTTTATTTTAGAACATTTATGTGATTGCTGTCCTCACAAATCAACTGTTTCTTGTTTTTCACTGGCATGTTTCTTAGATGTTGGAGACCAGTGCATCTTTCAGCCTACATTCAGTATAAGTAAACATTTATAAAAGATATTTGAATCCCCTAATTGAACTAACTACTGGCTTAATCTCAGCCCTGTCTGTGAAACCAGGCATAGGGTTTGATCAAAATATTCTCATATTCAACATTTAAATTTAGATGAAATACATGGACAGGACCATTTCAAATGAATGTAAAATTTGCAGCTCATTTGGAGCTCAAAACTATTTATCTGAAGCATTTATCTCATGGCCCTTTTTCATTTTTTATAATTTATTTGTACTGTATATGAATTGCCTTCTAACCTAATGCTTACAGTTTAACATGTGTTTGTTTTATTGTTCATACCTCAAAAAATATTGTAATGTTATTATTGTGAAAAAGACAAAAAATCTCTTTTCATTTTAAATGGACAGCAGTTTTTTGTAATCATGTCTTGGAACTTGAAAATGTGTTTTATTGGGGTCTAAAAAAGTTAAACATTGAATGATATAAGCATTTCATAGATTTCTGTTAACACTAATTATATAAAACTATGTTGTCAGTACACCATAGTTATACAAATCAACTAGATCTATGCATTTATTTCCATTCAAAGGGATGGAAACTGATAGAAAAAAAAAGATTATACTCTAGTGGGCAACATTAATATCACAGCCTTATTTTTTCAGTTGAATGTAGGTTTTTTTAACAAATTAAAATGGAGGATAATTGAATTTTCATTCTATCACACGGTTGCAGAGTTATTAACTAAAACATAAAGTTGCTTATTATAGCGCCAGCTTGAGGCTGATTTTCTCAAATTTGGTACATGTATTAATTTTCAGACAATGTACAAATATATCAGTTTTTGCCTCTGAAATATGATTGACTGCTGGATGTTTTTTTTTTTTTTATATCCAAGTCACATTAGAGGATATGTTAGGACGCCATGTATACAAGTTTTCAACTTCATGGATCATACGGTTACAGAGTTATAATGGTATTTTTTGTTGTTGTTGTAGTGCCCCCCATTAGCGAAATTTTACTAAACTTGGTGTGCATCATCAGAATGTCCTGTTGTCTTTGTGTGTCAAGTTTCATTAAGCTTGGACTTTGCGTTCAGCAGCTATAGGTCAACTCATAAAAATTGCCTCACCAATTAATTAACTTTTATCTCTGCAATGCTTCAATGGATCAAAGTTTCCTTTCAGTCAGTAACGTTCGATGTTATGTCGAATGACTGACATTATGGGGTCTCATTTGGGAGCCCAATCACCTTCCGGTAGTAAGAAAATGGGCCAATGAAGATTGGGGAGTAAGATTTGCATGGCAATCTGCCTTTGCTGAATCAGGGACTTCGTTGGACATAAGGTACATTCAGCTGTGTTTTTGCCAAAAGAGCAAAATTTAACAGATAAGCACAGCGATCTCACCCCTGGGTGCTTCAACAATTAAAAAAACAAAAAGTTTCCCTAAAAGAGCAAATACAGGTGATGTTGTGCCTTTTTAAAGATGGCATTTCACCCGTGTGTTTCTGGATGCGGTCGTTTCCTGGCCTGTCCGACAGCCACGATCACTGCCTCACGTATCTGGGCCGTAAGTACGCTGAGGCAGCATTCATTAATGTTCTCACTGCGGAGATACACCGCAGAGGACCACTTCGGTTAATAACACAGGGTTATCTGAGAGCTCTCCCACCAGGCTAGTCCCCACAGGCCTCCCACTCCTCACACACATTGCAGGCTGTGAAGTTTCCTGATGAGACTGTGGGTCCTTCGCATGGGGGCCCAGTATCTCATTCGGAGCTCCTGCTTGAGGATCAGATGTCAATTGCTGCTTCGGAGGGTGGGCTTGAGTCCTCTGGGGATGAAGACTCAGCTCTGCCCCCTTCTGGGAGAGTGGCATATGTTGAGCTGGACCCAAAGTTGACGGCCATGCTTTCTATTTGAGTAGAACCCTCCACCCTGCCCTGAAAGTTCACGGTTGGACGATTGGTTTCTCGGCACGGGGCATTCTGCACAGCATCGTCCTGCCTTAGTTCCTTTCTTCCCGAAGGTGCATGAGGAGGTCACAAAGTCATGGAAGGCACATTTTACTGTCCGAAGCCACTTTGCTGCTTCATCCACTCTCACTACTCCTGATGGTGTGACAGCCAAGGGTTACACAGAGATTCCTCAGATAGAGAGTGCAATTGTGGTGTATTTATGCCCGAAAAGTGCTGCCACCTGGCAGAATCGCCCGCGCCTCCTATCCAAGGCTTGTATGCAATTCAGTTCACCGGTGTCCCCCCAGGTTCAGTGGTGTCCTGTTTATCTCAGTCGAAAACAAAGATAACCCTGTCCTGCATGTGGAGATTGTGGTCCTGCTGGCGAAGGACGCAATAGAGCCCTTCCCTCCAGCCAAGATGAAGTCAAGATTTTACAGCCCGTACATCAGCATACCCAAGAAAAGCAGTGGGTTACTGCCAATCTTGGATCTGCGTGTCTTGAATCGGCCCCTTCACAAGCTCCCGTTCAAGATGCTAATGCAGAAACGCATCCTCGCATGCATTGGAAGATTGTTTTACAGCAATCGACCTAATTGATGCATATTTCCATGTTTTGATTTTGATACAGACCATTCCTACGGTTTGTTTCGAGGGTCGGGCATACCAGTACAAGGTCCTCCCCTTCAGGCTGTCCCTGTCTCTCTGCATATTTATAAAGGTCACAGAGGCTGCCCTTGCCCCACTATGGGAAGTTTGCATTCACATTCTCAACTATCTCAATGACTGGCTCATTCTAGCTCACTCTCTAGATTTGTTGTGTGAGCACAGGGACCTGCTGCTCAGGCACCTCATCTATCTGGGGCTTTGGCTCCCCTGTGTATCTCTTTTCTCAGTATGGAGTTGGATTCGGTCAACATGACGGCATGTCTCAAGAATGAGTGCGGCCAGTAAGTGCTGAACTGCCTGAATTCATTCAGGAGCAGGACAGCGGTTCCACTGAAACAATTTCAGTGGCTCCTGGGGCATATGGCATCTGCAGCCATAATCACACTGCTTGGATTGATGCACATGAAACCACTTCAGCACTGGCTACATAGCCGAGTCCCAAAATGGACATGGCACCGTCTCACACATTGGGTGACAATCACACTGTCCTGTGACTGCACTTTCAGGCCATGGCTGGACCTTGCCTTTATACGGGCCAGAGTGCCTTTAGAACAAGTGTCCAGGCATGTTGTTGTCACAACATATGCCTCCAAAACAGGCTGGGCCCGTGTTGACTTCTCCTATGCGTTTGCATGTGGCTCCTCTCTAGCAGAGATTTGCAGAGCTGCGGGCTGGGCGACACCTAACACCTTAGCGGGATTCTACAGTCTTTTGGCTGAGGTTGTTTTTTCTCCCCATTTGTTAGGTACAACAGGTAATGTGCAGGAATACTGGCTCTGTGTCTCGCTAGCAGCACCATTTCCCTCTATAGGGGGGATATGAGCACTTTCTTCCCCACTTGGCGATCCCTGGATGGATTTTCCTCCAAGCATCCTTCGGCAGTCAGGTGCGGCAGAGGTGTCCAACGCTAGGCCCAGTACTCAAGATGCATGCCCAGTCAGTCAGCCCCTGTACTGGGCTAGATTCCCCATATGTTGTGATTCATTTTTGGTAATCCCATATGTGTATTCTTCCACGGTATGGTTTCCCTGTCGGTAAACCTGTCTTTCCCTGGGCAGATTCCGCTCTCCCCATCTCTGAATCTGTAGTGGTTCCATCCAGGCAGGACCTACCACAGAGATCTTCCAAATGAAGTACTGCTTTAAGAGCTTTCCATAGGGACCCATAACGTCAGTCATTCAACATAAAATCGAATGTGAATGACAAAGGGAACGTTTTGGATACTGTCGTAACCCTTGTTCCTTGAGATGTTATGTCCCACCTGCCATAATCCGGTACCACCTGCTGAATGCCAGGACAATCCTCAGCACAAACCTGAATGAATGAGTTGCTTGCAAGCTTATATGCCCGTATGTTTGGGGGAGAGGCTTGCCATGCAAATCTCTCGGCAAGCTTCATTGGCCCATTATCTTACTACCTGAAGGTGATTGGGTTCCCAAGTGAGACCCCATAATATCAGGCATTCAACGTAATGTGTAATCTTTCCCTCAGGCAATAAGGGTTATAACAGAAACCGAGACATTCTTTTGATAACTTTTTGCCAGCTCTGTCCCTAGCTGCTGTGTACCTATTTTGGTGAAAATCGGACCAATGGCCTAGGAGGAGTTCGAAATATTACGTTTTTAAGAAAATCCAAAATGCCAGGGAAATTTAATAGGTAGAAATGAAATCTCTGTTATTTATGTCTCTGATGCTCGTACATTTTTAGGGCAGAAAAAATAATAAAGAAGAAGACAAAGAAAAAGTTTTGGTGATTGGACCCCTAAATAATGATGTGCACAGATAAATCATTTAAAATGAATACTGTAATATTCCATAAACAATATTTGTCCATTTTGATTTCATAGTGACTCTAAAGAAGGAGAGCACTTTGTATATCTGAGTTGTTGTAGCATCTATGCTTTCTGTAAGTGCAGATCTATAGTGTGAGCTAAACTGAAGGAGCTGTTGTGTCCACTGTTGTGTCCACTGCCTCGGGCTTATCCTCCAGCCACAGCTTCATGTCTGCTTCTTGTGGCAACACACAGAACAGGCACCTAACAACTGACAGAGGCCAGTGCCTTGATAATTATTTCTGAGACATAATGTAAATCAGAAACAGCAGAGGAAACAAAACTTTGTACTTGAAGAACAAAGAATGCAAGTCCTCAGTGTGAGCATCCTATTAGCATTTAACATGTAGCAAAACAAGAAACAACTCTTTTAAGGTAAAGTTCACCAAAAAAATAAATAAATGTAGATCTATATGTGAACAGATATATGTCTTCACAAAGATATTTTCTATATCTGCACAGTTCATAGTGACCAGATGGTGTCAAAGGCACAAGAAGAACAACTATAGAAATATATACTTGTTTCCTTTGCCTTTGTTCGTCAGTTGCCATTGCTTTTTATTTGCTCTTATGTGTCACACCTGGTATGCACTGACATAACTTCACACGCCCCCTCAGTGGCAAAAGAGCCTGCTGCATGAAACTGCGAAAACGTGAGTTAAACAAATGGGTAACACTTTACAATAAGGTTCATAAGTTAACATTAGTTAACTACATTAGTTAACATGAACTAATAATGAGCTGCACTTATACAGCATTTATTAATCTTTGTTAATGTTAATTTCAACATTTACTAATACATTATTAAAATCTTGTTTACATTAATTAATGCACTGTGAACTAACATGAACAAACAATGAACAACTATATTTTCATCAACTAACGTTAACGAAGATTAGTAAATACAGTAACAAATGTATTGCTCATGGTTAGTTCCTGTTAGTTAATGCATTAATTAATGTTTAACTAAT
Source organism: Megalobrama amblycephala (assembly GCF_018812025.1). Lineage (NCBI taxonomy): Eukaryota > Metazoa > Chordata > Actinopteri > Cypriniformes > Xenocyprididae > Megalobrama > Megalobrama amblycephala. Next base: position 24,061,302 of record NC_063050.1, on the reverse strand, counting down.
GAACCTTATTGTAAAGTGGTACCAACAAATGATTAAACTAAAGGTTGGACTCGATAGTGTTCCTGTTACAACTTATCAAAGATCCAGTAATCCAAGATTATTGACATGCAGCCAGGAATAGTGTTTCCAGACATTTATATGTGCCTAATTTCAACGCAGGGGAAATACATAAAGCAAATTTGCCTGTGAGCGCTTTATATAAATACAATATAGGTAGGTCTAATTCCAGGTGATCACTTATATCAATGTTATATATATATATATATATATATATATATATATATATATATATATATATATATCATCCAGATCTAAAACTTGTATAAACACCCAATTATGCAGAATATAAGATGGTAAATATTTAATTGATGAGTTGTCAATACAGTATATAAATATAGGGTATGATTTTTTATTGACAAAATGATAATTGCAAATCCACGTTTCACTGCCTGCATCCAGTTGTTTCTGAATTGCAGTGATCCATTTGCTTCTTTTTTTTCTTTAGCTTTCAGCAGTCTGTAAAAATATACCTCAGATTTCTTGTCAAATATTTTTATACAGTCAATCGCAAAGCTCTTTCCTGTTTTGAAAGTGTTTTGTGGCATTCACACTGATAACCAATGCTGCCACTCAGTCTTTTTGCCACTCATTGCGCGTAACTGCAGTCACTCTGGCTGACAGTGACATCACATGGATACCACCCTCTATATATATATATATATATATATATATATATATATATATATATATATATATATCCGGTGTTTGTTTCAGTCTTGGTCAGATTTCATCTCTAATAAGTGATTGTTTTTTTGTTTTGTTTTTGTTTGTTTCCAGATATCCTGAAGTAGTGTAAGTTTGATTTGATTAAAGAAATTCTTGCAGGTAGATTCTTTATTTTCCGCCTTTTATTTCAACCCCTTGATGACAATGCTATTCAGAATTTTGTGCTTTTTTTTTTTAAATCTCTTTTTTATTTGAATTTTTATTCCGTAAGAATACATTAAACTGATAAAATGTGACAGTAAAGACTTTTACTTTTTTACTGTACTTTTCTTATGAATTTCTATTTTGGTTTCCACAAAAATATTAAGCATCACAACTGTTTTCAACTAATTTTCATGTTTAATTATTTATTTATTATTTTTATTTGTTTGTTTTTGTTTTTAATGTGTTCCAAGTCTTCGGAAGTCATTTGATAGTTTTGTGTAAGAAGTTATATTTACCATTACAGTATTTACTTTTCCCTTCCATTGCAGTTTTTTCAGGTGACTTGGAATATAAAGCACCCTAGTTATATGGACTACTTGATACCTTTATAGCGCCTTTTTGGAGCTTGCCAACCTGTGATCAATCTAAACCGTTTAGTGTCTTTGTATGAAAATGGAGAAAAGAGAAAAAAAAACTGAAGATTCTTTATTTTGTTACATGGAAGAAATTTCCATGCAGGCATGACAGAATTTTTATTTTGGATAAAGTCGTCCAATAGTAGCCATACTCTCCACTCCACAAGTGACGGTACAATTCACGACTATTGTAGCGGTGACACTTTTACAGCAACCGCAGTTAATTCTAGCCGAAATATCTGGAGGTTCACCATGAGTGCAAACATTCTGCTGGCAGTGAGATATTACAAAAGTCTTTTGGGTCCAACAAACCCACCTCATTAATATTTCCAATTATTATTCCTTTTCTGTTCTCTTTCTACCAGCAAATCTGCCAACCAAAAGAAGGAAAATAATTAGCTACTCCTGATATTGCAGAGGTACAGAGAGTGCCTGGGTCAGACCAGGCATCCTGCGTATTCTGACATTTTAAATTACCTGAACAATACCTGAAGCAATCTCTGGACCTAATTAACTTCCCACTGAGACCAAATGTACACATCATTTAAAAAGATAGATTTGAGGGGACAAAGCATGATGCCTGGGCCTTCACTGGGGAAAAAGCATACGGTTTGGACCTACACCCCAACAGCCCCCCCCTTTCCCACCCATATCACACCGTGTCCTTTCCCATATGCAAACGCAATGGGCAATATTCTGTTAGCCCTATTTATTGTATTAGAGTAGGGGGACTCTCCATCAAGTAATCAATGTGCTGTTCCAATGAGTTCATTTTAATGCACTCAATCATGCCTTTAATGTTTATGGCTTACGGGGGTAGCGAGCTTCAGGAATGCAGGAATGTTATATGGCTTTGGTTTCGGCCCATTTCATCAAATGTTTATGCGCTCAAAAACGGGCATCAAAATAGGGGTGGAGGAGAAATACATTTGCTATGTTTCACTCTCCCTCTTTGTCTTTCTTTCTCACCTCCTGTGCCTGGCTCCCTTGTTTACATTTGAACTCATTGTGTAATTCTGGCACTACTCTTCACTTGTATTTATCTTTTAAAAAGGTTTAAAGTGATAGAGTGAGACGTTCTTCACAGCAACACAGGCAGCTTGTCAATGCCACCATCATCATGTTATGAAAGGCCTTTGTCTTACCAGCAGGCCAGCAGCAAATGATGCAAAAATGCTGAAATTCAGCAGTAATTCTCACCCTATTTTCATGTTAGACTTACTATCAGCTCAGCCTCTGTTAGTGTCTTTTTGGCTGGTAAATATAAGTGGCTTGTTCTCTGTCTCTTCCTGTGCCTAATCACACCCCTCATTTTTCACTGGAGCAGTTTAACTGCAGCACCCCAAGTAATATTAATTTTGCAGCTAGTCTATTTAAGGCATTTTTGTGACATTAATGTTTTTAAGTGTGTGTGTATATTCTTAACAGTGCCTTTAGCTTTTATTTTTTTAATTTTTTATTTTTTTTTGCCAGCCTCAAATCATAACACAGCAGTCCTTTTTAGTTATAAATTATATGTATTATTAAGGTGGTTAAGATTTTTTAAATGTTTTTTAAAGGAAAGCCTTATGGTCACTAAGGCTGCATTTATTTGATCAAAAATACAGTAAAACAACACTTAGTATTGTGAAATATTTTTACAATTTTCTATTTTAACATATTTTAAATAGAGCTGTCAATTTAATGTGTTAATTTGGTGCGATTAATTATGGAAAAAAATAATGCTTTTAACACACCCCAACTCGACCTGTACGTCATCTTACAGTAAATTGCATGCAGTTTAGTTACGAACAAGATGCAGAGCAAAAAATAAGAATACCCATGTCTGGGTTTTTTGTCTTATATTTATATCATATGAGATAGTTTAGCATTATCACATGAGCGACGGGGCTGTTTTATGTGCACAATTGCAAAAGTGATATTGATTTCATACAACAGTTCAATAAACAAGAAGTTAATATTATGTTACATTTTAGACACAATATTGTCTGTATTTGCTTAGTTTCGCCACAGCAGAACTGTTGTGTTTCCGAGCAACAGACACTGGTGTTTCATTACTGAATGATTCTGCAGTTTTTTTGTTTGTTTGTTTGTAATGAATCGAGTGAGCCATTGATTCAGTGACCCATTCATAAAAAAATTGTCTCTTGCTTCATTCCTGAATGAATTCAGCCATTTGAATTAATTGGTCGAATGAATAACTGAATGACTCACTTTTATGTTGAATCAAAGTTATTAATGTCTATGCTTTTCTCATTTAACACAATAATGACTTTAAATTATATTTTGGGGGTAATTTGTCAGCCAAAATTGATCTGTGATTAATTTGTAATTGATTTGGTTAATTAATCAGCACATCATGTAATTATTATTATTATTTTTTTTTAAATAATTGCTTTTAAAATGCATTAAAATAGAAAACGTCTCAGGTTACGCATGTAATCATGGTTCCCTGAGAACAGGGAACTCAACGCTGCGTAAATCATGCTAGGTAAAACACAATGCTGCGTAAAACACACCTCCATGGGAACCGGTGTCTGAAACGCATATCCAATCTCGGCAATATCATATTGACCGGCGACAGCCCATGACATCATAACAATGCGACCCGCATGTATAAAGAGGCTGCCCAAACAATATGTCATCCGCTTATCGTCTGAAGGGACTGTAAGCAGGCGGGCCCGAGGCATGGCTAAGAGACACAGCGTCTCGTTCCCTGTTCTCAGGTAGTGTTGTTTTTGGCGGCCTGTTTTAATTTTAGTTTTAGTCTAGTCTTTGTGTCAAGCGGTCATTTCAGTTTTTATTAGTTTTAGTCACGTTCATACTCTTTTTAGTCTAGTCAAGTTTCAGTCTACTAAAAGTCTGAGCATTTTAGTCTTATTTTAGTCAGAATTATCCATGACTATTTTCGTCTCGTTTTAGTCGACGAAAACTGATGACATTTTAGTCTAGTTTTAGTCGACGAAAACTGATGACATTTAGTCTAATTTTAGTCAATGAAAATGTTTTTTTATTCTCTTTTTAGTAATGCAATTCTATTTAACCCAGTCAATATAGTATAAGTACCTAGTAGTATAGACGAAACCAACATTTCTTTTAGCCAAACCCATTTCAAACAAGGTTATCTTATTATATTATTGTTACCTTATAGATAATACCTTATAATGCCTTGAGATGTCGCGTAACCCTTTAAGACCGGAAGGCTTTTTTAGAGGTGTTTTTTTTTTTTTTTTTTTTTGAGCGACAAACACAAAAGACTCATAACTCCAAAACTGTAGCAAGGAGAGTCAAAAGGTAGGTATCATTTGATAGAATACTTTTTAATTTTTTTAGAAAATATAAATTACATAACATTTGGACATTTTCATGCTGAAAAACTGCTGATAAAAGACAAATATATATATTTATCTTTTTTTTTTTTTTTTTTTGACATGGAATAGCTCAGGAAAGCAATAATATCAGAGAAAAAATATTTTTGGTGATGCTTTCCTGTATGTGAGCTGCATCTGGATCAAATTTTGTGGCATAAAGTACAATATAGTTGAATAAAGTGTTATTCATTTTTTTCGCAGCTAGATGGCGCCCACGGGCGGTAAACTCAGGTTTAAAAGGCACTTCTCAGCACTCGTTAGGGGTTTTTCAAAATGGTTAGATGCATTAAAAAGCCGAGTTTCTAAGCTTTAAGATGATACCTATTTTGTGATATTCCACGTTGGAAAACGAACACGGTTGGGTCCGGGAACATTGGATACACACTGCATCCCGGAAAGATGAGAGACATGTTTTTAGCCAAGTATGTTAAATCTTTCCATGAGTAATAGCTTGTGATCAATGCAATATATTATGTTGATTTTGTATTCATTTCATAAGAATCGTAATCTGCTTTAAATAATGATGTGCATTTTCTATGATCTGTGCATTTTTCATGAAGTTATGAGCACGTGAAATCTACATATTTCCCTACATATCGGTCCCTTTCTCTGTGTCAGACTTAACTTTGTTTGTTGTCATTTATGCTAAACTCACCGCAGCTACATCTTCTATATAATGCCGCGAGTGGGGCTTGAAGAAGTGACGTCGCCTGCGTCTGCGCAGTGCGACCTGATGCAGCTCCTGAAGTGAGACACAGGAAACAAATACTGCAAAATAATAATAATAACGCAACTATACGAGACGTAATAACGTTATAACATTTCGTCTCGTCTCGTCTAGTTTTGGTCAACAAAAATTAAGAGACATTTTAGCATAGTTTTTATTTTATAAACCACATTTAGTCTCGTTTTTATTCGTCAACAATATTGCATTATACATTTAATTATAGTTATCGTCACATGACCAGCATTTATGTCACGTCTCGTCTCGTTTTCGTCACGTGATAATTGTTCGTTGACGACGATATTTAGTCATAATTTTCGTTGACGAAAGCAACACTATTCTCAGGGAACCATGGTTACATGCGTAACCTGAGACGTTCCCTTTCGAAAGGGAACTCAACGCTGTGTTAAACATGCTAGGGGAATGATATACCCACACCGCCATGCTGAGGGGAGTGCATGCCACGCATGGCAGTGACAACTGTCAGAATCCGGCAAGTTCAAATGAAATGCCAGACCCTGTTTTGACCACTCACCCTACGAGTCACAAATGAGCTGTCAGTGACAGTGCTCCCAGCGGTCAAAGCCTCAGCTAAAAGCCTCAAAGTGGCCTCCATATCTTACATATGAAGGCCTGCCAAGGCTGCACAAAGGCCTGGAACCAACCACTTCAAAGGAAAGGGGTCCCTTTAAGGGAGTGTGGCTAGGGGGCCAGAAGGAACCCCAGCCAGTCACTTCTCAGGGGAACACAATCAACCCTGAATGCCACCAGGGAGGCAGGGAGGCCAACAACCTGTCTGTTTCCTCAGAACCAGAGTCTCTAGACACAGAAGTCTCACGAAGAGACATCCAGAAAGAGGGACTGCAGAAAGGGCAGTAGACCAACTCAGACCGGATCTTAGAGACGGGCATCCTGGAGAGCAGGACTCAGCGAAGTGCTGTCAACCCTTGCAAACGAGGGGAGTTACTCTGCTCGATCCTAGGATCTACAAAGCACCTATGTTTCAAGGTGCTAAGGAGGCCATGCACTCTAAAGGAACCCTCACGAGGGGAATGCTCACTGCCTAAGAGCTGATCTAACTGGGAGGCTTCGAGGGAAGCCTTCAACCTTTGACCAGACTTAGGAAGCTAAGTACTCAAGCCCACTCTCAGTGCAAAGAGAGTACCAGCTCGACCTATCAGGTCAACCAGGCTATGAACTAAAAACAAAGGTGAAAAAGGCAGCCCATCAAGCGACTGCCTGGTAGCCAGTTTTCAGTGGCTAAACCATTCTAAAGAATACCTGCACAAAAGTGAGCTCGCTCACAGAGAGGCCTCTTAAGGCCTACTTATTTAAAAGCAAATCATTGCTTGCTGAGCTTTCACATACCAAAGTGCTGGGGACTCGCTCACAAGGAGGCCTGTTAAGGCCAGCTACCCGGAGCGTGTCTTTTTGGTACAACATCCACACTATTGTGGCTGACCACAGAGAATCCTGATAAGGCTTACTATCTGACGGCATTAGAAATAGCTACCAGAAAACCCATTTACTGGGGCTGCTAATAGGGAGGCCTGTTAAGGCCAGCTACCTGATAACGCATGTGCTGACTACTAGGGGCCCGACATGGTGGGAACACACTGTGAGAGGAGGTCTGTTAGGGCCTACTACCCTATAGCAAGTCTAGTAGCAGAGATAGTTTACTATTCAACGACGCATGGGACCTACCACATCAGCAACGGGCGGTGTACTCAGTCAAAGCACTTTTTACCCTTTAAGCAAGGGGAGTACAAACACACGCCAACATGCCCTGGAGGAGGCCCACCTGGGCCTACTACTCCAGATGAACACGGGCATTAGCTCGTGGCAATGCTGAGCTACAAGGGAACATACAAAATGACCAGCCGACAGTGAAGGTCAAATACCGCTCGACCTGAGCCACAATGGTGCAGGGCAGATAACAGAGCTATAAGCAAAGCACTCAGAAAACGCTGTGTTTACAAGGGAGTACTATCCACCTAACCCTGAGAAACTACAGGGTGGAGGCCAACCACAGAGACTCCATCATGACAGAAATAATATATGTACTCAGCCCCAGGGGAATAGGGGCTTTTCATAGAAAAACCACCCACACTCGACCCAACGCTTGAATGCTAGTTCAGCGGGCTTAAGAGGAGCCTAGTGAGGGCCTACCTGAGCTCAACTTCCAAAATGCAGGCCGCAGCAAGCACAGTAGAAAAGGGAACCATCTATCCTGCCTCTACACCAATGTCACCTCTATAGAGCAACTCTCAGCTGAAAGGAGGCAAAATCACTCAAAATGACACCGCTAAGGTGGTTAAAGAATACCAAAAAGCCTTAGCTATCCTAAATTAATCTCTCTGTCAAAGCCAAAGGCAGACCAACAGCCACAGGCCTGATGTAAGAAGCATCTGGGGTTGAAGAACAGAGCCTTCTGGTCCCGTCCACGGCCCTCGGGTCGAGGCCCTAGCAGCATGCACGTCTTGAATGCCGCTGGTCTAAGTCACTCAGAAGTTCAGCCTGGTGGATCTGCCACACAGCCATTGTGTGCAGAGCAGCACCAGCTTGACCCGCTGCTGCGTATGCCCTGCCATCTAAGTGAGATAAGAGTATTATATGGCAGAGTCTGAGCTTTCAGTGTCAATATCCGCTCCCTTAAGACGTAACATGTCAACAGACTGTGTGTTAACAGTAAATGTATAATTTCAAACTCTGCAGTGTTGAATAGAGAACAGTGAGCTTTCACTGGCATGCTACTATGTCATTTAAGGTCAAGTGTGTCAGAGTGGTATGTATTTGTCCAGCTGTTAGTTGACCACCCAGAGGTGATTCTTGGCACCAGCCTAGGTCTGATGTTATAGCAACGCCACAGTCACTGACAGAAAAATGATCGGTCTGAGATGTTACGTCGACCCCCTGGTCAGGAAAACAATCAACATTGTCCATCACTGACTGTCTGCAGTCTTCCCCGGATTCAGGCCTAGCAAACTCTGTGACAGAAAAGTTTTCATCCTTGTCCCCAGACACCTCATCATGAAATGAACAGTCACCAGGAGCTCCTTTCAAGCAACTCTCTGAAGTCACATGCTGCGGGCCATTACATGAATCCCAGGTACGGAATGGTTGCAGGTTCACAACATGAAAGTCACCTGTGTCTCCCCCTGTACTCACGTCCGTGAGCCTATTGTTCACATCTGACAGTTTCTGTGTGACACGATACGGTCCAGTATACAAAGGTGCCAGCTTGGCTGTGAAGCTAGCCAGGGCATCAGATCAGGGATGTGTCCTTACTCTAACCAGGTAATTTACAAGGTAAGAGACAGAACGACGTTTACGATCATAGTAATGCTTTCTTTTGGCGTGGCTACTATCCAGGACAGCCCTTGCATGATCATGTGCATCTTGAATTAATGACATCAAGCTTTCAGGATAAGGAATACCTGGCTCACCAAGACCATCAGAGTTTGGCTTTGTAATGAGATCGAGAGGCGTATCCAATTCCCATCCATATAGCAACATGGAAGGGCTTTGGCCCGTACTCTCATGTGGGGCATTTCTTAGGGCAAAACAAATTTGCGCAAGATAACGGTCCCAAGTGGTGTGTTTATTGTCGATGTAGGCACGAATTGCAGTCTGCAAGGTGCGATTCACCCTCTCTGTTGCATTCGTTTGGGGGTGGTACGCAGTCGTGAGTCTGTGTTTAGAGCCTAATGCAGAGAGTACATTTTTGAAAAGATCACTAACAAATGGGGAACCTCTGTCCGAAATCAGGTATGTAGGGGCACCATGTCGTGCAAAGACCTCACTGAGCAGCTTGCTTGCCGCTACCTGTGCAGTTGCTTCTCTCACGGAGCTGACTTCCACCCACTTCGAAAAATAGTCTATAAAAACAAGGTTATAAGCGTTTCCTCAAGAGAGATAAAGGCCCTACAAAGTCAACTCCAGTGCACTCCCAGGTTCTTTGGGGGCAAATCGGTATCATACACCCAGCAGGTTTCCTTTGACTAGGTTTAGTGAACTGACAAACAGCGCAAGAGATTACATACTTTTTGGCCTCCGACGACATTTTTGGCCAGAAAAATCTGTTTTAGTCTGGCCACAGTTTTTGTTGTCACCAAATGTCCAGCGGTTGGGTGATCATGGTAATATTCCAGCAAAGATCGTCTGATGGCAGTAGGAGCATAAAGCTTAAGCTGCTTCTGAGGATGAAGGCTACAAGGCACTTTGCCATCTTTGAAGTACAGAAGATCATCATGCATTGTATACTGTGACAGCTCTCCTGTGTCACTTTGCTGTAGGGAAAACACCCTAGGAAGTAAAATTAGCTCAAATGAATAAAGAGTTGTTTAGATTACGACCGAGCAACTGATTCGTCCAGCGTTCATTTGCTCGAGCCGTAATAAGCTCTTGTAACGGATATAAATATCCAACAATCGTGAAAACACTGATTAGAGCACGGTAACTTGAAATCGACAGTTTAAGACATTAAATCATAAAGCACATAATACAAGACACTTTCTTTTTAAAATCTACAAGAGATTTTATTTATTCTAACACAAACTAATCTAACACAAAGGCACGCACATACACACACACACACGCACATACATTCATACGCGTTGCAGTAAGAAGGAAATGAGAGAGAAAGAGTTTTGAAAGAGAGAGAGAGAGAGAGAGAGAGAGAGGGTGATCTGATTAACCGAATTCCTATCAATGCATTTCAAAGACCAGAACGAACCATGAATCATTCATTTAAATGCACCAGTTCAGTTTTCATCTGGAGGTACTTGCTTGCGTTGGCTTAAAGGTGAATTTCCCTCGTCGTGCAGAGAGGGGTTTCCCAAGTCGATGATTGGTCCAGATCAGGTCCGTGTGGAACAATGAAGGAAGTCTCTTTGTCGCTGGAGTTGAAGCGGCAAAAGTCGTTGGTTGAACTTTGCGGCGAAACTTAGGACACGAGACTTTCAGCGGTAAAGGAGAATTAAGTAAAAGAAAAGAAAAGTGAGTGAAGGTTGAATGGCTTGAATGAGCTGCTTGTCTGTTCTTTCTTGTTACTCCATTGTTCTTGGTACTTGTCTTGGCTTCTTTTCCCAGAACAGAACCAACTCCCTGTTCGTTTACTAACCAACTTCTCCCCCGTTTAGTGACCAACCTCTCCCCCCAACTTCTCCGTTTACTATCTTGCAATATGATCATTTAAACTTAGTTGTTTGTCACACCTCTGAGGAGTCCTGGCCAATCAGACATTGTCCTGTTTCAAGAGGGCCTTCCTCTGACCCCAATAAAACATAAGTGTTACATCCTGTTTCTGCTTCAGCAGAGAGTGCCATTTTAACATAATTTCTATTAAATGGAATACAATACATTTTAAACAGATTTCATTCAAGCCATGATTTAAGAAAGATGAAAAGAAATAGATCAAGTCCAAATAAGGCATACTTTCAGTCATTCAGTCAAGAGTTAACACATTTACATGAATTGTGAGTGTTCTAAAGCCTAACTGTTTACAGGTAGTACTTGTGGACACATAATGCAAAATGTATGTAGTTAAAAGATGTTTGATAAGTCCGTTAAAATTGTTGGAACAATTTTGAAGCAGATTTATTTGTTCAACAGTCTCTTTGGCTTTCCTGTGAAGTAAAGAAACAAAAGGGTCTGGATTGTCTCTCTGTCTTCTTGGGTGACCCTTTGGTATGTCGCTTCTGCTATCAGGAAGCATGTGTCGTAAAAGTAATCAGCCTGGCTTTATCTGCAGACGGGCCGGAGCCGGAACCCCAATTCTGAATTAGAATTATGTTTTGAAAGAATCATCTGAATGATTCATTTGTCTGGTTCGTCCACAGTTGCTACATATCCCCCCTTTGTTCGGCGATGTGTTGAGATGAAGACATCGGCGGACACTGTGGAAAAATGGACAGAAGCAGACACACACAAAGCAACAACAAAACAACACCTCCATGATTGACCACTATACTGGTGCAGGGAATTCGATTATCTGAGTACTAATGGATTAAGTTTGAATTTTAGGAGTGTTATTCTACATTGTCTCAGTATGTTAATGCTTGGATCAAATTGTGTGATTTAAATTGTTTGTTTCCTTCTCTTCTAAATTGTTCTAGGTTGTTCTGGTGACATCATTTGTGGTAAAAATGATGTGACCCATCATGGAGCTCTCTCGGGCTCACATTTGAATTTTCAAATGGCTTTCAGACCTTAGGCGTGGTGCGTCAATCCTAATGTCATGACCTTGACCCTTATGGGGCAGTCAGGTATTTTACCTTATAAAGAAGAAGGGAAAGAGAGGAAGAGGAAAACAAAACAAAATAAAACAGTTAAGTGTTTCCTGGTATGGCTAACACTACTGCGTGCATCTAAGGTGTCATGTATCAGCTTAATGAAAGGTGTTCTACTTGTTGTGCAGATGGTTGTATGGTTCTTATGGTGAATGTAGCTAAGTCGATGTTGAGCTAGGTTCTGAAACTAATATCTGTCTGTAGGAAGAGCATGTTGGTGAGTATGTTAATGTAGTGTAGTGTAAAATGTAATGTAGTGCAGTGTATGTATGGTCAGATCTGGTTCAGTCTGTCTTGCTCCCCCCTTTTCTTGAAGGGCTTAGATGAAGATTGGCTCTTTGCATCTTGGGCTTGGGACGAGGGATCATCCCTAATTTGATGGGAGTCAGTCCAGTGAGGCAGGAAGTTCTTTGGCAGAAGGTGGGAGGAAGTTTGACATGGCTGTGTTGAGCTGTGGTGCAAAACTTTGTCTCCTACGTTGCCTTCCTTTTGTAATGCCTTCTGGTTGTGACAGACTGTCTGACCTGTGCTTACTGTGCTTACTGTTGTTACTGTTGCACAAGCATGGTTCTTGAGATGGGAACTCGTTGGGTTTATTGGTGGGTGATGAGTAACCAGAACTGTGTTCTCTGGTACTACTGAGTTTTCAGCGGTGTTTGGCTGCAAGAGACCGCTTCGTTCTGTGCTGTTGTAGAACAGGTGGCAGTCATCTCCATTTGGAAGGTGGATCAGATGATCACTGACCTTCCGTTCCGTCTCTAGTCATAACAAGGGTGACTCATCCTTGTGATCGTCGCTGTTTATGTTGTTTGCAAAGAACGCTGTAATTTGCCTCATCAGTTGTTCCATGTCTTCTGAGGTGGAACTGTCTTGTTCTTGGGCGTTCTTGTTCTCAGTGCTGTGTTTAACTGAGTGATGCAGAGGTGGGTTCCGCCGTCGTTTACCCACAGTGGATGCATTTGAATGTGTTGGTTGGTGGACTTTAGCTGTCCAGTTTGGATCCCAGATGTTTCTTTCTGGTGGGTTTCTTGAGAAGTGTGGCTGGTCCCATGACATTTTCCAGCTTGTCGGTGTGGAAGCTGTCAGTGGCATGGGGGTCACGTTCTCCGTGTCCTTTATGACAGGCTGTGGCATTGTCATGCCACTGGCCGTCTTGCAGTGCACGGCTTGGGTCTTGGCTGCCGGAGTTTGAAATTGTGACTGTTTTCAAACCTTTCTTTGAGTTCATCTTCTGTTTGATGTAGGCCTTGTGTGTCAAGTCACGTAGCTGTTGGATTGACATTGTGCTTGGGCAGGCCATGACGCCAAGATGGTGACTTAGTCCAGGGTGCAGGTTTCTCAGGAAGAGGGTTTTGAAGTTCACATCCTCTTCAAGTTCAGGTTCGTGATGTGCACCTAAGTAGGCTTGTCGGAAACGGTTGTAGTAAGCTTGGGGAGTCTCTTGTCGACCTTGTTTGGTTTCCAAGGCGACTAGCAGTCCATGTTCAGACTCTGGGCCTGTAAATTCTTTGATCAGTGACTCACGTAATAGCTGGTAGTTGTGCTTAACGTGAACAGGTTGTCGATCTAAGAAGCTTCGTACCTCGGGGCTGGATGTGGACCTGAGGAGATACAACCTGTCTCCGTCAGTCACATTGGGTCTCACCTCTAGGTAGAAGTCAATATCTCTGAGATAAGTCTGGATGTTGTGGTTCTCCATGGAGTTCGGGTTGAACTGTGTGATGTTCTTAGCCAGCTTGTCAAGGTCTTTAAGGGTCATCTCGTGCGCAACTTTGGGGTCTGCATGGATGAGCTCTCTTTGGTTGACAGGGAAGAATCCTGTAGTGAAGGCCGGTGATGTTGTGGGTTTTGGCCATTCATTTCTTCCGTTGCATGGCGGTTCTTGGATGGGGGACTCTGTTGTGCTCAGCAGTGGTGATGCTGAGGGAGGCCCCTCCCTTCTTGACTCTGGTTTCTGGGTGTGAACATGTTTAAGTTCATTTCTGACCATGTAGAGCTTGCCGTTGGCATCGTCTAATTGTTGGTTTAGATGGTCCATTTCAGTGCTGTACCATTTCAAATGGTCTTCCAGAGCATTGATTTTAAAGTTCTTATCTTTAATGTCAGAATTGGCATTTTCTAGTTTGTTTACCAGGTGACATTGGACAGTCTTTAATTCCTGCTTGTCACGTTCCGCAACTGCAAGGGCTTCTTGGAGCTTGTCAACTTGTTCCTTTGTTTCTTGCTCTGCAAGTTTGTCTTGAGCTTTCACCTTGTGCTGGTCTGTGCAGCGTTGGATGTGCATCAGCTCTCTCAGGAACTCATTGGTCTGACGCTTGAAGTCGTCTTGGACTTTCACTTCCAGCTTGTCTATGCGGCTCTGGGCACGTGTCAGCTCCTCCTGTAGGTGGGTGATGTGCTTGTCGCTTAGTTTCAGCTGGGCTGTGAAGGCAATGCTTAGAGAATTGGTTATCTTGCCTAGTTCAGTGTGGTCTTGGTTCTGGCTTGAATCATGTGTCGGGAATCTTCTCAGAATTATGATTATTATTAAAAATAATAACAGTTCAATTGTCTTTGGCATGAGGCAGTTTGTAATGCCGCTGAGCCAGGCGTCCACATCTTGGGCAGTGGGGTTTTCCGTCTGCGACATGTTGGCACGCTGGGGAGAAGAGACTGACACAGATCTGTGTGGGGTGCAAGCCTATATGTGGTGGAACAGCTAAGTGTCGTTCAGTGAATGTACACCAATAGTGAAGTGTGGCTACGTGTTGGTCTCAGTGTGTATACAGGAAGGCTAGTGAGGAGAAGGCTTTGTCACTCAACTGAGTAAGGGAAAGAGAAAGAGAAAAAGTTAAAACAAATTTCAATAGACAAAATATTTCCTATAAATATTTTCTATCAATGAAAAACTGTTTTCAACTCGTGATGTGAGGACTTTGTCACTCAACTGAGTAAGGGAAAAGAGAGGAAATGTTAAAACAAATTGTAAGTTTTTTTTTCAATTTAGAGAAATATTTATTTCCAATAAATATTTTCTATTAATGAAAAGCTGTTTCTAAAATAAAAGAAAAGAAAATATATATTATTGTTTATGTTCGCAAGGACAATAATACAATAATAATGCTGATACCTCTTTTCTTAGTTTGACAGGATTGACACCACACACCTTCAGTTGAACTGCTTACCAGGGATGCTGTGAAGGCAACGGTTGCTCAACACTTGTCTCTGTTAAATGTTCTTGGAGGAAATGTCAAAATTTAAATTGCGTTTACAAATGCAGGGAGTATGGAGAACCCAAAAGGGTTTGATTAAAATCAAATACCTAATGAATTGTTTCTTTGGAAAGATTGTGTTTCTCTTTCTTTAGAATTGATTGATGGTTCGTCCAAGCTTGATCCCTACAAAAGTGAAGAATAGGATGGAAGAAAGCAGGAGAGCACAGGAAAGATGTGAGGAAAAGGAAAGGAGAAGAAAGGAGACCAGATCCACAAATGGCTCTGAAGCCTTTGTCTAATTACGAGTTTAGAATTGGTAGTTGATGAACAACTAACACATGAGAATAAAATTTTAGTAAGAGAGGGTTGTCTCTGATTGGTTTGAAACTCGTAATAAGTTATCAATGTCTCCAAAAAAGGCTCAGGTGTGTCGTTCCTAAGCTAGAATACAAAGAGGAAAGGAAAAAGGTAAGAAAATTACGTCAATGAAAATAACAGGATGAAATAAGGAAAAGGGAATTAAACAGCGGTGAATGAATAAATAAAATAGAGTGGCTAAGTGAATAACCAAGAAAGAAAAGAAAGATAACGCAATAAAACAATGAGCAAATGTGAGTCAAAATTAGGAAAAACTTTGGTGGAATAAGTTTGCTTAAACTTCTAAAGTTCAAGGCTTATTCATACCTAAAGTAATTCGATCTAAAATAGAATTCTAGATTTATGAAAATTATGAAATTAGAAATAATGGAAATTTGGAAATGTAGAGATCATTTAGAATTACTTTCTAGGAAAACGTAGGATTTCAATTTCGATTTAATTGGTTTTATTAAATTCAAATTTGACAATTAAAAATTGTAAACCAGTATTTCTTTTTCAAGTCAAATGCAGGTAAAGCAATTAGTAACTGTAAATCAATATTTTCCTTTTCAAGTAAAATATAGGTAAAGTAATAAGTGAGAAAGTTAAAAGGGAAAGTATGAAGGAAAGACCAACAAGTGTACATAAAGTTGAAGTGTTTTAAGTGGTTAAATCACTTTATAGTTGCTAAAACAGACACTGTGTTCACACAATGATGTTAACTAGATTAGCTTTGAGGCTAAAGGCTTTAGCATACGAACTTCGGTGTAAAAAAACTACAGAGGTTAGCTTAGCAACACCGTGCGGTTTGTTTACAATGACGTTCTTCCGGAAGCGTTGGTTAAGACTTCCGTGCCACGACTGTAACTATGGCGACCAAACAAAATGATAGTGGCGAACATGTGAATTACATCAAATACATGTAACTGTACAAATGAAAGACACATGCACGTACAATCAAGCATTACGTGAAATGTCGCCGCATTTCAACTCTATAAATAAGAGACACCACTCGTAGCTGTTTTACGACGTGGGGCTTAAACTTAAAGCGATAGCTTCTGCTGTAATAGATGAAAAATCGCGACCTCGGCGGGTCTCTATGTGCACGCAAAATATAACAGGTTCAAAAGCTTCACTTGGTCAGTTTCAAATCACTTCCATTAAATTGCGCTCGTACACCCGTAGTGTTGTACGAGCTCAAACAAGCAAGCGTATAGCGTTTAGCAAAAAGGGAGAATATAGCAGCTTGAGTACAGTGGAACACGCACTATAATCAGTTTAGCTATGAATATAAAACAAGCAAGCGTATAGCGTTACTGTTTAACAGAGGGAGAATATAGCAGCTTGAGTACAGTGGAACACGCACTATAATCAGTTTAGCTATGAATATAAAACAAGCAAGCGTATAGCTTTACTGTTTAACAGAGGGGGAATATAGCAGATTGAGTACAGTGGAACACGCACTGACACTTTAGCTATAACTATATAGTTTTAGAAACAGATCGAGGAACACGCTCAATCTTGCCGTTCTGTGAGGAGAGTATTCGTCCTACACATAGGTATTTTAACTATTGCAGTTTAGTTTCAATTCAGCTCTCTGATACACAATAACGTTATTATAGCTATTTGAATGACGCTGGAACACGCAGACATCAGGATAGCTATAAACAAGGCATTCTAGAATTTAAGGAACACGCTTAATTCTTACCTTATTGTGATATCATAGATCTGAAATTTACTGCAGACTGGAGTTTAGAGACAAAACAGCAGACTGGGGTTACAGCTCTCACTCATTCAGGCACTCGTTCAAACGGGCCGCGCCGTGCGCGCTGCATACGTCACACGAACACTAAGGGGTTTAATAATTTGCGTTGATA
This sequence comes from Megalobrama amblycephala, assembly GCF_018812025.1. NCBI lineage: Eukaryota > Metazoa > Chordata > Actinopteri > Cypriniformes > Xenocyprididae > Megalobrama > Megalobrama amblycephala. Next base: position 24,044,143 of record NC_063050.1, on the reverse strand, counting down.
AAAAGAAAAATGACTTGATATGTGCTCCAAATTTAGATTAAACTGCCCGAATTATCCTCCACCATTACTGTAGGGAAAACACCCTAGGAAGTAAAATTAGCTCAAATGAATAAAGAGTTGTTTAGATTACGACCGAGCAACTGATTCGTCCAGCGTTCATTTGCTCGAGCCGTAATAAGCTCTTGTAACGGATATAAATATCCAACAATCGTGAAAACACTGATTAGAGCACGGTAACTTGAAATCGACAGTTTAAGACATTAAATCATAAAGCACATAATACAAGACACTTTCTTTTTAAAATCTACAAGAGATTTTATTTATTCTAACACAAACTAATCTAACACAAAGGCACGCACATACACACACACACACGCACATACATTCATACGCGTTGCAGTAAGAAGGAAATGAGAGAGAAAGAGTTTTGAAAGAGAGAGAGAGAGAGAGAGAGAGAGAGAGAGTGATCTGATTAACCGAATTCCTATCAATGCATTTCAAAGACCAGAACGAACCATGAATCATTCATTTAAATGCACCAGTTCAGTTTTCATCTGGAGGTACTTGCTTGCGTTGGCTTAAAGGTGAATTTCCCTCGTCGTGCAGAGAGGGGTTTCCCAAGTCGATGATTGGTCCAGATCAGGTCCGTGTGGAACAATGAAGGAAGTCTCTTTGTCGCTGGAGTTGAAGCGGCAAAAGTCGTTGGTTGAACTTTGCGGCGAAACTTAGGACACGAGACTTTCAGCGGTAAAGGAGAATTAAGTAAAAGAAAAGAAAAGTGAGTGAAGGTTGAATGGCTTGAATGAGCTGCTTGTCTGTTCTTTCTTGTTACTCCATTGTTCTTGGTACTTGTCTTGGCTTCTTTTCCCAGAACAGAACCAACTCCCTGTTCGTTTACTAACCAACTTCTCCCCCGTTTAGTGACCAACCTCTCCCCCCAACTTCTCCGTTTACTATCTTGCAATATGATCATTTAAACTTAGTTGTTTGTCACACCTCTGAGGAGTCCTGGCCAATCAGACATTGTCCTGTTTCAAGAGGGCCTTCCTCTGACCCCAATAAAACATAAGTGTTACATCCTGTTTCTGCTTCAGCAGAGAGTGCCATTTTAACATAATTTCTATTAAATGGAATACAATACATTTTAAACAGATTTCATTCAAGCCATGATTTAAGAAAGATGAAAAGAAATAGATCAAGTCCAAATAAGGCATACTTTCAGTCATTCAGTCAAGAGTTAACACATTTACATGAATTGTGAGTGTTCTAAAGCCTAACTGTTTACAGGTAGTACTTGTGGACACATAATGCAAAATGTATGTAGTTAAAAGATGTTTGATAAGTCCGTTAAAATTGTTGGAACAATTTTGAAGCAGATTTATTTGTTCAACAGTCTCTTTGGCTTTCCTGTGAAGTAAAGAAACAAAAGGGTCTGGATTGTCTCTCTGTCTTCTTGGGTGACCCTTTGGTATGTCGCTTCTGCTATCAGGAAGCATGTGTCGTAAAAGTAATCAGCCTGGCTTTATCTGCAGACGGGCCGGAGCCGGAACCCCAATTCTGAATTAGAATTATGTTTTGAAAGAATCATCTGAATGATTCATTTGTCTGGTTCGTCCACAGTTGCTACATTGCTCTTGCTCCTCAAGCATGTCTACAAGTTCCCCTGTAACCGGATCATTGAGTTGCAGATGTCTTATGTGCTAACGATCTGAAACGATCACAGGAGGCAAGGCATGCAGGTCAAGGCCCCCTATAACAGCGTACTCAGGCAGAATGTCTATGGGTGTGTCACAAGAAGGCATGGGTTGCGAGATTGGGCATCAGGAACTTTATTACTCACCCCTGGCTTATGGACAATGTTAAAATCAAAATCTTGTAAGCGGAGGGACCACCTAGCCAGCCTGCCTGTGAGATTTGGACGGGACATTAACTCCCTGAGGTCTGAAAATGCGCTGGCGCGTTTTGCAGGATTTTTTTCACATTGCAGCAAAACAGACTTAAAATACTCCGTCATTTCTTGTCATAGAGACATAAGTAATATATCAATTGAAACTATAGAATGTCTTCTTTTATTTGTGTACACTCAGAGTAAAAACACAATGTTGTGCTTTTTGTAAAATAAAGAAAACTAACATGATGCGTGATCTCTCCTCTCCCTCTGAACGAAGTCCAATCTGATAGTTCTCAGAAAATGAACTGTAACTTATGAATACTAATGACAAAAAAAATGAGACTTACGTCTAAAGAAACATTGAAATGTCAGGTTTTAAATCGTGCAAGTCAAATCGAAAACAAACATTCTGTGTTTATGTAATCTGTATGAAAAGAGAGCCATGTCAGAAGTCTGTGATTCAGCTCATTATCCGCTAATGCGGCCATGCCCACGGAGCCAGCGCTGTATTGCCTTCTGAGAGGCAATACATGCATTCATCGTCTCAATCGTGTATTTATTGTCTTGAAAAGTGTTTATTTGGATGTTAAAGCCATGGTTAGCAATCTCTAGAAGAGATCTCTAGAAGCCGTTAGTTCCTAGTTCCTTTTCTTCTTTATATGAATTTGTGGCCTAAAGGTGTACAGAGAGCGCCCTCCGGCTGCAAGTATGAATTAAAAACACCATTCCTGAAATGTCCTCTTCTTCTTTAGAATAATTTGTGGACTAAAGGTGTACAGAGAGCGCCCTCCGGCTGCAAGTATGAATTGAAAAAACAGTATCCAGCATTCATATTGATGACAATAAATATTACTTCTCAGTATAGAAAATTGACATAAATATATAAGAATCCATCAATATTTCTCCAAATGTGCATGCTTTTAAGCTAAAAGCCTAAATGAAATGCCATAGAGGTAACATAATTGTTCAGACACTTTGCATCACAGAAATACATTTTATTTAAAAGAATATAATAGAATACCATTATTTTAAATTGTAATAATAATTCACAATATTGCTGTTTATGATGAGCTGAGACATTATTATAGAGGGTTTTTTTTCACAGCCTACCTGACTGAAAGGCCTCATTAATATGCAAGTCATTTCAGGACATTATTATGTGATTCTTTTGTCTTCTCAGGTGTAAATGGCCAATTATTCATGCAGATTCACGCCTCCACGCATACTGTGTTTCTTGACAAAAAGTGTCTTACAAAAACTAAATCAATATATTGTTTTATATGAAGGAGTAGGCAGCATAATTTTTACATAATTCTGAAGCAAAAACTCTAGTCTACAACCTCCAATACCCAAAAGTCTTGTGAACACAGATTTAATATACTTTTTTTGGCCTTATTTCAGTGACTTAAGTTTTTTGTATTTTCAATAACCACGCATAAACATTATTCCTTCAAAAATACAAACATGTACATACATGTTCCTCACATATTATTGTAGCCTAGTTTGTGCTGAATACAGTGTAATGACACTTTTGTCATTAATATGTTTATGAACAACTGAAAAAAGCACAAATGTCAGGGCATGTCAAAACTTCTCCAAGCCCCAAATCAGCCTCAGACTCCAGAGGGTTAAATAGTAACCAGACCTAAACAGTTCGACCTGTGGCCACAGGGTGGCGACCTAACACCATGAAAAACGTGAAGGTCTTTCACCCTTAAGCCTAAAAAGGTTTTTTTTGTTTTTTTTTTAGGAATTGGGTTCTCCCATACTGCCTCAGCCTCAATATGCAGGTCAGGAAGGAATGGAAAGCTCACTTGAGCTGTAGGATTATGGCCAGAGAGAAACCGATCGTCATTTTTTGTGAATGCACGCGTTCTCTCTCCTAAAGCCCCGGGTATACTTCGGCCATCCACGTTTGTTCACTGTCCGCATGACGTAATTTTCGTCATGCGGAGGGCTCGCGGCCGGCCACTCACCCCATCCGCGTGCAGCCCAAATTTCGAGACCGCGTGGACGGTGCACGTGCAACAGCGCATGCACAAGCAGGACAGAAGAGTCCACTAGGTGGCAATATGCACTGTACGCACAGTACTGAGCACAATGTGCAGTCGTGTGTAAAGAGCGATTCAAAAACAAGATGAGTAAACTCATAAGCATGCCTTCTCCAACTTTTTTGATTCATGAGATGTTCAGTACTCAGCCCATTCAGTCTGCCGGCAACGAGTTCCATAATTTCTAACAACTCAGCATACGTGGGACAGGGTGGCTGGGAGGATTCAGTTTACTCACCCTCTCTATCCTCCTCAGCCATCTCCTGCTCGGCTGGAAGTGCACTCGCAGCTGGACCTGAGGATGCAGAAGGCAATGCATCCTCTCCCAGCAGCTCACTCTCGCGAGCCGCCGAACAGCGTAAGCGGTCACGCCCTCTCAAACTGTGCAGCAAGCTCCATCTGTGAGCCCCGTGATCTGAGTCCCCGCCTGCCTCAGCACGAGCGGGACCAAACCACCAAGCCCAGATGCTGAACTCTCTTCCCTCGAGAAAAGACCCAGACAAGAACGGAGCATTCTTAAAGGAACGCGTTCACAGTTTGCATAGGCAGCTCCCTCAAGAACTTTCCCATGCATGCTCTTCCCCAGACAGAGAGTGTCAGATAGCGAGGACATGGATCCAAACACTTAATAATCCTCTCTGTGCATTTAATTTTGCCAGATAGTGCTTCACACAAGACAGTCCCTGAAGACGATTAGAGGATGACATGTTGTTTGGGCACCCCTTTTATACATGCGGGTCGTATTGTTATGATGTCAGGGGCTGTCGCCGGTCAGTATGATATTGCCGAGATTGGCCCTGCGTTCCATTCAGAAGGGCTTAATTTACTGTAGTAATACTTTAAGCTACTGCCGATCTGTAAAGTTTTTTTTTTTTTTTTTTTTTGAAGAACAATGTCATTTTGACCATAATAATGTACCAAATCTAACTTGTATAAATATTACAGTAGTATAGAAAAATACTATACATACATTTATAGGTAAATCGAACTCCGAGCCTCCTGTACCCATTCTGTGACATCAAACAAGTTCCCTGTGCAAAGGATCATGGGGGCCCGAAGTGTCAATCAGTTGTACCCTTCAAAATCCTTCATTCCGAAGGGCCCTTTGAAGTGGCCAGTTTTGAGCACTTCGGTTTGGAACAACCCTTCAATATGGCGGCCATGACTGTTTTCACTTCGAAGTGCCCTTCGGAGGGCGATATATCCCATTTGGAACACACTGTTTATATGTGTTTCAGACACCGGTTCACACAAAGGCGTTCCCCTAGCGTGTTTTATGCAGAGTTGTGTTCCCTTTCGAAAGGGAACTGAATTTTCAGCAGCCATTACTGATTTGTAAATGTCGTAAACGTAAATGTCTCTACTATCATTTTTATCAATTTCATGCGTCCTTGCTGAATATAAGTAAATTCTTTAAAAAAAAAAAAACAACTTTTAATCAGTAGTGTATATGATTTTTATTTGGTTTGTTTTTGTAATGTGACAACAAAGCAATATACTTTCAACAATTATAAACTGTGGCTCAAAATGTGCTTTCAATATCAGCAAATACACATCTCTCTGATGGAACTAATGAATTCAAATAACCGTGCTTAGCGACTCACGAACATTTCATGTCAACACATTAATAAGTATTCTAAAGCTATCTGCCTTACTAAGCCCCAAAATACAAGCAATACACTACAGCACTCCATGTCAGTGGAAACTTTCACCTGCAGCCCAGGGAGAGTTGAGTGATCAGCAACAAGCAGTTGTTTGAGCTAAAAGCTGTGATGTGCTGCTCTGAACGGGAGCCTGGAGTATGTTTCTGACATTCAAAGCTGAGCTGGAGAGGTTTGGGGTTGCAGAGAGAGTGTGAAATGCACGTGTCGAGTGTCGGACTGAGCAGCGGCGATCAGAGATCACAGCTCCCGACCACACATGCTCCTGAGACTCTGGCCTCCTGCAATATTTACCCTTTACACGAGCCAGCTTGGCAGAGACCTGTCACTCAGCAGCCCTGGAAAACTGCTTTTAATAGAACCATCAACCCAAATCAGCCATTCCAACGCATGGGGATTTGACAATCCAACTTGTACTACAGATTTACAGACAAGGGATGTTTTCACAAGCCCAAGAAGGAGGAAAACAGTTGGTGGATTCTAAAAGTTTAACATATGAATATATTATGTTCATTTGATATTCATAAGGAAGGGTGCAGTTTTGGGTTTTGAGGAACTTCTATGCTATAAGTTTAAGAGCAGGATGAAGACTGAATAACAAGTTTTAACAACTTGACAAAACTTCTGGAAAAGTTCCATTGTTTAGACTAGTATTTACCATTTAGGCACTCTGTATAGATGAGAACCATTTCAATAAGTGTCAATTAAACTTCTCTCTTATAAGTAATTCCGAAATGGTTCTAGTTTACCGATATGCAGCAGAGTTGGAATTGGCCTGTTTTCAATTCATGAGTGAATTTTAAATAAATAGGCTGCATCCCTCATTCGTTGAATTGTGAATCAGAACATATTGAAACAGGCAATGCATTCTGAGAAGTGTTATACAGTATACACTACCATTCAAAGTTTGGGTTCAGTAAGATTTCCATACAATGTGTTTAACAATTATTAATTATTATTATTATGAATACTTTTATTCAGCAAGGATGCATTAAATTCTAAAAGTTCTGTTTCAAATAAATGCTCCTTTCAAAAGAAATGTTCTTTTGAACTTTCTATTCAGTATCACAATTTCCACAAAAATATCAAGCAGCACAACCATTTCTGTGATAATACTGTAATAAAGTGTATTTAACAAGAAATCAGAATCATGTGACACTGCGACTTCTAAAAATATCAGCTTTACCGTCACACGAATATATTACTTCTAATTATTTTATATTTATTTGGATATAAAATATATTAACATTGAGAAAAAAAAAATGTATTTTATATATATATATATATATATATATATAGAGAGAGAGAGAGAGAGAGAGTTCAATCATTGCTTTTCTAGTAAAACATTCCATTTATGCAAATTCCTTTGAATTTATTTTAATTCTGCTTCCTTACATTAAAATTCAAATTGCAATTCTTCATCCTTCATCCTACCTCAGTCCATTTTCAGGAACTGAAATTCTTAATTCAGTTCTGAATGGTGCATAACTATTATGCAGAGGCCTAGACCAATAGAAATGTTCAAAATCATTTGACATCATCACAGTGCTGAGTTCAAGACCTTCATCTTTTTTGCATTAGGTACGCGTCAAATTAAAACATATTGGTTTTGTGTTGTGGCTTAACAGAACAGGAATATTTCACCAAATATTTTATGCAAAAGTCCTCACACCTTCCTCAAAACCTCTTTGACTACATGTCATGTCTCATGCTAACATTTGTAAATCCTTTGCCGAACCAATGAACTTCCTTCCATGCCACTAGAACAGCAGACATCACTTGCTGACACAAGCTCTCATTTCTTTGTAGCATGAGTTATTTCAGGTGGCAGCAAGGCACATTTTGGGCTTGCATACATATAAGACGAGCTGATTTAGGGTTTTTGGGGACCGCCTGAGGCAGGTTATCCTGTGAGCCTACTGACTGCAGAGGGATTGCCTGGCAGAATGAAAGGCAGGCAATAAAAGCAGAGGGGGGCAGTGCATCTCGAGTGCATTGAACAGGGGGGGCCTCCCTCAGGCAATGGCCCAACTGGCCTCTGGTTAAATCCTCCACTGAAAGTGTAATAATCCAACCAGAAGCAGACAGCAAGAGAGGACAGAGCCTTTAATGCACAACAACAGTACCTTCTCTAATTGCCCCTTTTGTCTTTTAAGCACAGGATTTCTGAGAGTGAATCATGTTTGGAAACATACATCAATAGGGCTTGGTTCTTCAAATGATTTGGAGATCACAATATGGCCAGAGAATAAATGTGCACCCTCTCCGTCCAGTTGTCCGCTGGGAGAATTTATGTCACAGATATCATTAAATCCCTTCCAATCAAGCAGATGTAGGAACTGTATCACAAAACCTTTTGTCCGGAAATTATGTAAATTATAAAATGTATTTTTTTTTTTGTTTACACAACAGATTATAAAAAAAAAAAAAAATGTGTTGACAGAAGTGCGCTCGTAACAGAAGTTTATATATGGCAAGTGCTTACAACATTTTCAACAGCCTTACTTGACATTCAAAAGCAGATGAGTTCTGAAATATTTTAATAGTACAGACATATATGGATATATATGATTAATCACAGAGCAGATGAAATGAGTATCTTTAAAGATGAATGTATGCACAAATGAGTAAATGAGTGTCAACTAAAAAATGTTGATGGACATATCTGAGTTTATAATATTAGACATAATATGTGACCCTGCACCACAAAACCACTCATAAGTCACATGGGTATATTTGTAGCAATAGCCAACAATACACTGTATGAGTCAAAATTATTGATTTTTCTTTTTATGACAAAAATCATTAGGATATTAAGAAAAGATCATGTTCCATGAAGATATTTTGTACATTTCCTACCATAAATATATCAAAAAATGTTTTTTGTGAGTGGATATGCATTGCTAAGGTCTTAATTTTGACAAATTTAACGGCGATTTTCTCAATATTTTGATTTTTTTTTTTTTTTTTTTTGCAGCACCCTCACATTCCAGATTTTCAAATAGTTGTATCTCGGCCAAATATTGTCCTAACAAGTACATACATCAATGGAAAGCTTATTTATTCAGCATTCAGATAATTTATAAATCTCAATACAAAAAAAAAAAAAAAAAAAATGACACTTATGGTCCAGATTCTCCTCTATAGTATTTAAAGTGCATTAAAAGGAAAAAGTGAAACCAAAAAATAAAGATTCTGTCATAATTTACTCAGCCTCATGACATTATTTATTCATTTAGTTATTTGCTAAACGAAAAGTACAAATAACATTGGACCTCACTGACTTTCATTGTATGGGCAATAAATAAATAAAACAATTATTTTGTATTCCACAGAATAAAGAAAGTTGTGCGGATTTGGTATAAAATAAGTGTAACTGATGTTTGGGTTGAACTATCCCTTTAATAATTTTCACTTCAAAGAGTAAATTACGCTTTTCAATTTAGGTCCAAAACAGTTAATCTGGCTCTGAATATATTAGTTCCTTTCAACAAAACTTGTTTGCAAAACCACTTGATCTTAAAGATATAGTTGATTTCACTCATTAAATGTATAGGAATAGCAAACAAAGCTGCACAACCTCTCAATGACCTGGTTTTGCATGATAATAGATAGTTGGAGAAGCCGAGCTGCTTCTCTTTTTCCTGCCAAATACATGCTAATTATGACAGAAGAGGTCAAACTAATTAGCTCTGCTTTTGAACTTGAATGTTGCAGCTTTATTTGAGAGTTAAAAGAAAGCTAAATGAGTGTTATTTCATTATGTCCCATTTTGATCCATTTCTTTTGCATTGAACAAGTACTATTAATGAAATAATTGGCAGCTTCATGGCCCTTAAAAAAGTGTTAAGTGTCGTACTCTGTGAAATCAGGCATGAACAAACACCATTAGGCCGACAGTGAATCATAAGTGTTTTTGTTTAGATAAGTTAAGTAAAGCATGTCATTACAGAGCGCTAAGAGCTCTAAGTGGTAGTTTAAGGGTCCATAAATTCAATTAGACATTATTTAATCCTGTCCTCTAATATGTTATTCACTGATCCATGTGATGGGAGGGAGCCTGAGGTTTGCCGACTTTTTGAAGAAATATTGCCTGGGATTTCCATATATATTGTCAGTTCAATGGCACCTTTCTCAAGCGTAAGGGCCACAGATGCTTACAGGACCGCAATCACAGAGCACTTCTCCCACAGGACATCCACTAGTCATTAGAAATAGCTGAGAAGGGGGCGTCCCGTGAACAAACCCACACCCGTAGTCCCCATAACAGCCTCCCCTTGGCCTCTCAGCGCTAATGCTCCAGTTTAGCGGCAGGCATCAAGAATGCCGGGAAGGTCCTGACACACGTTAGGGGGCTCCTGGGGGATGCAGGACGGGTGTTGCTGGGAGGCCAGACCGAGTCCCCCAGTCTCGTGCACCCCTCCAAAGTTCTCCTTTATCCCTTTGTGGCACGGGCCAGTCTCCTCAGGGCTAACCTCCTCCTCCTTCGAAAGAGAGAAGTGGGTGGGTGTCTGAAAGAGCAGCTGCTATGAAAGAGTGCCATTTCCTCCTGCTGTCACCACTCTGGTTACCAGACCCCCCCAATTCACACACGCAGACACTATCCGCCGCCCCGCTCTCCCAATTAATATGCAGATGAACTTGTTTTTCTTAGTTGTGAGCTCCAGTGACAAAGCGGGAAAACATATGCTTAAAATATTTATGATCTCATCCAGTAATTAAGAGCTAACAGGGCATTCAGTGAGAGAGCGAGTCAAACAGAGGAAGAATGGGCTGAAATAGGCACTCGTTTCCCTTAAAAAAAAAAAAAAAAAACAGACACGTGCTGATACACCCACTTTCTTGGGGAATTTAAAGAAATATTCCATGTTAAATGAAGTGACATTCTGTTCACCACAGAAAATAATTTGGACTTGGCATGACAAATATGTTGACAGAAGTGCACTTACAATAGAAGTTCATACTGTATGTGACAAGTGCTCTTTTTTTCCTTTCATTTTTTTTCTTTCTTTTTTTTTGCAAACTTTGAGACTTTGAGTTTAAATTATTCTCTGTGATAAACAGCACGCCATCAATAGAGCTTTACTTATATTTAATCTGATGTATATTACTTAAAAACACAATCAAAAGCAGATTAAGCAGACTTCTAGAATACAGATAAAGACATACAATCTCTGAAGAGAGAATATGAATATGGCAATATTTGCATCATCACAGAGTGGATGGACTGAGAATCTTTAGATGAATGTATGAACATGTGAGTATATATATATATATATATATATATATATATATATATATATATATATATTCAGTTGATGAAATATTAATAAAATATCTATTAAATTTAACTTACAATATTTAATAGTTTTATATATTTAATATTTACATTAAAAAAACTACATTAAAAATTGATGTGATGGACATTTGAGTTGATTTACACACACACACACATTGGGTTTTCATGTTTTATGGGGACATTTCATAGGCATAATGATTTTTATACTCTACAAACTGTACATTGTATCCCCTAATCCTAAAATTACCCAGCAGAAAACTTTTGCCATTTATAGATTTTCAAAAAAACATCACTTCGTATGTTTTATAAGCTGTTTTCCTCATGGGGACCAAAAAATGTCCATCTTGTCCATCATATTTCCATCTTTGGGGGGACATTTTGTCCCCATAGCATATGGTATACCTGAACCACACACACTTTTACTTAGCTATTTAAATGGGGACATTGCATAAACTTTTTATATGCAGCTAATTATAAATACTATAATCTAACCATAACCCACACACTAACCTTAACAGAAAACATTCTGCATTTTTACAATGTAAAACAACAAAACCTGTATTTACTTTATTTTTATGCCATTTTTTTTTACAAATGAGGATGTTGCTAAAAGGTGGTTAAGTGGGTGTACACGCGCACACACACACACTTACAGTTTACATTTTACATTACATTTACATGACTTACATTTTTTTAAGTTAGCTAAATTTTATATGACTGACCCTCTCCTAACTCCCTCCAATAGAAAGACTCGCACTGTAATGAACCCAGAATTTTCATTCACTTGAGTAACTAACAAACAAACAAACAAACAAAAATACACTCTACTATAAAATATTCTACTTTGCAGACCACTGCATTCCTTCAGCCGTGGAGCATCATAGCTCAGCTCTGTCCCATGCAGCTGTCTGACAGCACATTCAGTGTGACTGTCAAACATGTCATGCATTCTACATTCAACATTCATCCTGCAGATAAAAGCTGAAAGGACTGAGCTGGCCTGGTGCACTCTCCGTAGCTCACTTACCTCTCGCCTCCGAGTGTCCTCTGCCTCCTTCCTTTTGTCACTTTTAAAGGGAACACCCTCTTTACAGCAGAGTAAAGGGGCCCTCGTGGTTCTCACGTCCCAGACTTTATGCTTCGTCCTGTGCAGTGACCGATGGAAGTCCCTTACACGGCGCTCTCTTCAGAGCTTGTTGTCTCACAGGCTCTCCGTGCCGCACTGGCTGCGTTTTGTCAATAATCATTTATTTGTTGCCGCAACGGCAGAAGCCATTACATCTGACCTCCCTGTTTCATCAATTATGGATAGATTATTGGATGTGAACATCTGCACAAGCAGCAGCGCGCGCTGTTTGGACTCACCTCGTGGCTGGGATTAGATCAAGTATTAAACTGTTGTTTATCGTCAGGCCAAAAAACTCGACTGGGAAGAGCCATGAGGGAATTCCTCTTAAAGAAAATACAACACCCATCAGCAGGCACCTTAAATTGTTTAGCAGTGCCGCCGAGGTCCCTGTAAGCTGGTGGCCATGTATTATTCACAGGTATTACTGGTTGTGATAAAGCTCATGATCAGGGCTTTTGGCAGACGTGTGGTGGTTAGTTATTGTTTTGTTGCGTTGGAAAATGCATGAGCAGGGTACGGTTGATGCCGCTGCCACCCTTTCATATGATTCTGGGAGGAACAGATGGAAGCGTAGGACTTTGCCAGCAGCAACCAACTACTTGGAACTTCAATCCAGGACTTCAGTCCAGCAGTGGCCCCAAAAAAAGAACTGGGCCCTGCTGCCTGAGCTTAAAATAAATCAGAGGGCGTTCGCTACTTTTGACAGGGGATTCTGTAGCATTTTAGGTTGCAAATATTGGCCTACATTAATTAATGAAGTAACTAGGGGCATTAAGTGGGTAAAGACTGACATAAACTAACAGATGTTAAATTGTGTCAGTTCCAGCTATTTTAATTTTAAGTGAATTTATTTGAACTGCTCTAAAAAGAATATATATATATATATATATATATATATATATATATATATATATATATATATATATATATATATATATATATATATATATCCCTTGTGCGGTCTTCGTTTGGGAAGTACACTCAGGGTCTTTGGGGTCTCCAGAGACCCCAGGCAACAAAATGTAATTTTGTAACAAAATAATATTAAAAAAAAAAAAAAATTACTCTGTTTATTAATCTTTTTACTCCACATTTGTGCAGTTTTTGGAGGAGTTATCATATATATATATATATATTTTTTTTTTCATTTATATTTATACAAAAACAGCTTTTTGTGTAAAATTCACTTTATAAAAGAACCACATTTCTAAATTTCATTCATGGGGATATCATGGATAATTTGACAAGGTTTAGTGTAAGATTTTTGCCCATCTTTTGGAAAATGCAGTTTTAAATTTAAAAAAAATGATCACTTTTACCAGTAAATGGCTGCGGAGCTCCACTTTTTGCTATGTGTTATGTGACTAACTGAAAGACATCTTTTCACAAGTATTTTTCAGTTGGATATCTAAATATTATGAAATCACAATTATAACATTAAAAGCTACTTTTTGTCAAAGTTTAGTATTTTTGTACTGAAAAAAAAAAAAATCAGTTTTTCAATATTGTTACATTATGATGAGACCCCACTTCTTAGAAAATGGACCAAATTCATATATATATATATATATATATATATATATATATATATATATATATATATATATATATATATATATATATATATATATATATATAGGCTGCTTTTATTTGATGAAAAATAATTGAAATAAATTGTGAAATATTACAATTTAAAGTGGTTTTATATTTTAATATAAGTGTAATTAATTCCTGTTGTGGCAAAGCTGTTTTGTTTTTGTTTTTAGCAGTCATTACTCCAGTCTTCAGTGTCACATGTTTTTTTTTTTTTTTTCAATGTGGAAAATTTTTGTGCTGCTTTTTTTTGTTTTTGTTTGTTTTTTGTTTTTTTTGGGAAATCATGAATTTTTTGGGAAATCATGAATTCGTTGATGAATAGAAAGTTCAAATAAACAGCATTATATAAGACTTTTCTTTAACAGCAGCCTTCCTCATATAATTAAGTTGGCTTGAGAAAGCCAACTTACTGAAATGCTATTTAAACTTATTATTATTTTTTTTTTTTCTGACCCTAAAATGATCAACTCTAACTTCTCCTAGAGCTTTAACTCTACAACCACACCACCAAACTCAGGTCAGACCTTTAGACTGTTCTGAAGTTTGTTTCTATATCTTTTCTAACTGATCCGACTTAAACTTTTCCAAAAAAATTAATATTAAAAATCATAAAAATCCCATAGACTTACCTGTTCAAATGAGCCAAGACTACGGAAGCCCATTAGACTCAATTAAACTGCCATTCTATGTACTATTTCTAAGCCATTGAGAGTTATCTATCTATCTATCTATCTATCTATCTATGAATCCAACTTCAAAGTTTGTTTTCGACAAAATTTCCTATAGTTACAGTTTAATAAGCCAATCTATGCAACACGACTCAGCATTAAGCATGTCTCTATACTGACACTTTTTTTTCTGCTGCTGCATGTTGCATTATTTAACAGAATTAGCTCCTCTACATCATTTTCCATCTTTAGATAATAATAAACAGAAATCACATTATCATAATTCCAAGGCTGTTTGTGCTCACCTACACAGCTTAATGAGTGCACTCTTGGTTCTATGTACAGTGTGTGTGTGTGTGTGTTTAGCGGGTAGTTATGAAGTGATTGAGTGCATGACACAGTGTGCAAATGTCATGCAGTTTTCTCAAGCTTCAATAAAATGTCAATATTTTTAGCATACTGTACAGAGAGTTTAAGGAAATACTCAGACATATTAAGTGCTGTAAATTCTATGAATTATTAAAATATTTGGAAAATATTTGAAAAAAAAAATTGTATATGAAAGAAGTTGGTAAATAAAAGTGCCTATATTGATAAAAGTTAAGAGCTCTTTATGTAACAGAATTTGTTTCATTTTTATTATGACTCTAATTAGCATCACCTGATTTTAAACAGTATTTTCATTTTGTCCAGTTGCAGGACTAAAGCAGTTGCTATCACGTGTGGTGTGCAGAGTATCAGTCGGATGTCACTCGGTGAGGTACCAACTGAGGTTGAAAGGCTTAGAGTAAGGTCAGTATCACCATACTGCATTATTAATATGGTTGTGCTTACGTGTTTGCCCATCGAAGCCTTCTGTAAGAGAGATAAAAGAAACAGTGATGCATCTTGAAATCAAACATAGATGTAAATTTGCAGTGGCATGTAGCAGTTTGGGGCAAAAAAGGTTGTGATCAGAAAAAGAGAAGAACACTAATGGTGCAACAGAATAAGACTCAATAGCAATCAACAGGTTTAAAGAAATCTTTGAGAGCAAACAAATATTACCTCAAAAAAAAAACAAAAAAAATATCTCAAAGACAATATCTACTTGTATAACATTTAATTGTGGCAAATTGCATTGTACAAGGAAACATGTTCAGATTACATGGACTGTTAATTTAATGGCAATTCAAACTGTGTAGTTCACTGTGGGCATTTTATTTTCTTAATGATGTTTAACATAAGGTAGAGTCTTTAAATTAAATTTCCTGAAGCTTACAACAAATGGGGAAATCAGTGAATCACTTTCAGGTGTAATCTCATCAAGAGCACTTATCTTGGACACAAAGTAGTAGGGTGGGGTGGGGTGGGGTCGTTAATAAAAAAATTAGTTATGCTAAATGGAAATAGAAGAAATGGTGTAAAAAGTCCACACGTTGCATTTAAATGAACACGCATTTTGATTGGTAATAACAGTCAATACGGCACTGTCATTATGCCAGCTAGAGGGCGCATGACTTTAAAATGTAAATATAGGTCGTAATAAGGTGCTTGAAAAATATGGATGAGGATTAGGGCCAAGCAATAATAAAAAAATAAAACCATCTCGAGATTAAAGTTGTTAAATTTCGAGAAAAACTCGTTAAATTTCGAGAAAAAAGTTGAAATAAAATGTTGAGAATAAACTCGTTAAATTACGAGAAAAAAGTCGTTAAATTTCGAGAAAAAGGTTGAGATAAAATGTTGAGAATAAAGTCATTAAATTACGAGAAAAAAGTCGTTAAATTTCAAGAAAAAAGTCGAGATAAAATGTTGAGATAAACTCATTAAATTACGAGAAAAAAACTCATTAAATTTCAAGAAAAAGGTTGAGATAAAATGTTGAGAATAAAGTCATTAAATTACGAGAAAAAAAGTCGTTAAATTACAAATTTGTTCTCATAATTTAACGACTTTTTTCTCATAATTTAATGACTTTATTCTCAACATTTTATCTCAACTTTTTTTCTCAAAATTTAACGACTTTTTTTTCTCATAATTTAATGACTTTTTTCTCGTAATTTAATGACTTTATTCTCAACATTTTATCTCGACTTTTTTTCTCAAAATTTAACGACTTTTTTTCTCATAATTTAACGAATTTGTTCTCATAATCTAACGACTTTATTCTCGTAACTTAATGACATTATTCTCAACATTTTATCTCGACTTTTTTCTCGAAATTTAACGAGTTTATTCTCGTAATTTAACGAGTTTATTCTCAAAATTTTATCTCGACTTTTTTCTTGAAATTTAACAAGTTTATTCTCGTAATTTAATGACTTTATTCTCAACATTTTATCTCGACTTTTTTCTCGAAATTTAACAACTTTAATCTCAAGATGGTTTTATTTTTTTATTATTGCTTGGCCCTAATCCTCTTCCGAAGAAAAAAGACCTATAGGGTTGTTTTTTTGTTTTGTTTTTTGAGGACAGTCTCCTTTCTCTCTTCTGACCACCTTAATTAACCTCTCAGTATTTTCCCCCCCTTTTGTAGTTATAAAAGCAATATCGTTTATTTCTTTTTCTTGTGCTATTGGGGCAAATAGGAACGCAAAAATTATATTTGTTGTAGTTTCAGTTCACCACTATATAGAAGTTTACCCAACTATGACGACTTCTGCTTCTGAGATCCCAGAAATGTGAAAAGGGTCCATCCATTTTTATTTTAACTGCACAGAAAAGAGAAACCAGAACACTCTTCAAAATGATGCGGTTTTAGAAGAACATTATGGTCTGTAAATAATGACTCATTATTTTTTGGCAAACTATTTCTTAAAAACATTGTTCAGGATTCACAATAGAACCATACTATAATCATCTTATGTTTGCAATTCACGTGAGCTATAACATGGTGGAGCCTCCGCGGTATAACCACTAAAATCCTCCTCAAGTAATGCCCCCCTGCATTTGCATGCCATCAAAGATGGCTTTCTTCATGCATCACACAATGGCATCCATGTCCTTAAGTGCTTGATGGCTGAGCGTCTGTGCTGCCATTAGCATTAGCCAAGTGCTGCTAGAGTAGCGTTAACAGATGCATCAGTGGGCACGGGTTGGACTGCAGCCCATAAAGTGGAGCTGCACGTCAAAAACCATTAGACGGAGCGCTTTGATTAATGTTGTAAGTGATTGTGTGAATAGCACTCTGGGACTGCAGGAGAGAAAGGTTATCCTCTCACAGAGGAGCAACATGAGAATGTCACAGGAATAATGAATATGCCCGTCATGTTATTTCCCTCCCTTTCTCCCCTCTTTTTCTTGCCTTCTCTCTCTCTCTCTCTCTCTCTCTCTCTCTCTCTCTCTCTCTTTCACATTCTCTCTGTCTTCTCATCCAAAGCCGCTGGTACTTCTGGTGCTGCTGCTACTGCTGCATTGTGGGCTTGATTTCAGCTTCCTGTGTGTGTTTGCATGGCTCCTCCCGCTCCTCTGTGTCTGGTGTAAAGACACATGAATTATTGATTTGCTGTGATAATAGAAAGAGATATGTCATATCTTTTCGGCTATATGCCCCTATCATATGTGGGTATTAAGCGTGGCTTGGACTGTAAATATCGGATAAATATGTATATGACAATAGAGAAAAATAATATGAAGATTATGGAGAATTGTATGTAGATGATGTTATCAGAAAGTGACACTGAGCTAAATTTTGAGTGAATTTAATTCCCTTTTTATGTGTTTAAATCTCAAACGCTTACTTTGCAAAAAGTGTGCAAATCGATTCCGCTGGGATTTTTCTGCACTTACAAGCCCTATGGAAAAAGTGCTTTATAAATTTTTGATGTGGAGTTTATTTATTTGCATATCTGCTGCTATTTAAATCCACAATTAAATGAAGCCAAATGGAATTATCAGCTTCATTCAAGATCTCCTCAGTAGCTTTAAATCTGTGAGCAGGCACGGGTGGACAGACAGATCCTGTGGCATTCAGGAAATGTAATCATACTTTAAGCACCATTTCCATTTGATCTGTTACGCCATCTTGGGGTTTTCCAATTCGATATCCTCCCCCAAACTCCTGTTCCCTCATAACATGTTCAGATGAATCCATCTGCTCTCCTTGTCTTCTCACCCCATGTTCCCCTCCTCTACAATGGATCAATAAATGAAATGCTATGTTTAAACTGAATCAAATTTTCCACTTGTAGGGCCAGGCTTGCTTTCATTCCCTCGCTGCATCACTCCAGCGGCCTTCGTCTCGTCATGCCCCCACATCCGACCCAAAGCATTTGGCTTCCCCATATATACAATTAAACGCACCAGTAAGTTCAGCGTTTTCATTAGATTGGACCTGTGAGAGTCTGGTTGGGGAAGGAGGCCCCTAAAAATGACCAGCGTTGTAATTGCATGGATTGTGTTTATATTCATTCATGAAAAGGAGACCACGCGCCAGACTTCCACCTGTCGCCCTTTTGATTGGCAAGGCAGCAGCCCAGCACTGCACACTCTGAAGATGGAGTCAGTGGTAAAATATGGGCCAGTGAGGTATGATGGTTATGGTTTTCGCACAGATTTATTACTTTAGTTTAAGGTCCAATTCTCACTATTAACTAGTTGCTTATTAGAGTGCATATTACTAAGATATAGGCTGTTTATTAGTATTTATAAAGCACATATTAATGCCTTATTCTGCATGACCATATTCTACATCCCTTAATCCCAATACCTAAACGCAGTAATTAGCTATAGTTAACATTTAGTTAATAGTGAGAATTGGATCTAAAGTGTTATTCAGCAATGAAATGCAGTTCATACAGACAATCATGTTCAAAATAGTAGCATAAAAATGTATTTCTATGAAATTTTTTGTACACTGCATTTATCACATTTTTTCTTTTGGCGAATCAACTTCAATAATTAATGTGGTTTAGATACCTTAATATTTTGAGTTTCTGTTGATTAAACCAATCATCTTCATTGTATTAACTCAATTTTTTAACTTCAATGAACTCAAAATTTTAAGGCAACCAGGTAACTTACTTTTTTGAGTTAAACCAACAATGTAGCAATGTCAAAGTTTTTCTGTCACTTTTGATCAATTTACCAAATCTTTGTTTAAAAAAGTATTAATTTATTTTAAAAAAAATCTTACTGATACACATTTCTTGACACTTTTCACAATTAAGAGAAACCCATACAGCCAAGATATCCATAAACACACATTCAAACACACTCAGACACAAACACAAGTCTCCATCAACCATCACATTTGATTTCTCTGCTTTCAGCAGCAGCACACAATTAAGTTTTCATGCATTTGTTCGACCAAAATCTGGGTGCGCTGAAGCACGTCCTGTATTGATTACTCCTAGCGCAAACAGTAGGCCAAGTGTGAGACATAATTGGGCAGTTGTCAGGGGAAAAGATGTGCCTCCCTCCTGATGAACAACTGCAGATACCTGCATATTTACGAATGGCTCTTTTTTATGGAATCGAGACAACAGGTTAAGAATAAAACACTGCTCCTTTGAGGCCTAGATTGCACCAGTAAATATTACAGTGTTTTATCATGTCAGTATCTCACTGGTGTCTTCAGGAACCATCACAGCAGCTATTCGGGCTGCTGCCTTTTTTCTGAGGCTTTAATCAAGCAAAAGCAAACTTTGCACTGCTAATATGGAAGCCAAGCATCTCCTTGGTTTGCTTTCTAATGATGAAAAACAAACACGTGTGCGGAGCTGACCTGACACTGGATCAGTTCTCTGATGAGATGTGTGGACAAGAGCGGCGGTTATGCTTCTGCATCCCCAAAATCCCATTCAGTCAAACAGGAACGCCAGGGAACAGACACTGACAATGTGTAATATCTCTATAAACGCACGTCCTCTCTGTTGACACGGCTTTTGGCAAACACAGAGATCTGACCTGGAATACCAGATTCCCACACACACCCACAGTTGTGCTTGTTTATAGCTATTCCCAAAGCATACTGGGTCGCTTTCCTGTTTTCTCTCCTCGGGCAATCAAACAGCAGCTTCGCTTACTAACCCTTGCCTCCACTCCTGGGCTTTCCCATTACAAAAAACATTCACTTACAAGGTGCGTGCTCCTGCGGCGCAATGCAAATACTCCATTGGTCAGCCAGGCTCGGAGAAAAGGGGAGGGCTGGAGCTGCCACAATCCTGACCCTAAACAACATCTATTCTTAATGCCTGTACTCAACAAGACACTGAAACAGATCAATAGCAGAGAGCGGTCAAATACTAGTGGGCTTAAACAGTGATGGGTTTTTGGAAGGGATTCACTTAGTGAATGTGAAAAGCATAGATCCCCAACAGAAAAGACAGATGGAGACCGCTGGCTCAAGTTGTGACAGTGTGCATGGTGAAGTGTTCATACAGGAAAAACTGGACATGTCAATAAGAAGCAGTCAGTGGCACGGAAGAAGACTGGGAATGACATGTGCACCGATCCAAACGCAGACCTCAAGTCACTGTTCACAGCACACATTAGTGCAGAACATTTGCCCAATGTTGCAGATTATTTTCTCTTTTAGACCCTTGAAACAACTGCACTGTGTTTTGCAGATCTAATGAATGGTTGTTGTGAATGTTATGGGTAATTCAAATCAGATGGACAGTTTAAAAAGGAAACTGGGTAGCAAAAGTTACCTGTGTGTCATATAGCATTTCTTTGCAGCATGTATAACCAAGTTTTTGGACAATTGAAAACTTCCACATAATATAGTAACATAGGCATTATGCATTTAGAATCCAAAAATAATGCAACTGTATTCAGTCCTTGATATGTTTTCAGTCACCATATTCAGATTACATTTACTTTATAACATTTATTGGCCACAATTTAAGGCAGTGACCTTACAAAGGAGAAATGCTGTCAAACAAGAGAAAACTTTTTTTCTCAACTGTGCGCAAGTGCAGACTGCACACTTGTGAGGTGCTGTTTGATATGTCCCGCCCTGTCTTTCTGTTTCAGTGGAAATTACATCAACACATTGGATAATGCTGCGCATTTCAAGGCACTCGAGTGGGCCTTTAAATTGACTGTGCTGTGGCAAAAGAGAGCTTGCTTTGGAGCTTGTTTGCCCCAGAGAATAAAAAATTATAAAGCTAATTGCGACTTTATATAGAGTGATCAGACATCCCGTTTTTCCTGGGACAGTCCCATATTTCAGCTCTATTTTTAGTGTCCCAAC
Organism: Megalobrama amblycephala; assembly: GCF_018812025.1. Classification (NCBI taxonomy): domain Eukaryota; kingdom Metazoa; phylum Chordata; class Actinopteri; order Cypriniformes; family Xenocyprididae; genus Megalobrama; species Megalobrama amblycephala. The sequence continues at coordinate 24,022,668 of NC_063050.1, read as the reverse complement.
TTATTAAGAAAAAATCATGTTTTGTCCCTTATTTCATCTTTCCTCAAATTTGCTTATGACTGGGTGATCATAGAACTAGTAGTAGTAGTGTGTAGTGTTGTGCCTGAATGGTCAAATGCACACATAGTTGAATATGGAATATCTCATGTAAATACTGTCAGTTATGTCTCAAGTGGACATAAACAGGTAACAAGAAAACTAACGGATAAGTGTCAGTATATTACATCCATGAATTCTGTCTTAAAGGGACAGTAGCCTAATTAAATATTTGTCTGTCATTAATGTTAATCAAATAACAAAATCTGTTAAATAAGAGTATACATGGTAAAAAAAAAAACAAGTTTAAAAATCTTAAGAACAAGTTTATTTAATGTGAATCTCTATAGTATTTGTCGCATTGTTTGTAAACTTCCTCTTTATAGAAATGTATATACAGTATATATGTATATATACAGTAGGTACGGAAAGTATTCAGACCCCCTTTAAATTTTTCACTCTTTGTTATATTGCAGCCATTTGCTAAAATCATTTAAGTTCATTTTTTTTCCTCATTAATGTACACACAGCACGCCATATTGACAGAAAAACACAGAATTGTTGACATTTTTGCAGATTTATTAAAAAAGAAAAACTGAAATATCACATGGTCCTAAGTATTCAGACCCTTTGCTGTGACACTCATATATTTAACTCAGGTGCTGTCCATTTCTTCTGATCATCCTTGAGGTGGTTCTACACCTTCATTTGAGTCCAGCTGTGTTTGATTATACTGATTGGACTTGATTAGGAAAGCCACACACCTGTCTATATAAGACCTTACAGCTCACAGTGCATGTCAGAGCAAATGAGAATCATGAGGTCAAAGGAACTGCCTGAAGAGCTCAGAGACAGAATTGTGGCAAGGCACAGATCTGGCCAAGGTTACAAAAAAATTCTGCTGCACTTAAGGTTCCTAAGAGCACAGTGGCCTCCATAATCCTTAAATGGAAGATGTTTGGGATGACCAGAACACTTCCTAGAGCTGGCCGTCCGGCCAAACTGAGCTATTGGGGGAGAAGAGCCTTGGTGAGAGAGGTAAAGAAGAACCCAAAGATCACTGTGGCTGAGCTCCAGAGATGCAGTCGGGAGATGGGAGAAAGTTGTAGAAAGTCAACCATCACTGCAGCCCTCCACCAGTCAGGGCTTTATGGCAGAGTGGCCCGAGGGAAGCCTCTCCTCAGTGCAAGACACCTGAAAGCCTGCATGGAGTTTGCTAAAAAACACCCGAAGGACTCCCAAGATGGTGAGAAATAAGATTCTCTGGTCTGATGACCAAGATGACCACTTTTTGGCCTTAATTCTAAGCGGTATGTGTGGAGAAAACCAGGCACTGCTCATCACCTGTCCAATACAGTCCCAACAGTGAAGCATGGTGGTGGCAGCATCATGCTGTGGGGGTGTTTTTCAGCTGCAGGGACAGGATGACTGGTTGCAATCGAGGGAAAGATGAATGTGGCCAAGTACAGGGATATCCTGGACGAAAACCTTCTCCAGAATGCTCATGACCTCAGACTGGGCCAAAGGTTTACCTTCCAACAAGACAATGACCCTAAACACACAGCTAAAATAACGAAGGAGTGGCTTCACAACAACTCCGTGACTGTTCTTGAATGGCCCAGCCAGAGCCCTGACTTAAACCCAATTGAGCATCTCTGGAGAGACCTAAAAATGGCTGTCCACCAACGTTTACCATCCAACCTGACAGAACTGGAGAGGATCTGCAAGGAGGAATGGCAGAGGATCCCCAAATCCAGGTGTGAAAAACTTGTTGCATCTTTCCCAAAAAGACTCATGGCTGTATTAGATCTACTAAATACTGAGCAAAGGGTCTGAATACTTAGGACCATGTGATATTTCAGTTTTTCCTTATAAATCTGCAAAAATGTCAACAATTCTGTGTTTTTCTGTCAATATGGGGTGCTGTGTGTACATTAATGAGGAAAAAAATGAACTTAAATGATTTTAGCAAATGTCTGCAATATAACAAAGAGTGAAAAATTTAAGGGGGTCTGAATACACTGTGTATATATATATATATATATATATATATATATATATATATATATATATATATATATATATATATATATATATATATATATACTGCAAGATATAAACTCGCAATTGCAAAAATTTAGTTTATATCTCACAATTCTGACTTTTTTCTCAGAATTAGAAAAGTCAGAATTGTGAGATAAAATGTCACACCTTTTTTAATTGTGAGATAAAATGTCACACCTTTTTTAATTGTGAGTTTATATTTCACAATTCTGCCTTTTTTCTCGCAATTGCGACTTTATATCTCGCAATTCTATTTTTCTCAGAATTGCGAGATATAAACTCGCAATTGCGAGTCATAAAGTCTGAATTGCCAGATATAAACTCTTTTAGGTGAGTCTTAAACACAGCTCATGTAGTCCAGTCTGACCAAATGACTGTAATCAACCGGTTCTTTTAAATAAATCATAGAGTATAAGAAACATGGTAGTAGTAGATTCACAGACTAATTATTAAGAAAATACCAAGGAAACATTGTAGATCTCTTAAACAGTCTTTCAAAAAAGACTCACAAGGTACCAATTTGAATCTCAATAAAAGTCTGAATCCTTTACTTAATAGACTTCTTCTGAGCACTCACTAAATCAACATCTGATTCACTTAAAGGGTTTGTTTACCCAAAAATGAAAATTCTGTCATTAAGTACTCACCCTCATGTCTTTCCAACCTGTAAGACCTTCGTTCATCCTCAGAACACAAATTAAGATATTTATGATGAAATCCAAGAGTTTTTTTTTTAATCTTCCATAGAAAGCAATGACATTACCACATTCAAGGTCGAGTAAAGTAATACATTTTTCCTCTTTCCTGTCAGTCTGCTACGCAGTTGACACAGTGAATGTAGTGCAATGCTTCCATGTTCTACGTAAACAGCGTGGGACAATACTGAGCCAGTGTTTGGACATAAACACGGAAGAGCTGCACTGCGTCAACTGCGTAGGAAACTGACAGGGTAGAGAAGAAATTATTGTATAAAGTCGTTAGTTTTGTTTTGTTTTTGCACACAAAAGTATTCTTGTCGCTTCATAACATTGAGGTTGAACCACTGTAGTCATGTGGACTATTTTAACAATGTCTTTACTACTTCTCTGGACCTTGAATGTGATAATTTCGTTGCTTTCTATGGGAGATAAAAAACCTCTCTATTTTAATTTGTGTTCTGAAGATAAATGAAGGTTTGTAACGACATGAGGGTGAGTAATTAATGACAGAAATTTCATTTTTTAGTGATCTAACCCTTTGATTGTTTATTCATTTGCTTTCATTGATGTCCATCTTGACAGCAAGTTTTAGTGTTTAATGCAGTAAATACTAATGTTATGCATAGCTTTGAGACTATTTTATCTGATTGTGATTTCTATGAAAAAGAAGCTTTAGTTTTATTTCAGTTTTAGTTATAGCTTTTACTTTTATTGGGGTCAACAGAATTACAGATTCTCTTCCACTAAACATTCTCATGAGCTCTATAAAAATATCTCATGGTTGGGTAAGTTTCAAGATTATTTTGGGATATTTTACAGGGGTTATCTTATATATTATATATTGAAAGTTTGGCATAGTATAAATAGATATTTAAAAGTCTCCTCCAAAGATGCATTCTGTCTTTAAAAAGTGGTAGCCACTAAGTATCAAACGGCTCACTAGAAAATGCTCTTTCTCCCATTAGAAATTCTTCATCAGACTGTTGTTCCTCCATTTTTTCCATTCTCATAAATCAAAGCCTGGAATTCTTCACTACCTAGCAACCTGTTCTAGCTTTTGTGAGATCTATCAATAGGTGTTGTGGTCTTTCCTAGCATCATACAGTATATATTACAGCAACCAGCATATATGAAAGCCGCCACTTCTGAGAAACCACCTTACCTGTCAGACCGTCAAGGGTTAAGATGTACTTTGTCTGAAGCAATATTCAGTGGATCTCTGGCCTCGATTTCTCAGCAGGCCTTGCTAATGACTTGTAGCCTACAAATTCCTTGCACTCTCAGGTGGCTTCCTCCGAGCCGGGCTCTGCATCATGATGAAAAGCCAGAGATAAAATAACCTGACAGTTGCAACTCATTGCAAGGAGCAAGCAGTACCCTAGCAGCTGAGACCCCGGAGCCCCAGTTGCTCTCTTTTCTTCCCCCTCATCTCTTTCGCACACAGACTCTCTCTCTCTTCTCTCTTTCCTTTGTATTTTTAGACACACTGCTGCAAATGATTTGCAAATGCAGACAGTCCAACAGCTGGTGGCCTAAGATGAAGTGTAGATAACTGTTTGTGTTCGAATGTGTGTGGTGCCAGAGCAGAGGAAGCAGGATACAGAGCAACTGTTCCCTAATTAAAGTCCATTCCCACCAATTTTATTTCAGTCCATTAAGCAGACAGAGCCCACCCCTCTTCCTACGCTTTCGCACATGACACCTCCCAATCAATACGCCCCTGCCGGTACCTCTTCGTGATCTCTGAAGACCAGATTACAGCCAGAGGAAGCGCTAATTGAATGTTTGAAGCAATAGATGTGAATAATAAGGTTTAGATCATCGGATCTGTGATCTATTGACATGTGGGTCAATCCTGTTATACATTTCATGTCCCCATCACATAATATATTAATACTGAAATAACATCAAACTTATACTTTTCAGGAAATCGTATAAGTTCATTTATGTTATCACAATAGGTAAAACAGATGTTTCTTCATTATTTCCATTTCTCTAATTGAAGTGTTTAATCAAAACACTTTTTCTAATATTGTAATTGGTAATTTGTCGTTTAATAGGTTTTTTCTTCGTTCCCAATCATGTTTGTCTTTTGTAATGTAACTGTGTAATTCAAAAAGTCCCTTAATGACATCATCCTTCAGAAGTAATATTTTGTTGGGGGAAAAAAACACACAACATCAGCAAGTATCAGCTTTTTTTTATGCAGTGGCTATTTGCACTAAGTGCAAATAGTGATAGATGTTATTTACACTAAGTGTAAATAGCAATTAGATGCTATTTACATGAAGTAAAAATAGCATATTTTCTTAGCGGTCGATGCTATTTACACTAAGTGAAAATAGCAAAATATTCTATTTACACTAAGTGACAATAGCAGCATTTTCTTAGCAATATGCTATTTACAATAGGTGAAAATAGTGATAGATTGTATTTACACCATGTAAAAGTATCAGTTCTTTTGCAATAAGAGTAAATAGTAATTAGATGCTATCGATACTTTATATTGGCAGATAATATTTGCACCTCAGTATTTTTGTACATTAACAGCATGCAATAATATTATAGGGTGTAAATGATTATATTTATTAAAATGATTAAATGGATGCTGCCTTATTGCTACCCTCCCTACACCTTCAACCACCCCTACCCAATAAACACTTTTAATATTATTAAACACTCGTTTGCAGTTTATTTCCACTTTTAGAACATTATTTTCTGTTTTATTGAGCTCGGCAAAAGGCGAATTTGAACCCGCGTTGATCGCATTGAAAGCCAGATTTGCAAGCCTTATTCACTACTGATGCGCCACTGAAGACATTGAATTCTGTGCGTCTTTTTTAAAACTTGGTCGGCCCAACCAGACATTGGTGGGTGGAGCTAGTGTAATTAGCATTTGCCAACAAGGGATGCTTTTTGCACTTAGTGTAAATAGACACTCAATTTTTTTAATGTGATGTTTTGTAGTATTAATTGGCTTGTCGCACTTTAAACGAGTTGATTTTGATACGTTTGCATAAATAAGTAACTATGGTAATTATAGAATCAAAATTTCAAAATATGCTTGGGGGAAAAAAATCTAAATTAACTCTCAAACCCTCACTGATAAAGTTGTTATTTTTTTATTTATTTTTTGGCATACAAATAGTATTCTCGTCACTTCATATCATTAAAGGTCCCGTTCTTCGTGATCCCTTAAGTTAGTGTGTAATGTTGTTATAAATAAAATCTGTAAAATTTTAAAGCTCAAAGTTCAATGCCAAGCGAGATATTTTATTTAACAGAAGTCGCCTACATCGAACGGCCAGTTTGGACTACATCCCTCTACTTCCTTCTTTAATGACGTCACTAAAACAGTTTTTTGACTAACCTCCGCCCACAGGAATATACAAGAGTTGCGTTTGTAGAGTGTGTTTGTCGCCATGTCGTCGAAACGCTGTTATTTTCATCCCGCAGTCCAATCACCGGGTCTGATTCCGGCTCAAATTGATAGGGTAAAATTAAAGACATGTTTACAATAACACTGAGCGCGTGCATCTCCACGTTATGGTAAGAGGCGTGACCTTTCCGGGCAAGATGCGCTAAACTGCTGTCGAATCACAACACAGGAACCGCTGGCACAATCAGAACTCGTTACGTATTTCTGAAGGAGGGACTTCATAGAACAAGGAAGTCATCAGCCCGTTTTTATGACAGTGGAAACAGCGGTATACAGATAAGTAAATTATGTGAAAAATACTGTGTTTTTTTACACGCGAAACATGAACACATGTTATATTGCACACTATAAACACAATCAAAGCTTCAAAAAACCACGAAAAACGGGACCTTTAAGGTTGAACCACTGTAGTCACATGAGCTGTTTTAAATATGTCTTTAGTACCTTTCTGGGCATTGAAAGTGTTAACTGTCTTGCTGGCAATAGAGGCCTCACTGAGCCATCAAATTTCATCAAAAATATCTTAATTTGTGTTCCGAAGATGAACGAAGGTCTTTACGGGTGTAGAACGACATGAGGGTGAGTAATTAATGACAGAAATTTTATTTTTGGGTGAACTAACCCTTTAACTTCAAGTTGACATCCTCATGTAAGCTAACTCTCAAACCCTCACCGATAAACATTTGCTTTTTGTTTCCATCTTGTTAGGCACCCTGTTCAATTTCTGGCCATTGCCTAAATAATTCAGTGAGAATGAGTGAAGTTTTAAGTGCCTGAGGTTGACCAGAGGGCATTTTTGAAAGTCCAACATATGATTTTATAACAATACTTCCATAAATTACAACACTAACTTGTTTATTTTTTTGAAAGTTACAAAAGGCACTAACATGAATGACCAATTTCTACATGCTTAAGCAGATTAAAATAATGTGTACATATAATGAATGATCTGTTAAAAGCCTTTAGAGCAGTTTAGGTCTTTCAACAACCATGTTCTTATGAAGTATTTGGCACAGTTATTTATTGGACAATTGATATGAAAATAATGCCTTGTGAAAAAGAGGGTGTATTCATGAGATCTTGTTGTCTTGTTTTCCAGTGTTTTACCTTCCCATTTGTCTTGAGGTCATTTTGAGGCACATCTTTTTATGTTTCAATACCAGCTATCATTACTGAGTAATCTCACACACACCCTCCATATTAATGTTAGGAGCCTGTTGGTTGGTGGTGGCTCCAAGCCCAGAGAGAGAGAGAGATGGCTGGCAGATGGCCCACTCATGAGACTGTCTGTGGGGGCTGACTCAGTGGAGCTGCCCTGCCCCCCTTCAGCAGTACCACTTCAAGGGTCAGTGCTTTGCTGCCGAGTTAACACGCCACCTCATCTGACATTTATGTGCCCTGTCCCGTTCCCTTTTCCTTTCCACCTCTCTTCTCTCTTCCCTCCCTGTCCATGTTACGGCCATGTTTGATTTGCTCATGCATTTTCTCTTCGCAATGCTCATAATTTCATAATTTGACTGCATGATGCCACTATCCTAAATCTACATAATTGAATTAAACTGCCCTGTCCTTGTATTTCAATGCAAATACCATATTGCCTGCGCTAAGTGACCACAGCAGCTGCAAGCCCGCTAATTAGAGGAGCTGCTAAGCAAATGTGCTAAGGCAAATATTTAGCTAATTATCCATTTTTAATGCCGTTTTCTAACACTGGGCCCTCTCCGAAGGTCCAGCAGATGCTATTAAATTTCACCCCATAGATACACAGTTATGACATGTAATAACTACATGAATATAAAAGAGATTAATAATTTAGAAGGAGCTAACAAATTAGGGCCATCATTAAAAAGGAAGAAAGAGACAGAAAGAAAAAAAGGATCAGCCTCTCACCATTTGCATTAAACTCCAAATCCAAGGTAATACTGGCCTCACTCTCTCTGTCTCTTGCCCACGATAAAGAATTACTGCATTAATTCTGCAAAGTGAACTTATTGCGCCTATTCGTTTCAGGGTTCCCTGGAGCATTCAAAGACTACACAATGATAACTGCATTTCAGGGGACAATAACTCTCAGATATCCATTCCCTCATCAGACTCAGTCTTACTTTGACCAAAAAGGGATCGTGGATATTATTCAGCACCGACCATTTGAGCATGAGATCTGTTGAGCATATACACAGGCTCAGGCATTTCCCCTTGAGGGAATAAAGGCCACTTACCTTCTATTGTTCCGATGTTTAAACACACTGACCTCTCTCAGCTTGAATCAAAGCAGACCCGGTTATGTCTGTTTCTAAGTTAGCATCTCAATTAACCTTAAAAGCCTTGTTTTTAACAAGCTATCCACTTACGTTGGCTGTTTGTATGTGCGTAGATCATAAGGATGGATGTTGAGTGTTTGTGCTTATACAATGTCATTTACATAATGGGATTTCAGTGTCAGAAAATGTATTTGTTTATCTTAATGTTCTGTCAAGTGAACCTAGTAAGAGAAAAGCATCTCATACACCTTTAAATGCAGACATGAAGGTGAATTCAATTCCCCATGTGTAAACATCACCCTCGATGATTTGAAAGAACAGAGGTGTCTTGTGAAAAACATTCTGTTAACAGCGTGCAACGCTGGAGGCACTGTCTCAAAATTGTGATATTGCGAGATTTCTTCCCCCACATGGTTTAGAATTTCAATTTGAATTATGATGAAAAGGATCAGTCAAGGTGTATGTGTGCAGTCGTTGTTTAACCCCAGGTTTCCTCGACTAACATTCTCTTTTGAGAGCTGCCAGGTGACTTGACACAGTGCTTTATACTACACGAAAGCCTTTTGGGAGGAAACCTGTGCCAGGATATAAAAAAAGCGTTTTCCCCAAGGATATGCATGCAAGTGGGTGGAAAACATCAAGAGGCCAACTTTGAACATTCAGATCCCAGGCCTTTGTGGATCTGATGTCAAATGGCATTGTGGATTTGATGTCAGAAGGCTGGGCTGGGGTAGGTGAATTTTACTGTACACAGATCAGTTTGTGCTTCGTGTGTTTTAAAAGCTTTGACTCTTTGAAATGGAACTTGAATTGCTTTAGTACTATACATTAACTTTAAAGACCAAAACATAGGATAATACCTATAGCAGTAAGGATTGTGCGGGAAGTTAGTGATTAAAGTTAAGTCAACCCGATCTCATGAGAAAATGTAACTATTTTATGAGGTTATGATTTTGTATGTATGAATTCATATGATTTGATATGTGATTATTTGAAAAAGAAGAAAAAACTTAAGCCTGACGGTCCACCCCTAAACCTGTCAGTGAGGCATATGAAAGCATACCAATGAGGTTGTACAGTTCATATGAATTAGCCACCAATTTGCCAACATGTTATGAATTGCATGTTGTTTAAGCTCAACCAACACCATTTGTGGCACTGCTGATTAACAAACAAACTAAATAAATAAATAAATAAGCCTCGTTTTCTTTAAGCAAAAATATTATGGTTACAGTGAGGCACTACAATGGTAAATGAGTCAACAATTTTCAGAAAAAAAATATTGATTTTTTTTCACACTTACAAACGTTTACACAAATATTGTTTGTTTATGCATTGTTTATACTTTTGAAACATTGAGTATTTTATCTTTTATAGATTTGCCTATATATATATATATATATATATGTATGAACTGACTGAACTTGACTGTATACCTATCTGAAAGGAACCCTGTCCTAGACCTTCAGGCTATTTCCTAATGTCACCCCACATTTGTCCTTACTGAAAGCAGTGAATCTTGTGAACATAGGGACAGGATGTTTAAGTACATTTTCTACTGATTTTGCATGAGCTCACTGTGACAACAAAAGGACTCATAGGAGCAGCCCGAAGACATTTGTCTCATTTTATCTGTATGTCTTGCAGCATAGCTCTCTCAGAAGACATTAGATTGAAATCACAATTAAGTGTTTGGTATCTTCTATGGTTATAACTTTATTGCTGTTTGAATGCTTTTAAAAATGCAATGACAGTGGGCAACAATGGGAAACCAAGCATCTTCCTTACTTTAATTGAAGGGGTTCCAAACTCTTTTTGTCAGCTGAAGCACTTGACCAAAACTATTTATATAAATTAGCCCCAGAAATTTTAACCTAATATTAGTAATTTAACAACACATTCACACGTTCATGGTTCTCTGATGTTGGTTAATGGTTACATGTAAACAAATACATAAACATATATATATATATATATATATATATATATATATATATATATATATATATATATATATATATATATATATATATATATATATATATATATATATATGATTAAATAAGTTTTCAAAAAAACAAACAAACAAACAAACAAAAAAACAGCTGTCTGAGTGACCATATTAGCCATTTGATTTCCTAAAGTAAAGGGCCACAGGATGTACTGTTTTTCTCATTTTTTAGACTTTGATGATGTAACTTGTGGCTGTAATGAATTGCACAACGCAGGAGATGCAGAGATAAACTGTATTTAATCATATATCCACTGAAACACTCAGGAGAACAACCACATTTAACAGTGATGACACAGAACAATGAAGTGAGGAAACTCATCACTCAAGGTTATAAAAACACAGACTAAATAATTAACAATAACTGAAACAGGTGCATGGTTAATTTGAATCCATGGAAATTAATAAGCAATGGGAACACAGAAAACAAAGATAATAAAACAGAACTATACAGAACATTACAATATCCCCCCCCATACCGGAAGGCATGTCCTCGTACTGATGAGACTCCCAACTGAGGAGGTAGGCAGTGTGGGGGCTCTGGAGGAGGATGAGAAGCAGACTGAGGAAGACACCACAGAGACAAAGACCAGAGGAAACGGGGAGGAGAAGGTGGGAAGAGCCAGAGTGTGGACAGGAGGATGATCCAAAGCCCAGCCAGTACAGCGGTGGAGCCAGAAGAGTAGGAGAGCCAGGTGGAGCCAAGGAGCCATAGATAGCGGGTGACACAGATTGTTTTGCCAAGGCGGAGCTGCAGTGATGAGCATCCGGGGTGGAGCCAGGGTGCCAGAGGACTGAGGCAGGGCCGGTGGGACTAAGGACCAAGGCAGAGCTGAAGCTGAGCACAACTAAACAGAAGGGGTGAAGAGTCAAAGCACAGCTGAATGCCTGAAAGTCTGTGGCACAGGCAGAGCAACATCTGACCAAGGTGGAACCGGAGGGTTGAGGGAGCCCAAAGGAGCCGTCTGGTTGATGATTCGAGGTGGAGTGACGGTCTCGGTGGTTTTAGTCAGAGCCAGGGGATCCTCTTGTTATGGCGGAGCTGGAGACAGGAAGACCCGAGGCAAATCCACGCAACAGAGTGGAGTCAACAGATGAGGAGCCAAGGGACTGAAGGGAGGCGGGGCCAAGGAACTGGCTTTTATAGGCAGAGGAGGTGGGAGAGGGAGGCTTGGCAAGATCTTCGGAGATACAGAAGACTTGGAGCTGGGCGAGACCAGCGGAGACACAGGGGACTTGGAGCTGGGTGGGACCAGCAGAAACACAGGAGACTTGGAGCTGGGCAGGATCTTTGGAGACAAAGGAGACTTGGAGCTTGGCAGGACCAGCAGAGACACAGGAGACTAGGAGCTGGGTGGGACCAGCAGAGACACAGGAGACTTTGAGCTCCGCGGGACCAGCGGAGACACAGGAGACTTGGAGCTAGGCGGAACCAGCGGGGACCGAAGGAAATATCCTCCAAATCCTCATTATAGTATGCAGAGGCCAGCTGCAGCTCACCCTCAGCAGCAGGAGTATGGGAAGGGCTCCATTCCATCCTTTCAAACTCCATAAATACACTCACTGGCACAGATGATTTTGTCGGCTCGCACACCTAGTCAGACCTCTCGTCGAGCTCAGGCTCTAGGGCGATGGTTGGTTCAGTCCTTGTTACTGGCTTGTTCTTCGAGGCAGGCTCAGGCTCAGCGTCCGCAGTGGGCTCTGGCATTAGGTCCATGCAGAAAGGGGAACAGTGGCTGGCTGGGTTTGGGATTTGGAGTGCGGCTGGAAGTGTCCTCATCCATGAGGGCGACGGTCATGTGAGAGGAGTTGTTGGCAAGCACCCACTCACGAATGTAGTGAAATCCCCCTGAGGACCAACACCAGGCAGGTATGCCTTACACCGTGGCTGTAATGAAGTGCGCTACACAGGAGATGCAAAGAAATAAACTGTATTTAATCATATATCCATGGAAACACTCAGGAGAACACAACCACATTAGCACTGATGATACAGAACAATGAACTGAGGAAACTAAGGGTATAAATACACAGACTAGATAATTAACAAAAAAACGTAACAGGTGCAATGCTAATTCGAAACTATGGAAACTAATAAGCTAAAGAAAAAAATAGTAGGATTTTAAAATCACATATATAGGTATTAAAACAGACCCATAAGGAAAGTGCTAATGAGACAAAAACACACACACACACACACACACACAAGGTCGTCTCCGTAAGAGTCAAAAATTTCATTGCTGTAGGCCACGAGAGACAGAACTTTTTGTTTTAGTAGACTGCCCATCAAATAAGCATAATTACCATCAGAATTCACGTGGCGTTCATAGACTCCTGAAGGCAATCGGCTACACTCGAATTAGCAACTACGATAAATCACCATTAATTAGCTAATAAAAGCCAGCAGGTGGTTGGGAGCCCACAGCCATTCCCTGGTTGTTTGAATTATGTATATTACATTGTTGCGGCAGTGAAGTAAATGAGAGAGCGAGAATAACAGACAGGAGTCTTTGAGGCCCTTGCGAAAGAAAGGGGGATATTACCTGGCTCAAATATCCCACAATTCCCAGAATTCCACCCAGAGGACTACAAGTCCCTTTGACCCCTGCTCAAATAATGGAACCAGATGGGTTTTCAGGCACTAAGCGTATTTGAGCTGTCATTATGAGCACAGACTCTCAAGCCACAAATCATTGTAAACCTTAGGCCTACTCAACTAGTTCTCTGCTTTCATAATCCTTCACCTGTGAAGTGGGATCCATTTAATGGTTTAATGGTTATTAGTGATATAGTGTTGAGCCTATTGGTCACCAGACAGATTGGGCTAATTTTATGGTAGACCTAATGAGGCTGATGGATTTCATGGTTTTCTTGAACAAAATGTTATGAACAGATTGATTGTTTGAAGTTTTGAATTAAGTTCTTAATTTAAAAAAATAAGGATTAGGATACTACATATAGATATTTAAGCAATATCACTGTCTGTGCTGCTGTCCCAGACGCAGACGCAGTTAATCACAGCCATGCTCATATTGCAGGTGATCTCAGAGCAACTACATGAATCAATGTTTTTTAACTAATTGATAGAGTAAATTATTTATTGGCTCACTGTTTCACGGTTTCATTCCTGAATTAATCACTTTTTTGAATGAATCAGCTGAGTGAATGATTCAATGACCCACTCATAAAGATAATCACTTATTGCCATCTACTGATTTATGTGTAGAGTAACTTAAAAATCCCCACCACTAATGCACAGACTGGCAGTCTGTCTATCAAGAAACAATTATTTAAGCAGTGGTTTATTGGTTTCAAGGCACCCATGTGGTTGTTTGACAGTTTTGAATTAAATTTTCCAGAGATATTACACTCTTAAAGTGTAGTCACATTAGTGAAATTTTGTGGGAAACCAGACCATTGTCCATTGTCAAGTGTAACAACTCATCCGTGCATATGTTTAATTTTTATTTACTATTCTCTTTTTATTAATTTATATTATTTTTGTTGACCTTGTAATGTTTATTCAAAACATCATAACTGGAGCTTCCAGTGAAAATGGCAGGCTTCTCTTTGGTGACGAATGCAGGACGTCGACAATCATGTATTCCTCTTAAACTCCGCTGCTGCAAGCTCGCGTTCATCTGCCTCTACTTTTGAGTGCAACACCCACATCTCAAAATAAAATCAACAACAAGAACCAAATCCTACATTTTTGCTTTTTTTGATAATATGTTACACTTGGTTATACAGTACGTCAAAATACCGAAGAAAAGCTCTGTCGCTACTTTTGTTTCATTGCAACCTGATCTTTCTGAAATCTGGTATCTCTGTTTGCTAGAACAGATATCTCTGTTTGCTAACTACACCATCAAAGATTTTTAACATGGCATGGATAAACCTTAAGCAGGTAGTTTGGTAACACTTAACAATAAGGTTCCATTTGTTAATGTCAGTTAGTTAACATTAACTAACAATGACAAATACTTCTAAAGTATTATTTTATTATTATCTTAGTTAATGTTAATTTCAACATTTACTAATACATTATTCAAATCAAAAGCTGTTTCTTGTTAATGTTATTTAATGGACCTGAGCTAACATGAACTAACAGTGAACAGTTGTATTTTTATTACGTTAACAAAGATTAAATGTAACATATGTATTGCTCAATGTTAGTTGATGCTAGTTAATGCATTAACTATTGATAACTAATGGGACCTTACTGTAAAGTGATACCAGTAATTTGTTAATACACCTCGTCTCTGATACCTTAATTATCTAGAATTAGCACTTGATTAACAGTGACAAACATACGTAATGTTAGTAATTTAATGCAAATAGTGGCAAATAGAGCAGATGAACTGATGCAGCAGTACATTTTTGCCCCATGGGCTTCTGCTGCTCTCCCAGTGGATGCTGCTGTTTGAGTAATAGAGAGCAGAGCTTACCTCTCCTTGGGTTGCTCATTGTATCATCCTGCCAATTCATATTTAATGATTTCTGGGGGTTTTTCAGCCCTGAAATTAAGTACTGTTTATTGTGAGAAGCAATAACAAAGTGGTGCTTAATTATGTTCATAAGAACAATTTATTGGATGATGGTTTGTTCAAGTGTGTTACGTGTCCTTTGGCAGACACTATATTCAAAGAGACTCTCTAGAGCACCTTGTTGTCTTTTTCAAAGGCGTGATGGTATACATTTGACCATTTTTACCTAGAAATTGTAACACTCTTCAATCCTGCAATATTTGTTGCCAGCTTAGACTTGTTGACTGTTTTTTTTTTTTAAGAAAGATATGACTTTACAGTGCCAAAGACAACAAAGTTTATATATTTTCATGTTGATATTAAAAATACAGATGTTCTCATTTCAACTTACTTCTCAGTGTAACGCATTATGTGAGGCAATGAGACAGAATTCTAAACTAGCGTGTCTTTGAGATAGCTGCCTACCATGCCATTTTCTTGCCGTAACAACTTTTTTTCTCTCTTCGTTTTTCTTTCTCGGAAAATGGGTCCTTTTCTTGGGGACTCGTGTCCTCAGGCACTTGCTTGGCACAGGGTAAAAGAAGTGGCGACATACGTTCATGTAAGTGGGCCATAGTAGCAGATGGGACACTGATTGCTCTGTTGTTTACAGCTGTTTGTGTCCCTTCATGTGACTCAAACTAGCAGCAAAACAAGGCAATGTTGCACCCAAGTGCAAAAATTATTTGTGGTCCCCATTATGAAGTGGGCCAAGTGCTCCAAACTGTAATGGACCTTTGGCAAAATGATCTTTTTCATTTGAAGATTGTTAGTGTGGTATTGCAGCAGATAAAATGACCGAATAATGGCTTTAAAGTGACCCTATAATTCTCAAAGACCTTCTCATGACAGGAAACTCCAAATGTCTATGATTCATTTTCAAAGAAGAACAATCATCATGATTGTGAATTGCTCCAAAATAATGATACCGCAAAAATCTCCTTGACTACAAGCCAGCAGGACTAGCTTTGGTAGCCCGCAGCCATCAGTTGATGTATTTCTAACAGTAATCAACCTTTTACAAAGACACTTTGGAGACTTTTACTGCTACAAGGATGTAGTTTAGTACAAAACACTCCATTTATTATTTCTTTTTTCTAAAATATCCCCTTTGCCATCTTAATGTGAGGTAAAAAACTAATATTTTAATGCATTAGATGACATATTGCATTTACATTTAATTATTTAGCAGACACTTTTATTCAAAGCGACTTACAAATGAGGAGAACAATAGAATCAATCTGTTGTATTCTATCAATATTGCAATAAAACAATGTATTTGTGGAATTAAAAAAAACAATGAATTGTTTGCTTAGTTTGCATTTAAATCTTGTGATACATTTAAAACAATGCTGTACAGGTAATTTAGGAATTATTATTTATCCTCGTTTCAAATGTATTAATGATTGTAAAATATCTTATTAGAACATACCCTGATTTTACCACAATGAGAAAAGCATTTCAAACCATTCCATTAAGAGTGGATCAAATGTATTACCAGTTATAATATATTATATACTTGTATATAAATCAACCTGTTGTGTGCAAAATGCAGGCAGATCCTTGTTGTGTTTCGTGTAATTGTGCATTGAAATAAACAAACTGCATTCCAGTGTAATAATCAGCTGCCTCAAGTATAGAGATTAGTTTATTTTTAATTACATCCCAAGCTTTTTTTTCCAGCACCTGTCAAAGAGCATGAAGCACTATATAGGAGCTCTTTAGTATAATAAAGAAAGCTTTAAATGTTCTTTACACATAGTAACAGTTCTGTTTAGAACCATATTGTCCTGAAGAAAACTTTTATTCTAAAATAGTTCTTTGTTAGAGTTTAGGGTTCTTTATTCCCGTCATCTGGAACTGTCAAAAATCCTTTCAAAGCCACCTTTTTGTTGATTTTTCTGGAGCTCAGCCATCCAACTACACAGATGTCAACACACACTCAACAGTCAGGTACTTGATATCTTTCTTAAAATGTCTATAAATGGTAACTTTCAAATTGTAACTGGTTTTCCATCAATCATGTCTTTTTTCTCTTGTCGTTTTATTTCTTTCTTTTTTTCTTTTTTTTTTTTCTCCACAGAACATATAGCTTAAGTGTGACCAGTTAAGGATACTTCTCTCCTCTTCTCAACAGGTAAGTGACAGATATTGAATTTTTGACCATATTGCAAAAGTGTTCAATTATTATTTAGGATTATGCATAAACTTGCCCAAAAACATTAAAGTCACTCCATGACCTTTTAATCACTTTTTCCTTTCACCATTGTGAAGGGCTCACATACTGTCCATTTTTGGCCTTTATCTTAATTTCTTTTACTTAAACAAATGGAAGAGACAAATTGTGACTCTCTGTCATACCCCACAACCTCATCATCTGCAGAGAGAAAGTTACACCTCTCAGTTACACTGAAATACACACACAATGATGGGCATAAAATATTTCACTGGAACTTTATTACATTTATTTTGTTTTTGTGTTTTATTTCTTTATGTATTTATTATGTTTAATGCCAATTATCAGTTATAAATGGATTCAGTTAGAGCATGTCATTTTTGCTACAATTTCCCATGTTAATAAAAAATAAAAGTACCTATATTCACACGACATGCAATATTTATATATTTAGAACCCTAATAAAAGCTACATAATATTATAAGACCAGGTAGATAGAGGAGTAAACACCATAATAGTAATAAATAATAATAGCAATAATAAACTATTATTAAAAAGGTATTTTCTAAGCATATGGATTTTTATTTAAAACAAAAGGTACTATTTATTTAGCATCAAAAAAGATTCTGCTATTGTTACAAGCCAAAGAGTCCTAATATGGTAAGGTTTAGAACCATTTTTCTTAAGAGTGTCCTATTCTGCTTTATTATAAGTAATAATAATAGTAATAATTATACACCTCTGTTAATAAGTGAGATTTTTCCAGTTTCCACAAAGAGCTGCAATGTTGTACCTTAGGCTACAGTTAGTGAATGGTGGCATGTTTTCCTTCCGTATTCTGTAGTCAGCATTTCCAGCATCTGTGATTAGTGATGTGAGCAGTGAAAGAAAACAAGGAGAGAGGCGGCTGGGGTACAATAAAGCCCAGCTAATGGGTAGCCAGGTAAACCTCTACTGAACATCTCATTAGTGAAGAGAGGGATCAGACAGAAAAGTGAAAGCTCTTTAAACAGGGCAGCTCTCTCACTCTCTCTCTCTCTCTTTCTGTGTTTCTTTCTTTCCCTGTGTCTGTTTCATTGGCCTAGATCTCTGCACTCTGAGCTTGAATAAAACACAACCCCAGTGTCTAAAACAATTACATCACTTGAGGGTGTGACATTACAATGAGGCTCTATATTGTGAACTAAAATATACTAAACTAAAAATAACTGAATAAAAAAAGTGACCAAACTGATGGTATTTTTTATAGTCTGCACCATAAATGTCTTAAATATGGGACAAAAGGTTCCAAAGATAATTAACAAATTCATAGGCATTTTAAAAAATGGTCATTTCATCAGTGAAGGGTGCGAAATTACATGTAAACAACATGCAAACTCTTAATGTGACAAAGCGCCTTGTAGTGCGATTAAAACGGTTCCAGGTTGATTGGGACATTTTTGCCATTGAAATGGGAAAAAGTGTCCTAGTCAAACTGAATTCACCCTATATAATGTTTCATTCGCGCGGCGCATTACATGCATGCATAATGCAATATAGCCAGAAATGCTTTAAACACGTTTTAGGTTTTTATGGCACTCCATCGAAGTCATTTAGTACATTCTGCCTGTGGTCTGTCGCTGTAGCCCCGGGCCTCTGGCGCTTGGCCGGGCTTCGTGTCATCACACCAACTGGGTTTTTGATGAGAACCTGACCCCAGCGCCTCATCTCTCACCACTGTCTCATTGCTTTTATTTACATCTGTCTTTAGCATTCTAATTACGCACTTTATTGCTTTAGCCTGGAGGAGTCCACGGAAGCAACGACGGGGCGCTTGAGTTTTTAACTAATAATAAGGACCCGTTAAGTCCCACCCACGGGCAGACAGCACATGCCTAATTATGGAGGACAGATCATGATAAGAAACACATTACCTAGTATTGACAATTTGCGAGTTATAAGTGACTCTCGGGGGTCAACTATTTCTGAGGGAAATCTATAAGGCTCGCTATGAGTTTGGCGTCTTGTAAGACGTTTTACTGAAATACGTGTGATTTGTGAAAAAAGTGACAAATAAAAGAGTATGTACCGTGTTATAACTACTGATCCTACGGCTACCTCTTTAGACATTTCTTTAGACAAATCGTGCTGCGTAAAAATGCGATATTTTGGTATGCATTTTTTGCTTAGCCTACTGAAAAGTTGTTTGAAGATGCCATTGATTTTATTATTTGTATTTGTATAGTTAAATCTATTTACTACACTTTGTTAGACCCCCCCACCCCCACCTCCACCTCAAAGAAGGCTTCTAATTATAGCCAACAAAACAAAGTTTACTGTTGAATTTGCACGACTTTTAGAATGTGTCTTGTGTTCAAAGGGTGATTTTCTAAATTATTTATGAAAGCAGTTCATGATTTAGATTCAAAATAATTTTTGCAAACCTGCAAGTCGGTTTTATTGCATGTTCCAACTTAATTCACCTGCCAGAAGCCAATTAGCCTACAGGATTTTGTGATAGCTATCCTCATAATTTTACTTAACAATGCGAAAGATTAGGCCAGCAACCTGTCTTGTTGACTACAACGTGTAAGACGTACACTAACATAACTTTGAATTTGGAAACAATGGTGCATCCATCCTGCTGCTCAGGAAACCATACATCATTCAGTTATAGGAGGAAGAGAAAACTTTTAAACGGTCCTTCACGCTTTGCAGAATTTTATAAAATAGCATCAATACCAGGGCGCAGAGTCTTTTAATGAGCTCTCAACTTTAAAGACTTGAAGGATATTAACAAGCTGCTTGACAAATGGTGCTTAGAAGCACATTAAAGACGCGGCTAATGGGGCGCATAATGACGGCTAATTTTCGATCAGATATAAATTAGAGCCCCCAACAGTTATTTGCCTTAAGGACTTTATGTAAATGATTCTGTTCTGTATAAACTGAGGACAGAGGGGAGAGAGAGAGAGAGAGAGAAAGAGAGAGAGAGAGAGAGAGAGAGAGAGGCAGTCAGTCCTTGCGGGTATGATGAATAGATCTGCAGCGGAGCACGGCTGTCAAACCTCAATGAACACACACATCCAGCAGACAGCTCTACCACCTTCTCATTATTGCCAAATGCGCGATCTAACTGCGACTTGCTCATTTGGAACGGCGCAACAGCGTCTGAGAATAAGAGAACGCAACGTGCTGTGCGTTAAAGCCTAAATGAATTTCATGGCGTGCAGGAAGAAACCCAGAACTGGGCGAGAAACATACAGGCTCATCCTAGGCTCTTTAATATTTAATCACCATAGGCCTCTTTTGAAGACACAAATTTCAACAGTATATGCCACGATCTGTACTTACAGCGTAAACTGATTTTGCTTTAAGTTAGAATCATGTTCAATTGTTATGTGCATTTCTTCGTTAGTCGCCTTGGAAAATTGTATAAAGGCTACCGTAAACTGAATCGCTTCAGGAAACGACGGAAAGAAAATGTACTCTCTTGTTCATGTTTTATATTTTCTTTTTCTTTTTCCAAAAATCTATATTGTAAAAATCTATATATATATATATATATATATATATATATATATATATATATATATATATATATATATATATATATATATATATATTGTGTGCTTAAATATTTATTTGGGCATCTCTTTAAATTGTTTAGTGTGTTAGAATATAATACGCTCCATAACGAACAAAGGTGAACGTAAGGGTAAAAACTTAACTTCTGCAAGTCTGGAAATAATTGACATTGTTTTTCGTTTTTTTTTTTTTTTTTCCAAAGCAAAATTGATAATAATTATGATAACAGCTAAATATTGTTAGACGAGAGAGACCTGTACTAAAACTAAACCTTTTTTGTTAATGACCCTATAACTGTTATTTATCGCAGTAGTAGCTTCTAGTAATGTTTTTTTTTTTTTAAATTATTATTATTATTATTTGTACGGAAATATGATTGTTTAACGACAAAGGTCTGATATGGTTTAATAATTCTAGATTTAGAATTATAAATGATTGGTTTTCCCACATAATCAAGTATGCGTAAAATTGTATATCGCCTTTGGCACGAGTGTGTGTGTGAGAAGAGTTCAAGACATGGCGAACTTATTCATTCATAGACTACTTGTGATTTGTTTTGTAGAAGGTGTTTTACGATTATTACACATCTGTGTAAAATGTGTGGCGTTTAGCCAAGCTATTTAATTTAAAATGTAATTCCTTATATTTGGCCCAGAACGAACGAAATTCTTAGAATTATACCAATAATCTCCTGCCCTTGAACAAAAAAAAAAATGCAATGGACATCAGTGACAATACAATAAATGTTCAAGTGCTAAATAAGGGGCTCCAACACGTCAGAGGCCTGTGGTTTGTCTTAACGTGCTTTGATGGCAGACACTTGGGGTAAATGTACAGTTAAAATATTCTATTCGTAAGTCCCCAGGCGGAGCACCGACAGTCCCTGGCTTCATTAAAATTTCATCACTATCCCTATGAAAGGGGGGAAATGTTCAGGGGAAAGAGAAAGAAAACAGAAGACCTAATTATAACAAAGGAAAACAGCGCTGCCCTTTCGTTTTTGAGTGTGACCACCATGGTTTTTAAAGCATGAGAATCACATGTATGTGCTACCGCTAACAGGTCAGTGCCCCCTCTTGGATCAGTCTATTAAAGGAAGGTAGAATAAAATGACACATTCAATTTTCTTGGAAATATAATTTTAAGCGCACCCTTGTGTGATTATTGAATGATCCTATATTTTAGTCTACCTCTCTGTTTCCCCTTCACTGATTTGGTTTAAAAAAAAAAAAAAAATCCGATCGATATTTTTCGCACCTATCTGAAAGTTAAAAAGTAGCTCGCTCGGGATAGGCCGTTTAGTCCATATGTGTCAAGCAACGAGATTCATTTCCATTCCCGACGAGCCTCTCCACCCACAGCCCTCCATGACCGACTGTAATTAACAGCTCTAGTTAATGATTACTTACTTAGTGCTAGTAATTATCTGATTTTCATAATTCCATGTGTAATTTAATAATTCGTTCATATTATCGTGTTAAGTGATCAGCTCGTTTAGGAGAACTGATTTCCTCCTTTGAAGCAGGTTAGAATTGATGAGAACTTTTGGGTCTATTCAGTCAGAGAGCTTCTAAAAATGAATCACCAAATTATAAATTGAATACTGATATGATTGTTATAAGGCTTTACAATAAAAAATATAAAAATAATTGTGGATTCACAGAAATGTTTTGGAAAAGAACTCTACAATAGTCTACGTAACATTATCGAAGTTTTGAAGGGGAAAAAATTACGAATTTTAATTCCACTAAATATTTTCCGAGTATTTTTCCCACTGTAAAAAAAAAAAAAAATTGTTATAGTTAAAATTTTGAGTTCATTGAAATTAAAAAAAAATGAGTTAATACAATGAAGGCGATTGGTTTAATCAACAGAAACTGAAAATATTATGTTATCTGAACTACATAAATTATTGAAGTTGATTTGACAAAATAAGAAATGTTGTCACAAATCGTGAAAATATTTTTTTACAGTGTAGCAAAAAAAAACTGAAATACAAAAAAATACAATTTTGCTAAAATATATTACGTTCACGTTTTTCGAAAGAACAAAACGGAATGCAAATTGCATTCGTCATCTGTTAAATCCCTTTGAAAATCGGCAGGAAACATCAATGGCAAAACCTCCTCTATTCAGGCGGCTGTCCGTGGTGCTGAAAGCAATTGGTACGCCTAGAATGCCATGACATGAGCGGCGCAGCTGAGATGACACTCCCGTCTCTTTTTTATTTATTTATTTTTTTCTTTTTCATACGGCCTAACAGTGAACTGAGTCAGTCTTCAAAGGGCTGCCTATGTCGGCAGAAGAACGAGAACCATCGACTGTGGATTTAAATGGAGCCCGGCACGTTGGCAGGCGAGGTGTTTTTCTGGCGGCCTGACATCTGGCAGCGCTGTGCTCGAGGGACCTCCCCAGATCTCTATAGACTTCATGATTAGACTCTAATAGAATATTAGCATTTGCTCTCAGGTAGGCTTCTAAGGGCTGTGAATGCTAGCAGCAGTAAGTCGTTCATGAAAAAACCAAGCGTAGCTCTACAGCTCAAGATGTCAAGGTGTCTTTTTTAAGCAACCAGTAAGATACTAAACTAATCTGAGTGCCCATTTGTGTCTTGCAGCAGAAATAAGAAAAATGCAACTTGGTGTTAAAGACACGTGTAATCCACACAATAAGCGATATAAGATTGATTTACATAACATGTAGTCCATGATGAGAACGTTTGAGAACTCTGTTTAGGCCTTTGAATATAAATGAACCCATTGAGAACGTTCCATAAAATGTTAAAATTTAGTTCTTTAATGAAACACATAGTTCAATTCAATTATCAAATAGTAACTTAAATATACATTGATGTAATAAATTAATGAATTGATCCGACAATTAAACCTAAAGCAACAGACATTACAGTTACCGCAGCTAAAACAGCAATACAGCAAATACCTGTACGGATATTTTATGTGTATGTCCAAATGAGATATTTACATTTTACGTGAATGCTTCCATGAAACTCATCTTTTTCATGAAGAAAACATTACTAAACATGGTGAATTTAACAAGCAACGACTCCATAATTATACGCGTATATTTATACAAATAAATAAGCAGATAACATACATGAAAATAATTTCAAAGAAAATGTTCTCATATAGTATCTCTCGATTGTGCCTTCTCGAAACAACGAAAGAAGAAAATAAAAGTGGCCTGTTTCAAGCAATTTCCCCATTTGCAGAGGGCCACGTTTTCCTTGTTGTCTCAATATGATTTTCTCAAGCAAAAACGTGGAGGGAATCCCAATAAATATGTAATGAAGTAAACATTACCTCACATGATAAATAGTTCATAAGAAACATAGCCAGAGCGCAGGCGTATTGCAACAGATATTTGGCTGAACAAACCCCATTACTAAAAACAATTGAACCTCACCTCGTGTTCAGTTTATCCAGTATGTTCTGTTTTAATAACTAAGTGGTCAGTTATAGCAAATGTATACGTCCTAAATCCATATGCCTTCACAAGTAAAAATATATGGATATTCTCATCGCCCCTTTGTAGGCTAGGTTTTTCATTATTAAAATCACAGAAGTGGAATTAAGAAGACGACAGACAAAATTATGCATGTAACAGCTAAATCAATAATTTACAAAGAGCTGTTTTGGTTATTATCTAATAATGTTGCAGAATCGTTCGTGGACTTTTTTTTTATTATTATTATTCTAATGAACCCTGAAGTAACACCAGATTGAAGCGTGACATGCTGAGAAAAAAAATATTTCAAATAAAAAAAAAAAAAAAACACTGACAAGACACTGTCACCCCTTTGACCTGAAGATTTTTTTTCCCCCTTAGGGTTGATCAGTTTATAATTTACTGGTGTTGTGTGTAGCTCGATACAGAACCCTTTCTGGTAAATGACTAAAATGTGTTATTTAGCTTCAGGCAGTCTGTCTGATTGAGGCTTAAAGAGTCTTGCTCCTCTCATATAGAAAGTGTGCTAGAATAAGTGAGGAAAAACGAATGGTCTTACTTGATCAGTCAAACGATCCTTTAAATGATTCCACATCCCCTTTGCGTAATACGTGACAGTGATTTGGTATTTTCAAACGTCTCTTTTGAATGTCATGAAATTCTGGTTCAATGCACAAGTTATTGATGATTGAAAAAGGTGTGAGATAAGAAATATTTTACAAATCGTCTCTAAACAGTTTTTAGGAGTCTCTCGACACGTCGTGTTGGTGTTCTTCTCGAGCTAGACGCAGGCCGAGTATTTCATGCGTTTTTGTTTCTGCCTCTGGTTGCAAAACCAAACCCGCACTACGTTCTTTTTGAGGTCCAGCTTCTCTGCGATTGCTGCGATTTTCTCTGAGGACGGACGCGGCTGAATAGCAAAATAGGCTTCGAGGGACCTTTTCTCGGGGGCCGCGATGGAGGTCCGCTTCCTCTTCTTCTCGGCCCCGTTGAAGAGCTCGGGTTTGTTCAGTTTCTCCCGGTGCGACTTTTCAGCCTCCTCCAGCCAGGCTTGCAGGATGGGCTTCAGGGCGATCATGTTGTTGTGGGACAACGTGAGGGATTCAAACCGGCAGATGGTACTCTGGCTTAAAGAGCCTACGCCAGGAATCTTCAGGTTGGCCAGCGCTGACCCTACATCCGCTTGGGTCACGCCGAGTTTGATCCGACGCTGTTTAAAGCGCTCAGCGAATGCCTCCAAGTCCCTGGGATCTGCATCCACGTCGCTCATGCAGCCCATGTGGGATGGCAGCCCATGGGCGTGAGCCATGTTGATGGCAGCTTGGTGCATGTGGTTCATGCCTGCCATGTGGGCAGGGTGCGCAGGCGTGGAGACCACCGAGCCGTCTGGCCCGGCCATGGCTCCAGCAAGTGCCAGTCCCGGGGTGATGTGGTCCAGCAGGTCGCCCTCCAGAGCCTGGTGCGGCTGGTGATGGTGGTGATGATGGTGGTGGTGGTGATGGCTCGCGAGAGCTGACGGGTGCGAGATGGGCACGGACGACGACGAGGAAGACGAGGAGGTGCACGGAAGCGTGTTCATGGTGTGGTAGGTTGCGTCCGGCTTGAAGGGGCTGTGATGAGGAGGGTGATGATGGCTTTTGGTCTGCGAGACTATATCCACCGCCGCCAGAGCTTCCGCGCGGGCCAACAAACTCTCATCCAATCCGCCGAATATATTGCTCTGCAATTGCAAATAGAATGCACACATAACTGTCAGCAGGGAATTCGCGCTCCACTCCGTGCTTTTAAAACATTTCCAGCATGTAAAAAAAGAAAT
This sequence comes from Megalobrama amblycephala, assembly GCF_018812025.1. Taxonomy (NCBI): domain Eukaryota; kingdom Metazoa; phylum Chordata; class Actinopteri; order Cypriniformes; family Xenocyprididae; genus Megalobrama; species Megalobrama amblycephala. The sequence continues at coordinate 23,996,609 of NC_063050.1, read as the reverse complement.
CCTAAAAAAGAACACACAAAACAAGACACATGCAACATCCCAGGTCATAAAAATTAATACGAAAGGCAAACCCGGCTGAATACATAAGTTGGGAGGGAAAATGGAGGTGTTGGGTGATTTGCTGTGCAGACATGAAAAAAACATCAAGCAGAAAAAGTGGGCTGTCAAAATGTGCCTTTAAGCGGTGATTATGCAGAATACGTACCGGTGGGGTTGGGAGACATGCTCGGCGCATCGCCTCCGAGCTGCCGCCGCCGCCGCTGCTGCTGATCGTGCTGCTGTGTCTGGACGACGAGCACGAGGACGAGGGCGCGTTGGAAGTCAAAGTGGAGGAGGAGGACGAAGAATGCAAGCTGGAGTATTTGGCCTCGGCCAAACTGGTGTGGGGCATGGCGAACGCCTGCTTGCTGTTCAGAGACATCATCATCATATTTGCGACCGAGCCTTGGCGAGTTCCTTTTAATAAGTTAAGACTCCGCCTTCTTCTTCGACTGGAGTTCAAGCCCAGTCTCTGCGCGGAAGTCTCAAGTCTCTGGCGCTGCAACGAACGTGAAGAGGATGATGCACCAAGTCTCTAGATAGCTCATCTAGTGCTGCCTAATGGTCTCGGAGAACGCGCTCTCTTGGTCGCTCCGTCGCGTGCCGTGGCTTGAGATGTGTCGCGAGCACCAGTAAGCCATGCAACCTGTCGGTAAACTCCTTCAAAGATCACGTCAACTCTTATCGAAACGCTCCACAGAATTTTCCTCCGCCCTTACAAAATATCTTACATTTGTCACAGCGGAATCTGATGTCTTTGGTGAGTTTGTCTTTGCTCACGCTTTTAAAACGACTGCAAAAAGTTTCTTCTCTCTTCTCTTCGCGCAAATCTCCAAAACGACGTTGCTAAAAACAATATCGCTCGTTAACCTTTATCCCGGTTCTTGTTGAATTTGATTATGGGATAAAGGTGACAGTCGACTACATTCAATGCTGCGGGGACTCGATCTGTCTGTGCTCTAAGGCGAAGGGCAGGCTGCGTCTCTCTCTCTCTCTCTTTCTCTTGCTCGCCCATTCTCTCACTCCCTCTCCTCTTACACACTCTCTCGGCTGTACCTGAAAAACCTTTCATGATTTATTATTCTTCATTAGCCACAGCGCCACTGGGGACTCTGCGCATGGGCAGTTGCAATGACTGCATCTGGTATTGTATAAAGTTATTGAGGAAACCACAATGGTTAAAGGAATAAAAGTCAACGCAGAATTGTATTCGAACATTAAACATTTTCTATTTCAATGTCCGTGTTACACGATAATACTAAGAAAGCGTATTTAGAATTTTCTCGACAAAATGCACGTTGTTCGTTTATTATAGCCTATTATGTGACATTTTTGTACAATACTGAACTTTCACTATAATAAAAAAAAAAAAAAAAACGCTTTGATCTCAGAGAAACGTGGATGAATATGAAGAAATCACCACAGACAGCCCCATCATCTGCTGTCCCTGTTGGGCGAAATAAATCAAAGTAAAACGCACGACTATCATTCTATTATAGCGAGGTAATTTGATATACCGACACGCATTAAACAAATTATGTCCAGTCAGATTTAGAAATATTGAATTTAAATTTCATTTGTATATTTGTTCGAGAACCATTCACTAATTAACCTGCTTTGATTTTATTTGGAAAAAATACTGTTGACGAATTTATTAGTTTTCCCGGTTATTGAAATAATAAATAGGAAAGCCATTGAGCGTGTATTATGAATTTGATGTCTCAACAGAACAGGCTATACACTATGTGAAGTATTTCATTAATGACACTGAAAAGCGGATTTTTTACAACTCTTTAGGATTTAATTGCAAACCAATACAATTATATACTCGTCGCAGCGGGCTATTATCATATCTTCGTTCTAATTAGACTACTTCATCAGTGATTTAATTAAAAACCTTTAATCATGTTCTAATTAACAAGGCAAGTCTAATTTGTTTAATCTATTCGAGTCCACTGGATGGGGTAATTGATGCATCATAGACCGACTAGCCTCGCATGTAAAAGTGCACATAACGCGAGATCCAAATTTTAACTTTAAATGCATTTAATTGTTATTTCTTATTCCTGCATTCAACATTTTTCTAAACGGTTTATAGTTATAACAATAATGAGTTAACATCTGTCATTAACATTAAAATACCTAATTACGCAAATGCATTATTCTGTGGAGATTCTGTGACATATTCACGTAAGTGTAGCCTATATACTAAATATGGCAGTATGAATCTTTATCAATGTCTCAAAGGGTTGTTTGTCATCAAATTTATACTAATTTGGAAATTAAATTAAAGCAAGCGCTGCATCATGTCAGTGTTGTTGGGGCAAATGCACGCCTACACGTTGGCTATAACAAGAAATAACTTGTATGACAATGACTTAAGTCGTTCTTAATAAATCAGACTAGAGTTAATACTATATCAACCGACAATGTAAAATGGCGAAATGCATAAAAATGCATAAAAAAATATCACGGATTTTTATGTACAGCATGTGTGTCGACGTGAAATTTGTCCCATGGCAATGACAATATTTTTGAGGATGGTGCAGGAGCCACGCGTTTTTTTTTTTTTTTTTTTTTTTTTTTTTTGAGAGGTACAGTACCTCTCCAAAGGGAGGGCCACCCCTGGCGCGCCTGCTCAGGAGACTTCAAGGCCCAATCAATGTCTCCTTGTATATACCCAAAGACTGATTTATGATGAAACTTTAACGAAATCATTTATATTTCACCACCCCTAAATCGGCAAATGAAATTTTCATTCACAATGAAGCACACAAAAGTATATCTAACGTCAAATAAATCAATTGGGCTCCGCTCTGAGGCGATTGAGTTTGAGGAGTAGTTTTTGCTCACTGTGGCGTATTTATCAGGGTATTTAAGTGCTCAGCTTTAATACATCAGGTTAAAAGGAATCCGGGGCCAGTTGCATAAACAGTTAAGACTGAACTAGTCGGACCAATTAGTAATTAATTAGAGCTAATCACTCTTACTTTTCGGATTCAAATTAGACCAATCTACATTTTATCTAACTGACTTAAAAAAAAAAAAAAAAATTGAGATGAATAACTTGTAAGACTAAGCAGTTTATGCAACCGTCCACTGAAAACAATCACTTCAGTACCAGTAGCCACATATGTGACGTTTGCACGTGCACATGCAATGCGCCCTCTGTACGCAATCTACAAATAATAAGTCGATTTATACTCATTGACGTTTAGCCTTTTAACATTAAAAATGACATATCACCTTTTTTTAGGAATTTCTTCAACCCCGTTCCTCTGTCTATTTTTCCTCTCTCTCTCTCTCTGCCTCTGTCTCTTTCTGTGTCTATTTGATGATATTGTGCTTCAATTTGTATTACCAGACAGGTGCTTTTAGCAGCTAGGTTTGCAAAGATTTTTCTCCTCCTTCAAAAGCCGTGTCCGCATCCTCATGAATACACTTTTATTTTCCCCACTAAGAAAGGGTGCTCTCATAGGAATTCTGACTAAAATTGAGCTTCATAGACATTTTCTTTTACATATAAATAACAGTGCACCAGTAGCAACAACCCAAAACAGGAGGATAAAAAAGAAGGAGGGGAAAAAAATAACAGCCAGACTTGATGTACAGTAGCTCAGGTGACTTGTTTGCTTTTTTTGACGTACATCAAAATCAAGGTATGCCGCTGTGGAGCTTGTGTGCTTTACGCAAAGACATTCTCATGAGCATCCCTCAGGAGCTGAGCACGTTAACAATCCCAATTACATCCGGACCACCAGAGACAGCTGTTTTAATACCCACCGCTCCTTTGTGCCACCAACACAGTCACTGCAGCTTGCTCTAAGAACACAGGGACAAAGGATGCATCACCGGAATGTGAGAGGGAAAGAGAAAGCTCAAGATAAAGTAAAGGAGAGATGAAGAGTAAAAAGAAAGATTGCGAATGCGCCATGCATGTGGGAGTGTGCGGGATATTTAGAGAGAGAGGGGAATCAAGAATGTGTGTGTGTGTGTGTGTGTGTGTGAGGAGAAGACAGAAAATGTGTTTTTGTGTGTGAGAGAGTAAGAAAGAGAGAAAATTCTATTTTTCTTCCCTGTTCTCAGTAGCAGGAGTTTAATACACAGCAACCTTTTGTCAATATGCTGTCGACACTCACCAGGAACCAGTGGATGCAAAAAAGGACATGGCCTTAGTAATTAGCTCCAAATAAGCAACATTAGACCTCCCTCTGTCCTTTTTCCCACAGATTTTAATATTTCAAACGGAAGAGGCAATGGTAATGCATTACCACACAAACTGGAGGCTCTGAGAAAGATATATTACGTCTTCAAATGTAAATAAAACTAGGCAGTTTGATTTTGAGAGACAGGACGTCGTCTAAGCAGATTACATGCCAAAAAAATGTTTCCATGACACCAGTAACTACCAGCCTAGTAGCAAAGCCAGAGTCTCGATCTCAGTAATGTTCATCTACTCTAAGACTTCAGGGCAGAGCAGGAGAAGGTCAATCCTCATAATGATGTCACATACCTCTAGGTCCTCCAAATCAATATACTGTAGAGGGGTTCACTGCACCTGTCATTGCATCAAATAAGGCACTGGTAAAGAATCGTGGCTTTGTATTGGTCTCACTGGATGAAATGAAAAATATCAACTTCCCTTTTGGCATTATTCATTATTTAATTGTAAATCTAGGAGTTCAAGCCATCATATACCATAATAAATAAATAAAAGGATAAGATCCATGTATGTAACTTCTGTATTCTTAAAAAAAGTTGTTAGTTTATTTTAACTATTCCCAGAGTTAATTGCAATTTATATATTTAGTGCTGTCAAACGATTAATCGCGATTTATCACATCCAAAATACATAATATATGTGTGTGTACTGTGTATATTTATGATGTATATATAAATACATACACATGTATATTTAACAAAAAACTATATATATATATATATATATATATATATATATATATAAACATAAATTATGTATGTGTGTGTATTATAGATATAGTATAGTATATTATATATATATAATATGTATATTAGGGCTGTCAAACAATTAATCGCATACAAAATAAAAGTTTGACTGCATAATATATGTGTGAGTACTGTGTGCAATTATATAAATACACACAAATGAATGTATATATTTAAGAGAAATATGGTATTTACGTACAAAATATTTTTATTTATATGTAATGTAAATTATATAAAAATATAAATAAATACATATACTTCTTCTAAATATTTGTAAATATATATATATGAATGTGTTTGAGTGTAATTATTATGTATATATAAATACAAATGTTTATTTTGTATGCAATTAAATATATTTATATATATATATTTCTTAAATATATACATTTATGTGTGTGTATTTATAAATAACACACACACATATATTATGGAAACTCAAACTTTTATTTTGTATGCAATTATTATTTTGAGCACTAATTACAATATATATATATATATATATATATATATATATATATATATATATATATATATATGTATGTATGTATGTATGTATGTATGTATATATGTATATATGTATGTATATATATAACAGCCTAGTAATTTTGGGTTTTTAATATATTTTTTTGAGCATGTTCTCTCTCTCTCTCACACACACACACACACACACACACATATATATACTGTATATATACACCGATCAGGCATAACATTATGACCATTGACAGGTGAGGTGAATAACACTGATTATCTCTTGATCACAGCACCTGTTAGTGGGTGGGATACATTAGGCAGCAAGTCAACATTTTGTCCTCAAAATTTATGTTTTAGAAGCAGGAAAAATGAGCAAGTGTAAGGATTTGAGCGACAAGGGCCAAATTGTGATGGCTAGATGACTGGGTCAGGGCATCTCCAAAACTGCAGCTCTTGTGTAGTGTTCCCGGTCTGCAGTGGTCAGTATCTATTAAAAGTGGTCCAAGGAAGGAACAGTGATGAACCGGCAAGAGGGTCAAGGGCGGCCAAGGCTCATTGATGTACGTGGAGAGCGAAGGCTGGCCTGTGTGGTCCGATCCATCAGACGAGCTACTGTAGCTCAAATTCCTCAAGAAGTTAATGCTGGTTCTGATAGAAAGGTGTCAGAATACACAGTGCATCACAGTTTGTTGTGTATGGGGCTGCATAGCTGCAGACCAGTCAGGGTGCCCATGCTGACCCCTGTCCAATGCCGAAAGCACCAACAGTGGGCACGCGAGCATCAGAACTGGACCACGGAGCAATGGAAAATGGTGGTCTGGTCTGATGAAACACGTTTTCGTTTACATCACGTGGACGGCCAGGTGCGTGTGCCGGCTGAAGCAATGTGAGGCTGTGGGCAATGTTCTGCTGGGAAACCTTGGGTCCTGCCATCCATGTGGATGTTACCTTGACACATACCACCTACCTAAGCATTGTTGCAGACCATGTACACACTTGAAACGGTATTCCCTGGTGGCTGTGGCCTCTTTCAGCAGGATAATGTGCCCTGCCACAAAGAAAAAATGGTTCAGGAATGGTTTAAGGAGTGCAACACCAAGTTTGAGGTGTTGACTTGGCCTCCAAATTCCCCAGATCTCAATCCAATCGAGCATCTGTGGGATGTGCTGAACAAACAAGTCGAATCCATGGAGGCCCCACCTCACAACTTACAGGACTCCATGCCTTGATGGGTCAGGGCTGTTTTGGCAGCAAAATGGGGACCAACACAATATTATGAAGGTGGCCATAATGTTATGCCTGATCGATGTATACTGTATATATAAATATATATATCAAGTAATACACAGATAATACACAAATGTATGTATATCTGCTATCATGATGCCTTCAAAAGCACACCATTTGTGCAGGTATGTCAGCTGTTTTCCTTATGATTGCTCATGGACTGTACAGCTTCTGAATTCAATCCAACACAGTTGAACATTCTCTCTTCCTCTCTCATTAATCTGACTGTACCAGGTAATAATATATAGCATGTCATGGGTTGTCTAATGGTTGATGCTAATTGACCCCCTTTCCGCCTTTCTTTCTCACAAATGAAAAGGTTTTCCCCATCCTCTGATGGAGCGTGTCACTATCTGATCCAACAAATTAAAGAGCTCTCGCTTGTCACACTGTCACTGCATGCAGCCTCCCGCTCATCAGCCATAATTATCACTTCCCCCTTCATCCAATCGCCTGCCAAACACACTATTTAAAGTTACACTTGAGGTGCAACATGCCTGTATTTGTGTGACATGATTTGGAGAAGTAACTTATGTTATGGTATCTGAGACTTTCCTGAGATTCTGACTGTTTTAGGTGATGTCTAGCTGTTTCTAGCACTTCTGAATGTGTAAATGAAAACATGCTACAGCAACTGTTCATGTTTCTGACATCTAGCCTGCATAATGGAGATCAAGATGAGGTAGTACCCAATATTTTGAAGCACAAACTATGATTATCAGACATCTTTAGTTGCTGATGGTGGTATCTCCATTATACTGGCGGTATTTCTCCCTCACATCTCATTATTTGTGATGAATCTCATCTTTGTAACAAAGTGCTTGGTTTCTTAGTCATTGAAACATCACAGAACAGTGTGCATTCTGACAGTTTCCCTCCCATCCCACTTCTCTGAAAATGAAACATTTATTACTATGTCAGTTAGGTGAGCAGAACTATCCAGAAAATGTACTGAGCTTGTTTCATTGTTGGTACATAGAGTAGGTTTTCATAAGACAAATACTCCTCAGAACTTTAACAATGTGTTTTATAATTTAGCACACTCACCGGTAGGGTCAACCTCAATGAACATGATTTGGTAGATGTTAGGTCATACAGAAACTTTGATATTAATTAAAAATGATTGATCATAAGCTTGTATTTCAAATGCAGTTTACTTCACAATTATTGAAAAAAGAAAACATATGTGGACATCGGAGTCAATAAATGGATGATGTTCCTTGAGTTCGTGTTGTGTTGGTTAAGCAGGTAATTGATGAGTTCATGCATTGATACTCAATGACGCATGAGTTTGTTCATTGCCCAGGATGTCCAAACAGAAATGATGCTAATTAGCTCCAATCAGTACAATGCATGGACTCTTATTAAACGTGACACTTTACCTGCTGACTTTGTGTGAGTAACTTTCTAATATATGCACTGTACCCTTGCTATTGACAAAAATGCCTGGGCCTGATCAAAGCACAGTATTCAGTAGGTTTGTCAGGGCCATGAAGACAGGGTCTGTAACACTAATGATCTTCAAACGCTTCCCCATTGCACCAGGAGCTGCATGACTTCCAGGCAAGTCCCCCCCTCCAACCCCAAGAGAAGCCTTAATTGTGCTTGGCTTGTAGGGTGACAGGTGTCAGAGGGCCCCCTCCACATCCAGCTCATCCCTCTGAACAGAGGGCCGAGTCTTTCGCAGCCCTACATAAGCTCATTATTAGCATGATAATATAGCAACATGATGTTGTTCTAACATGCTGATGACAGTCCTCAGAAAATCTACCAAACACGTAATCTTCATGATAAATTTGGTTGAATTCACTAAAAAAGTGTAGGCTAACTAGTGATGCACTGATATTAAAATTCTGATGTTATGGCTGATGACTGATTAATGGCTGATTTTCAAATTCTGTAATCTATACTATTTATTTCTATTTTTTTCTTAATTTAGAATTCACAATATCATAATATACATTTACATTTTTATTACTTTATGTACATTATGATATACATAAAGTATTTTTTATATATTATTGTACATTATGATGTTTAAATTAATTCCTATAAAATATGAATGCTAATAATGTATAATATCAATATTTTTTAAAGATGAATGTTTAGTGAGCATTATTACCATTGATATACTATTGTTTGCATTTATATTTTGAATTAGTTTTTATTTTTATATATTTTTTTTAGTTTAGTTTGTCATTTTATTGTGTGTTTGTGTAATTTTTATTTAATTTTTAATATTATTTATTATTTTTATTACATTTTTAATACACCTATATATTTTTTATTCATTTTATTTCAGTTTTGAACTGATCAAAAATGAGAAATGTTGTAATTATTTTTCATTTTTTTTCAATTAACTCAAATTTTTTTTTTTTTTTTATGGTTTTAGTTTAATTAACAATAAAAAATCATAGATTTCAGCAAAGGTAATCTAAATGTAAAAATAATTATATATTCAATAATATTGTTATATTATTATAGTTATATATATATATATACTGTATATATAAGTATAAAATATTGGCCGATTACTGATATGTATTGTGTAACCAATATATTATGCATCCATACTACTCCTAAAATACCTGAAATGACAAATGTCTTTGTTTGTGAAACTATATAGTGATTAAATATATACAAATAACAAGGCACAGTGTGATGTGTTCGAAAGACCAACACTGTCTGCTGCACATATCTTCAAAGCCATACCACAGCTGGTCTGAATCTCATGGGCTGGCATCCAGTGTAGTGGTGAATAGGAGATTAACGATAACGAGCATCTGATAGCTAGCATCGCTTTAAACCTGGAGATGGTGCCCTTACCCTCGGTTCATTTGGAAATAAAGATAGAGAGTGGAAGTGACAGACAGAAATAGAGAGAGAAAGAGAGAGAGCAGGGGGGGAGGGAGTAACCTTTCCTAGCCAAGGTCCACATGGACAGTGTGTGTACAGTGAGGAGAGGAGTTTGTCTTACATATCGAGCTTGTCATCAGCTACACAATCCGTGGAGGGCTGCCATCAGTACCACATACTGAATAAACATGAATATATCATGAGCTTCTGCTTATGTAACATTTAGGGGTCACAGTGTGTCTGTCGTGATAAAGACACAGACACAGAGACAACAGAGGAGGATTGACACTAGAGCTTCTCTGAACAAATGTTTTAATTATTAAAAAAATATGCTAGTTTTGACAAGGATTATAGGAAAATCATTTCTGAGAGAGGAACTGAGCATTCATACAAACACATACATGCTGTTTTTGCTTTAAAAGTTTATGCAAAATAGGATATTTTAAAAGAGGATGTCTTTTTCTTTGTTTGTTGGTTGGTTGGTTGGTTGGTTGGTTGGTTGGTTGGTTGGTTGACTGACTGTGCATAAATGGAACTGAAATATTGAATTTATAATATACTGTAGAGGTTTAACTATACCCTCATGTCACGATTAGATACATATCACGATACTGAACTCACAATACAATATTATTGCTTTACTCCAAGACATATGGTAAAAGGTTAACAAAAAATGTACTGTTGATTAAAATGCTAAATTTGGTATTACATTGGGGGTGGAAATGAATAGGCTTGGACTTGGTGCTGGTAACCCAATGCACAGGAAAATGGTGACACCAGATTAAAAAGATTCTAACGCTGAAACACAGATATATTTAAAATAATGTGGGCCACTTTTTACTGCAAGACATTTGGCATTATCAGGACCCACAGATATTCCCCCATTGCATTATTATACATTATATTCAACATTATATATAGTAGTTTAATGTAGTACTGAATTTTTTCTCACACTGTAATTTTCATTTTGGGTGAACTATACACAACACATAATGTCACTATCCAAGATACATATTGTTGCATTTTTGTATTGTGATATATTGTGTTACACCCCTAATATACTGCCTTCCCTGTAGCTCAGACAGTGGAGTATGGCAGTAGCCATGATCAAGGGTTCAATTCCCTTGCATAAACTGATAAAATGGATACTTTGAATACAATGTAAGTTGCTTTGATTAAAGCATCTGCCAAATGCATAAAAGTAATGTAAATTACTTTCAGAATATCTGCATTCGAAGACATGAAGGTGAGTAAACGATTCATTTTGGGGTCAACTGTCACGTTAAAAATGTATGCTATGTCTGTTAATTATGTAACATAAAATAACTGATGAGACTTTATAGCATAGAAATGTTATAATAATAAATACCTAACCCACATGAACGGCTAAATCTCAAAAACATCACCAAGGCTTCCAAATGTACTTGCGCCTGCGCGTAATGAACCTGTGTAAAAGGTTCTGTCAACTCCCAGATCTGGTCGTCTCCCAATCTGGCAACAGAATTGACGAGATGAGATAATTAGCGAGACTCCCTCTCCATGACTCTTTTCTGTTGGGGCTCCACTCATTTTTTCCGCGAGTCTATTTGGCATTGCGCATCTCCGTAACGGGCTTGTTTAAGTCTGTTCTGCAAGCCCCTTCGCCAACCCCCAGCGGAGGGCAGCTCACGAGACCCCCGTCGAGCTTTGAGGACCACTTTGGAGCTTTAATCCACTCCAAATGTGCTGATAATTCTCGTTGCCAGGCCACTCTTCTCTCTTGCCTAGTGTCACAAGAGTGGTCTCACGAGATCCGATCAGCCAATGATAACAAAGTAGCCAGATGTCTGGTGCTGGCATAGTCCCAGAAGCCAGGCAGCGGTACGCGGCAGCATCCGCCATGGGCCCGAGATCAAAGCTACCTGAGATTACTTATGGGCACAAAATATGTGTTGCTTATTCTACAGTTCCCATTAATAACAATCTGGGCGAATTTGTATTTCTAATTAACTCTTTCTTTTGGGTGCAGAAGTGCTGTAGGTTTATCAGGGCCTCCGCAGATTTTTCTTTTTTTCACAATGTGAGCAAAAAGCAGGAAGACCCAGAAGTCGGATGTTGCACTTTCTGAAGAAGTAACATCAGCCGATGGTGCATTTTTTTCTCTCTCCCCTGTTTTAAACAACAAACAAACAAAACAGAGATTAAACAACCCTGATTATTAATGACACCATGTTTTCATTTTATTTGCCCTGCTAATATATTCACCTTAAAATATTAATGTCTAATAGATACTTATTGATGTATTTACTATGTTTGATATTGCGGAGCACAACAGAAGTTTGTTTAAAGCATTTCTGCATTTGTTACATTATTATCACTGGTGCATTAAAGTACCTATGGCGTATAACCATAAACGCATCACAAAAACATAATACTTACAAATAGAGTGAAACAATATATACTGTAAAAGATTATTTTCATGATTTGTTATCACAACATTTTTTTTCTTTTGTTAAATCAACTTAAATAATTAATGTGGTTCAGTTAACATAATATTTTGAATTTCTGTTGATTAAACCAATTGCCTTAGATTAGATTAGATTTAGATAAACTTTATTATCCCGAAGGAAATTTGTCTTGGACACATGCCAAACCAGTGACTGCTTAAATAAATGCCTTCATTGTATTAACTAAAATATTTTAAAGGTCCCGTTTTTCGTGTTTTTTTGAAGCTTTGATTGTGTTTATAGTGTGCAATATAACATGTGTTCATGTTTCGCGTGTAAAAAAACACAGTATACCGCTGTTTCCACTGTCATAAAAACAGGCTGATGACTTCCTTGTTCTATGAAGTCCCTCCTTCAGAAATACGTAACGAGTTCTGATTGTGCCAGCGGTTCCTGTGTTGTGATTCGACAGCAGTTTAGCGCATCTTGCCCGGAAAGGTCACGCCACTTACCATAATGTGGAGATGCATGCGCTCAGTGTTATTGTAAACATAGTTTTACATGTGGATTATAATTTTCGGGAACCGAGTTAAACATAAATTGTAACCATTGATCTCTAAGTACAGCGTCCCTGGGAAGGCCAAACAAAGGTGATTGGACTGCAGGATGAAAATAACAGCGTTTCGACGACATGGCGACAAACACACTCTACAAACGCAACTCTTGCTCTTCTCCGTGGGAGCGCAACAAGACCACGCCCCCTTTTTGTGTATTCCTGTGGCCGGAGGTTAGTCAAAAAACTGTTTTAGTGACGTCATTAAAGAAGGAAGTAGAGGGATGTAGTCCAAACTGGCCGTTCGATGTAGGCGACTTCTGTTAAATAAAATATCTCGCTTGGCACTGAACTTTGAGCTTTAAAATTTTACAGATTTTATTTATACTCTAACAACAACATTACACACTAACTAAAGTTTGAAACATGGGATCACGAAGAACGGGACCTTTAATGTCAATGAACTCAACATTTTAAGTTAAACCAACAATTATATTTTTACAGTGTAGGGATTGTTTTATCTTGCCGTGATTTTGTATGTTTGTTTCAGACAACTTCAATTTCTGTTTTATTAAATTAAATTATTTTTGGGAATAGGCCCAAAAATTATCATAAGCCGAGTACGAACGAATTTCCGCCTGCGTTATTGTCAATGGATGGTCGCCAGTGTTGACAAGAAAATTAAACTAACTTAGTTGAACTTTACAAAAAAAACAACAACAAAAAAACCCATCAATATTTCAAATGCTTTATTTAGCCTCACACAATACCCTACCATATGAATTTCCATTTTAATGTGTAACATTATGTAAGCAAGACAATTGTCAGCTTTGCCGGTGCCGACACAGTTATGAGTTAAATGCAGATCTGCATGCTGCTCAAGTTAACGCCTCAGGAATAATTGTAATACAATCAGAATTTTATTTTAATGGTATTGTTGTGGCATATATTATAATTAATCTCCAATCTTGTCTACAATATAATGTTATCCAATCATTGCACTCAAACCCAGAGGATATGATATACGTTTCAGATGGTCAACCCAGTTATTTCGACTTATAATCGACTTTGGGCTGGAAAAATTCCTTTATTTGAACAAATTTAATTTGTTCTAATACTTGATGATTGTATCAGTAATTAATATTTTATGGGACGTATAACCTAGTCAAATTCTAATGCTCTTTAATGTCATACACTGTTTGTATTCTATTTGTGCATTTAATACAAAAGGTGGACAGACTCTGAACTACTGCGCATACACATACAGTGGGCTTGTGCGCTCCCCTTTAAATCATGAAATATGTGTTGGAATAACATGACACCACTTTTCCTTGTTTCATCATACCCGATTAATGATTGTAAACAGGTTGATGTGAAGTGATGAATTGTACATCAATAAATCACGACAATCCCGTGCTATGGGTACTGCCATTGATACAGGCTACAGCTGAAGTTATTTTATGTTGCTATTTGAAGCTTCTGCTTTTTTGAACGCAAAAGTGTGATAAATGCCTATTCTTCAAACTATGAGCACCTTTGGCCCTGTTGACTTCAAATATACACTCACAGAACACACTTTTCACAGTCTCACTGTAGTTTATTTAATTTACTAACTAACAGTATCCAGCAGTGTATCACAGGAGAATTCTGTCATTGTTGGAAATGTCCACAATATCATCTCAAATAATGTGTTTACAAATCATTCTGGGATTTGAATGACAGGGATGGAAATGGCATTTTATACATTTTTTCAATAAAATGGTTCCATCATCCTGAAGTCAATGGGTTTTGGGCTAAATGCCTGAAATAAGGTCTGTGGTTAACATATGGCTCATATTTTCATGTTTCATTCTACAACATAAAATGCACCAGTAATACCCCCCTTGTGATTTTTTTTTTTTAGCTTTTACTTGTCTTGAAAAAGGCAATTGCTAACAAGTGATTAAATAGGACTACAAAAGGACATTAAATGTCATCACATCAAATAGGTAAACTCATCAACTCACTAGTCTGTTTTTACAACCTTATTGTGTTCATAATCGTATTGTGTTTATAAGCTCAAGCTTCAGGGAAAATGTTTAAATAAAGATTGAAAGAGCTGTCGGAAGCTTAGTGATTAGCCTACGTTTAGCTTTATACTTCTGTTGATTGTATTTAGGCTTCAAAGTGAATAAAAGTTGTGTTAATTTGTGAAGATTATCATGATGAACAAAAACATGTCAGAACCACAAACTGTTGTTGGTCACAGAACTCGTTTTCTGAAATAATCCAAAAGCCAGTGGATTTTGTCGAGGGAATCAGGGGGATGTTAACTTCTGGGTTGGCCTATAAAAATACGTCATCATTGCAGCACTCAAAAAAATACAAAACAAATAAAACAAATATATATATAAAAATATTGTTTACACTTTGTTTTAAGGTGTCCATGTTACAGTGTAATTATACATTTAAGTTCTGAGTTCTGAATAATCAACTATGTACTTATACCTATAGTGGTTAGGGTTAGGTTGAGGGTTTGGTTTAGGGTTAATTACATGTAATTATGCATGATTTATAGTTATTACTACAGTCACTATATGTATCGTGTAACAATGACGTTTATAAAATATTTTCACACTTTTTCCATAAGTTGACAAAATAGCACCTTGTTCAGAAATGAAACACACACACAAAATATCATTTACACTGTTATCTCTTTAAGTTAATGTGCATGGATAACAATTATTAAAGTGATAACTTATCTTAAATATATATATTTTTTTAAAAGTTAAAAAGTTTGTATAAATCATATGATCAATTTTATTTTCAATTTACCATTTAAATCTCATAATCAAACATTACTCTTTTGTGTTGTTTTTGAGCCTATAAAATCTGCAATGATTTTAAAACTTGTACTTATTTATGCATTTGAAAAGTGTGTATTTGGGGTTTAATGTTTATTGTATTAAAATGTATCACTGTTATATTAATATGTATTGCTGCTAATATAATAAAGATGTTTGAGGTGAACATTTCAAAGGTTTGAATAAAAAGATCCTTACTCTCCCCTACAGTCTATGTAAATGAACACACTTCTCTTATACTGCTATGGGTACATCTATGACAGAATGTTCAGTTCTTCAGTTGCTTCTGAATTATTTTGAAGTTGAAAATTTGTTTTTCTTCCATTGGCAGTGTTTCTTTTAACCAGCTCTAAGAAGTTGTTGTTTTCTCCTTTAGGCCCTGGACTACTTTTATTGAGTTCCTCCACTTATTCCATCTCATGTGCACTATTCAGTTTGTAAATATTTAGAATAGAGCACTGCCTTTAAGGAAGAGAAAACAAGACAGGCTTCGCATCATGCTTTGGGAAGGCAATTGTTGCTTCCTTTTTTTGCTCACAGAAGTATGCGGCCTATTTTATCTCCAAGAAACTCATGCATATTTCTGTGTTTCTGTGTCTACTTTCAAGTCCATTGTTTAATGTACAGATGGTATGCATTTGGAGGTGAGGTACCACATGCACTCAGTCATTTATTAATTATTAAGCATTGAAAGTATTGCTTCATGTCCATGGCTGATGGGAGGGAGTCCCTCCTCCCTCCTAGTTATGAATAAGAAAAAGAATAACTAAGTGGCTGTGTTGATGTGCGAATCATGCAGGTTCCTATCTAGATGAGCAAGGCATCTCTTGACATGCTGTCTTTGCTCACTGATGATGTAGTGAGGGTTGGCTCTCGTGATTAGATCTAGTTAACAGGCTTTAAATATTAATACCATTCAATTCTATAGGTGAGATCAAAACCGATGGAGATCATAGATGGCAAACAGATTGATGAAGTGATTGATTAGACATGAAACACATATCAAGGAGTAGATTAAGCCTTGAACCCAACAGTCATCTTCCATTTGAAAACATAAACCTCAGAGTGGCTGACAGCAAACATGAGCAGTAATTCTGGACACAACCTATTGTTGTTCATTATGACAAAACATTATTGTGTAAGTTATGTGACATTCTTATTGTGAATGGTACATCGAATCCTAATTGGTTTAAATTTGATCATAAGGTTTGAAAAATATGTGCAAAACACATGGACCTACATTTGCCGCAGGATATGTTACTGTCAAATAACATGAGGACAATCTTATGTCCTGAAATATATATATATATATATATATATATGCCACTACTTGGCTACTGCCAATACATACATGACTCGCTGTTGTAAGCAAGTAAGAGATGCTGCTGCTGTACAGTGTTGTGCAGCCATAGCAGATCTATAGAGGTGGATACAGGTGGAGCTGGGGAAGATGGAGGGTTTCTGAAACGCGCTGCACTGCTAAGGCAATGCTACCAAAGTATTTTGAAGGTTGAGCATGCAGGCTCATTGGCTACTGATACAACAGGAACCAATCAGCTGTGCCCTATAGATAACAATGGATTATGTTCAGGTTGAGCAGGTTGAGTTAAAGGACCTATTAGCCTGTGCCATCTAGAGTTTCATGACAGAACATATATATATATATATACAGTATTTTTCGTAAGGTTTTAAGTAATTTTATGAAGTTACGTTTTTTAATATTTAACACTACTTTGTTAATGCACAAATGTATTAACATATACTCTTTAGGTTGGCTCCATACGATTTGGGTTCATTGGAAACATCCTTTGAACTTTTTAAAATAAGCTTTTTTTTTTCTCATGTCATTTTTTAGTGCTTAAATGCTAAAGAATTACTGCCATGCAGAAAGTCTGGAAACACGAACCGTTCATCACTCTTAAAACAGCTTCCTCTTATGCTGCTTGGACTTGGACTGTTATTAATGTGTGCTGAATAATTTATCAGTATAAAATTACCATGGTCTCTTTTTGCCAAGATTTTTGCTAACAATTAAAAATGATTACATAGATTTCAGCTGTGCAAAATATTTTTTAGAATTTTTAATTCATTTTTTTTTTTTTTTAAATCATTATTATTGTTATTTCTTTCTTGTATACAGTGTACACACCCCAGATAGTGGAGTTCCTCTTCCCCGGTATGCTCTTTGCCTGCTGGGAAGGGTTGTGGTCTTCCCCTGACCCTAACCATGATGAACAGCTTATGGATAATGGATGAACCACTATGTGTGCTGAACTCCCTCCAAGCAGCCCATAATGGGCTATTCCCTCTTTAAACATTGCCTGAACTTGTGGGTTTGAAAAGTACAGGGTTTGTCAGTTAGAATCACTTCACATTAACTCATCCTGTCTATATGAAACTGTCCTTTTACCAGATCTTAATACATCAGAACAGAAAGCAAAAGTATTTTGATTTTTAAAAAAAACCTTACTGCATACAACAGATATTCATAGAGAGAGCTGCGTTTCTCAGTGGATATAACATGAATGAACGCTGTCTAGCAGGGGTCATAAGCCTGAGTTTTTCAGCATATGCGAATCTCTCCACCATCCCTCAGAAAAAACTGGGAAATTCTCCGACCCCAGTCATATTCCATGTGGACGACTGTCCACATCTCAATGACGAGGCCAACAATTGGCAGTAATTGGCACGTTGCCTCGGATGTCCTCAGAGAGATCTGAGTGTGTGAGCGGACGGGCTGCCCTTTCCACCAATTAGAGCGCCGCCCCCAAGGGGGCATTGACTGGTGGGGGCCTATGGTGTGGCTTGATCCGGTTGTTTGTGGAGTTGCTGCCTCCTCATCTTCCTCCTCTGACATCTCAAAGTTGGGAGACTTCAGTGCAAGACCTCTATGCCACCTCCTCTGTCTATCTGTTCCTCTGCTCTTGAGCTGTCAGCGCACGCCATCACATCCACTATCTGAGTTCCTTTAAATCTAAATGGCCTGACAGACTCCCCGTTGCTCTCCCTCCAGCAGCCTTACATGGATGATTCCTCATTGACTGTTGGGCTTAAAGCCTATGATGCCCATCTAAATTCAACACTACTGATGAATCTTGAATTAAGGAGTCTTTAAAGAAGTACAATGGAAGTGTTTGTACTTGTGTACTTTGTTTCATATTACATTGTGCGTAGTGCTTGTGTTTTTAAAGAGCTTCAAGCACTCAGGCACTTCAAGAAGCTTGTGTGAAGAGCCACTTGATTTGACACACAAGGGCCTCTTGAGAAAATAGACGGTCAGTCACAATATGTGTGCAAGGAGATTAGTGAATAAGATCGCATGTCCAATGCATATTGCTAACAGCAGTCAGTGAAAGCCTTCGGGAAGAAATGAAAATCTGGAATGGAAAGCTAATCCTTTCCCAATGCATTTGTATGACTGGGTAAAGTTTTCTTGTACTATTTTAAGCTAAAATGCAGATACCTTAGTATTAGCTCAACCCAGCTCCCCTCAAAATGAAAATGATGTGATTATTTACTTACCCTCATGTTGTTCCAGATCGATGTGACTTTATTTTTCCCCAAGTACGAACAACAGGAGAAATCTGAAGAATGCAACAGCTTTTGGGAAAACACAAGGGTAAGTAAATGATAGAAATTTCATTTTTGGGTGAACTATTCTGATTGTTTTGTCATTTTAGATGTCAGTACCCCAATATTTTCTCAATATACAAAACATTCTCCAGTCAAATTATTTCCAGGGTTTCAACGGTCTGGAAAACATGTTAATTGATGCAATAGCAACTAGACTTTACAATTGACCTTGGAGAAAACATCACACTGCCAAAAACACTGTTGATATCCATAGCAGCTGTTTCCATGCAAATCACTTCAACATATCTTAAAGGAATTGTTCACCCAAAAATGAAAATTATCCCATGATTTACTCACCCTCAAGCCATCCTATAGGTGTATATGTCTATCTTCTATCAGACGAACACAATTATAGATATATTTAAAAATATCCTTAGTCCTCCAAGGTTTATAATGGTTGTGAATGGGGGTGTTTTAAAGTAAAAATAATGCATCCATCCATTAAAAAAGTAATCCATACGATTCCAGTGGGTTAATAAAGGCCTTCTGAAGGGAAGTGATGTGTATTTTAAGAAAAATATCCATATTTAAAACTTTATAAATTCAAATAACTAGCTTCCGCCGGACAACTGTAAGCAGAATCCGCAAGTCGACTTGTGCCAAATGAGTAATCCTCTGACGCAATGTATGACGCAAGATGTAGGAGTATCATAAACTTAGATGCCTCTTGCAGTTCAAACAAATAGGGCTGTGCAACAAATTTAAGCTTCTCTTCTCTTATATCGACATCCTCTGAAATTTCTCTTTAAAAATTATCATTTTAGACTTATAACGACGGCGCAGGAGAAGGCGGCAAAATTAATAACGTTGCTCTCCTCACTTTTATATTTTTGTTTTTGAACCGTTGGTTTTGTATAACGGCACTTGCGTCTATCTGCCACGAATGAAGAATGCTGAAGGCGAGCAAAAATGAGGTTAGGCTACACTACAGCTCTCTGCTTGCAGCACGTCTGTCACGCTTGTCTGGAAAGCGCGTGAAACACACACACATACACACTTTTTAATCAAATGATACGGCATTAATAGCGGTTCACTTCCGCAATTTGGTACGTTTGCATTCATATCAGAAGCGAACCGTACCGGAGTTCACTTGAACTGCACCCCAGACCACCCTTTTTAAGCGGACTCGGGTGCGCACCCGAGTTCAGAAGACAGTGTTCACATCAGCCAAACGTACCTAACTCTGACGTCAATCGAACCCGGGTGCGCACCAAAAGTGCTAATGTGAAAGCACCCTAAATGGCATGTGATGTGTATTTTATTGTATCTTCTACAGGTGTTCCATCCTTCAGGTGATTGTGTCATTAGAAAGATGCATGGAAGTTTCAATGCAGACAGCAGGCATTTTCATAGGTCTGCCTCTTCCTCCAGATTGAGATTTTTGAGAGTCTGTCTACAAATATATACAAAAGTTTTTGGGGTTTTTGGTTTTTTTTTAAAATCCATCTGATTGTCCTTCACAACCAACAGCAGTGACTCCAAAAGCTGAAAATAAAGGTTCCACAGGTTGACAGGCAAGTAATAAGACGGCTCTTTCTCCTTTGCAAGGACCCTCACAAAGGGGACCCAGCTAATATGCTGTCTGGCCCCAGGGCCTGTGGGAGCATGGCTGGATTATTATGTTAATGCAAAGGCCTCCTGCCCTCGCCCTCTATCCCAGCTGGCTCTGCTGTCGTTAGGAAGTGCTTTGCTCTGACAGAGGAGTAATATGCTTCCTGATTGAAAGGGCAAAGGATCGAGCATTAAAAAGAGAGAAAGAGGTCATGCTGATAAGCATATGATAAAAGCACCATTGTGTGCCGATACCTCAGAGAGCCGAACAGATTCTGTAATTCCTGTAGATTTGGGGTAAGTGAATATGTATTAGGGTGTAAGGTGAGGTAGGATAGGTTTTAATTACCCATGCCATTGAAATGTAAGGCAGACTGTGATTGTTTTGCGTACTGCCCAGTCTGTTCTGTATTTTATGTGGTTGAACACTTCCCACAAAATCAAATTGTTTTATTAACATACTGTACCTTGCCCACACTGCAGACTAATCTTGCTGACACCAAAGAAACTGGGGGAAAAAAATCCCCCTGAAAAACTTCAAACCTTTAAGCACAGAGATCCAGGATGCTCAGCCTTATAGTGCGGTAATTGTGTAAATATGTCAGACAAACAGAAGATGACATCTTCTTGTCTCCTTTTAAAATGCATGTCTTTTCATCTCCCCTCATCAGAAGCAAACACACCGGCATTACATATCTACACATTTTATCATGCATTTATGCTGCTGGTGTTCTTTTTGGTTTGTTTACTTTTTTAATTGATTTTCTCTGTTTTTCAGAATTTCGTAGGCCAATGTACGTTCCCTTTTCATGTTTGAATCACAGTAAGCTTTTTCTGTGGGAATGCAAGCATGTTTATAGTATCTCACTATTTTTCAGGGTGACTGTACAGCACTGCTAAAGAGATGAAGGATGTCAGTGGGTAATTGCTGAGGTAAATACTTAGCTGTGACTGTCAGGGAAAAAAAAAATAAAACAAAAGCCTGCAAGTAGGTTGTGGTGCTCAAAAGGCATAGTTGCATTTAGTGTTTTTTTTTTTTTTTTTTCCTGTGGCAAAGTAGGTCTTGTGATGCACCATCTAAAAGCAACTAGTAAGATAATGCAGAAACCACAGGCACTTATGTGTTGTCCTGCAGGCAAATAATTGTTGTGCATTTAAATGTTTGCTTACTGAGAAATTATTACTTTTACGCAGTTACACAGCTCAAACCTATGGTATAGTCTTTGACAGAGTATATATTTAATGTTCTCATTATGGTAAATTTATCTATTTATTAAAGGCACATTATGTGAATTTGTGATTGTGAACAGTTCATCCATGTATTTGTTTTTTAACATCACAATTTTTAATCAAACTTTCATAAGTGGATCTTCCGGTGAAAACAACAGATGCTTCTTTGGTGATGTATGCAGGATTTTAAAGGTGCCATCGAACGTTTTTTACAAGATGTAATATAAGTCTAAGGTGTCCCCTGAATGTGTCTGTGAAGTTTCAGCTCAAAATACCCCATAGATTTTTTTAAATTATTTTTTTTAACTGCCTATTTTAGGGCATCATTAACTATGCACCGATTCAGGGGCTGCTGGCCCTTTAAATCTCATGCTCCCTGCCCATTGAGCTCGCGACTCTATAATACAGTGCATTTACAAAGTTCACACAGCTAATATAACCCTCAAATGGATCTTTACAAGATGTTCGTCATGTATGCTGCATGCATGCTTCGAATTATGTGAGTAAAGTATTTATTTGGATGTTTATATTTGATTCTGAATGAGTTTGATAGTGCTCCGTGGCTAAAGCTAACATTACACACTGGTGGAGAGATTTATAAAGAATGAAGTTTGTTTATGAATTATACAGACTGCAAGTGTTTAAAAATGAAAATAGCGACGGCTCTTGTCTCCGTGAATACAGTAATAAACGATGGTAACTTTAACCAACAGTAGCCTACATTAGCAACATGCTAACGAAACATTTAGAAAGACAATTCACAAATATCACTAAAAATATCATGATATCATGGATCATGTCAGTTATTATTGCTCCATCTGCCATTTTTGCAGTTGTTCTTGCTTGCTTACCTAGTCTGATGATTCAGCTGTGCACTTGTCTAATGCCTTTCATAATGTTGGGAACATGGGCTGGCATATGCAAATATTGGGGGCGTACACCCCGACTGTTATGTAACAGTCGGTGTTATGTTGAGATTCACCTGTTTTTTGGAGGTCTTTAAAAAAAATGAGATTTATATAAGAACGAGGAAACAATGTTTGAAACTCAGTGTATGTCTTTTCCATGTACTGAACTCGTGTTATTCAACTATGCCAAGGTAAATTCAATTTTTAATTCTAGGGCACCTTTAAAAACAGACTGGAGACTTTCAAAAATGTTTGTTCACCTCAAACTGGGGTCCATGGGAAATTTAAGAGAAAAGAAAAAGATTTTTAGAGCCGCCAAAGTTATAGTGTAAACTTATTTATTTAACATGTTTACCATACACAAAAATTAACATTCTGCTTGTATTTATTGTGAAATATGCTTTACAAATAAATCTGAATTGAACTAAATATGTTTCTCTTCAGGTTTATAACTCAAATAGTGAGCTTTCAGCTTAATAAAAAGTAAATATTTTTTTCCAGATAATTTAAAACATTAATTTAATAAATTAATAAATTTGCTTTGGCTACACTACATTGACAATATAAAAGCCAATTGTTTAATTTTGAAAACACGCTGACTCTATAATATCACACTTTATATTTTTTCTCACAGAATATTTTAGGATATTTGTGCATAAAAACATACAGCTTTATTAATATTTTAGGGAATCAATGCATCTGGGGTTTCCTAGGCATCAAAAAATTTGAACCTCTGCTACAGAGAACAGATCATCTCAACAGACTGGCCCTTAAGAGCTCAGGGAAGACCAATTTACAGACTCAAAGCAGTGCTTTACATGATACCTTAACTAATTTGTTCAGTGACCTCAAACTAATAAATCGTCAAATGTGAATGGCTGATTCTTGAGAGGAATGCTGGTCCAAAAAATATATAGATATATTTACAATTTTTTTCCCGCAATACACTTTCCATTCAAACAGGAGCTTGTTTCAGAGGTGGGGATGTCTGACAGCTCAGCTCAGCATTATTCCTGACAAACCCACCAACAGAGCTCAGTAATGTGTGGGTAATATAAAACAGGTTGGAATGATTCCTTTTCTGGAATGCAGAATTTTTATTCTTTTACAACCATCCATTTGAAGATGATATTGAGGTTTCAGTGGTCATTTCTATGTTTTGAGTGAAGATTGACATTCTAGAAAATATGATCAACCCCTTTGAGATCATTATTATCACTATAACTTCTTTTAAGATTCATAGAAACGCAAACCAGGCTCATTGGAAAACATACCTGTGGTGACATTTCTACAAAATTATATTGCGTTGTTTCTTGCATGTTTTGTGAAACTTTCAAAGTGAAATGTCCAGTGAGCAGCTCTAAAAGCATGTTCAGTTTCATCTGAAACAGATGAACATGAATCTGGCAATGTTTTATTGCATTGGTTGTTGTATTGCAGCAGTTAAAAGACTGGTGAGTAGCACTAAAAGTTTAATGCTCTATCGCATTTGAAAATCTACCAATGTACTAAAAGTGTACCATCTACACTAAACCCAATTTGATAGTGTTAACAAAAAACAAGCATGAGAAAAAAATGCATTTGCTGAAGCAGCCATGCCATTTTAGCTTGCTTCTACAAGTCTTTGAGCTCTTTTATAATGTGAAGGGACTCATACCTGAGCGCTCCTCTTTGCTAAATGCAATGCTGTACCAGGTGAGTTACTGAGTAATTTTACTATGTAAATGCTATACATATGGAACTGTGATGCAAACATCTAAATGTATATCTAAATGTGTAAGTCTGGCGCAATGGTGAAAGCGTTTTGAGGTAATAACAGTATTATGCAAGGAACTGCGCAAAAATAAGCCTTTATTAATCAATGAAGTCTGCCCCATAATCATAATGTATGTGAAAAGGAATTAAAGTTGGTACTGCCACTAATGTTCATTTCTGCTGAACACTGCAGTGAATTGTAGGGCTGCCCTCGAATAAAGATTTTTCTGGTCGACTAGTAGACGTTCATTTTAAGCAATTAGTTGACTAATCGCATGTTTATTAATAAACCATACATCATAATAAAGAGCCTTTAATGCCTAGCCTATATAGCCTAATCAGCGCTCAAGCACACGCATAAAGCTTGCCACAGCGCACCGGAAGAAATGATTATGAATAAGTCAGGGAAAAACAGCAAGGACATTGCTTTAACATTTTAATAATTAATTGATAAACTAGTGTTTTCCGTATTTTCGGCTGCAGTGATGAAGTTGACGACGCTGACTCGTCATCTCCGTAGTAGTGACGCGCCCATCAGTAATGGATATGCATGTTTCATACGGATTACACAAGCTGAGAATACTTGTTTTTCATTTGAATTGGTTCAATTAAAAGTAGACATTTCGCTTTCTATAGATATATTTTTCATGTCTTATTTTATTTTTTGTCACGCTCAAGTTCAGAAAGAGACTGCAGAATGCTACGGTGGCCGAGAGAGCTCAATGCGCTGCAATTGAAGAAAACACATGCAAATAGAAAAAACACCAGCAAATAAAGAAAACATCTTCATCAGTTTGACAACACATGCGCTGCAAATTCCACAACACTTACAAAAAGACAAACGCGCTGCAAACTCCACAACACTTACAAGTAGTGAAACGCGCTGCAAACTCCACAACACTTACAAAAAGACAAACGCGCTGCAAACTCCACAACACTTAGCTACAAAAAGACAAACGCGCTGCAAACTCCACAACAATTACAAAAAGACAAACGCGCTGCAAACTCCACAACACTTACAAGTAGTGAAACGCGCTGCAAACTCCACAACACTTACAAGTAGTGAAACGCGCTGCAAACTCCACAACACTTACAAAAAGTCAAACGCGCTGCAAACTCCACAATTACAAATAGTGAAACGCGCTGCAAACTCCACAACACTTACAAGTAGTGAAACGCGCTGCAAACTCCACAACACTTACAAAAAGTGAAACGCGCTGCAAACTCCACAACACTTACAAAAAGTGAAACGCGCTGCAAATTCCACAACACTTACAAAAAGACAAACGCGCTGCAAACTCCACAACACTTACAAGTAGTGAAACGCGCTGCAAATTCCACAACACTTACAAAAAGACAAACGCGCTGCAAACTCCACAACACTTACAAGTAGTGAAACGCGCTGCAAACTCCACAACACTTACAAAAAGACAAACGCGCTGCAAACTCCACAACACTTACAAAAAGACAAACGCGCTGCAAACTCCACAACACTTACAAGTAGTGAAACGCGCTGCAAACTCCACAACACTTACAAAAAGTCAAACGCGCTGCAAACTCCACAATTACAAATAGTGAAACGCGCTGCAAACTCCACAACACTTACAAGTAGTGAAACGCGCTGCAAACTCCACAACACTTACAAAAAGTCAAACGCGCTGCAAACTCCACAATTACAAATAGTGAAACGCGCTGCAAACTCCACAACACTTACAAAAAGTGAAACGCGCTGCAAATTCCACAACACTTACAAAAAGACAAACGCGCTGCAAACTCCACAACACTTACAAGTAGTGAAACGCGCTGCAAATTCCACAACACTTACAAAAAGACAAACGCGCTGCAAACTCCACAACACTTACAAAAAGACAAACGCGCTGCAAACTCCAAAGATACAGGTACGTTTGTCTTTTTGTAAGTGTTGTGGAGTTTGCAGCGCGTTTCACTTTTTGTAAGTGTTGTGGAATTTGCAGCGCATGTGTTGTCAAACTGATGAAGATGTTTTCTTTATTTGATGGTGTGTTTTCTATTTGCTTGTGTTTTCTTCATTTGCAGCGCGTTGAGCTCTCTCGGCCACCATAGGAATGCGCACCCTGTTTGCTTTCATTATTTTACAACAGCACAACGTTTTGTTGTTATTGTGAGTGCACACAAATAAAATACACTCTTCACAGATTCAAAAGATGTATGTATGTGCCATGTAAAGTTGCTACTACATATATGTTTCAGATGATAAGCCATATTTGAGGTCGATAAATGATAGGTGAGCGTTTTGATGTACAGCTGTTTTTTTTTTGTTGTTTTTGTTTTTTTTGTGCGACTAAGTGACTAATACAATTTTGGTCGACTAAGCCTCTTCTCAAAGACTAACAGTTAGTTGACTATTAGGGGGCAGCCCTAGTGAATTGTATGCATAGGTACATTTTTGGAGTTTTGCAAAAATGTGGGTAGATACACATTTTCCCAATTAGACTTGACAGATTCTCTCCAAGATGTGGAAAAACTTTTAGGGAACTTTACATCTATCTCCTCTTTTACAGGCACTTCCACAGCTATCCTGAACTTTAAGACAACATACTGAGGCACAGCCGGCTCCCAGGTGGTGCCTCTCCAAGCTTTCCAGACTCAGGCTTGGACGTGAACATGCTTCCTGACGGCTGGCCTGATGAAACGCGGAGACCTCCTGGTTTGCTCAGAGCATTAAAGATAGAGCACGTCGACATGGTCAGCCAACCCAACCCGACGCTCTCTCCGTATCTGCAAACCAGGCCTGACATTCTCCCCAGTAATGAAGAGGGTTCGGACTACAGGGTCAATAATTCATACTGAGTGTAATTCAATTGGGATGGAGGAAGAGAGGTAAGAGAGGGTCCTCGGTTCCACACACAGTCATCTTTGTTACATAGTTTGACCACTGCAGAGCCAAGTTCCATGCAGCTCCATATGTCTTACTGCTTTATTAAAGGGCATACATGTAGCAGCTTCCACTCAGCTCAGGCCAGCCCTGCTTGTTCATTCTGGGATGCTCCTCTGATCATCTTGAGATGTTCCTCTCATTGATCCCCGTCATGGATATTAATAGCCGTTGCCAGTGCCAGTTCCTCACTAAGATGGTAGTCACATCAAACCACAGCTTGTTCTGCTCTGAATCTCAAGGGTAGGCCATGTTCTTTTTAGTGGATATGATACTTGTGCTTCTGAGAGGATTGATGTAAATTATAGAGTTGTATAGGAGCTGTAAAAAATTGCAGTAGTCAAAAATGATTGTTAGAAAGTGGTGTAGGGGTGATACAATATATAATATTTAATATATATGTCATAGTACATTTCGATTGGTATGACTGAATGCTCTCTGCACTCTGATAACTCCTTCTGTGTGTTTCACACATTCATGGATTTGTGGTCCAGAAAAGTAACACTTTCACAGCACATGATGCTCTTTAAGTCAAGTCAATCAACTGACATTTTGATACAGCCAATATATGGAGATGGTTATAAATGTCCATTTTGAGAGTACATTGTGGAGACAAACACATAAGAACCTGGAAGAGTACGTTCACAGTATTAGAAATGTCAACACTGAAGACTCTATTTTTCAGAATAGTCTGTTTTCCCGACTCTCAAAGTGAGGTGTGAGTTACATTCAACCTGTAAAAAAAAGGTTCTTGTTTATAAATGTAAAATAGAAAAATGTATGTCTCATAATTGTGAGTATTTCTCAAAATATGACTTTATATCTCACATTGTGACTATATCTTGCAGTGTAGCTTAATCTATATCTTTATATCTTGCAGTGTAACTTAAATAGCAAATATGGAAGCTTGTTTCCGACACTAAATAAAAAAGGTAATTGCGACTCTTCATCTCAGAATTATGACTTCTTTTCTCAGAAGATATAAACTTAGAATTGCGAGAAATAAAGTCAGAATTGCAACTTAAAATGTCAGAATTACGAGATATAAACTCACAAATTGCTTCAAACAAAGTCAGAATTGCAAGTTATAAACTCACAATTGATCTTATTATCATTGAACACAAGCTTTCATAGACAAATGCTACTTTGCTTACAACTGTACTTGTATTTCTTGAAATATCACATTTCTTCAAAATGTGACTTTATTTCTCACAATTGCAGTCATTTCTGGAAATTACGACTTTATTTCGCCATATGACTTAATATCTTGTAGTGTGTGACAAATGCAACTTTCTCACAATTGGAACTATATATCTCACAAATGCACTGTTATTTCTTGTAATTGTATCTTTTATGAGACCTTTTCTCCTAACTGCAACTTCATATCTTAAAAATCGACTATTTCTCACAATGGCATCCCATGAATGTGATTTTCTAATACCTGTAACTTTGTATCTCACAGTGTGACTTAGTATATAACAGTTTTTTTACTCACGTCTCATAAATGCAACGTTATTTCTCGCAATTACAACTTTATATCCCTTTATATGTCACAATGTGACTTTATATCTCACAGTTGTAATTATTTCCTGAGATTACGACTTTATATCTCACAATGAGACTTTATATCTTGCAGTGTGAATTCATATCTTAAAAATGCAACATTATATCTGACAAATGCGACTTTTATACAACTGCACTTTATATCTCACAGTGTGACTTAATATCTCATAATTGTGACTTTATTTCCCATAATTCTGACTCTATATTTCACAAATTAGACTTGGAGAATTTCTGGTAATTGTGATTTTATTTCTCATAACTGTGTCTTTATATCTCATAATGTGTCTTTATTTTTCTTATTTTATAATTTTTTTTTCCTCTGAGGCATCAAAAGGCTTCAGTAGGCTGTAACTCAATTAAATAAACATTTAAATCTGGTACATTATGAAAAAGATCTGTCAAAAGTCCTGCAAAATGTGGGCCACACAGTTGACTTTCCCACCATCTTGAATTATTAAACAAATTCCGTACATCATAAGCGCCACCATTAACTAGTTATAGGCACCTGCAGTGCTGGGTGGACCTATCTGTAGCTCGTAATGTCCATCATAATCAAAAGGCTACGTAAAAATACAGCTCATGAACGACAATCCTGTTATTAGCTGTCATCGCAGAAGGGAATCTATGTTCAAATAAGAGCTTTCTAATAACCGCGCAGGTGACTGATATCTCTCCCTCTCAAGGGAGGAGGGGGATGGCAGCAGGGAGGCGGAAGGGTGAAAAATCGACACGGCGACGGAATGCAGATATTGCTCTACCCTAGCGTCGCCCCCCATTCGTCACTGTCTCACAGCCCGGCCCTCATTAAGTGGCCGCAGCGTAAGCCATGACTTAATTTCCTTAAGAGGACCAGACACCTGATTCAATTGTACACCCATTATAGAAGGGCAGGGCGTCGAATTGGGCAAACAGCCACGGCTGCGAGAAGTTGTGATGAATGATCACGTGCCGTCTGTAACGCAAGTAGCAATTCGCTATATTAAATGTTGTGGACATAATTTCCCGACGAGTGATTCATGCCGAGTGCCATTCGCGAGCCCGACCCCCCTAGAGGCTACGGTGAAGTTAGCGAGGTTAGTTCCAGTCACCCGCTGGTCCCCTCATCTCTGGCCTCCTTCTGCACATTTCAGTCTCAGTGGGGATGGATGAGAGATGTCTGTGGAAAACTGGGGTGATCCATTCACTCAGAGGCAGCAAGGAGAGATCACTGACTATCTAGTGTTCGACGATTCCAACTCACACTGACCTTGTCACTCTAAAGGCTCAGGTCTGCTCATTTAGGGATGGGTCACAATGGTCGACTAGTCATCCAACAGCCAGCTAGTCAACTGCTGAAGTTGTTTGTTAGGATTTTTTGCTTGTATATTTTGTTAGTTTTCATATTTTTAGTGGTGGCACTCTTGGAAAAGTTGCGTCTTGAATTTCATCCCATTTTAAAGCACTAGAATTGCAGCCATATACATACACATGTAGATGGACATCATGGCAGTTGCCATTCTGTTGTGTTGCTGTTTTTGAATACAAGAACATGTATTATGTAAAGGCCCTCTAAGAATTGTGTTCAGTTAGGGTAAGGTGATCCTGATCCACATCCTCATGTCATTCCACAACCCGTATGACTGACTGTATTCAGTGGAACATAAAAGAAGATGGAAGATGTTTTTCCCCCACTCTAAAAAATGGACAAACCCAGGGATTGGGTTGTTTTCACCCAGCCATTTTTTCCAACCAATTTTGGATTTATTTTTTTAGCCAGCAATATAGTAATATAGTGAAAGGCATGTTTTTGCTCACTCCCAAATAGGGGCAAATTTGTGGGGTATTTTAAGCTGAAACTTGACCAGACCAGAGACTTATATAACATCTTGTGAAAAAGGGCATAATAGGTGCCCTTTAACCCAACCTGCTGGGTTTGTCCATATTTAACCCAATTTAGGTTGTTTTAAACCCAGCATTTTTTAGAGTGTCAATGTGGACCAAAACAACTTTGGACTTTTTTATGTCTGTTTTATGTCTGTTTTTCTATGTCTTTTGTGCTCAAATCTAAATACATGGGTAGCATTTGCCTTAAAGTTTGTGACTTTGTTTCTTCAGTAGAACACAAATTATGATTTTTAAAGGGTTAGTTCACCCAAAACTGAAAATTATGTCATTAATGACTCACCCTCATGTCGTTCCAAACCCGTAAGACCTCCGTTCATCTTCGGAACACAGTTTAAGATATTTTAGATTTAGTCCAAGAGCTTTCTGTCCCTCCATTGAAAATGTATGTACGGTAGACTGTCCATGTCCAGAACGGTAATAAAAACATCATCAAAGTAGTCCATGTGACATCAGTGGGTTAGTTAGAAGTTTTTGAAGCATCAAAAATACATTTTGGTCCAAAAATAACAAAAACTACAATTTTATTTAGCATTGTCTTCTCTTCCGGGTCTGTTGTCAGTCCGGGTTCACGACTCCGCAGTGACGCTGCTGATGTAAGACACTGCTGACGTGTTATCCAGTGCGCCCGAGCTTCGTTTACAGTCTGAGGGAGACGCACGCTGTATTCAAGCTATTCTACATTGTTTGTATTTTGGTATTGCTATATTTTTTAAAATGGTGCATAAGTGTGCATGTCGCGGATGTCCTAATCGCCAAAAACAACGACATAAAAGTGCATTACCAACACCAACAGATGAAAGGATTCAATGGAATCAATTCAATGGAATCAATTCAATGGAAAGGATTCCGGAAGAGAATACAATGCTGAATAAAGTCATAGTTTTTGTTATTTTTGGACCAAAATGTATTTTCGATGCTTCAAAAACTTCTAACTAACCCACTGATGTCACATGGACTACTTTGATGATGATTTTATTAACTTTCTGGACATGGACAGTATACCGTACATACATTTTCAATGAAGGGACAGAAAGCTCTCGGACTAAATCTAAAATATCTTAAACTGTGTTCCGAAGATGAACGGAGGTCTTACGGGTTTGGAACGACATGAGGGCAAGTCATTAATGACATAATTTTCATTTTTGCGTGAACTAACCCTTTAACTCCAACTATTGCGATCTGTCAGTCAAATAATGCATTGAAATGGTAACACCATCTATAAGAGTCAAATAAACATGCACAGACAAATCCAAATTAAACCCTGCGGCTCATGACGACACATTGATGTCCTGAGACACGAAACGATCGGTTTGTGCGAGAAACCGAACAGTATTTATATAATTTTTTTACCTCTAATACACCACTATGTCCAACTGCTCTCCGCATCCTGTTAGTGAGGTCTGATCGCACTTTGACAACGGAAGTGATGTCTCACACTCATTGAAGCAAAGAGAGATCACTTCCATCATCAGAACGCGTTTTTTGACCTCACTAACTGGATGCTGAACGCAGTTAGACATAGTGGTGTATTAGAGGTAAAAAACGATATAAATAGTATTTGGTTTCCGATCGTTTCATGTCTTAGGACATCAATGTGTCGTCACGAGCCGCAGGGTTTAATTTGGATTTGTCTGTGCATGTTTATTTGACTCTTATAGATGGTGTTGTTACCGTTTCAATGCATTATATGACTGACAGACCTCAACGGTTGGAGTTAAAAATCATCATTTGTGTTCTACTGAAGAAACAAAGTCACCTACATCTTGGATGCCCTGGGGGTAAGCAGATAAACATCAAATTTTCATTTTTGGGTGAACTATCCCCTTAATGCAAATTCATTCTTTCGGCAATAATTTTATTAACACGTGATGTGTTCCCTTGCTGGAAAAATTAGTCGGAATGCACATGGGCTAATTATTAGCTACAGGCAAAACAAGTCAAAAATGTAGAATTTGAGGTTTTCACAAAATTTGAAAGAGTTCATTAAGCCCTCATCTAGCGATCTAAATGCTTCAAATAGCAGTTAAACATCTAAAAGTGTCTTTATTTGTATGTTTTCTGTTAGTAGTACCTTTCCTTTGACCATGAAAAATGTTGTTTTTCTCTGCTTGCTTTACCACTCGCGCTTCCCCTCAGCAACTTCCTCATTAGTCCACGTTTGGTATCATTTTAATGCACAGCATTCCAACTTTGTGAATATTCATAGCGGACTTTTGATGGTATGAGTGTGAACCAATGAAATGTGATTTTCAAACTCAAGCTGATGTAAACAAATCGATCTTACTCGCGCTGACTGACAGATCCTAAGCGTGTGCACAAAGATGCCTCAGACTGCGTGTGATCCCAGTATGCACATATAAACATTACAGTACTTCAAACTATTGAAGTAAAATATTGAAAAAAAGTTGAATATATATTTTCCTATAGATATTTGGTTTTGACGAGGTGTGTGGTAAATTAGGTGTTATTAACAGGGATTTTAAGGTATGGTTGCTAGGTGATTTTGTTTTGGAACCTTCAGAAAACTTTAACTCGATTTTTCTCAAAATTGACTTTGCTGACTCTATCGACTTCAAATAGGTGTAGCTCAGTCATTGTTGTTGGATTCCAACAAATCATACATCATTTTAAAGGTTTTTTGATAGAGATTGTGAAAATAACAATAACATATCTTTGAAAATTTCCTCATTGCAACTCATTTTGCCAGCACAGGTCACAAATATATATTAATATAATATGTGAATATAATAATATTAACAAACATCATGCTAATTCACATAATCAAAAATGAACAATTTAAGTATTTTTATAATAAATCAGATCTGGAAAGCATTAGAAAATAATATAACCACCAACCTGACAGGGAATGTTGTTAATAAATCAGAAGAGAAAGAAAATGCCAAAACAGAACACTTGTCTGTGTTGTGTGACTGATCTGCATGTAATTGTTCTATCATGGCTTTCATCTGTATGGCTGAAGCCTGTTTGATACCAGATGTTGATGAAAAACAATACACAAAAGGGGTTATTTATCCATTTATTTATTCTTTTATTTTTTTACCAGGAGTATCATAGCAATTACCCAAAGTTATCCTTTGTGAAGTTTGGTTTTCATCTCCCCATAGTCTAATTTGATCGAAAAATAGACTGCCAACACCGTGAGTACCAGGCCTTGGCAGCCTCAAAGGTGTTGGTTGGATTTGCGAAAGTGAAATATTACAAACCTCATCAACTGGCCTCAAGAGCATGTACACACACAATCTATGTATATTTCACTCAATCAGACTCACACTTTCTCCCCTTGATTTCATTCTTCCATCATAGCAGTTCTGTGTTGAACATTATTTTTAGCATCAATTGTTTGCGCCAGCCACCCACCACCAGACAGATTCACACATAAACTGATCTATAGACCAATCCCCTGTGTCCTGACCCTCTGCAGGGGGATCAAACAGAGAAGGACACACACACACACACAGGCTTTTTGAAGAACTCGGTGAGGCCCCCCTATGGGTGGGCTACTGGCACTCTCTCAAACAGTCTCACTACAGTAGGGGCGGAGTGTGTCTCATCTGCTTTAACACAGAGCCATCAATCATCCAACAATCACCAATGGGTTCAATCCTCTATCTCATATACAATAGTGTCGCGTATGCGTGGTGGTGACAGTGTGCGACACTTTTGGGATTGTGCAGTGCTGCAGAATATGGGTCGTTTTTGTTTTTGCATTCCGCACACATACTTTGACACAGAAACATATGGCCTGAAAGGTTTAGAATTCTCAAATGCAACAATTTTTTTCCTCATAATTGCCACTTTTTAATCCCCCAATTGTGACTTCATACCTCACAAAGCAACTTTATATCTAGCAATTGTGACTTTTTATATATAATTGTGACGATATCTCACAATATCGTTTTGCAATCTTGCAATTGTGTTTTTTACAGTTACAACTTTATATCTCGCAATGTGACTTTATCTAGCAATCATGACTATTTCTTGTAAGTGCAACTTTTTAACTCACATTTTTGACTTTATACCTTGCAATGCCATTTTATATCTCGCAATACTGACTTTATTTCTCACAATTGCAACTTCATACAAAATGTTTATTTCTTATTTAACAGGTTTTCTATAGACATTGTTTCCAGTTTGTGTTTCCACAGCATGAAGGTAAGATCTTACAGATTTATGAATGATCCACCCGTTTTAAAATCTTCCCGGTCTACTGACATTTGTTATGACATCCACTTTAAACATTACAATGCTCATGATAACTTTCGTTAACTCTACAATAAGTAAATCCACTTCACCAGCTAATTACTCTTCATCAGCGATGCCAAAGAAATATACAGAGCTACCACAAAAAAGGAAGTTTAACCCTTTCGCACGTAAGTTTAAAATATTCTGGCTGACCCCCCAGCGTGAGTTTTTTAAGGCGACCGTTATTTAGAACGTAGCACTTTATGGTTTCCATGGTGACGCGTCATTGCTTGTTACGTGACACTGTACGCAGCATTGTATGAATGATGATCTGCTTTCATTTAATTTTTCCTTTTTTATTCAAAATATTCACAAATTTGTTAACTATAGCATGAAATATCTAATATTCCGATTGCCAAAAATGTGCAAGTGGATGTGTTTTGCTGTTTAAACAGCTTTATAACGATCGCGTTAGTTGAGCCATATGCGCGATGGGCGCCGCCATGTTAGTTTGCGCCGCACAGAGAATCGGATCTGTTGGATTTACAACACGTTAATTTATCCACTTCTCCCGAAATACATGAAAGTAAGTGAGTCGGTGAACTGGGGAAGAATAGAGTAAGCTTTAAAGTTACTTTCACAATGTGTATCTGATATGAATATAACGTGTCGTCTAATTATAATGGAAATGGTTGTTATTTCCGCTCCTATAGACATCATTGTGTATTTTACAAACTCTAAATATATTGTTTTGTTAGTACTCATGTGTATTTAAATGTCTGAACCCTAAAATAAACATTATTTGGTTGAAAACACTGCATATATGTAATATATGAAAAGCGCTGCGCGCGTCCGTCTCACGTGATGCGCTGAACGTTCTAATCACACCGGTGTGATCGTACGCTCCTGGGGTCAGACAAGACTGATCACACCGGTGTGATCGTACGCGTCAAAGGGTTAAAGACAAAATTCTAAAGATGGCTACATGCTTGTTTCTCTGGCGCATAAGATCTATACAAACAAACTGTGACTATATCTTGAGTTTGTGAATGCTTCTCATAAATGCGAGTTTTATCTCCCATTTGTGACTTTATACCTCGTAATGTGACTTTATATCTTGCCATTGTGACTTTATTTCTCGCAGTTGCAATGTTATATCACTTAGAAATTTTATTTCTAATTTAAACATAACTTTTTTATTGTTTTACTCTAAAGTGGAAACAGGGTTTATACAAACAAACTAACAATATCTTGCAATTGTGATTGTTTCTTGTAATTGTGACTATTTCTGCACAGAGGTTTCTTATGCAAACTTTATCTCACAATTGTTTTTTTTGGGGTTTTTTTACTGAGGTGTGAACAGGCGTTGTAAACAAATTCCATAGATTCAAGTTGGTCATTAATAGCAAATCTTCAGAAGGTGATTTTAATTTAGCACATATTTGTATTCAGTAGTGCTCGGTTTTGTGTGAGGTGAGGCAAGTTTTGACCCTTCTGATCATTTCAGTCAAGTTTTGGCTGAATAAAATGCTCTGCTTTAGGCAACCAGAACAAGCAGAATCACTTTTTGTGGTGCACTTTGTTCAAACTTTTTTTACAAGCTGTGGTGAGAAGACCAGC
Organism: Megalobrama amblycephala; assembly: GCF_018812025.1. Classification (NCBI taxonomy): domain Eukaryota; kingdom Metazoa; phylum Chordata; class Actinopteri; order Cypriniformes; family Xenocyprididae; genus Megalobrama; species Megalobrama amblycephala. The sequence goes on along the minus strand of NC_063050.1, from coordinate 23,959,899 downwards.
TCAAAGCAGAGTAATGATCTGGACATGGTGTACTTGGCAGGCTACTGTCACTTTCCATAAGAAGAGTTGGTTTATCTACATGTGTGTGTGGATGCACATCCATGTGAAAGATGAAGAAGGAAAAGGGTATCAGTAAGTTGATCAAACAAGATCCATCTATGATCTGATGTCTGAAGTTTAAACCCAATAACAAAGCCTCGAAACTATCAAAGAGTGTAGAGACAAACGATAACATAGAACAAACTTCTCAGAATACAACACTGGTCCCATTTGATCAACGCAATTAAATATTGCTTTTGCCACAGTGTGAAAACAGTAAAAAAAAGAGTGTTGACACTTTAGAAAGAAATTGTTCACCCAAAAAAGAAAATTCTGTCATCATTACTCACACTCATGTCACCTTCATGTATACAGTGGAATACAATGTAAATCAATGGTTATCAACATAAGAAAGAAAGTCATACAGGTTTGGAACAACATGAGGGTGACTAAATGATGACACAATTGACTTTTTTGGGATCTCTCTTTAACGTTGTGCTTCTTCTTTAGTGTTTACTTCGAGATACTGTACTGTCTTTGTATGTAGAGCTATATGACCTATATCAGCTATATGAGAGCACAATCTATGCATCAAAGCCTGCGTGCAAATTGTGTGCTCTGCTCTCTTATTTAATCTCTTTATCAAGTAATCAAATGGAGGGAGGAGGGTTTGTGTTAAGGGGCAGGCTTGGCGAAACGGAGACAGTCTCTACACATGTAATCCCTGTCATTAAATTTAAGCAATCTTTTTTTTTTTTTATTAATGAATATTTCAGGAGTTATTGCAAGGCAGCTTCTCATTTGGTTTTCCTTTTTTTTTAAATCCCCTCTCTCACAAGTGTATAATTCTTTTAATGATTTAATTAATAGCATTGTATCTACAGATGAAAGGCTTATACTTAATCAGCCAAAACGGTTTGAACTAAGAATAAGCCCTGCCTGTCAATTATGTGCATTGCAGATCCCAGTGTTCTCCCTAAACTAACATGAGCCGTAAGACTTCCATTCTTAATTGAGGGTTAATAAATAAATGTGATTAGAGTAATCCCACAGCTTGGCTGTTGAAAGCTTGCAGGGAGATCGGCTGGCTGCTCGTCTGGCTCTGTGTGTTTGTTTTACTGCCCTGGCGGTTTTCTCTGTGCTTTTGCCACAGCGCCAGATGAGAACTCTCCAGTATTTGCCAGGTACTGTTTTATTTACCTGAAGCGCTGCTTCATTTTGACGACTGCCATATGTTTTATCCCCTGCGCTGCCTTTGCAGAGCTCGGCCGTGTGTGTGTGTGTGTGTGTGTGTATTTGGAGTGTGCTGGGTGTATGCGTGGAAAAGGTACTGTGTTTAGGTGTGCCCATATCACAGTTACCACACACATGCGTGAAAGCGTGCACAGGGACTGCCCAGGTCCAGGAGACGTGCGCATCAATTATTGATAACCGAAGGAAAAAAAAAAAAATGGTGGCAATCTAATGAAATTATCAACGTTGCTGAATTAATGATGAACGAGAATAAGAAAAGCCGGGGTTCTCTGGAGCCGGCGAGCTCATTAGCTATGCAGTCTCATCACATCCTCTTTTGGAGCAGGCAGGCACTGGGGCTCTTTCCTTCCCTTCCATAGGACCTCGCTTTGGACTACACTCAAACTTTCTCCAAAACTTCCTGTTGCCCTCACCTAAGACTCATCACTATTGGCGTCCCACTTCTACGATAAATCCTGAGGTTTTTAGCATCTTTTTTTTTTTTTTTTTAACTGTTGAGGAATACTAACCTGACTCTGGAAGCTTTATTGGTCCAGGACAACACCTTTTTCCTCTTTTCGTCCTATATCTTCATTCTTTCCTTTGGTTGGTGGCCTCCTCGGAGAGTGTTACAGATTCTGTGCACAAATGAAGGGGTCTGCTTTGTTCATCAAGTTGGGATTGGACTGAGAGAAGAGAATCTGCAAGAAATCACGGGGTCTCATTAGTTAAATTCAATGTGAGGCCGAGGAACGCAGAGCCAGGTACTATATGAGATTAATGTAATGGCAGCTTGTGGATCACAACTGTGTTTTGAGTCTACGGAGTAAAAGTACCTGACCAGCCTGTGTTCATTATGTCATGTTGCATTAAGTTTCCTGGTGTCATATCATGAAATCATCCAAACTTATTTCATCCAAACTTCGAGCTCGCACAGACTTGTTACTGTCCGCTTGAATTCAGTAAGTATGCCCTTTTCTGTTTTTTCTTTGAAATCCTTCTCATAGTGGCCTCATTTGAAGTTCTTAATAAAGGTAGACATGATTTCTGCCCTCATTTTAAAGTGATGCAACCGAGTCGTTGTTCTTAGCACTTTGGTGGAGAGCAGACTGAAACGTTAACTTTGACTTCTCTCTCTCTCTTCAAGACTTCTGCAGTATTGATACTTCCCTTTAGAGCTTGTCTGGTGGGTCTTTCCTTCACAGGCCTTATTTATTTATTTATAGACAGTATTACATCAGTTGGTTACTGAGATGATGTTTTACATGGAAAAGGGTCTTTTAAATTAATATATTAAGGTAAAATGGAAATAGAAAAATTATCATATTTCTTTTCCGATTCAGAGTATTGCTCTATGTTTTCTTTTTCTTTCTTTTTTGAATGTTTTGAATTTAGAATTGGCGTCAATGTGCTCAAGATGCAAATGTGTCAGCAAAAATATAGGCTGATAAAGCATTCCTAGGTTGCACAGACAAATTGTAGACAATGCAATTTAATCTGGAAGATGGTAATCTGATTGTGAGGGATTCAATGATTTAATAAAAATGCAACACACTATCATGAAAACAGACTGTCTCTGTCATCAAAATTCGAAGAGAAAGCTGTGAGGTCACAGGTGTAATGTCATCATTGAAGTCCGCTTTCTACTTCCTTATGGTTCCCTTCTATGAATTGACTGGATTGATCCACATACAAATAAGGTTTGTCCTCAAAGGGCTTCCATCAATACATTGACTTCTTTTATGGGGGCCATCAAACAACCATTATGGGTGTCACGAGGGTGTCCCCTCAGGGAGATTGCCGCTAGTGACGGATGGGAGGGGCGGGGCCGCTGTCTTGTGCCGGAGGCCCTGGAATCTGGGTGATTTGTTCAAATGTGTCACCAGACCTAATGACAATAACTACCTTATTTACTTTTATGCAAATAGAAACATTTCCAGGGTTTTAATGCATTTTGTGAGCAATAAATGAATAAATAAATACTGGAATCTTTTTTAAAAGGTTTTAAATGTAAGACAATGTTATTTGCCATGTTACAAAAGAGTTTTATTAAAACACACACACAGAAAACGCACACAAAAGATTAAAGGAAGAATCTATATTTTGCACACAGTGCACTCCCTGTGATGGAATTTAGCTTGAAGAACAAAAGAACACAAACAGACAAACAAGCAAGACAAGAAGTGCAGAAGTAAATGAGAGGTTTAAATGTGAGCATCTATGTGCAATTATCTTCCCTTGGCAGACAAGAGCTATAACCCATTACGAAAACTGTTGGGCTCATATTTCTTTTCATGTACATGGGACGCCTTTGAGATCTCAAGGCCCTCGGAATACAAACAAATACACGATTCTGTCACACCCACATCAGTGTTCTAATGTCAAAAGTACAGGGCGCTCTATTACACAATTTTAATATTCATGTCTGCAATCCCCTGGCTAATTAATATGCACTATTTTAAGTCTAATTGTTCAAGAAAACTCTGTTTTATGTTGCTGCAATGGTAATAACAAATGATCGACGCATAAAATTTGCATATATTTTCCAGGCTGAGAGAATATCTGATCATTGTGCCACAGAGAATTGCTTTAAGTTCGGAAGTTAATTTCATTATCTCCGCCTCCCTATTTAAGTGTGCACTCTACAATAATTGAAAAACAGAATAAAAGATTAGCTTTTACTGGGTGACGGGCACTAATGGCAAGTGATGGAATGTTACTGTTACAAGAGAGGGGAACAATTACGGAGAAGTGTTTAAGCGTTGGATTGTCTGGCATTCCAAGAAACTGATCCAGCGATGGACTGATGCCAGGGTCATAATGACTAGGTTGATAATCTGATACTGAATGAACATGAATGAGACCTATTTAGGCATTAAAGAGGAGGAAATAAATATAGCTTATATGTAGAATGAGAAAATATGGGTTCATTGAATTTAATAGATTCTTTACTGTTAAGCATGCCACGGGTGTCATACCGTCAGCGCACACTTATTTGAGAAAATCACAACGGAGCATTCTGGGAGCCACTTATCCTGGTGCACCTTGTTGTTAGGGCTCTATCGCTGCTGTGTATCCTCATCAAAAAAAGAAGGGGGAAAAAACAGTGCTGCTTTGTTGTCAGGCTCTTCACACACATAACACATATTCATGTAGACGCGTTTAAGCGTTTTTCTGCTAGCATAAGCATGCAGTGTTGTCGCTCCAAACTGACTTTTTCAGGTTTTAACAGCATCTTGCCTACTCTGCTATCTTATGTCTCTGAGTGTCATGCACTGGAATGAAGTTTTTTTTTCTTTCAAAATAACCTTTTTATACTGGGTAAAAAAAACTCCAGTATAAGATTTTAAGGTTTTATGTGAGAACAACAAACCAGTCCGTCTTTGTATGTGCTGCTGCTGATTCAGGTGATATCAGCTAAGTGTAATTTAGTAGATGTGACAGAGTGTGATTCTGAGGCATAGACACAGAAATGGCTATATATTTTGTTGTAAATCTAGCACTTAACATCTAAAACTTTAAGTAAAACTTTTTACCATAATGATATGACAGTGTTTACTGTGTATATGCTACTATTCAAAATTTGGGGTAAGATTTCTTCTTCTTCTTCTTTTAAAGAAAATAGTACTTTTATTCAGCAAGGATACATGAAATAGATCAAAATTGACAGGAAAATCTTTTACATTTGTTACAAAAAAATGGATTTTAAATAAATGCTGTTCTTTTAAACTTTCTATTCATCAAAGAATCCTGAAAAACAGTTCACCAGAATATTAAGTAGCACAACTTTGTAGTGACTGTCAGGAGTTTTAAAACAATAAAAGCACACAAAACCGGAGTAACGAACTTCATCCATCTTGTTTACACGTCATTTCCGTTCTCACACATAGAGTACCGTGTTTTTGTTGGCCAACCTGGAAGTTAGCGGCGCACGGGTTCCCTCAATCGAAAGCCTATCTATTTTTCCCATAGACTTTTGGAAAATTGCAAAAAATATGCTCTGTGTTAAACGAAGGACTATGACACTTACACGTTTTGTCTATCAAGATAATCTTTACAAGTTAACACAACATTTATACATTTTGAAGCCTAAATAAAGTCGTCAGATATAAAAAGCTAGCACTAGGCTATAAACGGACTACAGCACACCATGGTCGCGGATCAACGTTGTCACCACCAAGCTTCCTGAAACTTTATTTAGAAAACAACTTTATTTAAAAACATGCTCGCTGATTATGATTTGCGCTGTGTATGAATACTTATCCACTTTTTCATGAGAAATGCTGTCCAAATATCCTGTTTGTCATGATGACGTCTAAAGTCCCCGCTAAAGGAAGTAGTCCCTTATAGCAACTTGTTAGCAACCGCCGTTTTTAAGACACAATAAAGGTTTAAAAAATGACAAGCCGGTTATAACCGGTGTGTTTTATGTCATAGATCAAAACGTAATTATAATTAGAGGCTTTGTTAACCACAGACCTTATTTCAGGCGATTTAGTAAAAACCAATTAAAAAAACCCATAGACTTTATGGCGATGGAACCGGAAGTCCTGAAATGCTAACTCGCTTCCGGATTTTGCATACAAAAACACGTCATCTCTGAGGTACTCTATTGTGGCTGCATCCAAAAACCTAGGCAGCTGACTTGTTGGCTCACTTCCTTATCAGGCAATGACTTGTAAGGCATTGTTTGTGCATGAAGGCACCTCACGAAACTGATTTCAGACAGACTTCTGAGGCAGCGTAACAGTTTAATGATCTACAACAAAATAGCACGATTTTTGGTGAAAACTACACAAATATTTAATTACTACACTAGTAATTTCTCGCTAATAATGACAAAAAGTGGAAAATGTTGGTCAAAAATATACATTTACACACAAAATGACAAGCAAACGTAACTTTCAGATGCCATCTTATTTTTTACTGTCACAGAATGGAATGCACAGGATTGTGGGATATCAAAGGCAGAGAAGGATCTATGCTGCCTTCCAAAATTGATCAGATGTGCCTTGATGCCTTCCTACCTTGAAATGTGTCCTCGCCCTGCTGAAAATTCCAGCTAAAACCAACCTAAGCTGGTCAGGCTGGTTTTAGCTGGTCTCCCAGCCTGGTCATAGCTGGTTTTAGGGGGGTTTTCGTTAGCTAGGAGACTGGGAGGCTGGGAAACCAGCTTAAACCAACTGAACACCAGCTAACCCAGGCTGGGAGACCAGTTAAAACCAGCTACTTCCAGCTTCCAACCAGCTTAGGCTAAAGACCAGTTAAAACCAGCTACTTCCAGCTTCCAACCATCTTAGGCTGGTTTTAGCTGGATTTTTCAGCGGAGGAAGGCAGCATTTTCCAGTTTTCGGATGCAGCCTACATCAGAATAAAACACGTCAGATACAAAATCAACAGTTCTGACTTCCTTTTCAAAATAGTAGTCCCAACACAATTCACTCATGAATGCAACAACCTTTTTTAACACTGATAATAAATATTTCTAGAGCACCAAATCAGTGTGTTAGAATGATTTCTGAAGGATCATGTGACACTGAAGACTGGAGTAATGATATGCTGTAAATACAGCATTGCCATCAGATGAATAAATTTCATTTTAAAATATAATAAATTAGAAAAGAGTTAAATTGAAAAAAAAAAATATTTCACAATATAAAATGTAAAACAATTATTTTTATTTTTAATATATTTTAAAAAGTCATTTATAGATCAATCCTATACTTTAGAAATCATTCTAATATGCTGATTTGGTGCTCAAGAAAATCTTTCTATGGTGGACAAGTTAAATGCAAACCTTCCAGAAATGTTTATATCATTCCAAAAAGGCAATTATAGCCCAGATGGTGTGCCTTTTACAGAATATTCATAACCAATTAACACTGAAGACGGCTCACACGTGTCTATAGATATGTCTCCACAAGGGTCATTGATCTCACGGCGACCACAGATCCGTGAAACTTCCCAAGCTAATTGTGTCTTTGTCAAAACTGCCAATAGAGCTTGAGAAGTGCTAAGAGTGATGTCACTGACCCCAGGGGAATAGGACTGTATCCCCAGCCAATATGACTTTCCTTCTGCTATTCTGACTGATGCTCTACAGGTGAAATACTCCATTTGACAAGACAACGCAGATCATGAAGGCATCACAGATGCATCAGTGCCCTTAAATAGAGAACTGAGGTATTATAGAAGGATTTTACTAAATCATTAACTTTAAATCCATTATACTTTCATTTACACTTTTTTTTTTCTACATATTTGAGGCATTACGCCTACTTCAGGAGGTTGGTGATTGTTTGTACTCCACTGTATTCAAATACATTACGTTGAAGTCTAAAATTGAAGCCAGTACACTGTAGCGCAGGCTGAGTATAAAGCTGTGTGGAGGGCTATTTGTAATGCATCCCCATTGTAACAGCTTCATAAATTATCTTAATTAAGAATACCACCTGGAGCTCTATCCTATTGATCAGCCAGACAGCACTTCATCAAATCTAAGGTTGCCTAGTCAAAAAAGCAACATGCAACTTAATTCAATGGCATCTTTTTTTTTTAATTACTTCGACAAGAGAATTTCTGCATTTTATGAAGTTTCTTGTTTTTCAACATTGCCGTGTTTTGTATTTTTAATTCTCTGGTCTTTTTGATGGCTTGTTGCTCTTCATGTGGTGCCAATAGGCTGTGGTTTTTAAAAGGAGATATCCTTTCAGGGAATGGCGTGTATAAATATTTTGCCATTGATGAATACGTTAGGCCCCAGACGATCCCACTCTTCTTCTTTGATAGTTGACTACCAGGCCCCATGTGATGTCATAGTGGCAGGACTTGGTGCCCAAGGCGAAATGTCTACACACTTGAGCGGGATGAATCTTACTCCCAACGATGGCCTCTCTGTTCAATTTTGCATCACTGTTTACACTTTATACCACATTTCCAGTCCATGGAGTGCACACGCAGTTTGTTTGAGGTCATGCCACAATGCGAGTCAAGTTTTAGTATTTGAATTTAGTTTTACTATAACTATGTTTAACAAACTGCACTTTCAAGAAGAAGTTCAAGAAGAAATATCAGATTGTTTGAGTTTGATATCACAGTTTAGCTGCAAAGGAAATTATCTCGCAGCAAACTTAAAGGTGTTGGTGGCACTTTTGGCCCGTAAGTAAATTTGTCTACTAATATTGTCCGTATGCATACATGACATTTGGAATAAAATTAACAACTCTTTTGCTAAGGCTATTTTCACAGTTAGCTTTTATGCATTCTAAATACAATTAAATGTAATTGATAATACTTTAATTAATAATTTAAAATGAAAAATTATACAATTAATATTGAAATGGTTTCTGTCGCTCTTTCTTTAGATTATCACAGTTTTAAACACATAAAAATAATTTTTTATATTAATGTTTTTTTTTTTTTTTTTAAGATTTTGTTTAAATGGTTAGTTCACCCAAAAATGAAATTTCTGTCATTAATTAGCCACCCTCATGTCGTGCCATGTCCTGGAAGCACTGCAACGTAAATAGCATATGAGACTGACAGGGGAGAGATGAATTTGTGGAATAAAGTCGTTATTTTTGTTTTGTCTTTGCGCAAAAAAGTATTCTCGTCGCTTAATAACATTAAGATTGAACCACTGTAGTCACGTTTATTATTTTAACTAAGTTTTTACTACTTTTCTGGATCTTGAATGTAGTAATTTCATTACTTTCTATTGAGGATAAAAATAAAAAAAAACACTTGGATTTCATCAAAAATATCTTAATTTGTGTTCCGAAGATGATTAAAGGTCTTAGGGGTGTGGAACAGCAGGATGGTGCGTACTTAATGACAGAAAGTTCATTTTTGGGTGAACTAACCCTTTAAGTTTGAAAGTCTGTCTAAGACGTGGGTAAAGAATGTGAAACCGTTTTTTTTTTTTTTTTTCTTCTTCTTCTTCTTCTTTTTTCTTTTTCTTTTTTGTGATCTCCATTTCACAAAAAAAAGTTGAAACCAGTTAGTTTTAATAAAAATCTGAGACATAAAATTTCCTGAAGTTGAAGAAACACCATTACAGGGTTAGTTCACACAAAAAATATAAATTCTGTCATCATTTACTTACCCTCATGTCGTTCCAAACCCATAAGACTTTCGTTCATCTTCAGAACACAAATGAAGATATTTTTAATGAAATCTGAGCGCTTTCTGTCCCTCCATTGACAATCTACACAACTACCACTTTGACGCTTTAAAAGAAAGAAACAAAGAGATTGTAAAACTAATCCATATGAATTGAGTGGTTTAGCCCAGATTTTCTGAAGAGACACAATTGCTTTATATGGCAAACAGATTGAATTTAGGCTTTTATTCACATATGAAAAATGATCAGCGAACATAAACAGAAGCTCAACCTACCCTGAATGACGCACAAGAACAAACCTCATTGGTTCTTGCGGAAGCTCAAACATGCTGCGTATCACATGTGAATGAACTTCATTGGTTCTCACACGTCAAGCAAACATGATTGAGCTTCTGTTTACCACAACTGATGTGTTAGTTGATGAATGTTAATATGTGAACAAAAGACTAAATTAAATCTGTTAATCATATAAAGCCATCATGTTTCTTTAGAAAATTTGGACTAAACCGCTTAATTCATATGGATTAGCTCTATGATCTCTTTCTGAACTTTTTGAATCTTCAAAGTGGTAGTTGCGTGGACTGTCAACGGAGGGACAGAAATCTCTCAGATTACATTAAAATATCTTCATTTGTGTTTCAAAGACTGACGAAAATCGTACTGGTTTGGAACGACATGAGAGTGTGATGACTGAATTTTCATTTTTGAGTGAACTAACCCTTTAAACAGGTGCTATAAAGAACATACCAGACTTTCATGAGTCATTAAAGATGTGAATATGTATAGATTTAATACAAAACTTTCGTGATACTTTCAACTCTGTACTGATTCATCTAAATTAGGAGAGCTTAGGAAACAAATCTAGGAAGAAAAAAAAAAAAAAACATTTCTTGCTCTATGATATTTTGCATATTTTGACATCACCATAGGCCGTTGCCCTCCCGCACAAATAAGAGGCTGTTTATCCTGTTAAACAGGAAAGGAAGTTGGGGCAGTTCCTTAAAAAAAATTGAGACCCGCAGTCTGCCTTTTACATAGCCTGAAACTTACACTTTTTAATTGCTAATGTTTAATGCATACGGACAAAGATTATTTATTTGAAATTTGCACAATACTGTAGTTACTGTTACTGATGTGTAAGAAATCTTTGGCTTTTCTTTTGTACATTGATTCACCTTTTTTACAATAGCTGTCAAGAACCTTTTCTCTGTTTTTGAAAAATATTTTAGACGCTAACACGATCAAACAAAGGTTAGCCCACATATATATTATACAGAGAGAGAGAGAGAGAGAGAGAGAGCTGGTGTGAGCTGAGCTATCAAACTTGTGTCCTGGTTTCCTTGATAGATAATGATCTCTTGAAACAGTGTGGTGGTATGATTTTTTTTTTTTTTAACGCATACTTTTTTTGTGTTTCAGTAACAGTGCAGAGATGAAAGCGGGTTCCAGGCTTAGGCACCACTAGACATCTGACTGAGGCAGGTGTTAGATATGCTGATGACTGGCGGAGACTAAAGACAATACAAATTTGAAGTGAAAACGCTACTGGCACGCCTCCTCTGTTCTTAACACATGAAGCCCCCATGACAATCAATTATTCATCCTATTGTACATGCCTGTATGTGTGAGTGTGTTGAAACATACACATAGAGTACACTATTGGTTCGTGAGTCGGGAGTGCGCTTGTCTCGTGGAGGGCGCGTACGTGTTTGAGAGCGTGCATATCAAAGTGTGTACGTACCCGCACACACATTAAGGCTGTTACCCCTATTTCACAGAGAGAAGGTGGCTGTTTAACACTGAGCCCCGCGATTGTACCATACAGGCTCGCCAACTTGTGTGCAAAGCCCCTCACTAGTGTTCTTTTAATGATGGGATCAGGGGGGAGATTTGGTGGCTAAAGTGCAGCTTCAGTTATTTGAGAGAAAGAGAAAGGAAGACAGCGGGGTGGGTCGTGCGTGTGTTGGGGAAGGGGGGGTTCGAGATTCTGTGCACTGGGGGTGCTTTTCAAAGAAATGCAGGCTCGAAGCCATTGGGAGACTCCTTTGACTTTAATCTTTTTGCGCGCCTTTGAAAATTATAGCCGAGGACTGCGCCTTGCTTCATTAAGAGACATGTTTCGCTCCTTCTTGTGTAGTTTCAGCCAGGATTTTTGCACTTGGTGCTTATTTCGCTCCCCTCACCCCAACACACACACACACACTCTTGTTAGAGTGCACCTCATGTTAAAGGCCACTCACTCTAGAAGTGTTGTATGCAAATATACACGTTCCCTCTAATTGGCCTGCTTTTATCCCTTTCCTAAACGGCTGACCTCTGACCTTGTCATATGAATGATGCAGTTTTTGCTCACCTGTCATTTCATGACTGGGTCATTAGTATTTGCATTTGTCTAAAATCTGCCATGACTGACATTTTCAAACTCATCATTGGATCGGACCATAATTATCAAAGTACTAGCTGTGTAACTAAACAGCAAAAGATCATGGGTCAAATTCACAAAAAAAATCTTAAAGGGTTCAACCAAAAATGAAAATTCTGTCATTTATTACTCACCCTCATGTCGTTCCACACCCGTAAGACCTTCGTTTCATCTTCAGAACACAAATTAAGATATTTTTGATAAAATCCGATGGCTCAGCGAGGCCTCCATTGCCAGCAAGATATTGGACACTTTTAATGCCCAGAAAGCTACTAAAAACATTTAAAACAGTTCATGTGACTACAGTGGTTCAACCTTAACATTATAAAGTGACTAGAATACTTTTTGTACACCAAAAAAACAAAATAATGACTTTTCAACAATATCTAGTGATGGGCGATTTCAAAACACTGCTTCACGAAGCTTCTAAGCTTTACGAATCTTTTGTTTCGAATCGGTAGTTCGGATCGTGTATCAAACTGCCAAAGTCACGTGAACTATTGAAACTCCGAAACACTTTTGACGTAACAAAGCCTCGTTTACTGAAATCACGTGACTTTGGCGCTCCGAACCAATGATTTGTAAAGCTTCAAAGCAGTGTTTTGAAATCGCCCATCACTACTGGGAGCTGTATGTAGGATATGAGCGCCCACTTGTTACGGAAAAAAAGTAATGAAACAAAAACTGAATTAGCACAAATCACATGAATTACCTATTTCGCTGCCAGAACAGTGATTTTCACCTAAAGCCAGTGAGTTTGCAGGTATGATGGTATCAAGGAGTTCAGAGTTCAGAGGATCAGATTAGAGCTTGCCTGGGGTGCATTTCCCATACATCAATGTAACTTGCTGCTTCACTACCAAAGTACAATGCAATGTTGAGCAAATCACAACTGTTTCCTAAAACCGTATTGTCGAAAACCTATCGTTGGAGTAATAACTTCTTTAAATGAATCCATCTGAGATTGAATTAATGCTAGATTTTTTGCAATAAATTACAGACATGGGGACTGAGGACTAATTCTCATTTTCCTCAGTTATTTTGCGTTATTTCCAGATTCAATCAGGCTTAAAATTAGCGCTTAAAATATCTTGACAAACTTAAATATGTAAATGACATTTGTATATATATTCGAAATAAAAGATATGCATTGTACTTAATGTCAGCTTGCTTATTTTGCTCAAGATAATAATTTATTAATTCCTCATGTCATAAAAACAAGAAACTGTGAACGGTTCTAACCACACAAGTTTACGATGCAGTTTGAGAATGTTTGTTTCGGGAAACACTAAATCATTGAACTATGATAGTAACGACAGAACTTGCGATGTTAGTTGGCTAATGATGCTTTTGGGAAAAGTATTTTTCAGTTTTCACTCTAATATTGGTCCCACTTTATATTAAGTGGCCTTAACTACTATGTACTTGCATTTAAATTAATCATTTGATACAATGCACTTATTGTGTACATACATGTTTTTACATTGTACTTATATTTTAAAAACACCTGCACGTAATTACATCTGTAATTAATTTCTGTTATTACATTTATAATTACATTGTTGACCCATCCCTTACACCTTAACCCTCCCTTAAACCTACCCATACCACCAAAGCTTTCCCTAACCTTACCCGTATCCACCTCAATAGCAGCACAAGTGTTTTGCAATTCAATATGAACCCAATAAGTACATTGTACTTAGTTTTTGATGTAAGTACATAGTAGTTAAGGCCACTTAATATAAAGTGGGACCCTAATATTCATTAGATGTTCAGCCTCACCCTTACAAAAAAATACTGCAGTTTTTACATATAGAAAACTGCAGCTTTTGGACACGAAAACACTGCAATGTTGCAGTATAGCTACAATACTGCAGTTGAACTTCAATGTACTGCAGTTGTACTGTGATTATACTTCATTATACTACAAATCTATGGTTGTGCTTAATTATACTGCAGTTATACTTCTTTGTACTGCAGTTGTACTTCAATATACTGCAGTTCTTTTTTGTAAGGGCAGATGCATCAAAGTACCAAAGTAAATCCTACTCTGAGCAAAAAGAATTGTATTACTCTCAGACTGACACATCTTCCATGGGATGGTGTTTCCCATTTTTGTCTGTTAAAGGCCAGTGTCACCACTAAGATGATGATTAGCGTCTCCCAAAGAGACAACAATGCTAACAGGGTGCTTTTTTGAGCTGTGTTTTAAGAGGACATACTTCAAGGGCACAATGCTGTCTGCTGAGAAACAATATATGTATAGTGAGAGAAATGTCTCACCTTGCTACAATTTGAGCCCAAGAGCTCCAAATGAGTGCTGACAGAAGCAAGGCGAGCAGGAGCCGGATCTCTCACAGGGGATTTTTCTCTTCTCCGTCGCTATCTGAGACACTTGTCGCAGGTTTGCCAGCCAGGCACCCCCTTAAAATGTGAAAGACAAAAGGGAGAAAATGCTCTGCTGACAGGCAGGAAGTGTGAGGAAGCAACATAGCAGTTCTCATAAAACAGACATTATTGTCCATATAATTTGAATTCTACAACATTTAACGTGTTTCTTTATTGAAATTAAACTTGCATTTGATATCTAAATGAATGAAATTCAACATACAATGTACAATTGGCACAATACTAATCACGTTTTACTACTATGGTGTATGCAAGGCCATGCTGCAGCTATGTCAATCAAATCTGCCTCAATTTCGGTATACGGTGCTCAATTTTCACACAACATTCAATGTTCGTTTCTGTTTTTAATAGCCATTTATTTTGAAATACATCACAATAAGGTAGCAAACCTGTCATAACATCTATTTCATGCTGACTTTAAATTTGTCAGACACTAATGTACATCAACTCAACATTTAAATGTATTGCATCTAATGCAACAGGATTCAAAAAGAAGCCATTAAAAATAGTCTACCAAATCTCTAAAGATTAGATTGATGTAGTAACCATCAGGGTGATAACACCAGCAACACAAAGGACACATCAATGAAAACATTTCTAAATCAAACCCTCATCTCTGAGTTTAAAAAGTGGACTCTAACCAAACATACAAATATAAAAAGATAGAAAGAAAAGGAGAGTCTCCAGTATGTTTACATTCAACAAACAAAGCAGAGGGACGTCTCTTTGATCCATCAATCCCTAAGCAAAGCTCGGCTTGGGAGTTTGAATACAGTGACAAATTCACACAGAAAAAATAAGGCTTTATCAACACTGGCAAAGGCAGAACTCTTCACAAGTACAGACTTTCTTTTGTGGGTGGAGTGATGCCACCAATTACAGCTGAGTGAAGGTAGAGTACAAACATGGTTGTGTTGTGACTTAAGATGTTTTCTTTATTTTCTTGTCTTTTTGTACTTTTCTACATTAGTGGTATAGAAAGAATCTTGTAAATATTGTAAATGAGCTCTTGCACAAATACCCTGTACCTGAGGGGAATCAGTATATTTTAACATAAATATGTATGAGAAAATTTGATTTAATATTTTCAAAAACCATGGACTCAAAATACAATTTAATGTTTGACTATTCTTGCAATATCAACAAATGAACAAATCTAGAACTGACATTTGTTCATTTGTTTATATGGGGAGCATTTTCATACATTAAAAAAAAAAAAAAAAAAAACTACTGTCATTTAACCATGCTTGATGCACAATGTCCAGTGCAACAATTTAATTGCACACAATTATAATGCTAGCAGTTTGCCAGAGAGATTTATACTTATACAGAGAGTATAAATGCCTGATTATGCTGTCAAGTCCCCTGCCGAACTGTGCAGACTACAGTAGAATATCATTTTATGGTCACTCAGGTGGTAATTTTACTAAAATAGATCATATTAAATATTTCGCTAGTCTCTCTGGCACTCCACTTTAAAATGCTGAGGTCACACTAAAAAGGCCCTCAGTAATTTTTGTCACAGATTTTCAGGAGATTCATTCTTTTGTCCTCCATTGAAGCTGATTTATTTATTTTTTTTTGGTCTGTAGGCCAAACAAAGAAAAGTCTGAAGTTTTTGGGGGTTATAACATAGATGTTACATTCTCTTTCTTTCTCACTCTATGTCTGTCCATTTGAGTGCCTGTACAGTATTTGATATATGGTGTTCACTAGTAGTTTAAAGGGTTAGTTCGCCCAAAAATGAAAATTATGTCATTAATGACTCACCCTCATGTCGTTCCAAACCCGTAAGACCTCCGTTCATCTTCGGAACACAGTTTAAGATATTTTAGATTTAGTCTGAGAGCTTTCTGTCCCTCCATTGAAAATGTATGTACGGTAGACTGTCCATGTCCAGAAAGGTAATAAAAACATCATCAAAGTAGTCCATGTGACATCAGTGGGTTAGTTAGAATTTTTTGAAGCATCGAAAATACATTTTGGTCCAAAAATAACAAAAACTACGACTTTATTCAGCATTGTATTCTCTTCCGGAATCCTTTCCATTGAATTGATTCCATTGAATTGATTCCATTGAATTGATTCATTGAATTGATTCCATTGAATCCTTTCATCTGTCGGCATTGGTAATGCACTTTTACATCGCCATGGTTGTTTTTGGCGATTAGGACATCCGCGACATGCACACTTACGCACCATTTAAAAAAATATAGCAATATCAAAATACAAACAATGTAGAATAGCTTGAATACAGCGTGCGTCTCCCTCAGACTGTAAATGAAGCTTCTTCTTCTTCTTCTTGTTTTACGGCGGTTGGCATCCAGCGTTTTGGTGCATTACCGCTCCCTTCTTGTTCAATGCCGACAGATGAAAGGATTGAATGGAATCAATTCAATGGAAAGGATTCCGGAAGAGAAGACAATGCTGAATAAAGTCGTAGTTTTTGTTATTTTTGGACCAAAATGTATTTCCAATGCTTCAACAAATTCTAACTAACCCACTGACAACTAACAATTGCTTTAAAACCAAGTCTTTTTCACTTTTGTCTGTCAGTGAAAAAAAAAACACATGGTCAGGAAATATCCATTCCAACCTCGGAAGACCACTGGGACGAGGTGTGATAATGCATTGTACTCCCACAATTACGCTCCGCATCGGCTGCCTTCACAGCTTCAGGCCACTACCAGGTTATGCCGTATGGGCTGGCAAACTCACCCTCAGTTCTGTCAAAGACTGGCCACAACTGTCTTCTGTCAACGAATTACAATGCTTCTTAGGCTTCGCCAATTTCTACAGAAGATTCATTGCACACTTCAGTAAGATCAGTGCTCCGTTAACCACTATAAAAACAGGCCCAATTCTCTGTTCTGGGATCCAGCTGCTACGAAGGCCTTCCAACTTCTCAAAGAAGCTTTTTGCGCCTGTCCTACCCTGTCACATCCAAATCCTAACCTACCTTTCTTTGTGGAAGTAGATGCCTCCACTACTGGGGTAGGAGCAGTCCTCTCTCAGCGGCAGGGGGAGCCACCCAAACTCCATCCATGTGCCTTCTTTTCCAAGAAACTATTCCCGGAGGAACAGAACTATGACATTGGTAATCGGGAACTTCTGGCAATCAAGTTGGCTCTGGAGGACTGGAGACACTGGCTGGAAGGAGCTAAACACCCTTTTAAGATTATTACAGACTATCGAAACCCAGAATATCTCAGAGACACGTACATCTCACTTTTTGACAGTTAAAACTAAAGTGTCATGCTGATATTCATGCTCGAATTCTGTAGAACATAACAGCAATTTCCGCCTTCTTTGATTTGACTGGTCATTTTAGTAGTTTTGACATTGACAAAAGCATTTTGAAAAAATACATGTAACACTAAAGAAAAAATTCAGACTCCTACACTCTAAAAAATGCTGGGTTAAAAACAACCCAAGTTGGGTTGAAAATGGACAAACCCAGCAATTGGGTTGTTTTAACCCAGCGGTAGGGTTAAATGTTTGCCCAACCTGCTGGGTAGTTTTATTTAACTCAACTATTGTTTAAAAATTACTGTATTGCTTAATTAAAATTAACCCAAAGTATGTTGGAAATGAACATTTATTAATGTTCAATGAATAATTATTAAACAATAAACATTTATTAAATTGCTTATTAATACATTTATATTAATAAACTATTATACTATTAAATTTATATTAATAAAATATTAAAGCTTATTAATAAACATTCACCTTTTGTCTATTATTGTTGCCTCTAATTGCATCTGGTTTTTAATTTCCCAACTATTTTGGGTTCATTTTAAGCTAGCCATATAGCATTTTTTAAACAATATTTGGTTTAAATAAAACTACCCAGCAGGTTGGGCAAACATTTAACCCAACCGCTGGGTTAAAACAACCCAATTGCTGGGTTTGTCCATTTTCAACCCAACTTGGGTTGTTTTTAACCCAGCATTTTTTAGAGTGTATACCTCCAAAAACTCCCAAAACATGAAACAGTTCTTAATACAACAACAACAACAACAACAACAACAACAAAACAGTTCTGATCTGCCACCAAACCAGGAAAACAAATTAATATAATTTTTGCTCACCAACAATGAATACACTAGGGATGTAAGCACTTGTTTTAAAATACTCACCATCTTTTTTTTTTTTACCAAGTAAAATCTTTAGAGAGATTCTCCCTGGCATCAATATGTTTACACTGTCCATTGACTAATGGATTGTTCTGGAAGACAAACTCTGCCACTTTTTAAAGTATAAAATACCAAATACCAAATACCAAAGTGTAGCTGTTGCTGGTTTAATAATTAATTAAAATATTTTGGGGGTGCAGAAAAATTGCAGGGCATCCTTCATGATGCTCGACTGATAAATTAGACATAGTTTTCCACAGAAGCCTTTAAATTTGATGATATGCATTTTCTTGACTTACGTTTGCAACATCTGTACATGATGACACATGAGGCATTGGTGTAAGAGTGTGTGTGTGTGTGTGTGTGTGTGTGTGTGTGTGTGTGTGTGTGTGTGTGTGTGTGTGTGTGTGTGTGTGTGTGTGTGTGTGTGTTAGGTAGGGGGTTGCTGGGGACAGAAGAACTGTTCCAGTAATGAGGCCTTTTATAAGCTTTAATTTGTGGGCCTCCCCTGGGGCAGACTTGTAGATGAAGACTCGCTTCATTCTCTCTCTCTCTCTCTCTCTCTCTCTCTCTGATACAGCCTTTTACTATTCTGCATTTGCCATTAGGCATGAGCAGTAGTTGTAAGTTTCTTATCAATAAAAAGATTATGTGCTCAGCCCTGCATCCCTTTAGAGGCACCTGGGTATTGATCACAACATTCTGTGTTCATAAAATGATGGATTTGTGCTGTACAAATATTCTAAAGTAAATCATTATTATAATGCACTGTATTTTATATATAGTGCGAGGTAGTTTGGTTTACGTTAGTTTTTGTTAAAGGGGAAAATTTAATATTGTACCCACTGGCAATGCAATGTGAATTCTAACATTGTTTTTCATCAGAGGACAGAATTTATAAAGCTGAGAGTTTTTTACCACCCAGTTTGACAGTTTTGGCACCTGATAAAAATGATCCATGCGCGAGGATAACGATGACTGACAGCTCATCACGGACAGAAGTCACACCAGGTCACATTTTGTTACCTACACCAGTTCAAAGAACATATATTTCAAACCTGAGGTGTTTGATGCTTAGTTACCAGTTTGATCCTGTTGAAATTGAGGAAATGCGTTTAGATGTTTGGCTTTTCTTCTAAAGTTGTCTGGAGATAAGACTCAAAGTCTCATTGTTGACGGTGAGATTAGAGAGCTAGACCATGGTTTCAAGTCTGAGACAGCTAGCCAGTTACTGGCTGACATTAAAGCTTCGCCCAAAGACTTATTTCAGTCTAAACAAGCTAAAAGAAATTCCTATTCTAGAGTTTCACAGTATTGATTCTTTGTAGCACAGTACTGTCAGAGTGAAATATAAAGCAAGAAATGCAGCTCCTACAAGGCAAATCACTAAACCATTTTGGCCTCATTTTATGTTTAAGTTTATGAGATTGAGGACCTGCTGCTACTAAATTCCCACTATTGTCAATACTTAAAAAAATTCTGTAGAGCATGTAAACAAAATTCCTTGATTAAAGAATTTCAACAAGCTTACACTCATTACTGTCTGTCTTTCTTCCCTCTCTCACTTCTTTGAGGTGTAGCGCTCCTGGGATGAAATGAAAAGCTGCTTTATTCTGTTCATCACCTGTTTCCCACTACTCCTGTTTCTCTCCGATCTCCTCACACTGTCTATCTGCAATACGTTTACGGGCATGGATCCACAAGGGGGGGTGGAGAGCACAATTTGTAAGTAGAAAATATTGGTTTGCCTCATCGCCTGTGGTTATGTATTGCCCATTCTGGGTTCTTTTTTTTTTCAATTTTCTCTCTCTCTCTCTCTCTCGCTCTCTCTTATTTTGCCCACATCTTTTCATGTTTGCACGTCACTTGTACATCACACGTTTGAGAAATTCCACTGCGCTTAGCTCCAGGCACCCTGAGTACAAATACTTACATAACTTTCTGATGTGTTTTGCAGAGGCATGCAGGCTGATGGGGCAACATTTGAGAAATGTGCCAAGACCCTCAGTAGGCAATCTTCACCTATTCAGAGAAGAAGAAGTGTTAGGAGCTTGAAAGGTGAAAACTCACAATTTTTTATTGTGAATATATATAATGGTGAGAAATGTTGAGGCGTAACTAGATTTATTTTAATAATACAATTCAAATCACACAATTAGCATAAATTACAATAAATGTTTAGTGCAAACCACTTTTCCTGAGACTGCCTCTTGTCAAATGTGGCCTGCTAAATGTCCCTTTGGCGGTTTTGAAGCATCCTGCAGTGTGCTTGGATTTAGTTCAGAAGCCCATCTGCCCACTGTGATCTATTTCTTAAGTGTCTTAATTATGGTCCAACACTCCTGTGTCATGCTTATGATTTACTCAGATGAGCTTTCACAGCATGCTAACCTTAGACAAAAAAGTCTCTTAAAGGTGCCCTAGATTCAAAATTTGAATTTACCTCGGCATAGTTGAATAACAAGAGTTCAGTACATGGAAAAGACATACATTGAGTTTCAAACTCCATTGCTTTCTCTTTCTTATGTAAATCTCATTTGTTTAAAAGACCTCCGGAAAACACGCGGATCTCAACATAACACCGACTGTTACGTAACAGTCGGGGTGTATGCCCCAATATTTGCATATGCCAGCCCATGTTCCCAACATTATGAAAGGCATTAGACAAGGGCAGCCAGTAACGTCTGGATCTGCACAGGTGAAGCAATAATAATTGACATGATCCATGATAGCATGATATTTTTAGTGATATTTGTAAATTGTCTATCTAAATGTTTCGTTAGCATGTTGCTAATGTACTGTTAAATGAGGTTAAAGTTACCATCGTTTCTTACTGTATTCACGGAGACAAGAGCCGTCGCTATTTTCATTTTTAAACACTTGCAATCTGTATAATGAATAAACACAACTTCATTCTTTATAAATCTCTCCAACAGTGTAGCATTAGCCGTTAGCCACGGAGCACAATCAAACTCATAGAGAATCAAATATAAACATCAAAATAAATACTTTACTCACATAATTCGAAGCATGCATGCAGCATGCATGACGAACATCTTGTAAAGATCCATTTGAGGGTTATATTAGCTGTGTGAACTTTCTAAATGTGCTGTAATATAATCGAGAGCTCGTTTGGCAGGGAGCACGCGAATTAAAGGGGCGGCGCGCTGAAAAAATCAGTGCATAGTTAATGATGCCCCAAAATAGGCAGTTAAAAAAATTAATTAAAAAAAATCTATGGGGTATTTTGAGCTGAAACTTCACAGACACATTCAGGGGACACCTTAGACTTATATTACATCCTGTGAAAAAGCATTCTTGGGCACCTTTAAAAATAAACTTTTTAGTAAAAATAGTAATATTGTAAAATATTATTACTAAAAACTGCTCTCATTTTAATGTGTTTAAAATGTAATTTATGGCAAAGCTGAATTTTCAGCATCATTAGTCTACTCCAGTCTTCAGTGTCACATGATTTTTCAGAAATCATTCTAATATGCTGATTGGGTACTCAAGAAACAAATCTGCTTAATATTTTTGTGTGGAAAACATTATACTTTTTTCAGGATTCCAAAAGGAACAGCGTTTATTTGAAATAGAAATCTTTCGTAACATTGTAGCTACATGTATTTATAATATATCCTTGCCAAATAAAAGCATTAATTTCTTTCAAAAAATCTTATTGTCCTGAAACTTTTAAACAGCCTATGCCTATAGTAAACCAATAGCCATTATAGTCAGAGAACAAAGCCTTTGTTTTATCAGTCCCTATAATGGTCAGTTTCACCTGTAAATAATCGCATGCGCCAGCCATTTTGCGGTGTTCTGTATCTTTTCTCCAAATCCCACTTTTCCCCTCCATCAATCAAAACAGAGGCAGCCTGCAGACTGGGACTGGGGCGAACAATATGTTTTGACCTTAAGTACCGCCCCCCAGCTTGCCTTTTGGCACACGCCCCGCCCACCCGCCTCTCTCTTGCCAGAGCAGCCTCAGAATCAATAGCAGAGTGACACAATACAAACGAGCAACGACCGCGCATGCATCACACACACACACACACACAAACGCGCATGTGGAGAAGGAAGGATTTTAGGTTAGGGATGCGATGCCTCCTTGAAACGGAGAGTGTCACACAATACAGCTATAAGACTACAGGCATTAGCACCAATGAGGCGGATAAGCTTTAATTATTTTCGCCCCGTGTGGCTCTCCATGGCTCAGCGGTCAGCTCTGACTATTGTTTACTCAAAAGCGCTTATTAGTCCGGCCTTGGGGAGCTCGCATACTTCCCCCACTCCCGCCGCACTCCATCTACTGTGGCAAAATTGCGTTAATTTACCCAGCGAGAATATTAACTATATTATATCAAATAAATGCCACCGACAATTCGCTAGCCAGAGCTGTGACTTCGTTTTAATTGATTTCCTTTCATTCTTTCTGCCCACGTTGATTTGGTTTCCTCTGATAGAATGTTTATTAAAAGCATTACATAAAGAAATATATAAATGTATTATTGCTCGTCAGTGGAAAACACGCATTGTTATTAGAGGAATGAATGCTGCATATACGCAGATGTTATTTTCGCGCTCTTGATTTATAGGTTTGAATGATCCCTCTAAAAACCCAGCTGGACCATAATCCTGAAATTGTTTCAGCGGGTCTGTTTGAATAATTTGCAAAATGTATTTATTTATTTAAATATAATAATAAAAAAAAAAGTATATATATATATATATATATATATATATATATATATATATGTATATGTATGTGTGTGTGTGTGTGTATGTGTGTGACCCTGGACCACAAAACCAGTCAAAAGGGTCATTTTTTTTAAATTAAGATTTATACATCAGCTGATTAAATAAGCTTTCCATTGATGTATGGTTTGTTAGGATGATATTTGGCCGATATACAACTATTTGAAAATCTGGAATCTGAGGGTGCAAAAAAAATCAAAATATTGAGAAAATCACCTTTAAAGTTGTCCAAATGAAGTCCTTAGCAATGCATATCCACTATAGTTACAGTAGAAAATTTTACTAAATATCTTCATGGAACATGATCTTTATCCTAATGATTTTTGGCATAAAAGAAATATCGTTAATTTTGACCCATACAATGTAATGTTGGCTATTGCTACAAATATACCAGTGCTACTTATAACTGGTTTTGTGGCCCAGGGTCATAACGTTTTTTAACCTTATATATCTGTCTATCTATCAACTGATCAATCTATATAGATCGATAGATAGACAAACAAACAAACAAAAAGAAAGAAAGAAAGAAAGAAAGAAAGAAAGAAAGAAAAAGAACTGAAGGTGAGAAAGATGAAAAGTTGAAGGGGCTTTGTTTCTGCCTCTATCACAATCTATACAAACCATATAGCACATCATACATTACATCCTTAGACTCAGTCAAACACATGCTCCCGACCTCCACTCATATGTCCCCTTATGGCCTTAGGGTGAGAAGAGGAGGGGTGGGGGGTGTGGGGGGGTCTTGAGTGTAATCACTCATTCGGGGGTCTGGTGCAGAAGCATACAGTAGATGCACTGCACTGAGGTACTCTCATCTCTCAGCCTCCCTTTCTCTTGCCCCACTGGTGGGATGCCTCCCAACATTCCCCATCAAAGTCCTCCTTTACTCCAGCTGCCAAAGGATGACAGGGGGACAAGCTCTTTGTTTCTCTCTTCTGGGCCAGGCATAGTTGCCTGTAGATAGGGCAAATGGGGATCATCATGAGCTGCACAAAGCATTTTATTTGATTCAGGCAAAATTAATGTACTTCATGTGAAGGGTTTATGTGCACTCAGTAAAATTTGTAACTCCATTCATCACCAAGTTATGGTTTAATACTGTGGTTTTCAGTCCTGGGGTCTCATTTATAAAACTGTGCGTAGGATCCCTACTAAAAGTGTACGTACGTGCAGAAGCTAGATTCTGCGTACGCACAAAAAAAATCAGATTTATAAAACCATGCGTACGCCAGAACCTGCGCACAAATCCCTTTATAAATCCCAGTCAGCAGAAGATTGTGCGTACGTGCATCTCCACCCTGTCTCCTCGCGGAAATCACCATATATGGAGCTTACGACGCCTAGTTTTACTATGCATAACCTCATCTGCATATCATTTCCATACAAGTTCCCAACCACATGACACCATGGTTAACACCGTCAAAGGTACAAGACATTGGAAAATATTAGATATGGACTATAAATGCCATTTGTGCCACACATTATATTGATAAAGATCATCCAGTATCCTCTTTATGTTTCAGAATAAATATATCAAAATATCCATAAAAACAAAATTGTATAAAATACTTCAGATAAAGGTTTTAGAATAGAGTTGATTCATTCATTTCCACTGGCCAAATAGTATTTGAATAGTTTTAAACAATTCAAATCAAATGTATGCAGTTTTGCTGATGAGGTGAACATATCTTTTAGGAAGTTTATAGGCTATTTTTAGTGGAAACAGATCGGCCTACTTATTTATTGCAGTGTAAATACAATTGTCTGACTCGGCGCGTCACTGACAAAGGATTTTAAAAAGAAAACATGCAAATCTTACCGTTTTCCTCAAATTATATCCTTCAAATGGTAATTGTTTGACATCAACACCTCCTGCAGCTGTGGCTGTACAGTAAGATATCATTGGACCTATTCAAACTGGACAACGGACCGTTCGACCACCGAATCCAGCAGTGTCTTCCATAATATCTAAGTTAAGTGTGCATCACTGATCGTCATTCTCAAAAAAATATTTTGTCATAACATCTGCAGTTTAGTTTAAAGAGGAATTATTGTGCTCCCAGCGCTCCTCGCTGTCATAAAACAGCGTGTACTGGAAAAGTGATCGAAAGTAGCACATCTACTATCTCAATTCATATCACTTTTGTCTCCAGAATGTGCGTACGCACGGCTCAAAGTTTGCTTAAAGGTGCGCACATTCTCCCGTCAAGTTTGTTTTTATAGATCACAACCTTTGCGCGGGAACTGGCGTACGCACGCTTCCAGCCCCGTTTTGTGGGTACGCACGCTTTATAAATGAGACCCCTGGTCATGGAAATTTTGTATGGACATTCAGCTGATGACCTGAATCAAGTGCATTAAAGAAGTAAAACATACCAAATGCAATGTGCTGGAGAACCAGGATTTGAAAAACACCGGTTTAATTTAATATTATAATATTTAATATTAATTTAATATTATGGTTTAATAATAATTTCTTCCAGAAAAGTGTAGTGTAAAGAGCATGAGCACATTTGGATCTACTCTACTTTGATCCACAATCCAATTACCATATTATTATATTATTACTATATCATTTGTCATAGCGCAATAATATTCCTATAATGCTGTTTACATAGAGAAAATTGGTAACTATGATTTCATTGGACTTCTGGAGTAGACTATTTATCAATTTCAAGTTTATTACTCACCCTCATGTTGTTCCACACCTGTAAGACCTTTGTTCATCTTCGGAACACAAATTAAGATATTTTTGATGAAATCCGAGAGGTTTCTGAACCTGTCTTTGCCATAACTTAATATATTATATGGTTGATTAGGGTCCCTATCACCTGGGCCGCATTAATGCACGGGCTTACCTGGGCTTAAGCCCAGGGCCCCGGGCTGAGGGAGGGCCCCGTGATGCCGGAAAAAAATATAACCGCATTTTATAATGTGATGACTGTCCCTTTTGCTTTGAAAACATGTGCGGTCCTGTGTGTGAAGTGCATCAAGACGCGCCGTGTCTAGCAGCAAGCAACTCACAGTATCAGTATCTGGACAACACGGACAGACCGAGTGGCGCTGCCTGTGTGCGTACACTCATAAGGTTCGTTCACACAGAGCGCGTTTTTGCTTTGAAATGTGGAATGGGGGAAACCGCAAGGTCTCGAGACGCTTTTTAAAACTGATTTTAACTTAGCTGAACTGATTCATGGCTTTAGAACGCCATGTCATGCGCGAGATGCTGCAAGACGCGAGCGCAACGGTTCTGCACATCCTTCTAGCGCATGCTTACATAGAAAAACAAAGAAAAAGTAGCGCATTGGAATGGAAAAGCGCGTTCTGTGTGAACAGCCCCAAAGAAAACAATGTGTTCGAATTTTAAAGACGTGGTGCGGCACTGCGCTTCTCGACTGATGTGCGACCCTTCACTCACTGAAAGCTGCAGTCGTCAGTAGTCCAATAAAAATACAAATCATACAAAAATACAGTTTCTTAAAACGTTCAATGAGGTACTGTACTTAAAATGTTGAAATTAATAATGAACAATACTTTTATTAACCTTACAGATGGAATCTTATTATAAATTGTTGCCATTTAATATAAATCCAAACAGTCATGCTTAAAGATGACCATCTTTAAATATCTACACAAAGGCCATAGCATTGACATTAGACACATATTGTATGCATGTATACATTATTTGCTTCCATTTTACACTTTATTTGCTTCCATTTTAGAACACTGATTATTATTTAAATAAGATTTGTATTGTATTACAGTGATGATAAAAGAGAACTGAAATCAAATGCATTTCTGATTTGTTTATATATTTATGTCTGCTGCATGACTGCATGATTATTGCTTTCTCATGACACTAGTTTTAATTATGCAACTTTGCTGCAAAACGAATCGATAAAAGCGACCAGCTGGATATAAACTAATGCAAATAGATGGTAACAATAATGACATTAAACATTTGGGTCGAACTTGTGTTTTTGTCACATTGTTTTAAAGATCAAACTGCAGGATAAAAAAGTAATTTTTGCCTTAAAGAATGAATTGATTCTGAACTGCCAAAATGAGTCTTCAGCGATTCCAGTCTCACTTCCTGTTACAAACCTACATAACAATGTAAAAATGTACGTAATGGCAGCAGGTTGCTCATGAACAACATCTATTTTGACCCACCTTCAACCATTGAGACTGGAAGAGTTTGGTTTGTGTTGTTGACATGTTGACATGGCATCTTTACGGTGTGAAAGCAAATCCACTTTGCATGCACTTCCAAAAGACAAGGACTCGCGCTGGAATTGAAACGGTAAAACTGACGCCTTTGTTACTGTTCGAATCTGCATCTCATTTCAAAGGCTGCGTCCTCCGGAGCTCACATTTGAAGGCTGCATACATCATTAAGGATGTCTTATTTAAGAAAAGTAGCCTAACCATAATAAAATTAATGGTTATTCCTCGTGAGGTGCAAAATGCTGTATTTTCTTTCTCGCTTTGCAATCCAACGTTTGTTTTTCTTAAATGAGTCGGCCTCAATGACGTATACAGCCTTCAAATGCGACCTCCGGAGGATGCAGCCTTCGAAATGAGTAGCCTGTACAAATAGTTCAGACTATGTGCCAATTTGTAGTTCATGCAGTGATATTTATATTTTATAACAGACCTATAGGTTCAGATGTTTTGGTAATGGTATTTATCCATGCAAAATAAAAGGCTGATAACTTTCTCTTTGTGATTAAGAAGATTGAGTGAATGTAGGTAATATTTCTGGTCGATGAAGGGCCCCCTCAAGAGGTAAAGCCCAGGGGCCCCTTGTAGTCTTAATACGGCCCTGCCTATCACCCTCTTGTTTTGTTTTTTTGTTTTGTTTGCATGTACTTTCATTTGTTTCTCTTTGTTACCTGTTTCCTTTGTGTCATTCTCTCTCTCTCTTTGTTGGTTACTATGGTTTTTGATACCTGTTCCTATTTGAGTTCATTATCCTTGTGTATTTAAGTCCCTCAGTTCATTCAGTTCAGTGTCTGCTATTTTTTGTGCCATGCATGCTGTTTCATTGTGTTTGCACCCGTTTGGAGATCTGTTTTGCTTTATTGAATAAACCATCTGGCTGTACATTATCCCACTTATTGCATTGCTATTTACTGAAGAAAAAAAATAGTGAATGAAAAGTGATTTAAATTCAAATTATTATACCATTTTACTTTAGATTAGTTAAAGGCTAAGAAAAAAGTCCATTACAAAATACAAAATAATCTGCCTATCAGCAAGACAAACAATGCAAATATATCCCATTATTCATTTATATTTTATTGTTCATCTGCATTTCCTTGTCCCATGTTATTTAATTTCTTATCCCGTCTTTCATGTTTCTTACAGCACTTTTTTCTAGCAACTTTTTTTTCTAAACTACTTATATTTATCAAAGGTTTTATGTTCACTATTAATGTAATATTGATGTCTTAACTTTTAACTCAGTCAGTAATCTTGCAAGACAGCAACAATTGACCCTTCGCACCCTTAGTTACTGTTGCTTTGTCCGACAAGCCATGGCACTGTCACGCCACACGCAGTGAAAAATACATTGTGGAGCAAAGAGGATACTGACAACACATCGACAGACAAGACAAAGCAGGTTACTTATGATATTAAACAAAAGTCCCAGCTTTCAAACTGTGTAGTTTTTTTAAGAAATTCAAACAATAAAAACCATTTTGTGGCTCTTTAATGTGTCGTCACAGATTGCTGTAGCGCCTTAGCTCAAGAGGCAAGTAAACCGATCATCTCTTCCTACTAGTTCATGTATAGCATCAAATAAACATGAACGAACATGAGAAGGAATGTTGTTTCAAACGTGGAAAGACATCAATACACACCATTTTTCAAGTTCAAGTCCACCGAGGTTATTCTTCTAACTCCTGACTGCTTTGTCGGACAAAATGGCGGATTCGGCGTTCTGATTGGTTAGATCGCTTGTCAATCAAACTCCCTGCGAAGGGTCAATTACCTTTTCTAACTTACATTTGTAAGAAGACAGAGAGGCCAAATCTCTCAGGTATTATTACATTTACAATAAAAGAAATGTCCATATTTGACAACTTAAACCAACTTTTGTTTTAATACAATATCATTAAACAGAATCGTGCTGAAATATGGATGGTATCATATTTACTAATGTGCTGAGCGGAGTCACAGCTTAATGTCACAAAAGAGGAACCCAGTGCAGGAAAGTGAGCAGTTGTGGGGCCCATCTCTTGCCATTAGGTTTAGCTGTACTCTGAGAGCTGTCAACAGAAGGCGCATTGAGCTGCCAAGCCTCTCTCTGACTGCTCACTCGCCTGCAGCACGCCCCAAGCTCCTCTTTGACTCAAAGTGCTCATTTCTCTTCTGTTCCCTTCATTCTTGTGTTCCACTAACACAGAGTGGGGCTGCCTCTCATTCTGTGTCACCGAGCGTGTGACACTGCGGGTGTGTGTGTGTGCGTGCATGTGTTTATGGGATTGGCATCAATAAGAAGACGAGTGTGTGATGCATTTGTGTATCATGTGATGTAAATCACTGAACACTTTTCACGTTCCTGTGGGGTTTCAAGCAATGTGAGTGTTCTCTGTGTGAACAGGACCATGTACTGAATGATAAGTGCTCAGGGTTCAAAAAGTACAACAAAAATACACCCACAATACCTTGAGTTCTATGCATTAATCAGTACTTTATTGCAGATTATGAAGGTTAATGTTTGGCTAGTTAGACTTTTTTTTCTTTTTCCTTTTTTTTTGGATCTTTTAAGTTATTTAAAAATGCATCAAATTAAATTCATAAAAAATACTTGATCACACCTTTTGTCTAATGATGCCTGATTGAAGTGGTAACTGTATGGACATTTAAGTCTCATTAAATGATGAATATATATATATGAGCAATATCACAAGTAGGCCAGAGGCAATCACTGCTTTGCTGATATAGAGCCATGTTTCGGTTACTTCCTGTTTCCCTGCTCTGTTAAGTTTTGGTTTCCTTGGTTTCTGATTATGACCATGCCACGTTTGTTTCTATGGTTACTTATAATTATTATCTGTATCTCATTTAGTTCCCTTTTTATCTCTTGTATTTATACTCCCTATTTAGTTCAGTCATCTGTCAGTTATGGTATTTATTTAAAGGTGTCATCGAATGAAAAATTGAATTTATCTTGGCATAGTTGAATAACAAGAGTTCAGTACATGGAAATGACATACAGTGAGTCTCAAACACAATTGTTTCCTCCTTCTTATATAAATGTCATTTGTTTAAAAGACCTCTGGAAAACAGGCGAATCTCAACATAACACCGACTGTTACGTAACAGTCGGGATGTACGCCCCCAATATTTGCATATGCCAGCTCATGTTCAAGCATTAGACAGGGGCAGGACGTCTGGATGTTCACAGCTGAATCATCAGACTAGGTAAGCAAGCAAGGACAACAGCGAAAAATGGCAGATGGAGCAATAATAACTGACATGATCCATGATAACATGATATTTTTAGTGATATTTGTAAATTGTCTTTCTAAATGTTTCGTTAGCATGTTGCTAATGTCCTGTTAAATGTGGTTAAAGTGACCATCGTTTATTACTGTATTCACGGAGACAAGACTGTCATTATTTTCATTATTAAAGACTTGCAGTCTGTATAATTCATAAACACAACTTCGTTCTTTATAAATCTCTCCAACAGTGTAGCATTAGCCCGTTAGCCACGGAGCACAGCCTTAAACTCATTCAGAATCAAATGCAAACATCCAAATAAATACTATACTCACAGGAATCAAAGTATGCATGATGAACACTTTGTAAAGATCCATTTTGAGGGTTATATTAGCTGTGTGAACTTTGTGTTTGCTGTTTAAGGCAGTTGAGAGCTCGCAGGGGCGGCGGAGCGTGAGATTTAAAGGGGCCGCATGCTTAATCGGTGCATATGTAATAATGGCTCAAAATAGGCAGTTAAAAAAATTAATTAAAAAAAAAAACGATGGGGTATTTTGAGCTGAAACTTCACAGACACGTTCAGGGGACACCTTAGACTTATATTACATCTTTTGAAAAGGGGTTCTAGGGCACCTTTAATGTGTGGTTTCCTTATCTCCTGTGTGCTCATAGCGATTTCCTGCGTTTTTGAGTTTATTATTAAAGATGGAACCAGCAGCGGCTTTCACCAACCTCCACCATAAAGGACTTCCTCTATGGGAATATTACCTTCACTTTTGTGAGTAGGCAAAGTTATCTAATTTGGATGACACAAGTCTTAAGACTTGTGGGTCAGCCCGCAGATGGCCAGTTGGTGGATTTCCCAGAGATGAGCTTCACTTAGAGAAAGTACATTCTTATCTGTGTAGAGTCTGCTTACCTGTTTGTGAGGGGTTTCTCGGAATCCAATCCAGTACCTATGTTCATGGACCCAGAGACAGATCCTATACCCGCCATTGACCCAGTGCTGGAGTCCACTACCACCATGGAGCCAGAGCCTGCCACCAGGACTGTCTCAGAGCTTGTGCCAGCTGCCCAGTCCATCCCGAGCTGAGAGTGGATTACTGCCTGATAGAATGGTGGTCCGCGGATCCAGGTCCTACCCTAGTCCCCACCATTGAACTTTCTCCTCCGCCAGTCCAGTCTGGATCTAGATTGGATATCTACCCCAGCTTGGCAAGTTGATGCGGATTCCCCAGCTTCACCTAAGGCCTCTAGGCCCATGACCTTGGTCTGTCAGCCCCTCCTTCCCTGGATCTCTACTCCCCCTGGCTCAGCCTCTGTCGGTCGGTGCCCCCATTCCACCCAAACTGTCAGCGAAGCCTTCAACCATGGCTCCTCCATCCATTGGCTCTGCCACTGGGTTTTCCTCTGCGAGCTCTTCCAGGTTCCTGTCCGTCACCAGCTCTGTGCCAACCTCCAAAAAAATTATACTATATATAGTTATATATGAAGAGTTTGGTTCCAAAATGCGATAAATGCCATTTTCAAAAAAATTTAGTTTCCGCCAAAATCAGTATTGTATCTGGTCTGTATTAAAAAGTAATTTATTAATTTTGCGCAAAATGCGATATCCATATCCATGTTATTCTGTCATGTTTTCTCCATTTCTTTCCAAAATGCGACAAACGCCAGTCTCCTTTTTCTGCAGAACGTGATATATCCACTCAACCAATCACAGCTCACCATTCCACCCACTGTAAACATTGAAGGCTTTTTTTAAAAGCCGTTTTTAATACCAATGTACTCGGCAAATGTGTTTATTTAACCGTGTGCTGGCGCCAGATACTCTTTAATCGGTAATGACAAATAATTTATAACATTAACAAGATGACCTGTTGAATTCATTTTGGGAACGACGGCTGAATGTATTTTTAGTAAAATGTCTGTATATAAGATAAATATTGGCAAAGTTTAGACTCTGTCATATATGTGAATCAACTTACTTTGTTGTGTATTTTCAAATCAAATTTGAAAAATTACTTTTATATTGATGGATTAATTGCATTTTGAAAAAAAAAAGTGTCATGGATTTATTGCGTTTTGGGGGGATAAAAATACGTTTTTATAATAAACTTTTTAAAATCAAAATGTAGATTTGAATTTTTATAACCAAAAGATGCTATGTGAAAGTTTGAAACAGAAAATAGTGGTTTTCATCTTGCCACTTTCTTGGTAAAGAAAACACCTTTTTACTCAATCAAGAGTTATTGTGTTTTGGAACCAAACTTTTCATATATATATATAATTATACTATACATATATATAAACATTAATTATGACTATATAAAATTAATTAAAATGCTTGAAAAAAATTTTGTAAATAATGATTATACTTGTTAAGTTAAAGTACAAGGAAAACATTTTGCATAAAATGTTATTTAATCAAAATAATTAAATGGTATACACAAATAGTTTGAAACCAACATCAATGCAAAGATCATATTTTTTAACTTTTTTCCCCATCCAATTATCATCATATCCTTAATACATCAGAAATTAGTATTTGTCTTTGAACAAAGCATAGTATTACAACAATACTGAGAGTAAATTTTCAATATTTTCCGTATGATAATAGTCCCTTTGTAAGCTTGATAATCTGATATTCCCAAAATCTTTGTGTTTATTCTTCATGCTGGCCACTGTCCTCTTAGCCCTGGCATGTCTGGCTGCCCGCCACAGGGTCAGCCCACTCAAGCAGAATTTAAAGGGGACCCTTTGAACTTAATAGGTTTTGACTGGCATGTGTTACATGCTTCAGTGCACCATTGATTGATCGCTTGTTTGCTAAATCACTGCTGGTTTCCTCTGTTTGGCAGACTGGTTACACAAGTGTGGTCACTTCAGCTCTGAGAGAGCATAAGAAAGAGAAAAAATGGGTAGATTTAATGTAAAAACAAAATAGAGGAAGTACCAATGAGGAAAAATGGCAAAATAAAACATAACATTTGGAATGCAAAGAGAGTGAAATCAGATCATAGGGAAAAAAATACAAAATGATTAAAAATATATGGATGATTCAGTCCTGTTTATGGACGTTAAATGGAAGAGCTCTATCGAATCAATGCTTTGGAGCATCTACACTTGCTATGCCCCTCCTTTATAGCCTCTCTCTCAGATGGCTTTTTACAGCTATGAGGACGGGAGGGAGGTGCTGAGAGGTCACCTCTAAGGATGAATGCCATACAGTTAACCACAGAGACTTCACTGTATGACACATTCCTCCTTATCTTCCATTGAGTGTGATATACACCTCTTCAGCACCAAGCCTTTTATCTGTTTGAGCGGACAGGGAAGCACTGATCAAATATGAGGGTAAAGTCTGTCCTTTTAAATTGTTTGATACAAAATAGAAATTTGACATCTATATATTAAAAGTTAGTGAGTATGGTTTCATTCACTAACAAATGTACTGAACATTTAGCAAAGTCATTTTTATTCATTAAAGATCTGTTAAACTAATCAAAAGTGACAGTAAATATCTCTATAATGTTACAAAAGATTTCAGTTACAAATAAAAACTTTCTTTTCATTAAAGAAAAATGTATTACTGTTTCCATAAAAATATTAACTGTTTTCAACACTTATAATAATAAGAAATGCTTTTTGGGCAGCAAATCAGCAAGATTTCTGAAGGATCATGTGACACTGAAGACTGGAGTGATGGCTGATAAAAATTCAGCTTTGCCAAAACAGGAATAAATGACATTTTAAAACATATTTAAATAGAAAACAGTCATTTAAAATTGTAGTAATATTTAATAATATTTAACAATATTACTGTATATTTATCAAATAAATGCAGCCTTGGTGAGCATCTTCCAATACTAAACTTTTGAACAATAGTGTATGTTCAGCATAATGCACACAGTAATGTTTTATGAAGTGCCTTTTCCACATCAGCAAACTCCAGTTACCCAGTTAATTCAAATTTGAGAAAAAGAACAGACTATAAATATAATCATCATCATTAACAGTTATCATTCTTAGTTTATCATTCTGTAATCGCACAATCACCAATTGATTCACAGAGCACGTTTAATTTCCTGCATTCCCCCAAATCACTGCTTCTGCTCAAAGCTCTGGGTATTTCTTTTTTTTGCCATGGGAAACTATCTAAAGTAAACAGTGTCTAAGTTGATTTAAGAGATTCACTCCTCCCTATGAACATTAGTTGAAACATGTTGATCTTGTATTGATTTGTGCTCCCCTGGACAATTGCATAGCCAGTAGTCTAAAACACAGAGAAGCTCGACACAGCGGTGAGAGCAACAGTGTGTGTACGACCGCTGGGGTTAATTGTCTAATTAAATTGACTAAACAAGCATATGAATTGGGACTCAGCAACCCGCCCACGCCTCATTGGCTAAAAGACAGAACTGCATTAAACTGGAGATTGGCTACAAGCTCAGCATCAAATGTGAGTCATGTTGTTTGCCCAAGAACACAATCGAATTCCCAGAATTTTAGAAAATAAGAGAACTGTGCTTTTGTTGGTTTTATTTGTATCTTGTTTTTAATTTGCACAGGTTTGCAATGTCTGTTTTCTGATTCCTTTCATCTTATCCAACTATTTCCCCTCTTTTCTTGACTTGAGTGCTAGGAAGCCGTAATGAACTCTCGAACGCTGCTGGATGGTCGATCCATTAGAGACTTTGGGGTTGAGATGAATCACCTTATCCAACCTGCCTTCCCCTACAGAGCAGCCAGGGAGATCCATCATACTCAGCACAGGAGGAGAGCCACGGATCAGAACCGACACTAGAACACCAAGATGCTGTACTTAAGAGAACAACACAACACTTCTAAGGATTTCAAGCATTTGACACATTCAAAGTGTCTGGTAATACTACGATCAGAAGTTTTATGATAGTAATACAATGCAATGTAAGCTGCAGGAGTAACCTCTAAAGCTTTTGGATATCCAGCAGGTAGCTACAAATGGATAGAACATTAGTTGAATGTAAGCATGAAAACAACACATGGAAGAACTGAATTAATATCATGTGTGTGTGTATATATATATATATATATATATATATATATATATATATTAAAAAAATGTGCTGTCACATTCTAAAAATAAACAGTGGTTTAAGCAGTTAGAGTACTTTCATCAAGCAGCCTCTCAGCCATTGATGTGTATATCTACAGTTTGTGCTCCAGGTTGCTAAGCAACAATAATGATAGTGACCTTTTGAAATATCACTGGGATATGCTCCCCCTGGTTTGGAGACCATGAGCACCCGGTTCTCAGGTAGATCAACTTATGTATCAGACTTTTTGATTATACAGTATACTAAATACAAAATGTTTGCATGTGTAGCAATAGCCAATAGAATGCACGTTACTGAACTGTTATTAGTGCACATGTGAGGTGGTGTACAAATATATTAGCACATATATTAAATATTTTAGCAGTAATAATTTAGAATCTTTTTTTTAATCATTTTCTTATATATTTACAATTTAAATGTACACTACCACTACAACTCAAAGGTTTGGGGTCAGCAACAATTTCTTTTTTTAATAATAGTATTTCTAAATAATAGCTACTTTTATTAAAAAAGAATGCCTTAAATTGTGATAGTGACGACATTTACATTTCTATATAAAATAAATGCAGTTTTTTTTAAATATATTTGATTCAGTTTCTTTTGTATTCTGATACATTTCATTGACAAAAATGTATCATTGTTTAATTAACATTGATAATAATAAATGTTTCTTACGCACCAGATCAAAATATTAAAATGATTTTTGAAGGATCATATGACACTGAAGACTGGAGGAATGATGCTGAAAATTCAGCTTTGCATCACAGGAATAAATTACATTTTAAAATATATATATATAAAAAAAAAATAGAAAAATATTTAAAAATTTCATAATATTACTGTTTTTATTGCATGTTTGATTAAAAAAATGCAGCCTTTGTGAGCTTCTTTCAAAACCATTAAAATATCTTACCGACCCAAATTTTTTGAATGGTAGTATACACTTCCATATCCATTCTGATGTGTGTATATATATATATATATATATATATATATATATATAAATCTTACAAATGAATAGTGCATCAAAATCAAAGTGAAATAACCCCATGAAGTGTATATTCCCCTGGGTAAAGCTTCAAGAGCAGGTTAACCTCCTTTATGTTCAACGACCCATAGTACTGTGGGTCTTATTGTTATTCTGCAGCATAGGTATATTTGATAGGGACAACTATAAACATTTCCTTGCCTGTTTGCATTTTAGTCTCTGGAGGGCAATACACTGGAGTTTTGAATAAAAAATAATGTTATTACTGCGTTGTTCTGAAGATGTCTGCTTGTGAAAATAGACAAATATATGAGTAAACACAGGAGTGAATTCGATCACAGGAATATATTGTTTTCTCCTCCCTTCAAATAGGATTGTTACTGTGTGTTAAGAGCAGGGACGTCTATGAAGTTATTGATATCAGATAATATGTCTTTACTATCAGCTGGAGATCACCAGTGAGTATTTCAAGCAAAAACAGTGGAACCAAGAAGAGTTTAGCTCAAAAGCAGTGCCTAGACGGTTGTGTTTCTAACCATTTATGCGAATGGCTAACTTGTGTTTCTGTTTTCCTCTTGGAGAACTCCAGTGACATGCAGCCTCGGTTGTATATCTCTATTCATAATTGATGGCCTGAGCCCAGACTAACACTTCAGCCCACTACACATGTAATACAGATTCAATCCATGTCTCAGATCCTACACCATGTCTAAACTGAGACACAGAAAACAAGATCTGCCTGTCAGTGGACCTTTATTGTGCTGTCACAGGTTAGTTATGTATATAGGTTAAGTATATCCCTATATGTAGAATTCAACCAAAATCTCCAACTATCTCTTTTGTTCCAGTGAGACTAAGGTAGTACAGTGTTCAGGCTGTACTCAAAACCTTTGCTGACATTCAAAAACGTCCATCAGAGTACAAGACAGCTTGATTTTGAAAGGACAGGGGATGTGGTCCACTACATGTTTGTAGGTCCCCAGGCTCTGGGAACAGTTCAGCAAGGACAGACCTCTTACCCTCTGTTCCCATAGCAACAAAGGCCTTGTCATCCCTAGCCGAGTGGATGTCACTGTCCTTCTCTAACTCCATAATGGGTTTGACCTCTGATCTCTGTCTTTCACTGCTCAAAGGGCGTGACACACTCCTTAAGTGTGAAAACACAAACTTAGCCAAACGCACTGTCCACCAAATCAGCCACAACACCTCCTACAGTAAGGGTTAAAGCAGACTCAGCACTGTCAGATAGGAAGCATTTTAAAGGGTTAGTTCACCCAAAAATGAAAATTCTGTCATTAATTACTCACCCTCATGTCATTCCACACCTGTAAGACCTTCGTTCATCTTCAGAACACAAATTAAGATATTTTTGATGAAATCCGATGGCTCAGTGAGGCCTCCATTGCCAGCAAGTTAATAAACACTTTCAGATGCCCTGAAAGCTAGACATATTTAGACATGTGACTACAGTGGTTCTATCTTATAAAGTGACAAGAATACTTTTTGTGCACCAAAAAAACAAAATAACGACTTTATTCAACAATATCTAGTGATGGGTGATTTCAAAACACTGCTTCATGACACTTCGAATCATTTGTTTTGAATCGGTGGTTCGGAGCGTGCCAAACTGCCAAAGTCACGTGATTTCAGTAAACGAGGCTTTGTGACGTCATAAGCGTTTCGAAATTCCAATGGTTCACCATGGGGGGGGCGTGACTTTGGCAGTTTGATACACGCTCCGAACCACTGATTCGAAACAAATGATTCCAAGTGTCATGAAACAGTGTTTTGAAATCTCCCATCACTAGATATTGTTGAATAAAGTCGTTATTTTGTTTTTTTGGTGCACAAAAAGTATTCTCGTCGTTTCATAACATTAAGGTTGAACCACTGTAGTCACATGAACTGTTTTAAATATGTCTTTAGTAGCTTTCTGGGCAT
This sequence comes from Megalobrama amblycephala, assembly GCF_018812025.1. Taxonomy (NCBI): domain Eukaryota; kingdom Metazoa; phylum Chordata; class Actinopteri; order Cypriniformes; family Xenocyprididae; genus Megalobrama; species Megalobrama amblycephala. The sequence goes on along the minus strand of NC_063050.1, from coordinate 23,921,294 downwards.
CTGAAAGTGTTTATTATCTTGCTGTCAATGGAGGCCTCACTGAGCCATTGGATTTTATTAAAAATATCTTAATTTGTGTTCCGAAGATGAACGAAGGTCTTACAGGTGTGGAACTACATGAGGGTGAGTAATTAGTTTAACCAAAATTTAAAATTCTGTCATCAGTTACTCATCCTTATGTTGTTCCAAACTCATAAGACTTCTGTTCATCTTCAAAACATAAATGAAGATATTTTTAATGAAACTTGAGAGATTTCTGTCCCTCCATTGAAAGTTGATGCAACCAAAACTTTAATGCTACAAACATTTTATATGATGAATAGTTTTTTTTTAGGCTTTTATTCACATGTAAACACTGATCAATGCACATATACAGCACATTAATTATAGTAAATTGAAGCTCAAACATGCTTGCTTGATATGCAAGTAAAATATTTCAAATACCTTTATTTGGATTTCAAAGATGAGCAAAAGTCTTATGGGTTTGGAACAATATGATAGTGAGTGATTGATGACACAATTTTCATTTTTGTGTGAAATATCCCTTTAATACTCCAGACAAGATATCCTCAAGCTAACAAGGAATGTTTGCAGAACTGGCTAATTTTCCAAACAAAACGTTGCAGAAATGTAAATAAAATTTTTACATAATCAAAACATAAATGAGTCTGCTGGGCATAATGGTATTTTGTTTAGGAGTAATCTGATCATAAAAGGAGCAACTGTAAGCCGGTAAGTCAATATGTTGTCACTGATGAAGGGGGTAGCTGGGAATGTCATGGTCACTGAGGAACCTGTTAAGGTCAAGAGTGCTATTAAGATATATTAATGTTTTTATTGGCAGGGAAAGAGCAGATTTCTAAACCGCACAATTGAGCGCAAAGGAGCTCAGGAAGATTAGTGCCTGTTGAGGGCACTCAGTCTACTAAGTTATGTAACACGGCTGTCTGCACAAGCTTTGGATATGCTCATGCCTCCTCAGGTGGGCAGTTTGACGCTGCTTGTTGTTGTCTTTCAAAATCAGCCGTCCTTTGATTGAGATTTGATTCTCTGAAATAAAGAAAAACTTTTCAACTTATATAACCTGTAAGAAAGAGAATTTAGTGTGCTAGTCCATTAAATGTCCTTAGGGTTAAAGAAAGGTGAGCAAACCATAACCTAAAACCCATTACATTTCTATTGTCTAGTCAAGTGAATTCAGACAGTCTCAAAGGAGAAGAGAAGGAGGCCTTGATATACTGTATATAAAGCTTTGAATCTATCTATCTATCTATCTATCTATCTATCTATCTATCTATCTATCTATCTATCTATCTATCTATCTATCTATCTATCTATCTATCTATCTATCTGTCTGTCTGTCTGTCTGTCTGTCTATCATCTATCTGTTTGTCTGTCTGTCTGTCTGTCTATCTATCTATCTATCTATCTATCTATCTATCTATCTGTCTGTCTGTCTGTCTGTCTATCATCTATCTGTTTGTCTGTCTATCTATCTATCTGTCTGTCTGTCTGTCTGTCTGTCTGTGTCTGTCTGTCTATCTATCATCTATCTGTTTGTCTGTCTGTCTATCTATCTATCTATCTATCTGTTTGTCTGTCTGTCTGTCTGTCTGTCTATCTATCATCTATCTGTTTGACTGTCTGTCTATCTATCTATCTATCTATCTATCTATCTATCTGTCTGTCTGTCTGTCTGTCTATCTATCATCTATCTGTCTGTCTGTCTGTCTATCTATCTATCTATCTATCTATCTATCTATCTATCTATCTATCTATCTATCGTCCGTCCGTCCGTCCGTCCGTCCGTCCGTCCGTCCGTCCGTCTGACTATCTGTCTATCTATCTATCTATCTATCTATCTATCTATCTATCTATCTATCTATCTGTCTGTCTGTCTGTCTATCTATCTATCTATCTATCTATCTATCTATCTATCTATCTATCTATCTATCTATCTATCTATCTATCTATCTATCTATCTATCTATCGTCCGTCCGTCCGTCCGTCCGTCCGTCCATCTGACTATCTGTCTGTCATCTGTCTGTCTGTCTGTCTGTCTGTCTATCTATCTATCTATCTATCTATCTATCGTCCGTCCATCCGTCTGACTAAATTCAAATTCAAAATAGCTTTATTGGCATGGAGAAAGAAATATTTACATTGCCAAAGCATTAATAACACTGTACAGTAAAAATAAATAAATAAAATAATAATAATGAAGAAAAAAAAAAAATCTAGCAATAAAATAGCAATAATAATAATAAAATTGCAATAAAAATGTTAAATCTTACAATATTTATAGAAGTGTCTCTAGGCATTTAGTGAGTGTGTTGGTAGTTCTGTCCCGCTGGAGGCTCTTTCCTGGTGACAGGACCTCACATACCTGGCGGCCAGGTTTGAGCTTGCTGGGCTTTCTCCTAGCAGGTATGGGAGTTTGTCCACATTTGGTTTCTGTTGGAAGTCTTTGTGGTGAGTTGTAAAATGGGGATAGAAAGTGTCCCTAATTTGTGCATATTTAGGGCAGGATGTTAGAAAGTGCAGTTCTGTTTCCACTTCATTCTCTGTGCAGTGGGGACACAGCCGCTCTTCCTGTGGTAGCCAGGTCTGTCTGTGTCTGCCTGTCTCTATGATGAGATTGTGTTCACTGAGTCTGTACATGCTCAGGACTTTTCTCAGTTTAGGGTCACTCACTGTACTGAGGTATCCTGCCAATTCATATTTTCTGTTTAGGGCCAAATAGCATACCAATTTACTTTGTAGGGCTGTTGCATCTGTCCAATGTTTTAGGTATTTTTCTTTTTGTGTTTTAATTATTTGGTTTGGTCTGGCTAAGTTTTTATTTTCAGTCAGACATGTTGTGGTTTGTGTAGTCAACTCCAAGACCAATTTGCCGAGGGCGTTTCTTCCTGGTGTCAGCTCTTGGTAGTTCAGGGCTTTGTGATGGAGGGTCTGTTTATCACTATTTTTTAGGTGGGTATGGAATTTAATGGCCCTTTTTTGAATTGTGATTATAAGTGGGTATAATCCTAATTCTGCTCTGCAGGCATTATTTGGGGTTTTGTGCTGTACTCGGAGCAAAACTTTGCATAGTTCGGTCTGCAGAGTCTCTATTGGGTGTTTGTCCATTTAGTGAACTCTTGGTTTGTGAGTGGGCCCCACACTTCACATCCATAGAGCGCGATGGGCTCTATTACTGATTTGATTATTTTTATCCAGATTCTGATTGGGATGTCAATTTTAATATTTCTCTTAATAGCGTAAAAAGCTCTCCGTGCCTTGTCTTTCAGGTCGTTAACAGCTTTATTAAAGTTCCCTGTGTTACTAATATTTATGCCAAGGTAAGTGTAGTTCTGCGTGTGCTCAAGGAGCATGTTGTCTAATTTAAAACTATGATGTTGGTCTTGGCGGCTGGGTCTTTTTCGGAAAATCATTATTTTTGTCTTTTTGGGGTTAACTGATAGGGCCCATGACTGACAGAAGCTGTGCAGGAGGTCTAGATGCTGCTGTAGACCCTCTTTAGTGGGAGACAGCAGCACCAGATCATCAGCAAACAGGAGACATTTGACTTCAGTGTCTAGTAGAGTAAGACCAGGTGCTGCAGACTGATCCAGAGCCCTCACTAACTCATTTATGTATATATTGAACAGTGCAGGACTTAAGCTACAGCCCTGTCTCACTCCACGACACTGAGGGAGGAATTCTGTGTGTTTGTTACTAATTTTAACAGCAAATTTGTTGTTTGTGTACATTGATTTGATGATGTCATATGTTTTTCCTCCGATACCGCACTGGATTAATTGAAGAAAAAGACCTTCATGCCAAATGGAGTCGAAAGCTTTTTTGAAGTCAACAAAGCATGAGAAAATTTTGCTTTTGTTTTGGTTTATTTGCTTATCAATTAAGGTATGGAGAGTGTATATATGGTCTGATGTGCGATATTTTGGTTGGAAGCCAATTTGACACTTGCTTAGGACATTTCTGTCTCTGAGAAAATGAGTTAGTCTGCTGTTTAGGATGTTACAGAAAAGTTTACCTAGGTTGCTGTTTACACATATGCCACGGTAGTTATTAGGGTCTATCTATCTATCGTCCGTCCGTCCGTCTGACTATCTGTCTATCTATCTATCTATCTATCTATCTGTCTGTCTGTCTGTCTGTCTGTCTGTCTGTCTGTCTGTCTGTCTATCTATCTATCTATCTATCTATCTGTCTGTCTGTCTGTCTGTCTGTCTATCTATCTATCTATCTATCTATCTATCTATCTATCTATCTATCTATCTATCTATCTATCTATCTATCTATCTATCTATCTATCTATCTATCTATCGTCCGTCCGTCCGTCCGTCCGTCCGTCCGTCCGACTATCTGTCTGTCTGTCTGTCTATCTATCTATCTATCTATCTATCTATCTATCTATCTATCTATCTATCTATCTATCTATCTATCTATCTGTCTGTCTGTCTGTCTGTCTGTCTGTCTGTCTATCTATCTATCTATCTATCTATCTATCTATCTATCTATCTATCTATCTATCTATCTATCTATCTATCTATCTATCTATCTATCTATCTATCTATCTATCTATCGTCCGTCCGTCCGTCCGTCCGTCCGTCCGTCCGTCCGTCTGACTATCTGTCTGTCTATCTATCTATCTATCTATCTATCTATGCTGTGCATATGTGATGGTGAAGAATGAGATGTCTGTATGTTGTGCTATATATGTGCTTACATCGGCTATCGATGAAGATAAAGCATGCCCCCCTTTGTATATATTGAGAAGGATGGCCTCAGTTGCAGCGGACAGCCTCTCACATCTGTTAGTCTCTGCCTCTCTTATTGTATTTGATATAAGCCTCTCTGATGCTCAGTATAATGAATGTGTTTAATTTCACCCAGTCATTGGGATTCACCTTTGAGGCATAGAACTGTGCATGCATATCGATCTCTTATCGTTTCCTTCAACCAACAGCTTCTACTTACTGTGAAGTGCTCTGTGAAAACATCCCCAAGTGATCTGTTGAGTGATTACATGTACGTATGATATGTGTGAGAAAGAGAGAGAGAGCAAAAAAGCAAAGCAACACATAATTCACATTATGTTCTGCACGGAATTTTTTTGTTTGTTTTTGTTTTGTTTTGTTTTTTAAAGAAAAAAAGAACTGAACTTGTGGCAATGGACATGATTCAACCCTTAAATGGGCAGGAACATAAATACGTAATTAATGTATTGCTATTTTCTCACACAATGGGACTCAAATAATACAAATGCATGTTAAACTTGAGGGGGAAAAAAAGTTATATTTTCACCTTTTTTAATTTGTATTGCCAAAGAAAATATTATATAAAGATATTAACTTTACCTCAGGATCAGCTGTGTTTTGATGGCATGCTGCTGTTTTACTTTTAGATAAAGACTGTGATCTAATCCTTTGACCTATTAGCAATTGCCCCCTTTTATTGTTTTTTTTTTTTTTTGGTGTGTGTGTGTGTGTGTGTGTCACTTACTGCACCCTGCAGCCATCCTATCCCCAGTAAACAGAAACCACTTAAGAGTAAAAACATTTATCATTGCTTAAAAAAAAGCTGTAGTTTCCAACCATATGGAACTAATAACGAACTAGTGGAAAGGCTGGAAATTTTATATGACCAGGAATTAAGGTATTGATACGTTTATACTTCCTTTGATGAATTCCTTCAGCAACAATTAAAGACTTATAGCCCCATCTAGCGAACTGTTACGGAACAGCACAGGCATTGACTGTGGGACCGAATGTTTGACAGCGGAACAATGGTAAGTTGTAGAAAGAGCCACATGTGACCATTTAAGATTTATATGTGTTTATTAATGTTTAACTTAAAAAATAAATAAATAAAACAACTGGCTCAAACTCAGGAAACATTCAGGTAAGACTATACCAAGAATACACATGCTCTCGCACAGACAGAGATTGTTAGTTTTTATTTGTTAGCGTATATAAACTTTTAAATACGGTCATAACTCGATTATGTGGGAATTAAAAAAGGTTCAATGACGTCACGCTCCCATGCGCGGCAACCTTTCGCGCCAGTCACCTCATGTAGTGCCCTTCTGACCTTTGTTTCACAGTAGTTGAGTGGCAAAGAAACGAACGCAGACTATGAGCTTACTGGGAAAATATAAGAAAAACAAAGAACAACAGAAATTAGTCTACTGACCTGATAGATTTTTCCAATTTGTATGACTTTATTTCCTTTTTAGTAATGATTCTTCTTTCCGAGACATACGTAAAAGTGATGGCTGCTAATTACCCAAGTAGCCTGTGGAACTCTCTATCTATCTATATATCTATCTATCTATCATAGTCAGATAGATATATTCAGGTTAAATTAGGGGGACTGCCAGCTTGTAGGGGGGAAAGCAGTGAAAGAGAAGGGAAAATGGCAAGCATGTATAAATGAGAGAGAAGGTGGCGCACTTTTTAGAAATTAGCCGTCAGCAAGCACAAAGCATGCACCTTTCATATTTTAATCAGTGTCTTTCATTCTACCTGCTGGAAAACAATCTGTGATCAGGGGGAAAATAACCAAAAGAGAAAAGAGGGACTCTAATGCTATATGACAAAAGTGCTACTTTGATACGTGCGACTTCTCCTCTCGTTAAGGCGTTAAATGTAACTGATAAGATAGAATAAGAAAATAGATGCGGAGAGGGCTGTCGTCTTTTAAGTGCTGAGAGAGGTGTCAGGTTGAAACACAAGCCACTTGCCTCATTCTGTCTTTTCCATTGTTTCCTTTTCCATAATATGAATATTGAAGATCATATGTGGAGATAGTCTCAGTGTATTACAGTGCACGCACAGATAAAAAAAAATTATTAGTATCTCCCTTCTTTTTTTTCTTTAAAGAAGTGTTTTACATTTGGAATCACCAATTTTAACAATTTTAACAGTTTTTTAATTGCTAATAGGAAATTAAGAACAAAATGGCATGATGTTTTACTATGATGGAGATAAGACACTGTTGGTTTGAAATGCTGACAATTCTTGTCTAAATTTAACTTAACTGAAATCATTCTTTGGAATATTAATTGGATCATTTGAAGTAAAAACTAGACAATTAAATGTTAAATTAAATCTTTTTAAAATAAATGTAGCCTATGTATACTATATTTATATTTAGAGAGAGAGAGAGAGAGAGAGAGAGAGAAAGAGTATATGTACAATATATACACATAAACATAATTTCATTTTAATGAACTTCATTTGACTTTTTGAAAAGCGCTCTGAGCTTCACGGTAAAACCTAATGCCACTTTTTTCCAACAGTGGCTATGTTCTTCAACTCTCTCATCTCTCTCCGTCTACATTTTAAAATAAAAACATTTGCAGCTTTCACTCAGCACAAGTTTATTTTTATATCCATAGAAGCATTTTAAAACCATCCATCCATGTCAGAGCAGCATAACGTATATGTGTACTATTGAGTGAAGGAGAGAGAGATGGAAAGACACTGAGAGGGTGCGAGTATGTTCACTTTGGATTCGGAGGTGCAAATGTATCAAAAAAGGGAGACTAGAGGAATCAGCAGTCTGTAGCAAAGATTGTTGTGGCAGCCACAGAAAATGAGATCACTTGAGTGCTTTCTCAAACATTTCTACCCGCCACCATCACTGTGTCATCTGCCTCCATCTGCGCCTCATGACCTACATAGAGACACTTCTGGTTGATGCTTACATTTGAGGCATTGTCCTGTGCGCTACACCTACTGTAATCGCGAGCTAAGTGACAGCACGAGAGACTTATGGGCTGAGCTAAGGATTCTGGTACAACTGCAAGTCGTTTCTTTCTTTTGAATTAAGCTTTTGCAGAGGCGGAAACATCAGACAATATATAGATACATATGTAGAGTTGCCCCAAAAAGCATCTGGACACTCAAAAATGCATAATATAATATAGTATAATAACTTACTCTGACAACAACAATTTTTCATGGCCTTAAAACGGATAGTCATCTCCGACACAACAACAGTCAGCAGAGCATGAAAAGCATACAGGTAACAAACCACTTACGACCAAAGGTAAAATAAAACTTCAACAAGATGTGTTGCCACTTTATTGCAAGCTAATCAGGAAAATTAAATACATATAATTTGATTAAACACATCATAATTTGAAGTCTGATGCCTTGCACTTTGGAAAAAATAAACCTGTTTATTAAGAACATCTAACACATCCATTTTCATACACAGTGATAATTTATATCTTGATAATGCTGGCAAAATAAAAAGACAGAAAAAAAACAAACAAAGGATTTGAATAAAATTATTTAATTAAGCTACATTAAAAAGCTTTACAGAAATTAATAATTTTATTCAGCAAGGATGCGTTGTTCCAAAACATTATTTTTCAAAATAATAAATGCTTTACATTTGAACTTTCTATTTATCAAAGGATCTTGAACTGTTTTCAACATTGATAACATTAGGAAGTGTTTCTTGAGCAGCAAATCAGCATATTAAAATTATTTCTGAAGGATTATGTGACACTGAAGCCTGTAGTTATGATGCTGAAAATTCAGCTTTGCCATCACAGGAATAATTTTTAAAATATATTAAAATAGAAAACAGTTATTTTAAATTATAAAATGCGACCCAAAATTTTAAACAGTAATGTATATTCTTTGAGACGTCCTACTTTTGAAACAATCCTACATTTAAATCTTCTGAACTGAGGTATATATTAGAGTGGTGAGCAAAGAGCTCTTGTTTTATACTCCGTTTACTTTTTCTATTTTGCTTATGACCTAATGAAGCAGCACAGAGTAAGCTGTGTGTATTCAATACAAGAAATGGTGTATAAATGAATATTAAAGCAATATTCACTGCTGGAGGAACATTTTTTTTTCCTCCTTTGATTTTATTCTCCTTGTCTACCTTTAGCTGCTTCTCCCAAGGCCAAAAGTACTGCTTTTACATATATTACCTTTTGATTAATGGAGCTGTATTCATTATTCTGCCCTTGCGCTAATTAGGACAACTCACCCATAATGATATACAGTAGGAATAATACTTGCCCACTGGGTATGAGAGTGTATCAACTTCCTGGTGCACGCTTGATACCTGCTTCTACACCTCTACTTCTTTAGTTAAGGTCAGAGGATGGAGATTTAGATAGACATAAGTTCATACCAAAAGTAAAAACTTAAAGGGTTAGTTCACTCAAAAATGAAAATTAATCTGTCGTTAATTACTCACCCTCATGCCGTTCCACACCCGTAAGATCTTCGGAACACAAATTAAGATATTTTTGATGAAATCCAAGAGGATTTTTATCCCCAATAGAAAGCAACGTAATTACCGTCATTCAAGGTCTAGGAAAGTACTAAAGACATTGTTAAAATAGTCAGCGTGACTACAGTGGTTCAACCTCAATGTTATGAAGCGAAAAGAATACTTTTTTGCGTGCAAAAACAAAACAAAAATAATGACTTTATTCAACAAATTCTTCTCTACCCTGTGAGACTTGTTGACGCAGTTCAGCGCTTCAGTGTTTATGTCTGAACGCAGGCTCAGTATTGGCCAATGCTGTTCACATGAGCAGCACATTGCTTTCTATTGGGGATAAAAAAAGTTTAAATATAAACATGGATTTCATCAAAAATATCTTAATTTGTGTTCTGAACGACATGAGTACTTAATGACAGAAATTTCATTTTTGGGTGAACTAATCCTTTAAAATCAAAAGAGAAAAGAGAATAAATTCCTTTCAATTTCTGATGTTTTTAAAGTTTGTGGGTTACACATTTATTTGTTTCTAATTTTAAAGGATATAACTCACCCAGAACTGAAAATTCTGTCATCAAAATGTTTTGTTTTTGGTTTTTGTTTGTGTGTGTGTGTGTGTTTTACAAAGTACGTTAATGGTAACAAAACTGTTTTTGCTTAAAATATCCCTTTAATGTTCCTATTTTAGACTGAGTTCAGAATGACCATGGAAACTGTAGGTCACTCTAACTTTATGGCCTTATAATGGCCCTAGCATGTTAAAAAGAAATACAGAAGAGAATGAGATGGAAAAAGAGGGCAGAGGGTGAAGAAAAGCCTGTACTTTACCATTTGGACTAGTTGTATTTTTTACAACCTAATGTATGTTCTCCACTTTACACATAACCACAGATTAGACCAGAAATTACCCACAAAGTGTCAAAATGGAGTTCATACGTTCAAGAAGAAACAGCTCCTACCTGCTGCCATTTCCTAATCATCCTGATGAGGATGGATAAGATTGAACTTAAGTCTAATCAACTTTTCATCATCAGGGTAATTAAGTAAACTCTCTCAGTTGAAGTCCTGAAATTTGATGGATTTCAATCTGCGATTCTTTTAGATTTTTATAAGTACCGAATTCTGCCCAGGGGCAGCATCACATGCACATTTCCCCCTAAATTCCTCCTTATCTCGCCTTTGCTTCTGTACTTGCTCTTTCAAGAGTTGAGTTCAAGGTGAAACTAAGAGAATTCAGGCGGGAGCAGGGGACTAAGCATACGATTACACAATTATGAGCCAAGTGGTTTTCTTGCCAAACACATCCCAAAAGATCTCAATGCGAGAGAAATCCTTGCTTTTGAACTATTCTCTTGCCTCTAAAGATAACATAACCTTAGCTGGAGACTTCTGTCATGGGAAGGATGGCATGAACTTTTTTCTTTTCTTTCTTTTTTGTCAGAATCTCAAGCTTCACTTTTCCTTTTGGCTGTGGTGTCTGCTTAACATTGGGCTTTGGCAACATGACAGAGAGAAGAAACAGCGAGTGCCACCGTTGACATATTCCCCATCCCTTTTTTCGCTTGTCAGACTCTCTTTTCTGGACACCTGATTGATTGTGACAGCCGTATATTGGGGATATTTCATATGAAAGAGAATTCGCCAATGAAATGTTAATGAGTTAGATTTTTTTTTTTTTTTTTTTTTTTTTTACTAGCTGCTTTTTTATTACAGGCCAGCAGTTTTGAACATTTTTCAAAGTAACACACCCAAATTCCACTGTTTGCAATGAATTAATAATACCCGCCATGTCACTGAAGTCTCACACATTCTTTAATCAGTGTGCATGAAACAGAAGCTTCTTGAAAGGTATTCTTTTTTCTCTCAGCATCGGAACAATTAGAAACTTAGCGAGTATCAAATGTGCCCTCATAAATCGATGTGTGGCCCCCTGGTCTGCTGGCTTCTCTGTGGTCCTGCATTTATGACTTAATATTAGTTTTATGAGGTTCAAAATGACACAAAGCTAAATACTTATTAGAAATAAAGAATAAAAATCTCACCAGATTAAAAGAAAAACCAAGATTGATAAAGCTTCAGATTCTCTTTGCAATTGACAGCGAGCAGTTTGTTCCTTTATTTCAGAGAAGGAAAACTGATGTGAATCACACTATGGGTCCTTTCTGAAATGTAGCTGGCAATGCACTTTAAAGTCATCTTGTAAAGCTTTAAAAATCATTACAAACCTTTCAAACCAAATCTGTTCAAGTCATGTTTTTCATAGTTAACAGTTGAATGCACTAAATGAGTGTGACCGCAGAGCACAAGTCACATTTTAATGTTTGGTTTTAAAGGAATAGTTTTTCTTTTTGTACATGCCATCAAAATTTAGTCCAATTTAGTTTTGGACACCATTTGCTTTCACTGTATTGACGAAAACCTGTTCTTGAGAATTTTTTCTCTTTTGTGTTCCACAGAAGAACGAAAGTGAATGAAAATAAAGGTTCAGTTTTGGAGGGAACTGAATCCATTTTGTAACACACATATCAAACATATCAACCTAATCCAGAACCGAAACGTCCATCCAATATCCAACTCCTTAAAAAGAGATGAATGAGATATTAATGTCAAAACAGTTACTAGAAAGGTAAAGGCAAACATGGAGCTAAAGATGCCCTTGAAGTTACATTTGTTTTTAGTGGTTTAAACCACATTTGGACACTTGAATGCTCTTTTGCACTGATTCGTGAAAAGAAAAAAAACTGCTTTTCTCTCTGCTTCAAAGCACATAAAGTGTAGTAGTTAAAGTATAAAAAGCCAGTGCTCCTTTAAAAAGTTGGTGCACATTAACCTTAGGGAAGTCAGGATACAACAGCCTGGAGGACTCACAGGTGAGGGCTGATCTAATTAGTCCCCATCAAGTATGTAATTCTTTTTTCTGTTGGAATAACGCCGCAAGGGTGGTTGAGTGGCCGAAAGCTAAGCTACCTGAAAAATAATGTATGAAAATAGACACCATAACCCGAAGCTACGGCACATTTATATGCCTGACAAGCGCCTGACATCGATGTTGAGTTGAATTCTAATTGAATTTTGCGAGACGTATGTGTAATGTTACCATTAATATGAATGCTGCCGCCCTAAATATTTTACCGACCCTCATAGATATTGTGGGCCCCTCATCTCTCTTTCTCAAAAAGAGCTAATTAATGTACTTTTTTGATAACAGAATACTTTTTTAAACATAAAAAGTCATAGGTGTACTGAAAGGGCACAATGGCTTTGTGAGATTGTAGCTAGATCATATGCTTAGCGATTTTGTCATGTGCGTGTGTCCCTTAGTTGAGGAAATCAATTAATTAACACAATTAAGTTGTTCCTGGATATACTTCAGTCAGCAAGTCACTTTAATTTGGGATCAGATATAATCTTTTTGTTTCGAATCATGCCATTCGTCACAGCCTGCCTCCTTTCTTAAAAGCTTGTGAGTGCCACGTTTGTCTGTGGGTGAACAGAAATGCAGAGATATGGGGCGGCTGAATAATTTAGGCTCCCACAACACATGCACTTTTGCTTTTCAAGCATGAGTTATAATTTCATTAGAAACTTTGGGCTGCGTCGCTGACTAGTTAAATATTAAACTCTTCCGCTGATCACTTTCGATTAGCCATCCCTATGAAATTCCCTGAAATGTCAGAGCTGGTGTTTTTTTCCCCTTCCTCCTCCCTGTCCTACAACAAGTTCTCCTCCTCCCCTAACCCTCTTTCAAAAAATGTTTGTCGACGCAAAGGGGTACTCTGGTAATTGCATGAATTCATTTAGAATCAACAGAGGGGCTGAGACATCTGGGAGGTTTAATGGGGCCACCGCTGCAGCATGACAGCGCCAGGATGAGGAGGCTTGACTGGGCTGATTGCGAGATGATTGAAGGAATGTTTTAGCTCATTAAGAGCCGCTCGGCACAGAGGTTAGATCCTTATGGATGGAAAGTGCATGGAATGGAGAGAATATAAGTGGGACTGATGGAGCTCAGGGCCTGAGGGAGCTCCTGTAGTCAGTGTATCGTGTTATCGCCCTCTGCAGACACTTTGCTTTGGTCAGGCTGTGAGTGGTGAATGCAACCTGTTGTCATGCTGTGCGTCTCAGTCTTGACTCTTTATTTGGATCTGTACTTAAGTAAAAATGCACTTTAATTCCATTAATATTTCTTTGCAGCTCTAGCTGTGGTGGTGGTGGTGGTGGTGTGAGTGTGTGAATAATCTACTCTTCTTAAAGCTGATAGGTTGCTCAATTCATGCTAGCCAACCCTGCTGACATCCACATTCCATCAAGATGGCAAAGATGTACTAGAGATCTCTTGCTGAGGGCGACTGAGCTAATTATAAACCAGCATCTACTTTAATCTTGCAATGACGTATATTTATTCCTGTGGTAAAGCAGTCTTTTAACTTTAGTGTATAGCTAGGAGCCTACTTGGGAAAACGAGGTACACTCACAAATAAAAAGTAAAAAGAAAGCTAACAAATTTCAAAAGGTTTCATACAAAATTCATAGTGACCTTGAAGACCCAATGAAATCACTTAACAAATGCCTGTGGTGACATATTTCATATTGAAAGAGTAGGTTTGAGTGGAACATATAAGAGGGCTTGTCACTTTGTTTTAAAATAGCAGATATGCTTTAGTTTACATCACTGCTATCAACCATGATTTTATACTTGCTAGTAGGTTGGAGATGAGGACATTCTCATTCTAGAACAGTTGTTCTCAACCTTTTGGACTCCAAGTATTTCCAATGTCCAAGATAATATTTGAAGGACCCCCTTGGAAGCTATGACATTTTCTCTAGTATTTCTGATAAAATAATGACTAAGCCATTCACTTTCAAGGGGACATTGACGCCATGCCATGGAGTTGACGTATGGAACGCCTTGAGTTTGAGCCGGAGCCATGTGTGTGTTCTCAAGGCATTCCCATAGCATCAGCCAAGCCGTTGGCCAAGGACGCAAAAAAAGCTTAATCTTAGTAGGAGCCACTCAAAGTCGTTACTCGAACGGTGAGCTCTGTCGTCAACAGGTTTCAGGCTGTGAAGAAAGAGTCAAAGGTATTCCAGCTGTTTATCCCTCGCTGGATCCACCAGGCTGGCCCTTCTACCTCCCGTCCTGTGCCCATTTCCAGGAGGGAGGAACTGAAGGTTAGTGTGGGTCCCCGTTTCCCCCTTCGTAATGATCGGAGCATCACACCCTAGCCTGCAGGCAGCAAGCCTGACCTCAGGGCAGTTATTGCTGCTTGTGCAGCTAAAAATAATAAGTCCTGATGCCAGGTGCCTCCCCAGCCAGCACACCCATATGGGGCCCAAAGGGGTTGCACTTGGGCTGATATTTGGGGCCACATGGGCTACTTAACTGTGGCCTAGCTAATTATGTCCTCACATGGGTTAGCCCACCTGTTTTCACCTATGTGGGACATACTTAGCTGACCCAAGTGGGCCTGAGATAAGATGCCCATTTTGGCTGGGTCCTAGGGGGAGAGAAGGGGGTAATTTGTCATCAAGCCTCCTCTCTCTCCCATTCTCTTCTAGGAATCACCCCACTACCCCCGCCACCTCTGGTGCTTCGGGGAGCGGCAGTTCCTAGCAGGGTTTCTGCCCGGTCTCCACTCATGAACAATGTTCTTTCAACTCTGTTGGCTCCTGTCAGTGAGCTGTGTCAGGGCAATGAGTTGGTTCCCCTTCCCCTATAAATGAAAGTGTAAAACTTGTTCCTCTTTCAGAGAGTTTTGCATTCTGGAAACTTCTGCCCATCTTCTCTCCTTGGGTTCTTTGAACAATAGAGAGTGGTTACATAATTCAATTAAATCGTCCCCCACTATGGTGAAGCCAGATCAAGTTCTGTTGGTCACGCTGGAAATTGAGTTTCTCCTGGGGAAAGGGCCCATCAAGCATATCCCAGTGAGACTCAGGATTTTACAGCAGGTACTTTTTGGTACCTGAAAAAGGTGGGGGGTTGCATCCTATTCTTCGTCTTTTGAACTGTACTCTGCGGACTTACAGATTCATGATGTTGACATTAAAGTTTGAAGTGTCTCAAATTCAGTATTGGTTTGTCATGGTAGTCTTGAAGGATGCATACTTTCACATAGAGATTCTGCCTATACAAGGAAGTTCCTGAGGTTCGCTTTAGGGGGCGAAGCTACCAGTATCGGGTTCTTCCATTCAGCCTAGCCTTGTCTCCTCAAACTTTCACCAAGTGCATGGATCCGGCTCTAGCTTCTTTGCGACTCCAGTTCATCCGTCCACTAAATTACATAGACGACTGGCTCATTCTAGACCAGTGACAAGAGATGGCGTTTTTGGCATAGAGATTGTCCTTGGCTCTCATCATGGTAGACAGTCTTTTAGGATAGGCCAGGAGATTTCCGTTCGGCGATGCCAGGTACCGCCGGGTCTTATGGCTGCAGTGGCCAAGGCAATACTATTAGACTTGCTGCACATGAGGCCCTTCCAGTGGTGGCTCAAATACAAAGGGTTTCTTTCCCTACTAAAACCCATGTTTATGGTAAGGGCCACGTGCTGAGCACTTGTGCCTTTTCTACATGGAGGAGTCCCTGGTTTCTAATCTAGGGTCCCTCCCTAGGGGTGTGTTGTTTCGCAAGATCATCAAGATGGAAGCCTCACTCACAGGTCTCACTCACTCTAAAGGACTGTCTTTCTAGCTCTAAGACACCTCCTCCCAGATTTCAGGGGCTACCCTGTGCTGGTGCAGTCGGACAACACCTTGGTGGTCGCCTACATAAATCACCAGGGTGGGCTGCGTTTGTGCCCTTTTCAGGCTGACGCAGCAGATCCTGCTCTGGGCAAATAGCAAACTGCTCTCCCTAGGGCAGTTTACATCCCAGGACACCTCAATATAGGACATCCTGTCGAGGCAGGGGCTGAAGTAGGGCTGCACGATTAATTGCAATTTAATCGCAATTAAACCGCACACGATTTGACAAAGGTTGCGATTATTTTATGCGCAGCTTGTCAGAGCTGTACGACTCTGAGCAGTAGTAAATGCTCCTCCATCTGAAAGCCAGAGGGCGCTCTCGTGCAGAAACTGCAAATATGCCCTGCGGCAGAAGTAGACAATATTATTCCAGGAAATCCCATACTATCGTTGTAGCTGAACAAACAGAAGATTGAAACGCTTTGATTGATTAAACATGACTAATAAACACATGACTGCCTTATTCTGTGTAAGAAGAGGTTTCACCGCTTCCCAGCAGACTATATCTCACTGAGTTTCAGATGCAGTTTCCCTTGCCTATGAGAAATGCAGTCGTTTTTCGCTTCTAGGTTTCAGGCCCATTCTACCCAGAGTGTGGCTGCTTCAAAGGCTCTAGCAAGTGTGGCTGCTTCGAAGGCTCTAGCAAGAGGATTTTCTTTGCGAGATGTTTGTGCTGCAGCAGGATGGTCTTCTCCCCACACATTTATCAGGTTTTATAGTGTGGATGTGGGCTCAACCTCAAGGTCTTAGGTCCTTGAGGTTGAGAACATCGTCGAAAAGGAGGAACACCAATACTACACATTTTCGAACTATTCCTAATCAAACATACCTGATTCAACTCATTAGCTTGTTATTAGAGACTATAAGATGAGAAACAGATGGGTCAGATGAGGGAGACATCCAAAATATGTACTGTTGGTGTGCCTGGAAAACACTCCTATGAAGAAAAGGCTATTGTTAAAATAAAAAGGATGTATCTGCCTATTGAATACTTATATTTCCCCAAAGGAAAAGTTATTGTTTACTCTATTTTTGTCGATCAAATTATAATTGGACGATGCTAAAAACAGGTGTAAATGTGGTCTAAAATGTTTGGAGCTTGTCCACTTTCGACAATTTTCAAAGGTATTTGAAAACACATTTGACAGGACTGCTTTCATAGTGTAGATGCTCATGTGGTCGAATGTGTTCAAACAGCCACAAAAGACCGCCTACTCTCCACCTAGTAACTTAAACTTTGACGGCTGTAGACCTAAGTTGGTTTGAAGACAAAAAATGTACTAAGCACAATGTTCTCTCACCATTACTGATTTCTAACACACACTCACAGTGTTCGAAGTGGTCTTGCGGCTGTCAGTGCAGAAACAAAAGCTGATGCTCCCTATGTTTTTCCATCGTCTCCGGTCGCGTTCATATGTAAATTGCACAAGCTTATATTGTCCATTAGATCAAAAGATCTTAAAAACCCATACATCTTCCCTCCCATAGACCCTCCACTTGAAGAAATCAGGACAGAAGTGGTTGAAAGTGGACAAAAGAGACGGATTAAAAATACCAGGTGTAAACAGTGTCTGCCTCGTCTACTTGTGATCCAATTAACCAAAATGCATCTTAATACCAGGTCTAAACAGGGCCTATATTTCCATCCATAAATTTCTAATTCCATCCACCATGGGTGAATTTAGCAGGAAAGCTGCTGAATAGAGGCTCACTCTCTGGTCCAATCTCTTTCTCTCTCTTTAGCCATCGTCAGAGAGTATTTTGTTTATTACCTTTAATATTTCACGACCTTTCTCAGTTATGGAGACAGGCATCACTGTATAGGCCTATTAGCACCATGCCCTCTTAAATGCTGGTCTGTTTATTTCCCTGTGTGATGAGCACAGCTAGTAATGGGCAATGAGCCAGAGGAGGAAAACAGCTGCAGTGGGAAAGCACCCTGGAGAGTAGACATCGCCTCATTCAGAGGCCTGTTAGAACTTCAAGCTAGAGTTTGTCTGGATGGCATTTTTCACTGGAGTTTGGCCTCCAGGCGCTAATCAGATAGTACAGTGCCACAAACACAAGCTTTAGCACTGCCTTCTTGACTGAACGATCAAGGTTTTAGCCCTGTTAGGATCTATTTCCTGAAGGAATTAAGTTTTTACAGACCTCATTTTGTAACCTTAATGTAAACACCTATAGAAAATAACATCATAATATAAATACAACGTAATGCTGTTAAAGTTAAGGTACTGTTAAAGTACCTTTTCATCATCATGAAAAGAATGGCAAAGTAAATTTAATTTATTATATAATCTGATATACAATCTGAATCAGGTATGTTTGATTAGGAAGAGTTCGAAAATGTGTAATACTGGTGTGCCTCCTTTTCGACGATGTTCCCTCCTTTCAAGGGAACATTAACGAGTCATGGTGTTGACGCTATGGGAACGAAAATACCCACACCGCCATACTGAGAGGATGCCTGCATCACAGGTTGTGAAAAGTTTGCACAAGAACAAATCAGCAAATACAGGAAGGGCTCAACACGAAAGGACCTGAGACCTTGAGGTTGAGTCCACATCCACACTATTTATTTATTTTTAATTTATTATTTTAATGATCCATAATGGAAATTTTCCCATAGGTCCATGCCTCACATTTGTATATAATTGCTTGCCCTGTATATCAAGTAAAAAATTATTTAATGTTAAAATCAATTAAACTTAAAAGATTCAATTTAAAATAAGAAATAAATTCATATTGTGAGATATAAAGTCAAAAATGGGAAATATAAAGTGACTTATGAAAAATGTGAGATCAGTATAAATAAAATTACATACACTACTGTTCAAATGTTTAGGGTCAGAAAAGCCGATGGTCGGCCGTCGGGCAGTTTTTGTTCGTCGGCCGACGAAGTTTTCTCAGTGTGTTCTGCACCGTCGGCTGAAGTTGGTCCTCAACAGCTTTTTTTCAGTCGATTTGAAATGTTGAATCGGCATCAGAGCTCGTCAGACCGTCGGGCCATCTGATTATTCTGATTGGCTGTTCAGCTACTGCCACCTGCTGGTTCGGAAAGACATTTCATCTTACGCAGGCGAAGAACGGACATGCTACTTGGCCGTCGGCTGTCTAGCGTTGGTTTGGTGTGTCAGGCCAACTTTTGACACAGACGCTGCTGACATGAGCCAACCCCGCAGTCTGCTTTCGTTGCCACTAGTTCGTTGGCATCGGCTTGGTGTGTTCCGGCCTTAAGATTTTTTTTAAAGAAATTAATACTTGTATTCATTAAGGATACACTACTGATCAAAAGTGACAGTAAAGACAGTAAATATCAAAGCATATTAAAATAAAAAAAAACTTAAATTGTAATAACATTCGCAGTATTACTGTTTTACTGTATTTTTAATTAAATAAATGCAGCGTGAGCATGAAAAAAAATTCTTTCAAAAACATTTAAAAATTGTACTGACCCCAAAACCCCAACAGTAGAATATTTTTTCTTCTAAAGTTTCTCCAGAATGTTAGCAATGGTTCTGTCCAGCTGTCCATCTAAGTGACAGTCAGCCTATACCCCAATTAAACGTTAAAATAATCTAGTATTTTTTCTCACATTAAGTCATTTTAAGTTACAGTTATTCAGGGCATACTTCAGGGCATTCAGTGTCAAAATAAATGACTTTACCTGACATTAACAGCTTCTTCTTCCTAATGTTTTGTCCAGTGTTAAAATATAGTTATAACAGTCCTTTCCATTTACAAGTCACTTACATCAATTGCTTGACCTCTGCATTGCTCATCTGATCTTTTTGAATTGGTAGCTAAGGAACAACTGACTTCAACTGAGTTGAATGCTGCATTCAGTCGCTAGTGTCTCAGCATTCAGCTAGATTTCCACTCAATAACAGTGTGAAATCTGTAACCAGGCAGGTTGGACTAATAGAGTGCTATATCAGTTTCAACCTAAAAACAACAGCAATTGTAGCCTTTGAGCTTTGTCAGGTCCATCTCTTGCAACATAAAGAGTATCAGGGTTGAGTGCAAAGCTAGAATACCTGTTTTAAGTGTCCCTGAAACTTCAGAAGACGACAGACGGCCTGACGATACATATCGGAGGCAGGGGGGTTACCTGTAAATTATTCATCACACATTACGCTTGAAGAACACTTGCTAGGCGTGATATTCAAAAGAGGATAATGTTTCACCATCCAACCACTCCGTCATGTCTTCAGAGCCAAAGCAGAAAGCGGTTGCATTAGTTTGGGGCATTCATTCTGAAAATATGATCCAGTTTCATTATAAGTAAAAGTCAAAACTTATGAGGGAATCAGGGAGGGGGTAAAGAGTCTTCCTCGTGGTCGTGCATTGCTTTTAAGTGGTTGGTGCATTTTTCATGGGCTCATGGTCTATGGGTATGTCATTTCCAAATTAGCCTTATCTAAGTGGCAAACGGGACCGAAGTGGATGCTGAAATATTAATTAAACCATGTGATGCATCGTTTTGTGTTAATTAAAAGTGGCCAGTCTGAAACTGGACTGTTGTTTTTAAGATTACTCTGGCAGGTCAGTCAGGGGGAAGATAATTAGAGCAACACTTTCGTTGTCACACAGTTCACACACAGAACCACTGTTTCCAAAAAGCAACTGTTCACTGTCTTTAACATTTATAGATGCTTTAGGCATCAAGGGAAGTCACAATCACCAACAATACTCTAGTCAATTATGGTGAACTAAAAAGAAACAGCCATAATGACAAATGATAAAAAATGCTTCCGACACAGTCTGTGAAGTTTTCATCTCTGTACAGTAAGTTTCTGTAAAAAAGAGAAGGTCATTCTGCCGTTTACGAGATTTAGATTCCTTCATTCACCCCCAGAAACCATCTGATTATAATCCATACTTATCAACCTTTTTATTAAAATATCTGGAGCATAAAGTCTTCATTAAATATTTACACATGCACTAACCATATGAAAAATTAAGAGATCCGCAGTTTCATTAACCTGTAGTAATATATGTACACATCTACTCAGCGGACCACAAAAATATATATTTTTGTCCTTTTTAGCATATTTCAGACATTCTTTTCTGCATACTAATATATGGTAAGTGATTTCAAAAGCAGTTGCGGTGATTAAATCTATTTTAATATAACATTAGGGTTCCTTAAACTGGCTTTAATCTTAGAATTAGGATTTAAGTCAAGGTGTAAAAAAGAAGACGTACGAAGAAATGTTTCGCCTGAAGATATTTAAATGTTATGACTGAGGACCATCTTAATGAACTTACCACAGCACTTTATAGCTGAGCAGATAACTAGTGTGATTCTTCAGTAATACATTTGCATTTAATTCATCTTAATGGTTAAACCACATAACAGTTTCCTTTTTTTTTTTTTAAAGCAGGAAGAGTCATAATTTCTTGAAGCCAAACATTCATTTTAATTTTCTGTTAGAAAATCTTTGTTTTTGTCATATAATGTTGTCATGATGAGAAGATTTAAATTGTATAAATATAACTATAATATTAAATAAATAAATAAAGCATTAAATTGGTCAAAAGTGACAATAAATACATTTATAATGTCAAATAAATGCTGTTCATTTCACATCAAAGTATCCTGAAAAAAAAAAAAATGTATCAAGCAGAACAGTTTTCAACATTGATAATAATAACAAATGTTTCTTGAGCTACAAATCAGCATATTAGAATGATTTCTGAAGACTGAAGTGATGGCTGCTGAAAATTCAGCTTTGCCAACACATAATTTATAAATTACATTTTTTACATATTAAAATAGAAAACAGTTATTTTATTTTGTAATAATATTTCCCAAAAATTCTGTTTTTTTATTAAATGAATGCAGCCTTGATGAGCATAAAAACCTTCTTTAAAAAAAATCTTATCAACCCTAAACTTTTGAAAGCTATTGTACATTTTTCAGTTATATAAAAACAATAGAAGAAGAACTACTCCTATATTTTCAACACAAACAAATCCAAATTTTCGCTATTGTACAATATGCAGAGCGGGGTTCATCTCAGCAGTACCTGTGACTGAAGGGCTTGATGCTTGTCGCCTGTCTGTTTTGGTGTCGTGGGAAATACTGACGCATTTGACTGAAGCATGTGTTCTGCTTTCACTGATAGAGCCAACGGGCAAGAGATTCTGGGGTCTAAAATGTTAATGACACCATGCTGTAACACCCCTGTAATCTCATGAGCTCCCTTGTTCACACTCTTTCATGCTCTCATTCATTTCTTCTCTTTCTCTGGCCATATTTTTTCCCTTCAGTCCTGGCAAAAGAGATCACAGTAAAAAGAGTAAAGCAGAGTTCAGTAATCGAAAGGAGATGATGGTGGCCCAGTGAGGGTGGCAAAGATCTCACACCAGAGGAGAGCAGAGGTCAGTAGATGGAAAGGTGGTGAGTTCGCAGGAAGAGACGTAGGCGTGTAAATCTTTGATGCTTCCAACGAGGTGAGCGCCTCCATAGTCTTCTGGGCCTGCAACTAGCACCGAGGCAGACGGGGGTCATGCATGATTCACAAGGCAGGCCGTCAGATTAACTTAGCGTAGCCTGTGCTGATGACATGCGTTACAACTCGTTTCATCATGATGCACTAATGAGAGCTGAGACGGTGCTCTCGTGCCAGGGGCCTCTCAGGACCCTCCTGGGGCAGGCAGAGCTGGGAAGAGAGAAAGAGAGATGGGAGACCCAACGTGACATTGTTTCCATCCATTCTTTCTTACTGGTTACTCAGAGAGGCCCTGGAAGGTCATGGACTGACAAACACTTACTCAAAGGTGTAGCTATGAGGTTACAGGGTGAAGCAGACTGAAGGATGTGTTCATGCTGTGTCTGTAAAGGATAATGTTAGCAGTGAGCAGACTTTCCCAGCTGAAAATATAGCAAACACAATTATTCCCAGAAATGCAACATACTACCACTTTTAATTACGATTATTTTATTTATTTCATTATTTTATTTTATTTTATTTAAAAAAAAATTTTATTATTATTTTATTTTATTTTATTTTATTTTATTTTATTTTATTTTATTTTATTATTATTTTATTTTATTTTATTTTATTTTATTTTATTTTCAGCTATTTTTATATGTAGCTACTCTACCAACATAAAGAGGCACAAAATAACTTGTGTTTTTGGTAAAGGTTTAAGTATGTTTATATTCATAGTTCATAGTTATATATATATATATATATATATATATATATATATATATATATATATATATATATATATATATATATATATATATATATATATATATATCACTCACTACTGTCTAAATATGAATAAATTAATTAATACTTTTATTCAGCAACAATGCACTGTAAACCCGAATAAGTTGGCAAAACTCAAAAAAATTGAGGCAATCAGTAAAAAAATTTAAGTTAAGAAATTCAAAGTTTTGCAGAGCTGGCAGATTTTTATTTTTATTATACTCTTACATTTTAATTGTTCTTAACTTGAAATGTTTGAGTACACTCATACATTTAACTTAACATTATCATGTAACCCCAATATAAACATTTTTATTAGTGTAAAAACTTGATAATTTGCTAGCATGTTAACAATAGCAATAATGGTATAATACTTGCTGAATGAGTACAGCAATATAAAGCATTTAACATGCTTGCTCTCATACCAAGCTGCATGCGCCACTTGTCACCATGATGGTAACTCTCCAAAAACCCACATTGACAGAAACTCTTCTAAATTAGCATAACAAAACATTAATCACTACTAAATCTCCTACAAAAAAAAAAAAAAACATTATATAACACTTTATTTTAGCATTTACTGTCCCTTTCGAGTGCCATGGCCAAAGCATGCTGAGAAATAGAAATCCTAGCCCAGTTTCAGTAAATTAAAAGAAATAAGTTCAATAAAACTCAAAAAAAAAAAATGAAACAGTTCAGTTTGCTTAAAATATATCAGTTCTGTGAACTTGAAAGAAAAAGAAAGTGCTAAATACTCATAAAAAGTTAATTTGACTGAACTAAGTTAAGTTTGTCCTACTCAAACCTATTAATTATTCTGATTAATTAATTAATCTATGTGGGTCTGATTCGGGCTCAATTTGATACGGCAATATAGACACCATTATTTACATTTCCACTGAAGCACATGTAACAACTAATGGTAAGGGCTGTGTCGTTTCTGGAGGCTTCAGCAAATCACAATACAATGGGCCAGCTAACCAATCTGAGTACATTGCATATTTCGGAGGGAGTGGTATCGTAGAATCAGGAAGTTAAACCAGTTGTTCAAATGACAATGGAAACAGCAGTGTAGAATAAAGGTAAATATATATGAAAAATACAGCGTTTTTTTAAAAACGTATTAAGACATGTTAAACTGCACCCCATAAACACAATCAAGTAGAAATAAACCACTGAACCACCCCTTTAAACTTTCTATTCATCAAAGGATCCTGGTTTCCACAAAAATATAAAGCAGCACAACTGTTTTCAACACTGATAATAATAAGAAATGTCTCTTTTGAGCACCAAATTGACATTAGAATGATTTTTGAAGGGTCATATAATATTGCTTTAGTTTGACTGAAATCTAGCTTTCAAAGTGCATGTAAAAATCACTTAAAGGTGATAGTTCACCTAAAAAGACAAAAGAAGGTATTTTGAAAATAATAATAATGTTTTGGACCCCTATGAGTTTCATTGTATGGACAAAAACATTCTTCAAAATATCTTCTTTTGCGTTCCACAGAAGAAAGAATGTCACATAGGTTTGTGGCAACGTGAGGTCAAGCAAATGATAATAAAAGTATTGTATACATTAATAGTAATCTAATATATCGGTGACTCAGCCAAATACAAGAAGATCCATCAGAACAGCATCTACTAAAGGAATAAATGTAACTACATCAGATAGTATAAAACTAAAGCTGAAGAGTCACGTCCAAATGCACTGGTTTCTGGCTGATGATTAGGGACCTGTCTTCAGGCTGCCAACCTTCGCCCTGGCCTTTGTGCACTATTAGTTAATGATGCCACAGATATGTCCTTAAGCCTAGCGTGATGCATGGCGTTCATTAGCCCCTGTGGAGCTCACGCTCACTTTCTTTTATTTTAATGACAAGGGTGGCACCGCACTGGCCCTTAATCACAGGGGCACCTTGTTTCTACTGGAGGGGATGGTAAGGGAGTGAAAAGGAGCAGGAAAGAGGCAGAGATCGGGAGGAATCTCTTTGATATAAGCTTTTCATGATCTAAATCCTCATGATTGAGCAGAGAGAAAGAGGCATTTACAGTTCAGCTGTGAGCAAGGTCAGATCTAATTGGTTCCCTTATTGCTTAAAATTATGACTTGAGATTGTATTACAGGTATTTCTGCCTGGAAGATTAATTTTCTTGCAAGCGGACAAGACAGAAATGTCAGAATAAATTTAATAAAATTATATATATCGACAAAAGGGGAGTCAAGTTTTGGTTTCTCCCAATGTTTCTTCCTTAAACAACAAATCTACTTAAACAACTGGAGCTCAGTGGGGATTTATAAGACATTATTCTGTGTAAAGCTACAGGGGAACAATATATGTTGTAATAAGAGCTTTACAGATAAACTGACCAGGACATATTCAGACACAGCTCAGTAACAGGACGACTTAAAACAATTTCGGCAATGACGTAAATTCAAACAAATCCAAACATTGAAACAAAAGGCATACATGAATTAGGCATGATTCTATCGTTCCCTTAAACATCCCCAACTAGTTGTTTTGTGGCGTGGTTCAAAGCGTGGATATTATGACTGAAATAATGAAGCACCTCATGCAGAAGGGCTTATGTAAATGTTACCTCTCCAGATGCCAGGGCCTAAAGCTAGTGTTCTCCTCTCCCCGTGAGCCACATAATTTAAATAAGCATTTAGATAAACCTTTGTACCTCGCTTGCCCATAGGGTGCATTAGGGTTTGCAAGCAGATAAATCAATAAAATCTGGCGGTCCGAGTGTTAATGAATATCACTTGCACTTTTTAATGAGGCCCCATTTGCATTTGAAAGTGACAATGGGAATGGGTATGTTTTCTGCACATCTTGCTAAGAATCTACATTTGAAGAAAAAATATGCAACTGTAGCATTTGTCTAAATCAAAATATGCTAGAAGAATTACATGGGGTTTTTAGCAGTAACACTTTGTTTTCATCGAGAATTACAATTATGATGCAGAGTAATTCATCACTGGCTTCCAGCAACGGCCATACGCACGTTCACAAGAGTCGAGTTCTGACGGAAGGGTGACCTCTGACCCGATGTATGATGTAATACAAATACTCCAACATTTTTCTTTAAAACTTCTCGTTTTACACTTCTAATTCATGACCAGAGTTTTGTTCTGCTCCATCCTCTGCGCTTTCACGTTAATCAGTTCTTACCTAAGCTCACGCTATGCCTACGTCATACGTCAGGTCAGAGGTCATCCTTCCTCTGGAACTCGACTTTCACGTGAATGTGCGTACGTCCGTTACCGGAAGCCAGTGATCAAGTTTTAAATATGGATATTTTACTTACAAAAACACATCGCTTTACTTCAGAAGGCATTTATTAACCCACTGGAGTCTTATGGATTACTTTTATGATGGCTGGATGGATGCACTTTTTGGAGCTTCAAAAACTCGTACACTATTCAATGCCATTACAAAGCTGGGAAGAGGCAGGATGTTATTTAAAGGATTAAAATGTCCTGATAATTTACTCACCCCCCATGTCATCCAAGATGTTCATGTCTTTCTTTCTTCAGTCGAAAAGAAAGTAAGGTTTTTGAGGGAAACATTCCAGGACTTTTCTCCATATAGTGGACTTGATTAGCCAATGGTTACCAACGGTTTGAAGGTCCAAATTGCAGTTTCAGTGCTGCTTCAAAGGGCTCTACATGATCCTAGCTGAGGAATAAGGGTCTTGTCTACCGAAACGATCGGTCATTTTCTAAAAAAAAAAAAAAAATACATATATATATACACTTTTTACTCATCTTGTACTAGCTCTGCGATGCGCACTACGTTATCATGTTGAAAGGTCACACGTGACGTAGGCGGAAGTACCGCAGCAGGGCAAAACACTCATTTTCATTTCAATCTCATTTTCTCCTCCAACTTCAAAATCGTCCAACTTCGCTGTTTTTTACGTTTTTTTGTAAAGGGCATTTGACTTGGTACTTGGTACTTCCGCCTACGTCACGTGTGTCCTTTCCAATGTGATTACGTAATGCACAAAGTTGTGGAAGCGCATCACAGAGCAGTGCAAGACGAGCATTTGTAATTAAAAAGTATATACTTTTTTTTATTTATTTTTTTAGAAAATGACAGATCGTTTTGCTAGACAAGACCCTTATTCCTCGGCTAGGATCGTGTAGAGCCCTTTTAAGCAGCATTGAAACTGCAAATTGGATGAAGAAATTCATAAACACCAAGGATGGCTTGAGGGTGAGTCAGTTATCAGATAATTTTTATTTTTGTGAACTATTCCTTTAACCTTTAACCAGACATGGGCTACAGTTCTATAAACAAGGAATTCTTGAAAGAATACTGCTTGACCAATCAAATTTGAGAACAAAGAGCTGAAAATGATTAATTCTAAATGTATAAACTGGTACACTTGATAGAAGCAAATAAATAAAAGGAACAAGACCTTAAATCAGTAACAACAAATAATAATGTACAAATAGCCAGGCATAAATCAAGAGTTCATCGCTTGAATGAAAACCATTACTAAAAAAAAAAAACAAGTATTTATAATAATGTAGTCTTTCTCAAAGTGTGCTGTCTTTGAAGTGTTTTCTTGTGGGAGTCTCTCTTTCCCAACCAGGTAGAGAATAAAGACTTAAGTTTTCGACAAAGAGATTGTTACCCAGGGCATTTTTCTTGTTCTCTCCCTGGTCTTCTCACAATTTGAGAGAGTGTGAGTTTGATTGTTTTCTGTGTAAAACAAAAACTTATTAGAAAATGATGCCACATGGGAAAAGGTGCACAGTACAGTGAGCTGATATTTCAGAGGCAACCACCATCCTATTCATATCAAAACAAATCTCGCAATGCTGGGAAAGCCTGTTCAGAACAGCGGGGTGTAGAAACGGCCCATCGCAAGAGTCCATTTGCCAAGCAACAAAACATAGAAAAATACATGTGAAAAGACACGGGCCCTGAGCTGCGTGCAAAAAAAGCGACAACATACATTTTGCATTATGTGCCTCCATGACTGTGTCTACATCTGCAGTATACTAGTAGAAATTACACAAATAATTGCACAGTGACGTCCATGGGGTGGAAACATTGTGCCACACCAGCAAAAATCTCGCAGTCCCCCCTCCCGGCTAAACGTGCCACAGCATCAACTGCCAAAGGAAGGCAACTTTTGCCTGCAGCAACACTAATGTGAGCATCTGAGAAAAACAGTTGTTTACTTTGTTTGAACTATGGTTGCTTGAGCCCTGGGGAGAGAAGTTTTCTTTGCACGTCTTTTGGTTCTTGACTCTGTGACAAAGACACAGATGAATAACAATGTCATTTTCTCCTGATCTTTTTTCTTCCTATCCCTCCCTCTCAAATAATTTATCGAGTCTGTTTAAGTTGCAGTGAGTGCAGTAAATTAGATGTGACACACAAACTACATTATGCGTCAACTTTTTTTGTTGGTGGATTCTTTTTTTCCTTCCAACCAACAGCCTGCTCATTCCTGTTTAATTGCAGCACAGCAAGAGACCAAATTCACATGCACCAGCAGGAAAACAAGCACAGAGAGAAATATCTATTCTGTGTTAGAATAACAAAGTAGGGAATATAAGCATGTAGTGTTTGGTAAGGATATATTCTTACTGGCATTGTGGCAGTTAGGCCTTAAAGTAAAGCAGTGATAAAGATATTTTTGATGGAAGCTGAAAAAAATAAAAAAAAACCCTTTACACTGCTTACCCTGCTGAGAAGACAAGCTCAGATCATCATGAAATGTTTATGCTGGTCCAGGCTGGTTTATGCTGGTTAGTTCTGGTTTCATGCTGGTCCAGCTGGTGGTAAAGCTTTTGAGCTGTTCAATTCCAATATACATTGCCTGGCCAAAAAAAAAAAAGCTGTTTGGATTTAAATAGGCAAATACTAGTCTATGACTGGATCATTATTGCTGTGATTATTATGTTTCTAGCATGCTATATGTTTGGGAACAGTTCTTTTAACCCTAATTAATGGAGTCCCAGGTGAAAAAAAGTACACTTCCATAATGTACTTAAAGTGCTCTATTTTTGCGCACTAATTTTGTACTTAATATACTAAAAATTCTCCTTTAGATTAAAAATGTATTTAGTTACCACTTACACTATGGGTTCAAGTGTACTACAAGTGGCAACTGAATACATTTTTTAAATACAGAGATAGTATGTTAAAAGCACATTTTAGTTTATATCCATAGTGTCTCAAAATAGCACAGTTGAGTACACTTAGATGTTTTTAAGATTATCTTAAGTACTAAGAAGATTTTTTATTAAATGAAGTACAAAATTAGTGCTCAAAGATAGAGCACTTTAAAGGGTTAATTTACCCAAAAATGACAATTCTGTCATTAATTACTCACCCTCATGTTTTTCCACGTCCGTAAGACCTTTGTTCATCTTTGTAACACAAGTTAAGATATTTTTGATAAAATCCAATGGCTCAGTGAGGCCTCCATTGGCAGCAAGTTCATTTCCTTTTCCAATGCCCAGAAAGCTACTAAAGACACATTTAAAACAGTTCATGTGACTACAGTGGTTCAACCTTAATATTATAAAGCGACAAGAACACTTTTTGTGCACCAAAAAAACAAAGTTGAAAAAGAAAATTAACTTGCTCGCCTCACTGAGCCATTGGATTTTATCTAAAATATCTTAATTTGTGTTCTGAAGATGAATGAAAGTCTTACAGATGTAGAACGACATGAGGGTGAGTAATTAATGACATAATTTTCATTTTTGGGTGAATTAACCCTTTAAAGGTGCTACAGAGGATGTTTTGTTTTATACATTTTTGCAATATTACTTGAAACTGTCTTTACTAACTGATAAAAGACTATTTATTAGGTGCACTGAAAGGAATAATATTAATATACATCATCTGTGCACGAGGTAGGGCCTTAAAAACATCAGCCAATTGGCCCTCTGGCTTGTCAATCACTGCCGTGACGTTCCTCGTGAGAGACATGCGTGGCTGCGCGCTCCAGTAACTTTCCACACTCCACAGGCGCCGCATGCAATGTTTTTGTCAGGAGACAGGAGTAACAACTGCAGATTATGAGTTACCTGCGGTGAGTCCGACATAATGAATCCACAAACACAACACAGCGAATGCCGGTGGTAAACACTCGTGTTCCAATACGAGTGTTTACTAGTTTTGAGAGGCGTTCCTTCGAAATGAGCTGTGAAGGAGGGGGGCTGTTCTTACGCATGCGCTCATTTCAAAAACTCACTAACGGTCTTTGGTTTCTCAGTCGACGAAAAGATCCTCTGTAGCACCTTTAAGTACATTATGGAAGTGTATTTTTTTTTCACCTGGGGTATGTCATTTTTCATTTCTGATGCACCTCTTGATGGAATAACATCACGACATTTATACATAAAACAACTATTAAAAAAATGTACATAATGCAGATTTATGATTTGTCAAAAGAGAAAATCATATTTTTAATCCACACCAAGAATTGTTTGTTAGAAACAATGATGATGACCTTTGACCTTTTAATTCTTTCCACTCAACACTGAAAAACAACTGTCTATGGAATTTCTGTCAGTCAGGCCATTAAAGTGAGGGCTATGTTTTGGCTTTTTAACCCTTGCGTCAAAAAAAAAACCCTGCAGTACACTTTTAGGGGTTGGGTCATTTGGCTGCATGTCTCTTCCTTTCCACACTTCAGACATTATAGATGGCACTCACTCAGCGCAAAGCACAAACCACATCTTGTAGTTTCAGATGTGCCAGAGCTGATAAGAGCACCCTATAATTTATGGATCAGCGTGAATGTAACTGTCATTCCTTTTCAAGTTAACATTGGCAATCTAATCCAGTCTCTTTATCCAACTGGTCTTCTTGATTCAATAATTAACCATCATCAAAGTTTCTAACTAAGCAGCCAATTAACCAAGAAACAGATTTTAATGTAGAAATAAATATACTTCATTAAAGATTCTCACATTTGCAACTAATTGTTGTTGTTATTTTTACAGTTGAACTTTAAAATGCATAATTTCGTGAACACTCTGCAGTTTAAAAATAATCACCAAAGGCTTTCAAAATACAAGGTTTGACAATAATCTCAGAAATATTTATGAATCGCTTACAGTAAAAGCCTCTAAAAACCTAATGTAAAATGGTAGATTACACCATCCTACCGTATTTTACAGTGTTTGCTGTTTGAAATCGCAAGGTGAAATGCGATACAGCGGCTGCAATGGTGTGCACACACCCAAACCAGTCCACTCATTTACATATTTTCTGGCTTTAAAGGCACTTAGCGAGGAAACACTACTGCATGTCAGTATCACTCATTGAAGCGAAGATGACTTGTTTACATCCCCTGCGATACAAAAGTGATAAGGGAGAGAAAAGTGAGGGAAAGAGAAAAGAGAAAAAGATGAAACTGTAAATCCTTATCAGGAGGGGAAGGCAAAGGAGGAAGACGAGCAAAGGGGCCCTTAGATCAAAGCGTAACAAAATGTGCCGAGTGTTGACTCCAGGTACTGGGACGGGTCCGACTCACCTCGCTGTCACTTCCATCCCTTTCATCACCCAGGGCCTCGCAAAACAGCATATAAATAAGTCATGCTTAATATTGTCACCCCGATAATGGAGAGGGAAAGGCCCCAGAATCAGAAAGGTGTCACATTAAAAGCAAAGTGTTTAAAAGGAGCGATTCTGACTTTTTCCTTTTCCCCTCGACAAGACTTTATTTTTCAAAGTGGCACTAAAAGCTTGAAAGACTAATGTTGCTGTAGTGTTGAGGGGTTAGACTCTATATTGCTGAATACACTCGGAGGATATACTGTGCTCCAAGAAACAAATATTTCTAAGCAGAGGCACCGAATCGAATTTCAGCGCTTGAAAACATTGCACATTTGATAGGTGTAGCTACTGTATATAAATCACCAAAAACTGTTTCTTGCAAGAGGAGGCTGTTCTCCAGCTAATTTGTCATTCTACAAACTATAACCTTCTATGCTCATATTACGATAAACTGTGGAATATTTTCATTCTCCATTTTCATTCTCGTTTCTTTCCCATGCATATAGATGTACAGTGTACATTACCATTCAAAAGTTTGGGGTCAGACTGTTTAATGTTTTGAAAGAAGTCTCTTATGCTCACCAAGGCTGCATTTATTTGATCAAAATACAGTAAAAACTCAAAATATTATTATAATTTAAACTTTTCTATTTTAATATACATTGTAAAATATGTATTTATTCCTGTGATGATAAAGCTGCGTCATTACTCCAGTCTTCAGTGTCACATGATCCTTCAGAAATCATTCTGACAGGCTGATTTAGTTCTCAAGAAACTTATTATCAGTGTTGAAAAAAGTTGTGCTACCTTATATTATTTTGGAAACTCTGATATATATATATTTTTGGATATTTTTATTAAAGGGTTAGTTCACCCAAAATTGAAAATTCTGTCTTTTATTACTTACCCTCATGCCGTTCCACACCCGTAAGACCTTCATTAATTTTCAGAACACAAATTAAGATATTTTAGTTGAAATCCAATGGCTCTGTGAGGCCTCCATAGGGAGCAATAACACTTCCTCTCTCAAGATCCATAAAGGTACTAAAAACATATTTAAATCAGTTCATGTGAGTACAGTGGTTCAATATTAATATTATAAAGTGACGAGAATATTTTTGGTGCACCAAAAAAAACAAAATAACGACTTATTTAGCGATGGCCGATTTCAAAACACTGCTTCATGAAGCATCAAAGCATAAATGAATCAGCGTATCGAATCATGATTCAGATCGCGTGTCAAACTGCCAATGGCTGAAATCACGTGACTTTGGCGCTCCGAACTGCAGATTCGACACACTGATTCATTTATGCTCCGCAGCTTCATGAAGCAGTGTTTTGAAATCGTCCATCACTAAATAAGTCGTTATTTTGGGTTTTTTTGGTGCACCAAAAATATTCTCATCACTTTATAATATTAAGGTTGAACCACTGTACTCACATGAACTGATTTAAATATGTTTTTTGTACCTTTATGGCTCTTGAGAGAGGAAATGTCATTGCTCCCTATGGAGGCCTCACGGAGCCAACGGATTTCAACTAAAATATCTTAATTTGCGTTCCAAAGATTAACGAAGGTCTTACGGGTGTGGAACGACATGAGGGTAAGTAATAAATGGCAGAATTTTCATTTTTGGGTGAACTAACCCTTTAACAGAAAATTCAAAACAACAGCATTTATTTGAAATCGAAATCTTTTGTAACATTATAAATGTATTTACTGTCACTTTTGATCGTCCTTGCTGAACAAAAGCATTAAAGGTGCTAAAGAGGATCTTTTCGTCGACTGAGAAACCAAAGACTGTTACTGAGTTTTTGAAATGAGCGCATGCGTAAGAACAACCCCCTCCTTCGAAGGAACGCCTCCCAAAACTCGTAAACACTCGTATTGGAACACGAGTGTTTACCACCGGCATTCGCTGTGTTGTGTTTGTGGATTCATTATGTTGGACTCACCGCAGGTAACTCATAATCTGCAGTTGTTACTCCTGTCTCCTGACAAAAACATTGCATGCAGCGCCTGTGGAGTGTGGAAAGTTACTGGAGCACGCAGCCACGCTCGTCTCTCACAGGGAACGTCATGGCAGTGATTGACAAGCCAGAGGGCCAATCGTTTACACGATGATCGCGTAAACGATTGGCTGATGTTTTTAAGGCCCTACCTCGTGCACAGATGATGTATATTAATATTATTCCTTTCAGTGCACCTAATAAATAGTCTTTTATCAGTTAGTAAAGACAGTTTCAAGTAATATTGCAAAAATGTATAAAACAAAACATCCTCTTTAGCACCTTTAATTTAAAAAATAAATAAATAAATAAATAAATAAATCGCAATGACCCCAATCTTTTTGTAGTGTATACTACAGATTGTATATCATAGATATAGCTTTTTCTGTTTCCAGAGGACAATTTTATTGCTCAGGTTTCACTTTCCTAGGTCAGGAGATTTAATTGAGTTTTCATTTATGTTTCATTTGAATATTTTTCCTACAATGTCTTAAGAGAAACAAAAATAGACAAAATTGGTGATATATAGTAAAAGTAGAGCTCTTTTCTAAAATTGTTGAAATATCTTCTGAAACTGAGGAGCAGGTAAAGATATAGTTTGCCATTGTTTACGCACACTCACTTTTTTTTCTTTGGAACACAAAAGAAGATATTGTTTTGTCCATATTATGAAACTCAATTGAGTCCAAAACTTTCAAGCTCCAAAAAGAATGTGCGAGAACCAGTGAGGTTTGACGTTATTTATATTTTTGACGTTATTTATATTTTTTATGCTCCATATAAAGTCATACGAGTAATTAGTAAGTAAATGATGACTTTCATTTTTAGGTAAACCATCCCATTTGTGTCTAGGAGAAATATATATAGAAGAGGTCTCATTTGTGTTTTTTCTTTCCATCCACAAGGCATGAATGCACAAGGTTGACGGTGGCCGACTGTACATTAAAGATCCATCTCTCTACGGACATGCGGTAATGCGGCCCACAAAGTGCTCCGCCTCATCCACTCACACAATGTACTTGTCTGTCTCCCTCTCTCTCTTCCACAATCTACCCCAAACAATCTCCATCCCATCTACAACTCTTAGCCAGAGATGACTTAAGTCAGAGGAAGAATCCATTTACAATGTGTGCTTTGGAGCAGCTCCCTGACAATGCATGGCAGATTAGAGTGACATCTGTGATGAATCTTTCATAAACACTTTCTCCAGCGCCGAGGCTTCTCTGAGTTCCCTGCGCCGTAGTGAGTGCCTGTTCAGATGTCATCTCGACGGGTCCTCAGACTGAGGGGAGAGTGACACAGAACCCGCTGAGTGGGGCATTAAAATTAATCCAAAAGTCACACACACAGCTGCAGCGCATAGCGAAGGCAATCCGCCCCCCCGCCAGACCCACCCCAAAAGGCACCGCGACATGTGTCCACCGGCTCGTTCACCCTTCAGATTCAGAGTCAATTTCATGTCCTCATCAATTCTTCACTGTGATTCTCCGCATTTGTTTCATTTGCATAACTTTTGTCTGTCTGTTTTCCCCGCTTTGAGTCGGAACACAGTTTTCCTTTCTTTGACATCCTCTTTAAGAATGCAGCTTCAATTTTAATGCGAGCAAAAGAAATATATAAATATATCAAAGGTTGACATGACGTTCCTCCGCATTATTCTCTTTGAAACGCGCTTCTGTTCCTGCATTAAGGATACTGAGAGATAAGTGACAAGAGGGCATGGGCGCACACGGAGACACAGGTTACCTCACACATACATGCCACATCCTATTCCGATCTATCCCCTGCCAAAATCTGTCTGCAACAATGCCGGGATGCAGCAGTGATACTGGCTAACGGAGCAATGCAGCAAATACTAGCAACTTGCCTTTGATTCCATTTGACAATTGATTTCAGCACCATTAATATCTACAATGCATCGCCTACAATGAAAGAAAAAGTTTTAGTCACAATGTTTTAATACTTTGAAAAAAAAAAAAAAAATTCTCTCATGAAACATGCAACTAAAGCGTACAAACACACATAGTTCTGGTCCCAAAGAGAGATTCGTTTTTACATCTTTTATTGTATTTGAATTCTTTATGGCAATATTGTTTTAATTCAAATCATAATTCAGTTTAATTTATCATTCTTTTGTCTACGATGGGCTCACTACATTTGCCTGTACATGGCTTTACATGTGCGCTGTTGGTGTGGAACATTCTCTTTAATTTATAGATACATCACAGCTGCTCTCAAGTGCGCAAATGCTGCTGACAGATTGATAAATGATACAATAATTGCTAAAATGACTTGCTGAAATCAAACACTTCCAAATTTAGCTTCTGACAACAAACCAAAAATAAGGTGGAACACCTGGTGAAAGCCCTCACTAAATGTTTAATCTTATTGTTAAAAGTCTACTAGGGTTTCCACTCATTCGCATACAGCCCAGTTGCCAGAGTGCAGCTGATTCTGATGGATTTTCTGCATTTACTTGCTGCTTTTCCCACTTCCAGTGCATTGTCCATTTTGGGGGGGATGGGGTACAGATTCTGAAGGGAGTTCATGCAAATGATGTCTAGTATTAAATATTGATCCCACTCCATTTCAACTGAAGGTAGACCTCAAACTCACAAACAGACACTTGTCTCTTTAAATCAGCAGAACTGTCGCTTTTGTGGCTGTCTGTTTACAAAATAAGAGACTGAAAATGAGACCTGGTCCCAAAAGACGACCTCCTTGTTTAAATATGAATAATAAATACATATTAGATAAATAATTCTGCATTCTGAATTATTGAAAAGAGGAAGGGTTTATGGATTTGTGAAACTCGCAGCACTGAAACTAGTGATAATGTCAAGCAATACTGTAAGTGTCACTGGTAAGGCAGGTACACTTTGTCAGGGGGAAAAAAGTTTAAGAGCATCAAAAGTTGTCTGTAACCTTTCAGCATGACCTCAGGAATAAAATCAGTATGGATTTGTGACTAATACACAATATGAAGACAAAAGAGCATTTAATGCACACACAAAAAAGAAAAAGCTCATTCAAATGAGAGGGATTTCAAAGAATATCCTTTGTTCAAGTTCAACAAGTTAAGCTCAACAGAATTTGTGGCATAATGTTGATTTACCACAAAATACCACAAACATATATTTCAAGTGGTCCCTCATTTTCTTTGAAAATAAAATTCTGGGCTACAGTGAGGCACTTATACTTTCAATACATTCTTAAAATAAAGGTTTTCATAGAGAACATTTCGTAAACAGTTCTTAAAAGAACCTAATTAACCCTTTTTCATAAAGAACATTTTAAAGAATTATTTTTTAAGAAATGTAAACAGTATGCCATAGAATGTGGAGGGTTGGGGAAAGACCTGGCAACCTATCCTGGAAAAAAAAACAAAATCATCGCCATGGATAGACTCTCGTGCATGGCCCATAGAATCACCAAGAGTCGGATACGACTGAAATGGTTAATGAATGAATGAAACAGTATGCAAACTTATATTAACTCACTGAACTTGTATTAAAGGATTAGTTTACTTTCAAATAAAATCCTACGCCTTGCCTATTCTGCTTACGGAAATAATGGAAATGGCGCTGCGTTCGTTCTGTAAGTAGAATAGGGAAGGCGTAGGACATACAGCGTAAGCTTTTCGAAGAATACGAAAGTGCGGTTTTGGCGGAAGCACTTGGAAGGTGATCATTTATTTATATAAAACATATACATTTACATTTTTGTTTTTTTTCGAAAATGACTGATCGTTTCGCTAGATAAGACCCTTTTTCCTCGTCTGGTATCATTTAAAGCCTTTGAAGCTGCACTGAAACTGTAATTTTGATCTTCAACCGTTTGGAGGCCATTGAAGTCCACTATAAGGAGAATAATCCTGGAATGTTTTCATCAAAAACCTTCATTTCTTTTCAACTGAAGAAAGAAAGACATGAACATCTTGGATGACATGGGGGTGAGTAAATTATCAGGAAAATTTTATTTGAAAGTGAACTAATCCTTTAAGTTAGGTTTTTCAACTTTTATGTATTACAATTTGATAACTCTGCTGCCATGACAATGTATTGCCATAAGCAGCTTTAAAGGGTTTGTTCACCAAAAAATTAAATTTCTGTCATTAATTACTCACCCTCATGTCGTTTCAAACCTGTAAGACCTTTGTTCATTTTCAGAACACAAATTAAGATATTTTTGATGAAATCCGAGTTTTTTTTAATCTCCCATAGAAAGCAATGAAATGACCACATTCAAGATCCAGAAAAGTAGTGAAGATATTGTTAAAATAGTCAACGTGACTACAGTGGTTTAACGTGAACAGTGTCAGCCAATACTGAGCTGGTGTTCGGACGTAAACTTGGAATCGCTGCACTGCGTCAACTGCGTAGAAAACTGAAAGGGTAGAGAAGAAATTGTTGAATAAATTCATTGTTTTTGCACACAAAAAGTATTCTCATCACTTCATAACATTAAGATTGCAACACTGTAGTCACGCTGACTATTTTAACCCTTAAATGCATACCTCGGGTCTTTAGTGACCCGGGACGTCATTCACTACCCACCTCCTCGTTCATTTTTTAAACTTAGAAATCAACCTTCTTGGTATTCCTCAATCAATTCATTATAAATAATATAACAAGAAAAAAATCATAAAATTATAAAAGAATGCCTATTTTTGTATTCATTTTTTGTAAAAAATTGTATAGGGTCGCTATCGACCCGAGGTGTGTATGAGTGTACGTGTATTTTTTCTTCACAACAATAATTGAATCTTAGATGACGGAATAAGTGCAATTCACCTTTATTCCACAAGGTGGCAATGTCTGATACACAATGATGAAATGACGATCCATTCAGACAAAAAACAAAAGAATAAGCAAAACATGAAATGGCTCAGCGATTTACTGCAGAGCAAGTACTGAACGCAATCAAATATGACTGTAACTGTTACTGGATGGATCTGGTGAAACTGTTAGCGATCGAAATATTGATTTTGAAGATGCTTAAAATTATATAGTTTTGAGAATATGTTTGAGATAATGAATGGGCTCATATTCGTGACCTCAAACATAAATCTAGCCTATTATTTGCTGAATTTACTGGGAAATGAGCTCTGACGAGGACAGTGATGATAGCATAAAACAACTGCTCAAACTGAACCCTTTCAAGCTCCCAAAGGTAACAAAATATGCTTTATTTTATTCTTCTGTAATTGTTACTCTAATAACAGAGGAGTTTTATATTATCACGACAGGTAGAGATCCATCCGTGTTAGATATAGATCCGGGTCGATAAAGACCCGAGTATGTAAGAATGATTGGCAAAACAGTCATGCATTTAAGGGTTAACAATGTCTTTACTTCTCTGGACCTTGAATGAGGTAATTTCATTGCTTTCTATGGGAGATTAAAAAAAGCTTCTCAGATTTCATCAAAAATACCTTAATTTGTGTTACGAAGATGAATAAAAGTCTTATGGGTTTGGAATGACATGAGGGTGAGTACTTAATGACAGAAATTTCATTTTTGGGTGAACTAACCCTTTAAAGCTCAGATAATACACAAGTTTTAACAAAAAAAAAAATCATTCACTTTAATTAACCTCCATTGTGCCTCATTAAAACCACCATTTTTGCTTCTTTTTTTTTTAAGAAAACGAGAGACAAGTCGGAAAATATGTTTTTGTGTGTGGTAATCAACATTATGCCACAAATGCTGTTGGCTGAGCTTAACTTGTATTGAGCCCGAATATTTCTTTAAATAAAGGTCAGGCGAAAAGTTCTGTACATAGGGCGCAGTATTTTAACAGAGCAAAAATGGACTTTTAACTCAGGTTTCACTTTCATATCGCCAATAATGTTATAGTAGGGTCAAAAGTCGGTCTAATGTACACCTTTCTGATTGCAATGTTGCTGCAAGTTGGAGGCGAACCTTGTTAACTCAAACAACACAGAAATGTGCTGATGGTCTATGAGCTAAATTGGCTTTGTTGCCATTATGTAGCCCTTTCCAAAGAAGAAATGCCTTACAACCCCATCTAACGAAAGGGGTGGTTCACTCCCCTGAGCAAGAGAGCAAAAGGTGGCGAGACTCATCCCTAATAACATCATTTAGAATTCACCTTCTCAAAATAGACTAATGCCTTCTTGCCTTGAGGGCCCTTCATACCTTAACAGAAAACTCTCTTTAGTTCAGCTTCCATTAGGCTAGAACACCATGCTCTATTAGTACAACGTGTGCAGCAGAGAGAGAAAAAGAATGAGAGAGGGGTGGGGGGAGAGAAAGGTGTGCGTGTGAGATATAAGAGAGAATGTGTGTGCTACCTGAGGTGATCCTACTTTTTTGTTTTTAAACACTCTGAGAGAGCAACGTCACAGTGCTTGACAGCTTGTTAATGTCACCACATTGTTCCTGAAAATCCCATGGTGCTTTGCATTAGCACTCGGCTTGCCTCACACCCCCGGGCGGCCTCGCTAAAGTAGCACCATAAACACACTGCCCAGGAGCATTACTCATACACACACATGATGTACACACATAAAAGCTCAGCCGCCAATGCAGTGCTGAAGAGAGTAAGACTGCTTTGGAATGATTGTTAAATAACACGGGCATACGGGCACTTATGCACACAGGAACATGCATTGAAAAACATATTACACAAGTACATGACACAAACATACATATCCTGTTACTTGAGGGAAACTCTCTCATCCATTTAATCAACAAGAAAGCTCCAAAAAATGTACTCTATGTTTTTGTTTAGGTATAGCAGTGGAAAAACATTAGAAAGAACTGCAAGTTATATACATACTATACTTTTCAAAAGTTTGGGGTTGGTAATATTTTGTAATGGTTTAGAAAAAAGTCTTGGTAACACTTTACAATAAGGTTCATTAGTTAAACATTAGTTAATGTATTAACTAACATGAGCAATACATTTGTTACTGTATTTACTAATCTTCTTTAATGTTAGTTAATGAAAATTGTTCATTGTTTGTTCATGTTAGTTTACAGTGCATTAATTAATGTTAACAAGATTTTGATAATGTATTAGTAAATGTTTAAATTAACATTAACAAAGATTAATAAATGCTGTATTAGTGCAGTTCATTATTAGTTCGTGATAACTAATAACTAATGTTACCTAATGAACCTTATTGTAAAGTGTTACCAAAG
This sequence comes from Megalobrama amblycephala, assembly GCF_018812025.1. NCBI lineage: Eukaryota > Metazoa > Chordata > Actinopteri > Cypriniformes > Xenocyprididae > Megalobrama > Megalobrama amblycephala. Next base: position 23,880,337 of record NC_063050.1, on the reverse strand, counting down.
TCTATAATGTTCACAAAGGCTGCATTTATTTGATTAAAAAACAGCATAAATATGAAATATAAATCTTTGTAACATTATCAATGTCTTTACTTTCACTTGATAAATTTAATACATCCTTGCTGAAGTTAATTTCTTTAAAAAAAAAATCTTAGTGACACCAAACATTTTGAACGTGTGTGTGTGCCTATAACAATACATGTCATTTCACTGTAACATTTCAAAATAAGTAAAAAGCATGATATAAAAAGAGAATTTGCTGTGAAATCCATCACACATTTTGATTTTACTAAATTGTTTTGTTTATGCATATATTTTTTATCATATTAATGTCATGCATGTCTTTATGTCCGGCTAGGCCGATCTTCTTTCCTCCTATTGTACCAGCTGTCTAAATATCAGGACATTTTACAGAAACAATCCTAAAATGTAGACATATTCACATTATATAATTTAATACAGTTAAGAATTAACCATTATTATAGATATCTAAATATTTTCTGTCAAATCTGCTTTAAGAAGCCCCTTTTTTTTCTTTTTTGATAGCCTGTACTAATGAAAAAGTATTCTGCATAATCCAAAAGGTACTTTTGCTGTTGAGTCCATATAATATACATCTTTTTCATCGCCTCAGGGTGCTTTGCCCTGTCCAACCTATTTAATTCAGTGCCTCTAGAGAGTATCGTATGATTCACTGGCTTTAGGCAACAAAAGCTTTTTATTGAAAGTTTATCAACAACCCAACATGGGCTCATGAGTAGAACTTGGAGACCAATTGATGAGCTCTGCTAAATATTAACTACATGAATACAACATTACACTTGACTGAATATCATCACAACACACGTCTATCCATAAAACAGCAATTATTTAAAGTCTCATTGACTGAATTAGCTGTCAGTCAGTACAAATAGATTGGTTCTGGAATATAGTCACACACATGCTGATGTGCATTGCTATTTCTCTGATCTAAATTCAATATTTGAACATTAGAGTGACGTAAATGTCTTAATTTAAGTGTTTAGTTTTACATTTATGCATTTGACAGACACATTTTTACAACGCAACTACATTCTAGCTACACATTTTATCAGGTCTTGCATTCTTTGGTGTTGCTCTACTGACTGAACTTTTGAGAATCAACACTTAAAACAGATCAAATATATAAAAAGCGTGATAACATTTTTTTTTTTTTTTTTTTTTTTTAAAGAACATGTATCACTCCATAAGTAAAAGCCAAGGCATCTGTACTAAGTTTGGATGCGTGGAGATGACTTCTATAATGAAATGTGTGATATACTGTGCAGTCCTGCCCTCTAGTGTTCTACTTTGGACTCACAGCTGGACATATCATATTAAGGTTTGGTAAATTTAACTAACCTAAAGGATTCATAAAGGATTTTTAATAATTATCCGTATAATAACAATTGTTATAATTTCCCATGCAAATAATCTATACATTACCGTTAAAAGGTTTGGGGTCTGTAAAAATTGCCAATGTTTTTGAAAGAAGTCTCTTGTGCTAATCAAGGCTGCAAAAAAATAAAAAATAAAATAAATAAATAAAAATACAAAAAAAGTATATTATAAAACATTACAATAAAAAAAATTCCTGACATTACTTCAGTGTCACATGATCGTTCAGAAAATCATTCTAAAATACTGATTTGGTGCTCAAGAAACATTTCTTATATTCATCGATGTTTAAAAAAAAAACACTTGTGCCACTTAATATTTAACATAATACACTGATTTCAGGATTCCTTGATGAATATAAAGCTCAAAAGAATAACATTTATTTGAAATAGATTCTTTACTGTCAGTTTTGATCAATGTAATGCATCCTTTCCGAATAAAAGTATTAATTTCCCTGACATTTGAACATTATATATATATATATATATATATATATATATATAATGGATATACTAATGTATAAAGTATATACTAATGTTCTTACAAAAGTATAATCCAAAACTAAGAAAATGCACAGTAAATAAACACTGTGTGCTCTTCTATGCCTTATACTTCAATTTTGAGTGTATCCAGCAATTCATGTTATTTTTTTAAATTTCATTTAGTCCGTATTCATGCATTAGAGGTATTACAGCATAAAAAGTCATTCATAATACGTTTTCCTCATTTCTAGTGCACAGATAGAGAATTCAGATAATGATAAAGACAGAAATAAGATGAAACACTGACTTTTTCTAATATGGTGTCTGCTTGATCACTGGATGAATCTAAAATGAAATTAGATTATACTAAATAAGAGACAGAAAAGATAATGAAATAGATAAAAGATGTATAGGATCCCTTAAGTGTATGTAAAATTAATACCAGCCTGAAAGACTTGCCTTGCAGCCACTTTATCAGACCGGGCTTAAAGTCCACTGTGATCAGGCCAGCAGAGACTTAGAGAATTACACCAACCCGCAACCACTTCTTCTGCTTTCAGTGTATCACAGAATCATGCATATAAACACTGGCACATCCCCCTAATGGTCGTCAAATACGGACTGGCCTTTCCACAGTCCTAGAGCCATGCCTGGGGCAGCCTGGCACAAGCCTTAGCTCTGGGCAGTCCAGGGCAGGCAGGGTGATCTGACCCTCTCTCCCAACCTCCATAAACCCTTTGCCCCTTAGCATATTGCAGTCCTTCCTTGTTCAGTTCACCCCATTTAAGCCTGAGGGCCTCTCTGTCGCTCAGCTGTGCGGTGAGGAGAGCAATCACATCCAGGTCACAGGGTTCTGGGGATAATTCTTAGAAACCCCAAAGCCTGGTGTCACTGACAGTGAACAGTCTCAGTTGGATAAGAAGCCTCCTGCTCAGGCAGATCATTTAGAGTGCTATTGGATGACGGTCAGGTGATTCTGTGCAGAAGCAGTGATGGATGTGTCGACACTTTTTTTAAAGGGACAGTTCACCCAAAAATAAAAAATCTGTCCAAACAGTTTATTTTTTTATTCACAAGTCAGTGTGGACTAGAAACTGATTGGTTATTCACATTCTTCAAAACATCTTATTTTGTGTCCAACAGAAGAAAGAAACTCACTACAGGTTTTTGAACAACTTGAGGGTGAGTAAATGATGACAGATTTTTTTTTTTTTTTGGTGTAAACTATCCCTTTAATCATGATTGTCAACACCAAACATGTTCACTGCAACATTAAACAGTTTAAGAGAAGTGGCAGATTGCCAAAGAACAAAAATTAATCATGTGAACTGTGGGTAACTTTTCTCATCAGAGACGTCTGTATTGTCTTTTGAATGTAAAGGCTGTTACTAACCACAAGATGGCAGCAAAAGATGATTCAATACATATGCCTTTGATTTCAAAAGCCAGAATTTATATCATATGTTACATGATCATGCATAATATGCAATGCATTTAGATGTTTTAGAGGCAAAATAAAATATTATTATAAAATTATTCAAGTATTTACCCCTATAGCAATCTATATTAAATGAGGTACTGAATTACTTTGAGCAGTTACACTAAATATTATGTTTACAGGTGAACCATTCTGTTCATTTCCTTGACTGCTCCATAAACAGCTGACTTTATAGCAGATCAATTTTGTTGCAACACTCTTAGAAAAAAGATTCAGTGGGCTTCTATATGGAATCCTAGGGTTCTTGACTCAATTTTAAAGAAACCTTCATGCCAAAAAGGTATATATATATATATATATATATATATATATATATATATAAAGAGGGGGGAAAAATAAGGGGAAATGTCCTAAATTTGATAATACTTTCACGTTTAAAATTTAATATATAAAAAAAAGATTTAAAAATGAATTAAAACTAAATCTATAAAATGATCCCATGATGGTAACCCCTAAAAAGTTCTATATACAGTGTGACAGAACCCTTTAAGGTTCTATATCCAAACATGAGGATCAAAGAGTCACTTGGGGAACTTCACAATGAACCTTGAAGAAAAACAAAACTAGACAAGGTTATAAAAAAGGTTGGCAAAGCTTCAAACCTCTCTAAGAGCACCACAGTGTCCATTGTAACGAAATTAAAAACACACGGCACAATTCAGACACTGCTAAGATCAGGCTGTCCTACAAATCTGAGCAAGAAGGCAAGAAGAGCAATTGTAAGTGATGTGACCAAAAGGCCAGCTACAACACTGACAGAGTTCATTAACTGAAATGGACTGAACTGTCCAGACTCAATGTTTTAAGCATTTCTCAGACTCTACCTCTTTGGGAGAGCTAAGAAATCCCTTTTTTTTTTTTAAATAATAATAAAAGGAATTTGTTGAAGGCATGTTGCATAATCCAAAACAGTTTGTAAAAAAGAAAAAGATTTGTGGTCAAAAACTGCACTCACCTGCCTGAAATTAAAATTCTGTGACAGGCAAAAACGAAATACACCCAGATAACATCCATTCTTTCCATCAAGTGGAAGAAGCATAATGCTCTAGACTTGCTTTTCAGCAGGAGCAACAGGAACGTTTTTTTTTTTTTTACATCAAGAGCAATGTGGATTGAGCTGAATACAAGCAAATCCTCAAGGAGAACCTGTTTCAGTCAGCCAGAAATCTTTGTTTAGGTCAAAGTTTCATTTTCCAGCAGCCCAAAGCACACAGAAAAACCTGGCCTGAATAAAACAGAGCAGAATGATTCGGCCAGAACTCAGATTGAATAGAGAAGATTTGTTTGGATGATTGCTTCAGAAACAAGCCCATTGCTTTGTTGTAGCTTAGTAGTCCAGTGACTCTTTCACACACAAAAAAAAGAAAAAAAAGTGCTTTACACATATTGGTTGTTTTTACAACCAGAGGCTGCTTAACGTTGTGGCATCTTGGAATAGTCATTGATTTTTACTGTGGGTGACAAAGCATCTGAAACGCTGATCGTTCCATGATGGCGGATGCATCGACGTGTCTGGAGCGATCGAATGTGACATCTAATCATATCTATGGCTACACAGACTGATTCATAGATAATGTATGTATACGTAGATGCCACATTCGACTCCTCCAGGCACATTGGTGCAGCCGCCATCTTGGAATGGTCAACGTGTCGCACTCACAGTGAAAATCAATGTTGCCACAATATTCCGCAGCTTCTGGTTGTGAAACCACCGAGATTTAAATTCCCAAAGGAATGTGATAACCTTTCACAGGTGAGAATGTGTTGGTTTGTTTTTATATGTATTAACTCAATATTACAGATTTTTACTATGGTACTTTTTAATGACGTCTTGTATTGTGTTAGTTTAGCAAAAATCAGCTGCTAAAGTATACTGCAGATATAGATATTCATACATGTGTCTACACCTATGGTCACGTAATATGATTGACACATCTAGAGCAAATGAATAATTCATTCACACACCCGGAAGAAAACAGACACACAGTGCTCTTTATGCTGTTTCAAGCCAATCAAATCACATAATTCAATGGAAAATGAATAGAAATATTTTCTGTATAAAGAAATATGAAGTAAATGTGAGAATAAATCAATATTTCTCCAAATGTGCACACTTTCAGCTAAAATCGATAACTGATGCTGATAAACGAAGCCATGTGAACTTAAATAAACGGGAGTAGGCGTGATTGAATGTGTGTCTCAAGAACTCAACATTCTCTTCTCTCTTCCGAGATAATTTTCTTCTGTTTACACTGGTTTTCAAAACAGTTGCTCACCTCTTTAATAAAACACATAATATATTAAACCAGAAATCAAGAGTAGCGCGGATGTGACGTCATTGACAGGCGACGCAATGACATGGGCTGTTACACCATTTAAAATAGCTTATTTCTCTGCATTTATACATTGTTGGATACATTTGGGATGATGCAAGTACAGAAGTCAACAAAATATATAACACTGTTCTAGGGTTTTTTTTTGTTGTTGTTGTTTTTTTTTTTTAAATCAAATAATCTTACATATTGTGCCTTTAATGAGCCAGCATAATGTTATTTACATTTATTTAATTTTTTTTATTTACACTATTTAGACATGTTTGAACATGTAACCCAACCCCACCCCTAAACCTAAAATAGTTTAATATTGAAACATTGTAAACATTAAAACACAACATCTTTAAAGATTTATCCATAATAATTCACAAACTATTGCCTAAAGTGCATGGTGCAGTTTGACCACTTGATGGCGGAGATCTTCAAGGTTGACCTCCTTATCTAATGATGAGCTACTGTATTTCAGCTTGCTATTCCTAGAACAATATGAGATGTCACTAGTGAAAATCACTGCAGTGAATCTTGAGAACTGCAGCCAACCATCACTGAGGTTTCTGCTGATTTAAAGCCCTACTTATTCTACATTTGTCAACACTTATGCAAGCATAAATGTGTTAAGTCTCCATTAATCCTGATATATTTTACAGGCTTACAACCCTTTCCAAGTGATCAGTTATAGCATTTTTAGGGGTGGACCTTACAGATTATGCTGAACACAAATGAGTATATTCTTTATCTTTTTTTATGTTTTGTGTGCTCATGATGAGAAAGTTGGTCTCTGTAAAAACATGAATTACAAGCTTCTACCATGCTGTCACCTGTGTATACCTGCCAGATAGTTATCCAGTTTTAAGGCTTTTCATTGCCATTGAGCCCAGGGTACACATGCACCTGGCATTCTTATATAAATATCTAATATGATACAGTGTAATGGAATATGTGAATTGACACATTAAAAGCACTATGTATTTGTCATTGATGCTATTTATCAGTGTCCTCCCCTCCCATGTGTGCATGCCATGGCAACATAGTTTTGGTAGCTCGCTAACAGCATCCATTTTAGAAAGAGCAGCGAGCAGTTATCTTCTCCCCTGACATCCCGGTCGATAAAATTCTCAAAGTGACACTGCAAAGCAAACGTAAGTGCTCAACCTGCCATGTCACTTTGAGTCTAACAGCTCCTAACTGTACAATCTCATAGCCTTTGTGTCTCTGCCATGACGCAAACACGCTGCGATTGACATGCAAGACGATGCTTTACTGATTCAGCCTAATTATGTTTATGAAAATACCCTGGCTGGTCCCCTGGGATAGCAAGATTGAGATTGTGTGTGTGACACTCCCCAGTCATAACTCCACTATCTGCCTTCACTACCCTTGAGCAGTATCATATAGGCTCTGCATGGTAACTCTCATTTTGTTTTGTGGTGCTCTCAAAGGTCATTTTGTGTATATATAGGGAATATTTAATAAACAGAAAAATGTCTATGTTTGGAATCAATGATTTAAAACAGAGTCTGAATGGTCAGGCAAACTTGTTTTCAACCACTCATGTCACACTACTACTTTCTTGTAATTTTCCTGTAACAGTTTCTTTGTGTATTTACATGTGTTTCTTCAACTTTGGTACTTAGAGGGTTATTTTTATAACTAAAAGATTTAAAGGGTTAGTTCACTCAAAAATGAATTTTCTGTCATACAGTACTCACCCTCATGTTGTATCAAACCCATAAGACCTTCGTAACAAAAATAATGACTTTATTTAACAACTGTACACTTGTACAGCGTCGGCCAATACTGAGCCTGCGATCGGACATAAATACGGAAGCGCTGCACTGCATTCACGTCAATTGCGTAGGACAACAGTTGACATAATTCATTTATGCTACTTTTTAAATGGCTTTTTTTTATTTATTTTTTTTATCCTTATCCCAGACTTTTATGGACCATTTACACTACCATTTTCAACTACAAAGAGAAAACGTTTTATGCATTTTGGCCATTCATTTACATGATTTTGGGGGCGTGAAAATGCAAACTTTTGAAATCGGGTTTCAAAGTACAAGCTTTTGAAAATGATACCGTTAGTCTCCATGGAAACTACAAAAACACAAATTTGTGAAAACTGTGACAGCAGAGTTTTACTTTTCAATTTTAAGTCACATCGGCAACTCGTTGTTTGACGGTTCCCTTAAACTCAAACTATAAAAATACATCATAATGAGTTATGTTTAAAATTATGAAAATCTAAGGGTACACGACAACGATGTACTAAAAACAGAAAAGTTTTTCCTTTGCGTTTTTCGCATACAGACAATAGCGTTACGATCCCCGTTCACACAAAAAAAAAAAAAAAAAAAAAAATTATTATACATGACAGGCCAGTAGTTGGCAATGTCACTTTGTAAAAAAAAAAAAAAAAAAAAAAAAAACATATAATACGCATGATGTCACCGTTTTCACAAATTTGCATTTTTGTAGTTTACATGGATATGATAATGGTATCGTTTTAAAAAATTTAAAACCAGTTTTCAAAAGGTTGCGTTTTCAGGCCCCAAAAACCCTGTTGCCATGTAAATGAACGGCCAAAATGCAAAAAAGTTTTTTTTGTTGAAAGAAGTGTTGTGTAAATTGCCCCTTAGTCAATAGTAAAATAAACAACTGCAATATTTATTATGTGAAAATTGTTTATATAAATTCTTCTAAAATGAGGATTGAGTTACAGCTGTGGCATAATTTACACCTAACAACTCTGCTCCTACTGTATTTCTGCCCCTATTTTCAGAGGCAACCATGTCAGTGCAGAGCTTGAGATGAAATATTAGATTTATGGACAAAAAAAACCAAGAAAAGTCAGAAAATATTTTTATTGTGCACCATTTCATTTGCTGTAATTCTGTCAAAATGTGAATGAGTCAAAATTAGCCTTAGCAAGACAGTCTAATTCCCACTGCAAAATGCTGTTAAACAGAAAATACTACATTTTAAAAATTAGACTGATTTAAAAAAAAAACTGAATCAATGTATGAATTTCAACTGTTGGAAATTGTTAGTTTATAAACAAAATTAGTAGTGCGAGTGTGAAAAGTGTTTTTTAGAGACTTTTTCCTTCTAAAAGGCTACAGGGCCAAAAGTGTCCTTATGCCGCCCACACACAACACAGTTTTAACCCTGATTTCCCACTCATTGAATGGAGATCGCCAACAAAAGTCTGAAATCGGCGCTTGCTCACATGAGTGATGTGTGAGTTTTCAAAAAACATTTATCCGGTTAAATACCTGCGATCTAAGTACTGCAGAGTGAAATGCGTTTTGACTTGAACCGACGACAGACAGTTGTGAATAGTGACAATAACAGCAATACGACAACTTTGAAAGTCATTTAGTGTATGAGCAGCATTGGTTGAAACATCCATATATAGGCCTATTAGCTGTGATTTCTCTGTTAGCTGTTGCTGCTGATTTGCACTAAACTTTCTCTTCAAGATCAATAAAGTATCTCTCTAGTAACTATGAACATACAATGCCTAGGTAGTGCTGCTGCACAAGAGCGTGAATTTAAAATGTCAACCAAACATTTATGAGACGGTAATTGACAGCAGCGAGAGTGCATGCAACTTGGCATTTGCACATATTTGTGGCAGCAGCCTCAGACTGAACTATTATAGCAATTTGAGTACCCTTTGGCTCTAATTAACTCCAGGACAAATAAAATAAAAGTGCATGGATTTGCAGAGAAATTGATGGAGCTATCCTATGCTCTTCTGTTCTAGTCACAATTCATACCAATGAAACCCTTGAACATTTCAGATCAACCAAAGATTAAGGAAAATGCCAGCTGTTAAAGGTGATTTTAATCTACTATTATTTCTCTCTATTCAGCCCTTTGTCTATCCCATCTGCACACATTCTCCTATTCTGAATCCCAGTTGTGCCCTTGATGTCATAATGTGCAAGGCCAAAGTTGCTCAGTGATTTCTAAACGTGGCAGCTACAGGACACACTCAATTACCATTGGCTATCTCCGAGACTTGACAGCACAAAGCCACCGTGGTTACTCGCCGAGAAACAAAACACTCTGGCAATTCCATTAGCATGCTGGGCGCTTGCCAACAACTCTCTGCATTATGTTCCATGGTAGACAAATTGGCAGTCAAAATGGTGTTGTGAAGGGGGCTAATTGCTTGAGTGCAGGGTTAGTCCGTATTTCATGCGAGACTTGAAATGCAGGGAGATGGGCTGGCTCAACTGCCTGACATGTCCTAAGATGCGCCGATGAACGTAATGCCAGAACACCTCTGGTGATGTCTGCTGTTGTGATCTGACATTTCTTGTGCAGGAGAATGTTATTCATTAGCTTTTTGCTAATGAGCCAAAAGATTAAAGAACCAGTGAAATATAAAGACTATTAGCTCCGAGATCATCTATTCATCTTATTTTGCAACACGGAAGCAAGCAATTTTCTGTGAATGTGTGAGACTTCCGATTCATTAGTCACTATAGGTAATTAACTACAAGAATAACAATACTGTAAAACTATTTGCACTACAAACCAGAGTGTTGTGTTTGCAATATCTCGCACATTCAAGTCACAAATGGCCACGCCCGCTAAAAATAAGGTGGATGTGCTAGTGTTCACCTAAATATTGACAAATGTATTGTTAACAGATAAACATTTGAAAAAGTATAGTTCCAGGAAAACTGACACAATTCTGACTAGCAATGGCAAGTAGCAAATCATGTTCCTGCTGAAACGTAAATTATTAGCTGTTTATTAAAAAGATCTCTTCAATACGAGTCCCCTGCTCAAACAAAAAAACATATAATATATATAAGCATTAGCATAAGGTATATGCTAAGCTAGCAGGCTAATTAGTTTATGGTATGCTAGGCTACTACACTGTGTACTACACTAAAGCTAACTAAATAAATCACAAATAATGAGAAATGTTTTATTTCACAATCTATAGTGATCAATTATTTTATGTCTAACATAATTTAAATAATATAGGCCTAATGTGAAATACATATTAGTCATAACAGTTCAGATGACATAAGTCATGAAGCAGTTTTGAAGGATTTCTAATTAGGCCCTTGATTCAATGGTTAGACTTAAAGGTGCATAATGTACAATTTTTGCAGTAAAATATCCAAAAACCACTAGGCCAGTGTTATATAATTTGTTCACTTGAGTACTTACACAATCCCAAATGTTTCCAACTATTTGTAAATCGTGAGAAAATTGCAGTTTTAACCAAGGCTCCGGGATGCGCGAGGAGTCGCCTGTCAATTGTGTCATACCCGCGTTACCCTCGGTTTCCGGTTTTATTTTGTAGAAACCATGGAAACACCAAAGACGCTTTAATATATTACATGTTTTAATAGACAAGGGAACAACTTTTTTGATATATTTATAGACAGAAAACTAATTGTTGTTATATAGCTCAACACGTTTAGTCTTATTGTTTAAATAAATTTTCTTGATTTTTTGCGAGTACCATGCTTTACCATGCCTCAGAGAAAAACACTATTGTCAAGTAGCTAACATAGCATAATCTGATGCAGCTTTATTTTTAGTAACAGTAATACAGAATTTTCTCCATCAATACGTTTTAAAATGAATTGCATGCCATTTATCAACACAAGCCATCCAGCATTTAATATGATATTCTAACATCGATCTAGCTTACTGCAGCGTGTCTCAAACAAGTGTCTCACAACAGCCGCTGAGCGAACGCACAGAGTAACGTTATAACATCATTTTCAACACACTCAAATGTATCTAATATGATAAACAGAGCTGCGTTACCTCAAACTCATGACCGGAAAAGCGGAAGCGGCGCCGGCGACTGTGACATAATAAAAGTTCGCTGCTCACGAGGCGTGTGTTGCGCAATCGCTCCAGCGGCCTCGTTCAGCTCCCACAACACTCGGTCCTGCTCTGCTTCACACTACAGTAATGTTAATAATTACATCCATGAACATGATTTATTCCCGAGTCCTATCCCTATTCTTTTACGCCGTCCGCTGAGGTGAAGACCACATGTCCCAAGGTTTCACGCTCAAACTTGGCGTCATCAAGCTACGCCTTTGTTTTGAATAGGCCTCTAGGGACCTCTAGCGGACAGAAATCCTACATACTGCACCTTTAATGGCTTATTTAGGTTAGTTGGTTAAAAGTATCAATTTGGTTCATTTCAATGAAATACGAACAAAAAGCAGTTTGTAAAAGTGTATAGGGCCTGTATCCCCAACCTGAAAAAGTTCTGAAAACCACTGGTTTAGATCAAAATCTTTTGACATCCACACACATCTGAACATATATGTGATTTAAATAATGGAATGTACTGTAAACTGTGTCAATATAGATACCATAGTGTGAATGTTTCTTTAGTTGCCATAAATGGAGGCATATCCTCTTAAAGGCACAGTATGTACGTTTCACAGCTAGAGGTCGCTTATTCAAAACAACAACAAAGACGTCGCTTGCTGACACAGTGACCGAGTGTGGGATCATGGGAGTTGTCGTGTTCACCTCCACAGCCGTTTAGGCTTTAAGAGGTTATCTTTGGCGACAAATCCTGCACCAAACGGTAATGAATAATTGTGGTCTATCACGAATGTGCAAAACAAACAACTGTCTTACTAGACATTACCAGAAATCATTGGCTTTGACACTACAACTACTACTTCTGCTTTTTTTCTCCATGGTTTCTACCAACAGCTGAGGGTAGGGGGATTTGATGCCATTGACAGGCAACCCAATGACATGGGCCATGTCACTGGTTAAAATTGCAGATTTTGTTGGAAACATTTGGAATATTAAATACATGAGTCAACAAGATATACAACACTGTTCTAGTGGTCTTTGGATATTTTAATGCAAAAATATGGTACATATATTGTACCATTAAGCAATACAGGGAAATGTCTACCTTTTCCAAAATCAATGAACAGACTCCCATTGCTCCAGCACACTTTATCCCATAAGTTGAAGTAATCAGTTTTCATCAAAGAGGTATAATTTACAGCCACAAGAGGTCGATATACACGCTAGCAAGCGCTGCTGTCAGGGCCAACATACCCCCAGGGCTTATTTTTTCCCCAAAATGAATGTCATTTCTTCCAGCCAAGCAGCTTCGCTTTGCCATTTGTAGGTTAGTCTGGATAAATCATTCAACCCCCTCTTGCAAACATCCACAACAGTTCCTTTCAGATAATAAGGTCAGGGAGCACATTCCAGGCCAAGGTTGACAGTATTGGAGTCTAAATTAAGAGTCTGCATGTGGTAGAATGCTAGTGAACAACAGCCTATGAGCTTAAATGCCCCACATAGTCTTTCATATAGTGTAAAACTAAATCCATTAGACCCTTTTTTTTTTTTTTTTTTTTTTAACCTTAAGGGTAAAAAAATAATAAATATACATAACTTTATATCGACATCCGTATATCATATACATACATTTCTGTCAAGTAAAGTCAAAAGTTTTAGAGAAATTAAATAATAAAAAAAAACTGCATACAATGATAACCCATGTAACAGCTCCAACATTATGCTGTCTGAAATGGTGTGCAAGAATTGACTGAAAGGTGATCCCTTCATTTCTATCTTCTCTGGCAGAGCAGAGTCTCTTCAGATCAGGTTCATGCAATGTGATGTATGGCATTGCCTTAGACACATACACTCTGCTGGCTTTGCTGCATAAATACTGGGAATGTCTTTATTACTTCTAGGAGTTAAGAGAGGTTTATTCCTCCTCAGATGGAAACACTCATATTACAGTCGAGGTGAACCGGTTTGTTGACCAAACAAAATCAAAATACTCAAAGCCACAATCTATATGCAACTATAACTGTATAAAATATACTTGAGATGTATAAGATTATGCAGCATATATTTGACCAAAACTACAGCAAAAAAAAATAAAAATTCAAAGCTGAATTTTCAGCATCATTACTCCAGTCTTTAGGGTCACATGATCCTACAGCAATCATTCTAATATGCTGATTTGCTGCTCAAGAAACAGTTGTTCTACTTATATATTTTTATAGACAAGCTTAAAAAATATCATACTGACCGCAAATACTTGAACAGTAGTGTATTCTCATCATTCTGTAATGAACTATGAATAACAGCATTACAAAAGGTTCTGATAATTCAGTTTGACTTTTTTTTTTTTTTTGACAGTCAATAACATCATAAGTCAAAGACAATGTATATGTTTTACTGTACACTATAGTATACGGGAATCAAGGCAAACCTCTGGTCCATTGCAATGTCAGGGTCCAACTGCTGGTGGAGCTGCAGACCTTAAACTCACATAAACATGAACGCAACAATCCAGTCTAATAAAAGCTAAAGCCTAAATGTCCAAACGTGCCTGTCCTTTCACAACCAAAAATATCGTTATGTGAAAGTGCAAGTACAGACAACCTCTAATATGCGAGCTCCCATTATGACCCATCGTCTACAATTCTGCACTGATTATTGTGTATCCATACAATAAATGCAACATGATGGCGATAACCTGTACACAGATTTTGAAGCCAGCATTTGTTGCCAGTTATAATGTTGCAGGCTGTTGCTCTGGGTCATTAGAGCAGCCCTCATAAGACAGAGACTCTTTAGTCATTGGGTCATTACTGTGAACAGAGCTAATTAATCTCTGAGCGCAGAGTAGCGTCGCGAGAGGGGTTCTGGTTTTTGATTACAATAGGAAAGCATTTGCTGCGGTCGCCATAATGATACCAAGCTCCTGCTAGAAAGCCCCCGCTCACTCCGGTTACGGACAAGGTTTAATCAATACTGTGTCCTTCATCCCGCATTCAGGGCCGACCTTGGCAGCCTTTTGTCTCCTAAACGAGGGCAAAGAGCATATGTGGATACACAGAGAAAAGAAATAAGTGTACAAAGCATGCAGTACCCACATGAAAATAAAGCACTAGTAAATCCAATCAGCTCATTTGGAACTTAATGAATCACCATATGTTTATCTTTTTTTTTTTACCTTCGCCTAATGAAGTATCATAGTGCCAGGATTATTTGTAAATTTATTAGGGCATCCTAATGTACACAGAAAGGTTAGAAAGGGGCATACAACACCAGCCCAAGCAGATCAGGGTTCAAAAACTATTGATTCATTTGAAAACAAAGAACATTACCATGAAATAGAGGGCTATAGTAGACCAAATGCGAAACAAAAGGTATATTAAAGCAGCAGTGAATATGAAATATGTAGATAAAGGTGCCTTGAACAACCTCCAAGTCTTGAAAGTGCTAATTAGCAATTCCTTATGACTGAATTATCACTATTTAAATATTCATAGAACAGATAAATCAGGAAAACACAAAATCTGTTGTTGAAAAACAAACGATTTACTGCACCACACCACATTTTGTGTTACAAAACATGAAATAAACTTAGACATTATTGTCAGCTAACAAAGGATTATGAATATCAACAGTAAACAATTCACTTGAATAATGAATAAAGAAACAAACAAGTTAAATGGCTTCACATCTTCCTCTTCTGGGTGCTGATGTATAACACTAGAGGACAAAGAAAACAAAATGAACTTTGGTATTTATATGAAAAAACATCTAAAGAAAAGTGAAATTTTTGAGAATGTGCACACAGACAGCTTTGGAAACTGCATTACTGTTACTAACACACTGGGTCTGCTTAGGTAGCTCTCAATAACAGAAAACACTATGAAAACAAATAAGGAAACAGCACTAACACTAGAAAACAAACATTACGTACCATTGTTTCCTCTGAGAAATGCATCTCCATACTTGTTCTTCAGCTGGCCATTGACATATTCCTCTGTCTGTTCCACAGCGATATTCATGTAGCCATCAAGGCAGGCCAGCACTCCTGTGGGCAAGACATGACGTCACTTCATTGAAATGTGCCTTTTTGGAGAATTTTTGCAGAAGATCAGGGGCGCAGGCAGGACTTGGTGCACTTACACACCTGCTCAGTTTTAAACTGAGTTGATGTGGCTTGTGGGAGTTGAGGGAAATATTTCTTTCCATAGGTGCCAGATGTCATGAGCTCGAATGTATTCAAATGAACATACATTTTTACATAAACCATTACCATCTTTTACATCAAAGCTGAATCTGTTATTCAGTGGATATATATCAGTAACAGTGGCAGATTTATTTTGGACAAGTCAAGCAGTGTCTGTGACAGCTATACAGAGCAGCATTCCTTGATGAAAAACTCTCTTTTTTTTCTCATTTATGACCAGGTCCACCACTTACTAGAGCAGTTGTTCTCAGAAAGCTTCCAAGGGGGGCTCAAGATTAATTAAAATTATTTAAAATAAGCTTAGCATTAAATAAGCTAAAACAACAAAAAAAGAAAAAAGATTTCACCCCTTCAACAGGGTTCCCACTGAATATATGAGGTAGCCTAATTTTAAAAATGTGTGATTTCTAAACTTGTAAAAGTCATGTGAAGTAAAATGTTATAACTTCATAGGCATTTTTATATTAAATATACATTTTTTCTAGTTACATCAAGCTCTCAAATATCTAATATATTCCATAAGGTAGAAATAAAAAAAATAATTTTATATTTTTAAAAATCCTTATTATTTCCAGTAAATCACTGGAAACAAAAATCATGGGGTCTTTGAATATTGTCGTACAGATTAGATTGCCTTAGAGTCAAAACGGTTTAAACTACTGTACAACTAGTAAAGGGAGAATTCAGACAATGAAAGCCTCGGATCAAGAACTGGATAGGTCAGCAGTCATATTTAATATGATGCAACAGAAAATATATGAAGAAATTACACTGATATAAGGTAATTATGTTGTTTTCTCCCCTATATTACTAGATTTATCTGCACACAATGGTATTTTATTATCTACAACATTCTGAACATAATCCAGGTATTTTTACTATCTCTGAGTTAGCCCCTGCCTTCTTGCACGCTGTCCCCATTACCTTGAAACCAAACCTACAGCCTTGATTAAAGAAATATAACTCTGATAAAACAAAGACATGTTTCTACTTGTACCTCTGTAATCAACACCAGAGTTCAGCTTCACCACCACTGGTCTCCCAATGATCTGCTTCAGGAAATCACTTGGTGTCTGCTTCCGGAGACTCATTTTCTCTGAAAATAGAGACAAAAATGTAGGTTATAAGTTAATACCTGACATTACAATATCACAGATACAAGAGACTGTAAGCTGCCTGCACTGAGTGTAACACCGTAAAAAGAAGAGCTTCGAAACATTAGTTTATCGCTTGCTGACTAAACTGAACACAGTTTTAATGAACCAGTCAACGAATGATTTAAAGCACAGCAGTGTGCAGAGGTTTGGCTGTTTATCATGTTCTGAACATCACCGGTGTACATTTAGCACGAGCGGCTAACTTAGCCTGCTAGCATTAACGTTACAATCCAATGTGGAGAACAATGAACACATTATACATGTCACGCGCTACAGTAATGAGATCAATTTATACTCCCGCAAAGGTCAAGTACAAATGTTTATTTAAAGAAGATAAACTATTCACTCACTTACCTTATTCGTTTTACAACGTTTGCCGCACGTTTCAACTGAGTGACTGACTGTTGACCAATGAACTGAAGCGCTTATTCTATTTCCATGGTGTTTACACCGCGCAGCCAATCAGATGCTTCGATCAAAATCCAGCGTACGGAAGCCGCCGAGGAACCATTTTCCCCTTTGATAAATAATACGTAGGAGGGAAACGAGCCAAATCGACGGTGGCAGTGAAGACTGGGAAGCTTCACTTTTGTTGTTTAGGAAATTAGACTGATGGACTGATGGACTGTTGGACGGACGGATGGACAGATGGATAGATAGATAGATAGATAGATAGATAGATAGATAGATAGATAGATAGATAGATAGATAGATAGATAGATAGATAGATAGATAGATAGATAGATAGTGTCAAAAAGGATGTGTTAATAACACAGTTTTTGTGTTATTTTTTGAGACACGTTTTGTGTCATTTTGTGTAGGCTACATAATTGACACAGATTGAATAAATATAACACATTAGTGTGTAGAAAATTAACAGGAATAACACATGGTTGAGATAAAAGTAACACAAAATGTGTTGTCCTTAACTAAACACACGGGTGTGTTAAGATATAACACAGGTTGCGTTGTTTTTAACACATCTAGATAGACAGATAGATAGATAGATAGATAGATAAATAATGCACACATACTGTGAAAACGAGAAGCTTAAAAGAAAATATTGTTTAGGGCTATATACACTATACACTGTAAGCCAATTGTGTAGAGATAGCTGAGGTCCTGGTAAACAAATTTTCTGAGAACGTTTTGCTTACATTCCCATTACGTTATAAATACGTTATTTTTAAATGTTCTATGAATGTTCAAAGCGTCCAGTTTTTTAAAAGGTTTTTATTTTCCTTGGTTATGCGAACATATAAGAGAACATTCCGTTTTAACATGAAACAAGTAATAACATTTTTCAAAAAAAAAATTATGCCCTTCCAACTAAAAGGTTTGAAAAAAAAAAAAAAAAAAAAAAAAAAACATTCCATGAAACATATTTTTTGTGCTAACGTTTTGAGAACATTATTAAAGGCCAGAATGAAGGAATGTCTGTTCATAACTTTGAGAAAACCTTGGTAAAATGTTCCGAGAACATTCCCTGTTAGCTGGGGTGTGACTAAAACACATAGGGAAAATAAAATCTTGAGTAGCAAAAAAGAAAGATGGGGAAGAAAAACCTGTCTTTTGTTCACAGGCAGAAGAGGCCATGCACCTGAGAGACAGAATCATAAAGCACTTCTGGCGCATCCAGACAGTTTGCTTGTTAGCAGGGCATTGGTAGCCCTGAGGAGGCTAGAGGTTAATTTGGTATCTGGTGCCGTGTTAAACTAAGGTCAGCACTACAAGTCCTTAAGTCATAAACAAGTGTGGTTAAGAGCCGTGTACACACCTAGGCACAAGTTAATGAATATTCAATGAGTATTTTTCCCCTTGTTGTCTGAGTTCACATCCTAAAGGAGGGTTAAGAGGGAAAAATGTGATCTAATGTGTTTTTCTATCAAAGCAATCATTCATTTAAGACAAAATCGAACGAGTTAAGAGATTTCCCAGTAGTAGCACACAATACATGCCTATTCTGTGGTAAATAAATACAGAATGATATGACAAAGAGCTGACATACGCACCCACACACACACACACTATGGCACATTCTTGACTTTACTGGAAAAGCGCGAATTGCTTGGCTTGTTAAGTGATACTGAATAAAACCAAGCGGTACAGATACAGAAAGCATTTCACGAGCTTTTTTCTTCACAGTTTTGCCTGTTGCTTGGCAAAGGACAAAGAATGTTTCTCTACATCACAAAAGTAGACAATTGAACCTTACTGGCCTGTCCTTCAAAAGTAAATTTTTTGTATGTTGACATGAATGTGCATTAATTGTATAGCGCTGACTGGCTAGGGACAGAAAAAGCTTTCCCGTTTACTCAGCGCAGACAATCTACTCTCACCACGAGACTTGGAATAACCCCACAGCTTCTCCGAAAACAGTAACGTGTTGGTAATAGCTGCCCAGCGATGCCAGATGGGACTGTTTTCACCCTGCCTTCAAGACGCTGGTGAGCTCAGATGGACAGTGGCACAGTTGATTTGCTGGTACAACCTGCCTCACCTTTCTAAGCCCCCAAAGACCTGAGAGGGAGTGGAGGAAAAATGAAAAGATTACAGAGGCAGCTTCAACAGGGTTGGGGGGTGGGTCAGGCTGAGGGGTGTCAGATGCGAGGGTGGGGGGGGGATCCCTCGGTTGCCGCAGGCTTTCTCGAGGAAGAGGACGGAGGGGCAAGGAGAGGAGAGTCTAGACTAGGCTGACCTTTGTGGGCCAGGGCTTTCTCTACGGGGTCAAGTTGGATATGGAGGGGGGATAATGGAAAAACCTCAAGGGAGTTTTCAAATGAAATCCAGATTGGCTGCCGGCATGTAGTTTTTCTCCTCCCTTTCCCACTCCCTAATCCCTGCACTGCATGGGGGTAATAGTGTGGAAATGATGGGGGGAGTGTCGCCTTGATCAAAAATGAGCAGTGGAACCTTAGTCACCTCTTCTAACACCCAGATTCATGCCCACTATATATATGTCTGTGCATGCAGCCACTGCAGGCCAGGTTATCCAATGTGATTCCAGGCACTGGCTGCAGCCTCTAGACCTTTGTCAAATACCTTGCTGAAGTGATTTAGGAGAGCTGCCTTATATTCACATTTTTATACAGTACTTGAAATGAGCTGAAGCGAATGTATGAGATTTAAGAATTTGTTAGATGTATTTGTTTTGACAGATTTGACATTGGTTCAATCTTATCATCTTTCTAGAAAAAAATATCTGCAGACCTTTTGAAGAAAAAAAAATCTCAGGTTTGAGATATAAAGAAAAAATTGAACAGATAAGAACTGTGCCATTTAGAGGTCTAACCTCGATTGAAAGAAAGTCCTCAAGTGTTCACAATGAACTATTAACAATGTCTGCCTGTGCTGTGAAGTATAAGTGCTAATTGCTAATTAAACAACTAATTGCTAATTAAAGCTAATGAGACTCATCTAGATTCTCTTTGCACGCCGCCATTTTGAGCATGGTTAATATACAGTGCCTTGCAAAAGTATTCAGACCCTTAATGTTCTAATTTTATTGAATTACATGTTCTAAACTGAAATTGTGTTGCTCTTAAAGGTATACTCCAGCCAAAAATTTACATCCTCTCCCAGATTTATGCCTATGACTTTTTTCTATGGAATACAAAAGGAGATTTTTAGAAAATTAATCCATCTATAATCCATATAATGCAAGTGGACTGGTCCCTTAAAGACGCTTCAAAAACCATGCAAAACGAATGCAATGGTAATCCTTACAACCCCAGTCACAAATTATCCATTTGTGTTCCACAAAAGAAATAAATTCATATACATATGGGATGGCATTAGGGTTTGTAAATTATGAGAGAATTTTGTCTTTTTTGTGTGTGTGTGTGTTGGGGGGGTCTATCCCTTTATTATGGCTGACAGGTTCACCTTTACTCCATTCTAAGTTTTACAACATACCAATTTTGGTTGTTTGAGACTTGCTCTGGTAAATGTTAAAATGTGAAGAATGAATATTTATGCAAACAGTGTATTTCATTTTTTTAATTATTATTATTTTACAATTAGGTTAGAAAATAAACAATAGCACATTTAATACTTAATTTTGTTGTATTGTTTATATTTCCATGTAATTTTATACAATGATATGCACTGTATATCTAGGCTATGAAATGGTAACCCATTGCCTCTGAACTCCTCCTGAACTGTTTGTGCGGGCAATGTGTATTTATCTGTGTGCATGTCAGAGGAAGAGGGAGAGAAAGTCTTTTCATGTTCAAGACTGATGCCTAGCAGTGGTTCGGCACATTCAGACCACTACATACGCCCACCTTCAGCACCCAACTCTTCAACCGACCATGGAACTAGCTCTTCACAACCCACCCAAAAGGCATGGCTCCATTAGGAGAGTGGGAGCATACCCATCCAGGATATCCCAGACAGAGTTAATAAACAAAAAACCCTTTTATAAGCTGAGCAATGCCTAGCACTTGACATGTCACTTGTATTTGCCACACTTGATGAACTCAGTTTCCTTATTTATGTCATTAAGTGTAACACAGTCATAATCTGTGTCCGTCTTTTCTGGACCAAGTTTCCCTGCTGCTTGAGATCTTTTTTTCTTCGAAAAGGCCATGCTAGTGTGAAAATGTTTGGGTCACTGTAAGCGTATCTCTGGTTTGATTGCATGTGTCATTACAGTGATGTAGGGAGAAATGTTTGAGACTGGAGGACAGGGGAGCTGAGCATATACAAAAGGAGCACTTCACATCTATAAATATGCATCGTGACATTTGGAACAAAGCTCCCTCATTCTACTTTCATGATGAGTTCAGCTAGCATCCTCTAACATATAGTTTCACAGGCAGTCTTGGCAGTTTATCAGGTGTACTCTTTGCAAAAATAAATAAATAAATAATACAAAATGTTTGTTGTTAAAAAATATAGATAGTATATGGTACCATTACCATCTTTCTTACAGGTTAGCCGATACTGTATAGGTACACTCTTTAAAACATCCATAAAAATAGGGCAGAATGTACAGTATTAATTTGACGGAATTTTCCGTATTTATTTTTTACAGGTTTTTTACCTGTATTTTGAATTTTCAACTTAATTGCATTGTGTCGGAAATGTCCATAAAATTACTGGATAATGTGTAATGGAGGCCAGCTAGTAGTTGCTGTGTGAGTAAACTTCACTCCTCTGATCTCAAGAGATGCTCTAGCGACTGACGTTAGGGGTTGCAGCCTTTAGCCTCCTTGTTAGAGCGTCCGACTCCCACACCAGAGACCCAGGTTTGAGGACCGCGTAGAGCGGGGTGAGTAGGACTGGGTGAGGGGTTACATTGGTGCCGTGACACGAATGGGAGTGAGGTTTAGGGGGTGAGTGTAACGGAGGCCAGCTAGTAGTCGCTTTGTGAGTAAACTTCACTCCTCTGATCTCAAGAGATGCTCTAGCGACTGACGTTAGAGGTTGCAGACTTTAGCCTCCTTGTTAGATCGTCCGACTCCCACACTGGAGTCCCAGGTTTGAGGCCCGCGTAGAGCGGGGAGAGTAGGACTTTGATGCCATTGGTGCCGTGACACGGATGGGAGTGAGGTTTGGGGGGTGAGTGTAACAGAGGCCAGCTAGTAGTCACTGTGCGAGTAAAACTCACTCCTCTGATCTCAAGAGATGCTCTAGTGACTGACGTTAGGGGTTGCAGCCTTTAGCCTCCTTGTTAGAGCGTCTGACTCCCACACCGGAGACCCAGGTTTGAGGCCCGCGTAGAGCAGGGAGAGTAGGACTTGGGTGAGGGGTTATATTGGTGCCGTGACACGAATGGGAGTGAGGTTTAGGGGGGTGAGTGTAATGGAGGCCAGCTAGTAGTCGCTTTGTGAGTAAACTTCACTCCTCTGATTTCAAGAGATGCTCTAGCGACTGACGTTAGAGGTTGCAGACTTTAGCCTCCTTGTTAGATCGTCCGACTCCCACACTGGAGTCCCAGGTTTGAGGCCCGCGTAGAGCGGGGAGAGTAGGACTTTGATGCCATTGGTGCCGTGACACGGATGGGAGTGAGGTTTAGGGGGGTGAGTGTAATGGAGGCCAGCTAGTAGTCACTGTGCAAGTAAAACTCACTCCTCTGATCTCAAGATATGCTCTAGCGACTGACGCTAGGGGTTGCAGCCTTTAGCCTCCTTGTGAGAGTGTCCAACTCCCACGCCGGAGACCCAGGTTGGAGGCCCGCGCAGAGCGGGGCGTGTAGGACCTGGGTGAGGGGTTACAAATGTCCTGGTAATTTTCTGCTAGTATATTATCCGTTTTTTACAGAATTTTTTTTTTTTTTTTTTTTTTTATACAGTGTAGAGCAGGGGTACTCAACAGGCGTCAGCATTAAATTTGTGGCCCGCATCATGCTACATATAAATGTATTTTTATTATAATTTGCGTCCAAAATTAGCGTGAATATTACTTCGTTTTTTTTACACGTACACTAGGTGTAGGCGTACAGTGCGCGTGACGCTGTAATCATCAGCAGAGAACGCGTATAGTGTACGCGCGCAGCAGTTTTTCTAACCGCAAAGAACAATATAAACTGAAGGCACTTTGCACGCGCGCATTGAATAGTTTTTGCACTAATTTAGTTTGTCCACAAGGTGTCAGCACTGAAACGGGCTGTTGTTTCAGTCTGAAAAGAAACGGATAAGACAGAACAAGAGTAACAACAAACACAATAGCCGACCGAGAGCTCTCGTTTGAGGGGATTAAAAGATACCAGCAACTCTAATTTTAAACAAGTACAAAGACATTTTATTGTAACTATTTGAGCGAAAAAGACTAGACAAGCATGAATCTCTCCAGTGCGCATGTGTCGAGCACTTGTGTTCGTGAACGCCATCAAAGGCTCGAGACTCTGCGCGCATGTAAAAAACAAAGTAACCTTATTTTTCCATGATGAAATGCAGTTGACATTCCTCAAACTTTGCAGTGCGTATGTTGCCGAGCATCATGAAAACAAACCTTTTATTCTTAATGTCAATGTGTTATAAACAGAAAGCAAGCAGCGCTCCCATTACAGATCTATCATCACATCATTGAGCTTACGGAGAATATCTTACATGTTTACAACGTTGGTTATAGTTAGATAATTCATGAGATTGTGATTGAACATTAAAAAAAGAAAAAGAAAAAAAAGATTTTTGGATTCTGACCAAATTAAAAGGTAGGTAATAATAATACAAATAATAAAACGTATAAATAGGTGCTATAAAAAGTGTTAAAAGGTGCAATGGAGTATAAAAAGACTATAAAAAAGTGCAATGTTTTCGTCTTACGGACAAACTCTCATCAGCCAGTGAACAACAGCCAGACCTTAAATTTCTTGTGAAAACAATGCAGACATTTCAAATGAATAAGGATTTCTTTTCATCAGTTCTTGTTTTTCTTTATGCATTTGTACATTAAGAATACAGCAAGACAAGCTATTAATCATTTTTTTAAATGCCATTTATCATGTTAAGTGACACTTTAAAAAGGACACCATACTATTAAGACTTAGCTAGATAATAAACTGCACTTTTAGTAAATAAACAGTAAAACTACAAATATTGTCTTAAGTAGGCCTAAATAAAAGTCTTACGATCCAAGTTATAATTTGTGGCCCTTCGTGTTTCATTTGGTTAAAATGCGGCCCTCTTGGCCTCTGAACTTGAGTACCCCTGGTGTAGAGGGTTGCTCAATTTGCAAAGCAGAGATTAATGAATTGATGTATTTATAGCAATAGTTCATCATTTATTAATCTTCATGTCATTCCAAACCAGGGTTAATATTGTTAACTTAAACTGAAAATATCAAAAACATTTTTGTTAACTGAGGCCACAATAAAATACAATATAAATAAAAATTTAAACTAAACTGAAATGAGTTTAAGCTGAAGCACTAAAATTAAAAAATAAACAAAAACTGAATAACTAAAAAATAAACTAAAATTAAAATAACTCAAAATGTATAAATAAAAGCTAATGCAAAGTAATAATAAAAACTACAATAATACTAAAATAACACTTTTCCAAAATGTTTTTGTTTTGTTTTTTTCTTTGTGGAACATAGAAGAAGATTTTGAATACAAACGTGTCCGTATGACAGTCAGTTGTTTTGGAGTTCAAACAACAGTTCAAACATTCTTTAACATATATTCTTTTGTGTTCCACAGAAGAAAGAAAATTATACAGGTTTGAAATTACATGGGTGGGTGAATAAATGATGACAGGTGATTTTTGGATGAACTATCCCTTTAAGAGATGGAATAATGGCAACAATACATAAACGCTAGTTTCTTGTGACAGTTTTTGAACAATTATTACCAGCATTAGGCCCTGAGGAGAAAGACAAATCTCTGCTTTTATAGCCGTGAGTCTAACATAGCGATGGTATGCTGGTTTCTCCTTTCTAAACACCTCAGTGGTTGTTCTAAAAAAGAGATAAAACTCCCGGCTGCCAGGAAGCTAGCCTTTCAAATCCTACACTCTCTCCTCGGGTGAGGATCTCTTCTCTCTGTCTCTCCTTCACATATAAACACAAGCACACACACATACACATACACATACACATGCACAAACTCCCACTCTGCATTTTGACCACTAGTGTTCCCTACCACAGAGGAGTTGTGACTCAGAGGCAGGCAAATAGTGGTCTTTGCTAGATGAATATTCATCAGAATGGGTGAAGACATGCTGTGCTTGATCCTGAATTATGTCATATAGCGATATATTCAACAAGGTGATATGGACATGTATACTGTAATGCTTCAGGAAATAAGAGAAGAAACCAGTTCAACAAAATGTCTGACATTATTTTCTTTATCCTTTTCACAGGAATGGCGTTTTACAGAACATTCCTGAGGCAAGTCTGATGCCTCAATAAATCTGCCCCAGTCTCTCTCTCTCTCTCCCTTAGCTTGTCTCAGTGGAATGTCAGCTGGCAAGTGCCCAGACATTGAGACTTAGCCTTTCAGAACGTGCCAGTCTCACCCAAGCTTCAGAAGTGGGCAAGCGCAGAAGCAGCAGTCCCCTTATCAAAGCGCTTGTCCAGCAGGGCTCACGGCTCAGTGAACCACTGATCACCAAATCCTCTGACCTGCCGTTAACCCGCCGGACTCAGAGCGACAGTGACAGAAGAGTCTGTCATGGTGAAGACCTACAGAGAGACTACTGAGACCGACGGAGATGATATGATGTTAGAATGCCTAGTGCATCATCATTTACATGGGGTCAGATGTCTCTACAATACCACATGCCACAGTAGCATAAGAAAATTAGTTTTGGTAACATTGAAAATGACAAGGTTGGATATTTTTAGGACCTCTTTAAAGGAATAGTTCACCTAAAATTCTGTCATTACTTATTTACTCATTCTCATGTCATATCAAACCCATTCTTTTTTTCCCATTCATTCTTTTTTGTAAACAATTAGTATCAAATTTGACAAAATCCAGTAAATACAGTGGGTATGGAAAATATTCAGACCCCCTTACATTTTTCACTCTTTGTTATATTGCAGCCATTTGCTAAAATCATTTAAGTTCATTTTTTTCCTCATTAATGTACACACAGCACCCCATATTGACAGAAAAACACAGAATTGTTGACATTTTTGCAGATTTATTAAAAAAGAAAAACTGAAATATCACATGGTCCTAAGTATTCAGACCCTGTGCTCAGTATTTAGTAGAAGCACCCTTTTGATCTCATACAGGCATGAGTCTTTTTGGGAAAGATGCAACAAGTTTTTCACACCTGGATTTGGGGATCCTCTGCCATTCCTTTTTGCAGATCCTCTCCAGTTCTGTCAGGTTGGATGGTAAACGTTGGTCTCATCAGACCAGAAAATCTTATTTCTCACCATCTTGGAGTCCTTCAGGTGTTTTTTTTTCATGTGTCTTGCACTGAGGAAAGGCTTCTGTCGGGCCACTCTGCCATAAAGCCCCGACTGGTGGAGGGCGGCAGTGATGGTTGATTTTCTACAACTTTCTCCCATCTCCCGACTGCATCTCTGGAGCTCAACCACAGTGATCTTTGGGTTCTTCTTTACCTCTCTCACCAAGGCTCTTCTCCCCCGATTGCTCAGTTTGGCCGGACGGCCAGCTCTAGGAAGGATTCTGGTCATCCCAAACGTCTTCCATTTAAGGATTATGGAGGCCACTGTGCTCTTAGGAACCTTAAGTGCAGCAGAAATTTTTTTGTAACCTTGGCCAGATCTGTGTCTTGCCACAGTTCTGTCTCTGAGCTCTTCAGGCAGTTCCTTTGACCTCATGATTCTCATTTGCTCTGACATGCACTGTGAGCTGTAAGGTCTTATATAGACAGGTGTGTGGCTTTAATAATCAAGTCCGAGTCAGTATAATCAAACACAGCTGGACTCAAATGAAGGTGTAGAACCATCTCAAGGATGATCAGAAGAAATGGACAGCACCTGAGTTAAATATATGAGTATCACAGCAAAGGGTCTGAATACTTAGGACCATGTGATATTTCAGTTTTTCTTTTTTAATAAGTCTGCAAAAATGTCAACAATTCTGTGTTTTTCTGTCAATATGGGGTGCTGTGTGTACATTAATGAGGAAAAAAAATGAACTTAAATGATTTTAACAAATGGCTGCAATATAACAAAGAGTGAAAAATGTAAGGGGGTCTGAATACTTTCCGTACCCACTGTAAATTCATACAATAGCTAGCATGAAGAACAGACTTAAACTGATTGTTTTTCACTGACAAAGTGATTGCTTTTTTACTGATAATATTATCATCTGCCATTACTCTCATTGGCATGTTAATGACAGTTCATGAGAAAATAGCAGTTTTTCAGTGAATTGGTTGATTTAGTTATCCAAACTTGTCTGAATGATTCATTCATAAATCATCAGGTTGATTCTAGCTGTGTTCGAAATCGCCCCCTATACCCTCATTCAATATTCCATTCATTAGTCCACTAATATAGTCCACTTGATCGAGTGAATGAAAATGAGTGAGTGAATTCGGCCAGTTAGTGCGGCCGCTTTTGCATAGTTTGTAATCATTTGAAACTCAGCAAACAACTCCAGTAGTAATGAAAATATTTATCTTGAACTCTGTCATGGAAACTAGCATGTATAAACCTTAATTAAACAATTTAATAATCAATTAAAAGGAATTTATTCTGTATGATATTACGCTGCACCCACATTGGACCAGCGGTTTGGAAAATGGATGGATGGATGATTCTGCTGTGGGTGCCATCTTCTGGCGAAACACGGGAATTCATTCAGCATGACCCTCACAGTGCATTATGGGTATTCTCTAGCCATTGAGCATACATCAGGGCTGCATTCCACTCCAATTTTAGATACGCATTCGCGAACTTCCCTAAGCACTTCCCATCGGGGGAACCCCTGCCTCCATTTTTAAGTGCATTCCACTTTGTGAAGTGGACGAGGGAAGTTTATATGGACATGTAGCAAGTCTACACTGATGTACACTTCAACTAGCTCTATATCCCACAATTCGACTTGATTGTGACATCACAGCAGATCGTGCTTAACTGAAGTGTAGGATATATTAATTACTTTGAGAATTAATCGCATAATATGTTATATAAAGTCTATAATATATTAATTATCTTAAGATTAAATCGCATAATACTTGTAGCTACCTTATGTTCACAGTCAAAGTTTATACTATTGATATTTTGTTTCATTTGTGTAATTTTATATATTTTCTCCAACAACTTATAAGCAATAGAATGGTGCACAAAACAAATTCATAAGTAGAAAAGGGGTTTAAATATTAAATCAGCTCCATAATGAATTCTAAGTGATCAAGGGCTTAGTGTGTTTCATTTAAACCTTATGCACAAGTTCCACCAGTAATGGGCACTCGTGCAACGTAAGCAATGACGCACATCCAGAGGGAAGTTAGCGAGTGAAGGGCATAAAAATTTGGAGTGGAACGCAGCCCAGTTGTACACTTATTGAGGTGCATTGTGGGATTGAATGAGTGCACTTGATAACGTCCACTATGATTTTGGACACCAATACAAATGGCTGTCCTCTCAAATAGTGCCGTATATAGGTATAGTTGGCGATTTCGGACACGGCCACTGATTCAGTGATCTGGTTGCAACTGTTAACCTTCCAATGGTGGGGAAGATTATCAGTGAAGAACGGCTGTCACACAAAACAATCAGAATTGAAATACAGAACATAATATGAACTTTAATGGTGCTTTAACATGCTTTTGTGTCCTTTTTTGAAGCTTGAATGTTTCAGTCCCCGTTTGTTGTAATTAATGTAATTGTAATGGAAAAGTGCAACCAGTGCAATTTTTCAAAATTTCTCCTTTTGTGCTCTACGGTCAAAAATGTTTAAAACAACATGTCATTTTCATTTTTTGGGTGAACTATTCCTTTAAAAAAAATTTAATCTATTCTGATGCAATATTTGTCTTGCTTGATGGAATATCATGTGCAATTCCCTCACGTTTTCTGGTTCATTTTCATGCCTAGTTCATTTTCATGGTTCAGATGGCATTCATTTCAAATCCAGCACAACCAAATCTAAATTAAGAACTTCATGTTTATGCTGTTCAGCTGGCCATCTTTGATACCACATAAGCCAAGAAGAGCTGCCAGCACTTGGCTTTGTTGGTTTAATATTTTAATGTGTTTAATTATGACAGGATAGGCTCGATAACCTTCTGTGACGTTCAGGCAATTGTCAGCAAATGAATGAGATTACATGACAAGCACTGAATGACAGCGCAACCCAGTGCTCAGTCTTCCCGCTACTTATCTGATGGTAGCCTAGCAACAGATCCCTGACCTGGCATTGACCTCCACCTGATAAGGTCAGCACCTGAAGTGTCTCTCATTGGTGGGCCCTATGAAGAGGAGGTGGAGCCTCAAAGAGAGGGAGAGAAAAGGAGAGAAACAAAGGGAAATGGAGAGAGGGCAGAAATCCCATCAGAGACAAAGCCATAGCCACACAAAAGCACAGAGGGCTCATGTTACAGTGTGTGGATCAAAAGAGAACTGTAATCACCATAGGCTCAACCGATAGCATTTCCCATATGCAAAATGAGAACAGTCAGTGACTTCCATAAAAGTGTTGGAGAAATGGTCAGATAAAAAATTAAGGAAAGTCTATAATTCACACACAGCATTGATAGCACTGCAACGCATTACTAAAACACTGCATGCTAAGTTGTTTCATAGAATGTCATGCCAGCATTATTTTGCAAATACTATTAATTTTATGTCATTTCAGCAGTACACACTGTAAAGCCAGAGGGACGCAAGGATAGCAAATGCTAAAATAATTACCTGTAGAGAGCCTCCATTCAACTGCTAAATGTCAGTGTTTTGTGTTTCATGGGCTTCTTACAGTCACGGCGGTGGATCCACGGATGAGAGGCTTTCCAGCATCCAAGAATGTATTCAAAATGTATAAAAATAACAAGAATGATTGAAACTGCCAGAAAGAGAAGAAATTCATGAACAGAAGATTGCAATAAAGGAGAGAGAGGCTTGATGAACAGGCTTGCAATTAGCTGAAGCTTTATCTTTCTAAAAAAATCTTCGCAAACGTTCATTAAAATAACTCGCTTCACCTCTGAAACGACTTTTCATTTTGGATGAGGTCACTATGTCCTCTTATAACTCCTCCCATCCAATTCAGCTCATTATGAATATTCTTTTTCACTCAGAAAAACAGTGGCTTTTTCCTACCTTATTTAGATAAGTTATCTTTGTAAAGGTTACGTTGCTACTTTGTAATCCATATTGCCACAAAACAAGGCAACAGTATATCGTTCTTCTGCGGTTAAGATACAGCTTATGAAATTCTAGCACATGAAATTATCCACATGCAAACCAACCAACGAGAATGAGTAAAAATGATGCATAAGAATAGAGCAAAGACAGCAAAGGTATTGTAGTTCTGCTCGCCTCATTATGTCCATAAATGGATTACAGAAAACTATTATTTGCCTATAATATAACTAATTGATTTAAGATCAAGAGACATACATATATGTCCAACATTTTATAATGTAGCTTATGTATTTATGTTAATTTTAAAGACAGATCTTTATAAAAGATATTTACATAAAGATACAGTATATACAAAGTTCTGTCATGAAACTCTAGGTTGATAGCTCTTAAATTCAATTTGTTTGCAATCGCATCGTTCTCTATAGGGTGTAGATGGTTGGTTCCTGCTGTATCAGTAGCCAATGAGCTCAACCTTCAAATATTTGGTCAGCATTTGCATAGCAGTGCAGCGTGCTTCAGAAACCCTCCACCTTCCCCAGCTCCACCTGTATAGATCTGCTACAGGTAATTCATGCTATATTGTACAGCAGCATCATGACTTACTTGCTCACAGCTGTGTGTCGTGTATGTATTGGCAGTAGCAAATCCCGTACTTGCTCTGCAGCAGCAGCGATAACAGCAGCAGCAGCGTAGCAGATCTATTTTGCCAAGATCAAACATATCACAATGTCATATCCATTACCATGCCAAACACGCAAGAGTTGTCATGACAGCATTACTTTTTAAAAGATATTTAAATTAGTGTACTACCACCACAATGTTTGAGCATGTAATCGGTAGTGATTTTTGGGCTGAGGTATAATGTCTTCTACAGCTGAGGGAAGAACCATCTGAAAAAGCTTTCAAGACAAAAGCAGCATGAAATGTGGCACAGTAATCAAATAATTAAGGCAATTAAAATCTTTGAGGGTCACACACTCCATAAGGTAGAATAAATGACTTCAAACTAATTGTCTTTTATAAAATTATTCTTGGTCACAGAGCTTTAAAGAGCAACAAGAATAGGTTAGAGAGAGGCCTTAGACTAAATTAAAAGGTCATTTTTAGATGGACAGCACTGTGATATTAACTTAGTTTCATTGCTAGATGTGCTGGTGAATCCGACGTAAATTGTGACAAGTCTCAGAATTATTATTTCTATAATCATATATAACAAATTACTCTACTTATATATCTGACAATCATTTAAAAATATTTTATCAACAGTTGATCTTCAAAGTTTAACTTTTCTTGCTCTAAAAGTCCTGACACCATTCATAAAAATAAAGGTCATCATTTTTGACATCTAGCACCAGCACGCAATATGCTAGTGGGCTGAGGAAGCTGAGTGTCAAAGGCCAAGAAAAGGGGCTGACTTTGTCATACTTTATCAGGAGAAGAGGAGAAGAAGAGATCTGCTCTTGAAGATATCGTTCTTGTGGGTCATCAACCATCAAGTAGTACTTTAAGTTAGGGTTTATTCAAAAAATTTAAATTCTGTCAACATTTACTCACACTCATGTTGTTGCAAACCCATAAGTTCATCTTCAGAAGACAAATTAAGATATTTTTTATATTCTCTTATCATTTTTGACCCATTAAAAGTCTACACAACCACATCAAAATATGGTCAATGGCATCTCAAATGTACTTGCTTGACGTGCAAGAACAAACCTCATGGTTCTGGCGAGTCAAGCAAGCACATTTCAGCATTTGTTTACCATATTTGATGTTCTCTATGTGCGTTGATCAGTGTTTATATGTGAATAAAAGCCTAAATTAAAACTGAAGTGATTAAGTCTCTTTAAAGACTTGGAATAAAATGGATTACTTTTACAATGTCTTTTTGAACTTTTTAAATCTTGAAAATTTGGGTTGCATGGGCTTTTAATGGATGGGGAAATGATGGAAGAATATTCAAAATTTCTTCATGTTACAAAAATAAATGAAAGTCGTATGGGTTTGGAATGACATGATGATGAGTAATGATGAGAGAAGTTTAATTTTTGGGTGAATTAAGCCTGTAAACATCCTGGAACAGAATCAACTTATTTTTTCTAAATGGATAATTATTAGTTTATGGAGTCAAAACTAAACAATGTTCTGCAGGATGAGGAAGAGTTGTCTTCATTGTGAGGTATCCCTTCCAGTGTAAAAGGTCAGAGAGCAAGTACAGGGGCAACCACCTGCTTCTGTCACACAGCTGGAAGAGGGAGTGAGAAGAGAGGGAAGGGACAGGTGGCATGCCGGGGACGACGCTGGCACCAGCTTTCCGCTGTAATAATCTCTCTATTTCAAAGGCAGTTTGAGTCAGAACATATCAACAGTTCTTCATCTTGAAACTTAAGATGGTGACCTAGAGCTATGTCATACCTTACACTCCAAATACCTGATGTTAGTCAGCGATCTACTGTGTTCACAGGCTAATTAGGAAGAACTTTAATATAATAAGTGTTTACTGGTGTTAGATATGTGTGAAAGACCTTGTGTCCCATGTGGCAATAATAGACAATCCAGAAGCACGTGCCCTCTTAGTTTTTAGAGTCAAGTGTATTTTGAATGCAACTACACACATTTTTTTTTTATAAATATATAATCTGTGATAATTAGGTTTCATGATTAACTTAAGCATTCTGTTTGTTGATGTTTAAAAAAATGTTTAAAACGCTTTAACGGAAATCACGTATTTACATGTCTAAGGGTACGTTTACACGACAACGATGTACTAAAACTGGAAATGTTTTTCCTTTGCGTTTTTTTGCGTATAGACAACAACATTATCAAAATGATCCCTGTTCACACGGATCCGCAAAAACAACAAAAAAACATTGTATTATGCATGCCAGGCCAGTAGTTGGCGCTGTCGTTTTGTAAAGAAACACTTCGTGCCTACAGACTGAACACGTAATACACATGCACATGAAGTCACCGTTTTCATAAATTTGCGTTTTTGTAGTTTACACAGAGACGATAATGGTATCGTTTTCAAAAACGTACACATTGAATCCTGTTTTCAAAAGTTTGCATTGTCAGACCCCCAAAACACCATTGTCGTGTAAATGAATGGCCAAAATGCATAAAAAGTTTTCCGTTTTTAGTTGAAAACAGGGTTGTGTAAACATCCCCAAAATATGGACAGTCTATATGAGTCGTGCCTTAAGTTCTGGTCACATTTACCATTGTTCGGCGACTTTTCATGGGCAAAATCCAGACATTTCGCTAATATTGCTTGAGGGCAAAAGATTTACACGCGCAAATTTCACAACAGGTTCACATGAATTCCTTGCATTAAGCACAAGACAGCTGTTTGGTTTGAAAGTGACTTCTGTGTAAGCTGTAGTTCATATATTGCTACACTCGTAACAGTAGAAAATTTACCTTTTTACGCATATTTCACTAATGTGACTGCACCTTTCATTTGCATACTGTTAATGAACACATAGTAAATTATCAAAATATTATCAAATGTTTTTTTTCCATATTAAAAATGATCAAGTTTATTTGAACTTGCACTTTGTTTACTTAATAAAATCTGTAAAGCTGAGTTTTACATATATTTTCTCAGTAATTTGGCTAACATTCTGTCAAGGTTGTGATCAAACGTTCTTTCAGTAACATTAATAGAACAAAGTTCAAAATTATCTGGTTCGTTAATAACTTTACCAATACATTAGCACAAAAATGTTGTGCATCATTCATGGAACATTTTTCTGAAACATTTTAGTTGGAAGTTAGTCTAACCTTTTTTTTTTTTACATTACTAACATTCACATCAGCAGGGGAAAAAAAATAAATAGACATTATAGAATTAATTAGACATTCAGAAATAATGTTTGTAAACTTAAAGTCCCCCTGTAGTCAATAATTTTATCCCTTAAAACACCAAAATTATATATTTAACCCTCTACCGCAAGCATTATGATAAATTTATATAAAAAAATATTTGACTCTTTTTCTTTTCTTAGAATGGCTTAACTTGAAGTGCTGTAAAAAAAAAAAAATTGGAAAAAAATATTATTTTAAGGTACTTTATGATATGTTGCCATATGGCAACAACGCGCAATAGTGGAAATAACTTAAAATAAGTGTAAGTGTATATAGTTAATATTTTTCCTCAGAAATGTTGTTTGTATTGAATAAATTGGTGCTATTATAAGCTTTATCAGTAAATATAAACAACACCTTATACTTATTATCCAACATCTTGTGCTTTTATTTATTCCATTCTCTTTTGCTGAATAATGCTTTATATTCTTTGAATTTCATTACGTTTTTCGTGAATATTATTTAAATTGCAAATGTTAAAAACAAATCTAATACTGTTCATCATGTATCATAAAACATTGACATAAAACCAAAAATATTGTAGTTCATGAAAATTCAACATTACGCAATCTTATGAGAGGAAGGTTATGAACATAAATCCCCCAAAATCCTTGAAACTTCACCTTTTTTCTGTACGAAACTTTAAAAAGCATTTTTTTTCAGAGGTGAGACACATGTACACATCACATTTGGTGCACTTCACCCTAACAATACACTTACAGCCACTTGCACCTGCCTTTTTGAGACACTATTGTAGGCCAGTGGTAGGTCTGGGCCAGTATACTGGCTGTGGTGGCAGGTCTCCGATGTTGATTTAATCCATAATACAAATGTCATGGCAGTCCTTGATATCAACATTATATCACTAGCATTAATGTTGTTATTATTACAGCTTAACAGACTGCAGCTGGCCTTTGCTAGCTATCTAACCTATTATAATAATGCCATTCCATTATTGCGCAGTGTTGCCATATGGCAACACAGACATTTTATCGATTTACCAAAAACTAATTTCATAAAAACTTTTTTGAGTGGTGAATATGTTCTCATAAATTACCTGAGATGATGTTAAAAAAATTTTTGTGAATGTGACATGGGTGGGTCCTTGTTTGTTACTGACGTTTTAATTTGCTTTCAGCAACTACATACAAGAGACGGCAGTCTGTCAGAAAATCTCGCCACAGAAAAAAATTGCATGTCATGTGACTTAACGAAAGCACATCATTAGCTAAACTAAGGTCTTTTCTTACCAACAAAAAAAAACGAGAATGTTCTGTTAAAGAGACAGTGGCAAGGAAATGAACACAAAGTGTATGTTGCCATATGGCAACACTATGCGGTAGAGGGTTAAACATGTTTTCTTGTGAAAAAAAAATTCCTCATACCTTAAAATAGCTTGAATGTAACTCTACAGCCTTGCTTCATTTAGTATACGCGGATCTATGAATATGCTAATTAGACCCACCTCCAATCACACACAGAGATCCACTCGGTCAACTTACTGAGGTAAATGCTGCACAATGGTATCGGTTTTTCCAATGTCGGACACATAACGGTAATTAATATGAGTCGCCTTTTGCTTGACTATGTTATCAAGCAGCTAATAATGTGTTGCTAATGTTACACAAACAATGTTCCCATTCGCCATCTCAGAGTCAGACAGCTGCATTCTAAAAATCAGCATCCTTAGGAACACTTTGAACAACTTAGAACGTCAGTGAAGAAAGGCATATCCGGTTGTTAAGTCTGACGTCACGCGGCAGCGCTTTCGGGTCCTAACGCTCTATCCCATACCACAAGAAAACAACAAATGATGCTAATGTACATACACGATGTGGTGTAATACTACAAAAAATATATAATTATAACCTTTATCTCCATACCAAAATTCCAGATGGCCAGACAATGATTCATCTTTTATAAATCGTTAAAATATTAATATCTGTGACGCTGTGAGCATGGACTGTTGTGTACACTGTAAGTATTTAAAATGTTTAACTTTTTTTAAATGATTGATGTTTAAAATGAATAAATAGCACTCATAAATGGCCGTCGATGGCATTCTCAAGTGAAACGAGTAGAGGGTTGGACCCGGAAGCGGCGTTCCTTACGTCACGACTTAACAAGCGGATAGTTCATCATAACATCGTAAAACACCCGCTATATTGCTAAATCTACCCGATTTTTCAATATCAACAGAAAAATATACCGGGATAACCTGGCTTCCTTTGAGACTCCCTTGTGCAGTCAGTTAATGATATGCTAAAGCCTGCCGTTATGTTGACGTGATTGGTTACAATGTAGTTTGTGATGTCACAGACACCAGCGATTTCAAACCACATTTTTGAAACTGTCTCTAAGCAATTGTGCTGACTTATGAATTTGCACATGGTTTGTCTTAAAGCATATTAAAAACACCACATAGACATACTGTATAAACAACATTAAAAACTTGATTTTTACCACATATGGACTATAATTGGAACATTAGCTAAATGTTCTTAGAACATATTTTTGTTAGCTGGGACTGAGTGATCAAATCCAGTATTGTTTCATTATGTTTATCGACTAAGGTTTAAATTAACACCTTCTAATGGTGCAAAAATGTCCCTGCTGCCATTAAACACAGGTCATCACATTTAAAAATATACAATGATTACAATAAGGTGAAATGCTTAAAGTAACACTTATTTTACGGCATCATAAGTATGTGCTGTATATGCAGGGCAGAGGGTTAAGAAAAAGTGATATTTACAATATTCGAGCTCTGTTATTCAAGCTTCCTCTCTCACTCGTCACACAATCCTGTCATGTCACTAGTCCTCTAATGACCTGCTTCACTCAGTGTTCCTAACACAATCTCGCAACATCCTAACAAAGAGGAAGAGGCAGCAACGAGTTGAAAAAGAGGTAACCCACACCACTATGCTTGGCCTCGGGGAGAGATATACCTCTTTATCCAACCTCCTTTATCCGCTACTGAAGCACCTGAAATTCATTTAGCTCGCTAACAGCCTGCACTGCTGCAGGGGAGCCATTTTAATAAGTAGTAATAATGCCAACAGACAAAACGAGTTGCTTTCAAAGACCAGCAGAACAATCATACTTATCAATATCGTACAAAAAATATAATTAGATGGACAGTCTGAGGCTAACTATAATATATAAGTAATTTTGAATGTTTAATAGCAAAATAGTATTTTTCATATGCCATAAACTGCACCACAGATAAATGTGACACAACGTAACATTATAACCTATGAAAGTGTTGCACATAAATGCTGTTTTCACTCATGGAATAAATTGAGGTCTCTAGGTAATTTGTAAAGCAATGCTGCAATGTGAAGGAAAGGGTTAAAGTATCAAATGGAAACAGATATGTCAATGGAAATGGTCTCCTTTCTTTCACAGATGTTTGTCATTGTCAGGTTCAGTTGATACAGTGCCCATCAAAACATGATGTCTGTTAGGTGACCTTTAGGTTGCTACCAAGTGTGAGGTCATGCTGCTGTTGCCATGACTACTATCAGCAGATTGTCTGCTTGCACGCATTACCTCAGCTGCCTGGCATCGGCGGGGTTACAGAACAGACCGTGACCTCGCCATGGAGACTAAACTAATCTTAAACAATAACAAGCAGCGCACACACACGCAGGGGAGATTTTGTATGATTACCATAAAATGTGTTTCATAAAATTACACATAAAATATGCTATAGTTCAAAATGGGAATGAGTTGGACCAGCAAATATAGAGATCTAAATGCAAAGAATTGGACTCCTATCACTTTTACTATGATAAAACACATAAACACTACCACCAAGGTCCAAAAGTTTACAGTTCAACAGCCTCTCCGTGGACTTTAAGGGGTGACAATGAGGCAGAGGAATGGCGAGGCAGCCATATTCTAATGAGCGAGCTACAAAGTGTGTGTCAGTCACCTGTGCAGAGGCGAAGTGGGCTAATTTGGGCCTGTGCTAATTGCCACAGTAACGAGCTGCACGTGTGGATGGTTGTGAGGAGGATGGCAGCATGGCATGAGGGAGGATACAGTCCTCCTAACACCAAAGAGGTGTGAAAGAACGAACTTGTCCAACAGCATGCAGCCTGCTGGAGTCCAGCCCTGAGTGGGGAACAGCCGGCTGCTTCAGTGCTATGCATAGAACAGAATATTGTGTGTGTGTGTATGTGTGTGTGTGTGTGGGATGGAGGGGGGTCTGGTTTTTAATCAAGTTAGCATACAATAAAGAGTAATGAAAAAAAAAAAATCTACATTTAACCTTTCATTTGCATTATTTTATAGACTTTTGCCGCTTACAAGACAAAAAAAATGACATTCCTATATTATGAATAACATATTTATTACCAAATTAACTGTACAGAAACTCAGATTCAGTATATAATTCAACTGCTAACCAGGACATTTAACATTTATAGATAACAGTGTAATGATAACATAATACAAATAATAATATAAAAAATCTTAAATAAAAAATTATAATAATTAATTGTAAATTTAATAACACATAACAATAACATCCCATTAGTTAATGTTAATGCATTGACTAAACATGGGCAATCAAATTTGTTATAATTTAAATGCTAGCCAAGATATTTAAAATGTATAAATAAATGTATGATGATGATGATGATAACATAATAATATATATATTTTTAATAATCTAAAATTAGAAAATATTATTAATTGCAAATTTGGTAATTTGCTTTATAATAAGGTCATATTATTAAATGTTAGTTAATGCATAACTAACATGTACTAACAATACATAATACAATTTTTGTTACAGTATTTGTTATAATTCAACTGCTAGCCAGAACTTTTATCATTTATAAATAAAAGTATGATACTATAATAATAATAATAATAATAATAATAATATATACAAATCTTAAAATGGGAAAATATGATAATTAACTGTAAATTTTCTAACACTTTACAATAAGGTCCTATTATTTCACATTAATTAATGCATTAATAACAATGGGCAATGCATTTGTTACAGTATTTGTTAATCATTGTGAATGTTTTTTAATGAAAATCAAACTGTTCACTGTTAGTTTATGTTAAATCAGCACCATTAAATAATAATATAAACAACTTTTAGTAAATGTAAGTGTTAAAAAAAGTAAATGAACAAGAATAATGGCAATAGAAGGATTTACCATTGCTAGTTCACGATAACTAATACTAATGTTAACAAACTGATCCGTACTGTAAAGTGTTACTGTAAATCAAACATTTAAATGTGTAGCACTACATTAAACTTAAAACGAATTGTTCAGATTTGGGGGTTTCTGTAAACTCAGATTCATTGAAACGTTTATAAAATTAATTTATGAAAAAAAATAAAAATGTTTATTAATTTTATTATTTATTATATTATTAGCTACATTATGTTGAAAAAAACGTTTTTTTGTGTGTAGAATATTTTTTTCAATCCATTTAAATATTTATCATCCATAATCCATTTTATATATGAATTTATAAAAAAAATCCGCGGTCAGTCAAGTATACACCCTGAAAGCTTGGGGGCACCTTGTCCCTTTCTCGTCGCTGTGTCGGGCGAGCTCCTCTCTCTGAGTGAGTGAGTGAGTGAGTGTGTGTGTGTGCGTGTGCGCGCGAGTGTGTGTGAGTGTGTGTGTGTGTGTGTGTGTGCTCTGCTGTTGCTGCCCTTTGATCCCTGCATTAGTGTTAGTTAGGGGCTCGGAGACACACACTTACAGAGAGCAGCCATAGTCAAGACACGGCAACAACAACAGCACCTCCTCCTCTACTCTTCCCTGTTCCCAACAATACACTTAACCGAGGACAGCCAGGTGCACGACAAGTCCCTGCCATCAGGCTCCCTCGCTAAATTTCAATGGGAAAAGACCTTTTTTCTTCTTATCCCTAA
This sequence comes from Megalobrama amblycephala, assembly GCF_018812025.1. NCBI lineage: Eukaryota > Metazoa > Chordata > Actinopteri > Cypriniformes > Xenocyprididae > Megalobrama > Megalobrama amblycephala. Next base: position 23,839,900 of record NC_063050.1, on the reverse strand, counting down.
ACAAGAAGGAGAATGTGATAAAAGGGGGAAAATGCCAAGGAGGAAACAGGAGCAACCCAAGCGCCTGCCTTCACGTAAGTCGTTTTCTTGTTCGGCGCGATTTTAGCGCGTCTCCGTGTGTTTTGCGCAGTAGTTTAGGGTTAAAGAGGTGAAACAGACAAAGGCACGGCGGAGGTTATTTCTCCTTTTTTAGGTCTGTGCTAGGCAGCCATGTTGGCGATGAGGGGGCTAGCGGAGCGAGCGCACTAGCGGTGCCTTTAATTGCAGATAATCGATAAAGGTCCCGTTCCGCCTAAAGGTTGCGGCCAGTAAAGCTCGCGTTATCGCTGCTTATTTGGCGCTTATGGTCGCGCGTCTTTTCTTATATGTGTCCGTGCGAGCGAGGCAGAGACGCGCGGAAGGGAAAGGGGAGGATCTGAGGATCTGGCCGCAATAAAATGAAGGGTCAGTCGGATCAGACTGAGAGCCAGACTCAGCCTTCCATCCGTGCCCCTGCCTTTACTTAGCTCCAGCGCTATCTAGCAGCAGCCCGCAACTTAAAAATGCGCCCTAAAACACGCTCGTACAACTTTCCGCCTTCCGCGGTCGTATGTGTGAGTGTGTGTGTGCGCGACTTTTTTCTTTCGTTTGTCGAGCGAGATTTTTTTAAGCTGAGGTATTTTCTTCCACCCCTCCCAGTTCAGTGGGGTTCATGTCTGCAGGCTGCCTGTGTCAAAGCCATGGTCGGTCACCTGAAGTTCAGGGTTTTTTCCTTCCTCATGCAGCCATTCATTGCAGACAATCTGCGATCAATAACGCACAAAGGCGAGAACGCGTTTTTTCTCTCGCTTCGACGGAAATGTTGCGGCTTCCGCTGCTTTGCACGGGTTGCGCTTGGAATTACTAATCGCGATATTTGTTCATTTGACCCTGTGTAGCTGGATGTTAACATTGTGCTTTTATCAGCTCGCTAATAACGGCTGTAGTTGCGTGTGCCGGCCGCTAGAGGGGACATGATGTAGAGTGTGGAAAACATCGATCAGAGGAATTGGCGAAATGTGGCACGGTGGCGCTTTAAGTGCACGAAAGCAAGCGCTCATAATGCATCTCTATGTGTGGTGCCATTCACCAGCGAAACGGCGCCTTTTGGGACTTTTTTGAAAGTCAGAGATCATTTCTTTTTGCTCTCTGGAATGTTCTGCTTGTATTTGCATTGTAAAATGCTTTCTTCTTAATGCCATAACGTGTTTGTTTACATTCATTTAACTCGTTTCTGCTAGGTTTTAAGAGCTTAGCTCGATTTTCTTTACCAGTAGTTAAATTCAAAAGTTATTACTTTAGACCTACTTTGATTTGACTTAAAATAAAATCAAAGTAAACTTTTGTGTGTGTGTGTGTGTGTGTGTGTGTGTGTGGTTTTAGTGAATTACTTCACACACTTCACAGTGTAACAAAATGTACTTGGCAGTTATGTTTTATGAAATTATTAAAAAAAAAAAAAAAAAAAAAGTTTGTTCCTATTTGAAACTCGTATATATAAACCTAATGTATTATAATAATTGCTGCTTTTCTTTTCATACCATAATCTCTCAGTCATCAATGTTTATGAACTACATTATATATTGCCATTTGTCCCACTGCTGATTAATGCCGTATCAAAATCACCCACTCAGCAAAAGCTCATCTGAAGTTTGGTGGCGCCCCACGCAGCCCTCTCATTCATCCACGGAGGAGTGATGTCACATTTCATTACTTTCTGTTTGCGTTCATTGTGATTTAACACCTGTGAGCGGAGAGGCGTATGACTAGGACTAAATTTATCCCATTTGCTCATGATTACTATACACTGTCTGCCTTAAAAAGTTAAAAATACGAGTCCAGGACAGTGGAATTGTTGTGCTGAAACTGCTTGTTTGCTCTTTCAAAAAGTTTTGTGCCTGGCATCTGGTGTTTTTCTTTTCTCTGAGCGTTTCTATGTAAAGGCTATGACATATCCTTTTTCCAAGTGTATCTTTCACTTCCCTTTCTTAAGAATACATAGCTGAGTTCAGGACAGTTTGCGTCATAATGTGCAGGGGTCAAGACTTGCAAGAGGGCATTAAGGCCTTGATACAGTCAGATGATCTTCTTGACAGTTAAATATGACCTTTGGCTTTAGTGCTACAATGAAAACCACTGGGATTACAAAACCATGGCCTTTATAACACTGATGCACACTCCTTTTTCCAGAATTCGTATATTTTGTTCAAACTGCAGGTCACAGTTCACCAAACTTCCTGTAAATTAATCGCGAGAAGGGAGCCTAGGTTAAAACGCTCCTGCCTCGTTAAGCAGTTTTCGTCGGATTTCCACTCCGAGGTGGTAGAGGTCGACTGAGGTTACCTCTTTTTCTCCTTTTCTGCTGTTCTTTGTCTTACTCGCAGGCTTCCATTTTGTGCAAGTATATAGCCCGTATCATTCTTTCACCCTGACCTTTGCCATCAGCTAAAATGTCTCCCTATGGGAGCCGGCCATTTCCATTATACACACATGATCTTTAAGGTTATCTGCATTTGCAAATGGAGGAATTGGAGCATTGCACGGATTTCAGCTCTCCATTACAGACCGATGGCAGAGTGTGTGCGACTGGGTGGCTCTCCACCTTACCGTAATGGTGGGTCACTGGCTCCTTTCCACTCATCTATGATTATAATGACCTTGGCTGGGCCTGGGCTTGAAAACATTGGATTAAGGGGAAAGGAAAATGAGGGGAGGTTTCCATTTCGCTCTTGGCATCTGATTTGTAGGGAAAATCTGCCAAGAATACCCCCTCCTTCTCCTCCTCCTCTTCTTTCTTCCCCCTGCCCCACCAACTTGATCAGACTCTCTCACCGGTGTCTGCCCATTTGAGCTCAAGCGAATAATGATACACAGGCTTTCCTCTCAGAAATGAATTAAAGGGCAGGGGAAGGGTGGTGGATGCTCTCCTGAACAAGTGCTTATACAGAAAGGGGCTTCAGCCAGGCATACTGAACCAGAACATTTAGATTAATTTGGCTAGCTGGATCGCCTGGCTTTCATCACAGGTGTAGTCTAGCTGTGAGTGCTCAGTCAAAGGCACTGTGGTGACATAATTAAGACAATTCTTGTACTCGGCTCGATGATTGTAACGGACTAGGCTCATCAAGTGGGAGATTCATGTGTAATGTATTATTAAAGAATTTGCAAATCTTGCAAATGACCAGCCACAAAGTAACCTGGTTTCGCCTGTGATAGCATTTTACATTTTTTGAGAGCCAACAGACAAATGGTCTTGAAACCAAGCTCAAAGCTCAATAGTAATGATGGGAATGATCACTTGCTCTATTGAATGATCACTTGCTTTATTGGGTTAGAGCTATATCTTACTTTTTTCCTTTTTTTCGTTTTCTTTTTTGCTTTGACAAGGTTTTGACAACATTATAAGAATGACTTGGATAGCCTTGATAGCATCAGTAAGGATAGATTTTAAATTAGAAGCCACTCAGTAATATTTTCATATGTATGTGTGCGTTTTTGTGATTTATGAGGACACAAATTTGTATAATGACATGGGTATTACACTGGTATTATGACGTAAACATGAAATATGAGGACATTTCATGAGTCCTCATATTTAAAATAGCTTTAAAAACATACTAAACAATGTTAAAAATGTAAAAATGCAGAATGTTTTCTGTGATGGGTAGGTTTAGGAGTAGGGGTAGTGTAGGGGGACAGAATGTACAGTTTGTACTGTATAAAAACCACTACGCCTATGTCCTCACTTTGATAGCAAAACAAACCTGTGTGTGTGAAAAATGTATAATATTTAAAGCTGCTGTCCATAACTTTTTCTGGTTAAAAATGACCCAAAATCAAGTACATATCTCCGTACATTAGCCCAATTCACAACGGTAAGCGTGTAATAATGTTTTCTAATTCGGGTGGTACTGGTAGGTTTCCACGGGAAATTCGAGCATGCCGCCTTATCTCACAGCAGCTGGAATAATTAAACGTATCATTTTGATGGCGGATTGTATGGTATGACAAATGGACAATTAGAGATTAGACTGTACAGAAATTGAAATCTACAGGTAACGCTAATACACACTAAATACATGCAATGCTGATGTTGTTGACATTAACATTTTGAGTAGTGTATAACAATAATAATAATTTGCACTGTTTGATGTGATATGAGCTAAGCGATCATCACCATTGGTAGCGCGATTTATTGTAATGTTTTTTTAGTTGGTCAGAACAAAAGTGGCAGATTTGTTACTTACTTGTTCAGATGACATTCTCTGGTGAAAATTCTTATTTTGGTCAAACTTCCAAGACTACAATCTGTGATTCCGAAGTACCTGTACAGTATCCACCGGTGCGGTGACTGACAGTCACACATTCTCCTCAAAACATTAGATTCATCCGCGTAAGGAGCCATGTCAATGCACAACCCACGTAAAGATGATAATTCTGCAAATAACTGCAATTGCAGGTTTCGAACAGAGATGGCGACAAAGGCAGAACTTATGGACTGCAGCTTTAAAAATAATTTAAAAAGAAAAATTAAAATCTTTATTAAAAATCAGATATTTTAATTCTTTTTGTGTGTGTGTGTGTGTGTGTGTGTGTGTGTGTGTGTTTTAACTAGCATGCCGTTAAAAAAACTGGGGTCAGTAAGACTTTTTTAAAAAAAATAAATTAACACTTTTATTCAGCAAGGATGCATTTAGTTGATCAAAAGTGATATTAAAGACTTTTACATTGTTACAAAAATTCAATTTCAAATCAGTGCTTTTATTTTAAACTTTATATTCATTAAAGTATCCTGAAAAAATATATGTCACGGTTTCCACAAAAATATTAAGCAGCACAACCATTTTTGATGATAATAAGAAATGTTTGTGAGCAACAAATCATCATATTAGAAAGATTTCTGAAGCATCATGTGACACTGAAGACTGGAGTGGATGCTGAAAATTCAGCTTTGCCATCACAGGAATAAATGATATTTTAAAATATGAAAAGTATATGAAAGTAATAAAATCTAAAATATAAAATATGAAAGATTGTATTTTTAATCAAAATTTCTGTATTTTTGATCAAATAAATGCATCATTGGTGTGCACAAGATCATTTTTCAAAAATATATTTTTGAAACCCAACTTTTGAATAATTAGTGTAAGTTTAAAGGTGACGTAGAACGTCTTTTTAAAAGATGTAATATAAGTCTAAGGTGTCCCCTGAATGTGTCTGTGAAGTTTCAGCTCAAAATACCCCATAGATTTTTTTTAATTCATTTTTTTAACTGCCTATTTTGGGGCATCATTAAATATGTGCCGATTCAGGGTGCGGCCCCTTTAATTCTCGTGCTCCCCCTCCCCCGGAGCTCGCGCTTGCCTTGAACAGCATAAACACAGTTTACACAGCTAATATAACCCTCAAAATGGACCTTTACAAGATGTTCGTCATGCAGCATGTCTAATCACGTAGGTATGGTATTTATTTGGATGTTTACATTTGATTCTGAATGAGTTTGGTAGTGCTCCGTGGCTAAAGCTAACATTACACACTGTTGGAGAGATTTATAAAGAATGAAGTTTATGAATTATACAGACTGCAGACTGAGGGAAAAATGAAAATGACGACAGTCTTGTCTCCGTGAATACAGTAAGAAACGATGGTAACTTTAACCACATTTAACATTACATTAGCAACATGCTAACGAAACATTTAGAAAGATGATTTACAAATATCACTAAAAATATCATGATATCATGGATCATGTCAGTTATTATTGCTCAAATGAGATTTATATAAGAAGGAGGAAACAATGGTGTGAGACTCACTGTATGCCATTTCCATGTACTGAACTCTTGTTATTTAACTATGCCGAGGTTAATTCAATTTTTAATTCTAGGGCACCTTTAAACATTTACATTCAAAATTTAAATTTAAAATGTAAAAATTTGTAAATGCATCAGTGAAAACATTGGTAGCGCATGAAGCAGAAAAAAATATTCTTGTCTTTTTATCCTGAACCTGCCCATCTATTTTTCTAAGCCCATGCTCACTTGGTAATATTTTTTTCCATAATGGGACACACCTTTTGTCTGTATGGTACATGAAGCACTGTAGACTCTGAAGTTCCGAACACAATGTTTTACCCACCCAAGTCTCAATCAGAGCCCATGTGGAATAAAAGTGCCTGAGCTGGGTAACGATTTTCTGCATGTTGACAAGTCACAACATGGAGATCTACAGCTCGGAGAGCAGCCCTTTGGCTAGTGGCGGCCCAGCACTGAGTAATAACCAGCTCATAGCAGGCATTCTGTTGGCAGTGGTTCATAAGGAACAGCTCGCTGGTTCAGCTGGGGAAAGGGTGGGGGGAGCTGCTGGAGAGCTCCAGGCACTTTCCTGTGTTGTTCTACCACACAAGTGCATCCATCCCCTCCAGGACAGACCTTTAACAGGCTGCTAACACTGGGCCACACCGCACGAGGGATCGAACAGACAGGTCTGACGCAGGCCCGGGCTGCAGAGCTATGCCAAACTGTGATTTGATTTATGAGTCAGTACTCTGGGTCTGTCTTAAGATGAGATGAGGCTTACTGGGCAGAATCAAAGAGCAGTCTGTTCAGCTGACAGGGAATGAGAAGAGGCAAGCCGCTGTCATTTTTTAAAAACTGGTTTTGAATAGTCATATCTTAGAGGAGGCCTCGGAAAGGAGGAGGTCAATAATATCTGGAGAAAGCTATACGTTAGTATTCCCATTCATCTGAATGGCTGCTGTTCGGCTGGCATGTGACAACCCCCACCCCCCCATACTGGACCTGCTTGCTGCCATCTTTGCTCATTGTGGTATGTTTTTAGCACCAGTTGCCTGAGCGGTAAACACCACATGCCTCATCATTCTAGAGCCACAGAAAACTGATGACTAGGGCTGCATGATTTAGTCAAAAAATCATATTCAGATTGTTTTCTCAACTACTGCTAAATAAAGTCTGTAGCATGATGCATATAACCTCGGTAACAACTTATTTTACAGTGTCCGTTACACGTTACATGGAGTTACTATAGTAATAACTATGCATAATTACATGCAACTAACTCTACAACAAACCTAACCTAACCCTAAACATAACCCTATAGTAAATACACATAGTTAATTAATATTACTCAGTACTTAAATGTATAATTACACTGTAACAAGGACAGCTTAAAATAAAGTGTAACCATAACCTCTCGTTTCCTGCTGAATACAAGCATAGATAAATACATTATAACAAAGTTACAAATAAAGTAAGGTCTGCCTCTAGTATTCATGTACAGAAATGTAATAATCAGGCCTAAATGTAAAATAACACATGGTGTTTACTGTATAAATTGAACATAGATTAATCAGGTATTTATAGGCTGCTGTCACTTTAAAACCGAATGCATGGATCCAATATAATGATACACATCCGATTTCTTTCTTAAAGACCCCCTGTGGTGAAAATCAAGTTTTTAATCAAGTTTTTTGTCTGTTTGGTGTTTTTATTATGCTTTAAGACAAATTCATAAGTCAACAGCATTGCTGAGTTTTTTTCTCTGTAAAACTGCAATGAACCAAAGACAGTTTCAAAACACGGTTTGAAATTGCCCTTGTTCTCTATGTCACAAATATGTTTTAACCAATCCCGTCAATGTGCGGGACGGGCTTTAGCATATCATTAACTAAGCTGTGAAGCAGGGGAGTCTCGAGAAGTCAGGTTATCCTGGTAAATAAAAAATCCCGGTATAATCGGGTACATTTAGCAATATAGCGGGAGAATTATGTATATGATGTATATAATGATGTTATAATGAACTACTCCACTGACATTCAAAGTGTTTCTAAGGGTACTGATTTTTAGAAGGCAGACTGAGATGGTGAGCTGGAACATGGTTTGTGTAACACTAGCAACACATTATTAGCTGTTTGATAACATAGTCAAGCAAAAGGCTAATCACATTAATTACCATTATGTGTCCGACATTGTAGAGAGTGATACATAAAACGTATTACCATTCTAATACATCGACATGTAGGTGAGCAAGTATAATTCACTCCGTTTCTGAATCAGTTTCTGTTTCGAACATATATGGCTGAATTACACAGTATTTCCACTTGCCATTGTGCAGCGTTTACTACAGTAAAGATGACCATGTGGATCAGGTATTCTGAGCTCGTGTGATCGAGTGGAGGCGGGACTGTTGCATAATTTGCATATTCATGGTTCTGTGCATACTAAATGGAGCAAGGGTGTAGAGTTACATTCTAACTATTTTAAGACATGAAGAATTTTTTTTCACAGGTAAAAACGTTAAAATATTTAATTTTGTTGATCAAAGATGAGTTTTAAGGTATAAAATTATTGACTACAGGGGGACTTTAACTGGTTACGTTCACTTAAGACAAAACCGACTGTGTTTACAAGAATACTTGACGAGATGGGTATTTTGACATCATTTTGTATGTATGTGTTCATTCAAGCACCTCTCTGTGTTTGCGGCCATGCGCACAGAAAACACTGTGCGAGTACTGAATTGAGTTCTCTTTTGCCTCTTTTGCTGGAATTGTTTAAAATTGCTTGAATTTGTAAACTGGCAAGATAAATCACATGCAAATGATAAACTTTCACTTTATGATGGTTAAACTTTGCAATTATTCTATGAATCACATGCGTGCCAAACTGTGAGACCTGGTCCGTACGAATCATGGATCAACTACGATCCGTTTAACCCCTAATAATAATATCAATATATTGCATATTTTAAAGGTACACTATGTAACTTTTGGCCTTCTAGCAGTTAAAAAACAAAACTGCTCGCCATTTCCAAAAAGCCAAGCCAATGTTGATTTTCGTTGACAGTAGCTTTAATACATTTCTCATTATTTTGTGTGAAGTGTACTGCGAACTGTGCTGAACTTACGCCCTATGTGTGCTCCAAGTGTAGTAGAAATAAAGTGCAATTTGTTAATTTTGAATCACAGCGCAAACAGACTATAAACAGCTTTTTGTTGTTTTTAGTCATTGATTATTTTGGTTAACTTTGCCGCAATATTTTGAGCTCTTGATTAGAAGTTCCTTGAAGCTATGAGGTTTTAGTTTTTTTTTTGTTTTTTATACCAAGTGAAGTAAAGAAGAATGGAGTGGACCTTTGTATTCTACCTTGAAATGGACTGGCCACCTTTATTGAGTGTGTTCAGCTTTAATAGATTGTCTCCAATCCCAATCAGCTGTGTCGGGGCTACTTGATGTTTTTGTTTCTTTTTTTCTTTTCTTGTTGTGATTGGGGAGGCTGATTCCATACCAACAAAGTATTGCCAAAAATCCCAATTTTGGCTCAGCTTGACAATTTACTCTCACAGTTATGTGGTGATCATAATCATAGTAATTACACAACAAAAATAATTATGGTAATTACTATCGTTGTGATCATTAGCATCAAGAGACTTTGGGACACCAATGTATTTTCGAAACGGAACTTGTTATATTTATATTCTTGTCGGGATCAGTACGCAGACTTTAAACGTGAAAATTATGTTAATATATATTCGAAATTCTGTCAAATTCTATTTTCTTCCATCCCCAAGAAAGTGTGCTTTGAAAAGTGTGTGGTTTGAAATTTTGGTATTCTCCAAGCATAAGGCTAGCTTCACCTCTGTCATGTCTGTAAGACAGACTACACTGTCCAGCACAGAACATAAGCATGTTAATGAGTTTAACTATCAGACTAGCAGCTGTGCTCCAAAGGTTTTTCTGGAGACGGGACTGTTTTATAGCTGAGAAGATTAAAAGTGCCAGGAAGGAAACAGACACAGAGTAGTGGCACCCTGAGGTATTGACAGCCTCCAAGGGAAACGGTATATCATCGGCAAGTGTAGAGGTGTTTGGCTGCTTTACAAAGGCGAGATATTATATGCATGATGTGAAGTCATCTCTGTGAAAGCTATTGTCACTATGTCTTACACTGATTTACAAGGCTTAAAACGTAGGTGAGTGTCTGAGACCTGCTCAGCCCCTCATGTAAAAAATGTCCTTCGCATTTGCAGATGACTTCACAGTATGTTTGATTACTCCCGACCTTGATGCAAAGCTCCGGTATTCATGTTTAGTTGTTATGATGAGGTCGAGAGCTGTTTACTATTGGTCTGGAGAGCCTACCCTTAGCTGGATGTTGGAGGGATGCTAAGGTAGTACCTGTTCTTTCACTGTTAAAGCTTGTTACATGCACTAAGCTAATGTTTTGAGTGAAAAAAAAATCTATGCTTTTACTTCCTTTAATCCCTCTCTATTCTAACTTATGCTACTCTAAGCAATTTTTGAAACTTGTATTGTGAGCACTTCTTGTGTCTATTTTCCACTTCGCAACAAATCGCTTCTTATATTCCTCACTTGTAAGTCGCTTTGGATAAAAGTAGAGATGCACCGATTGCAATTTTCTTGGCCGATTTCCGTTTTTTTGTTAGTGTGATCTGCCGATACCAATTTTTGCCGATCCCGATTTTCTTGCTAAGAACTATAATTGACAACATATACAAACAAAAATCTACTTTTCTTCAATGCTAATTTTTATTTTCATTAAAAAAAAAAAAAAAAAAAAAAGTCAGTAATAAAATATAAACAGCTCAAATAAATGCAATAGAATAAAGAGAGCTATGAAACTAAGTTTTTCAGGTTAACTGGGTTTTTATTCAGGTAAGAAATACTACAGAAATTCAGTGTTATTTTACATTGGTTACCTTAATTTCTGTAGTCTTTTTTGTAAATATTAATACAGATCACTTCTTACCATTAAAGTTATAAAATGTATTCAGTCAAGAGCAGAAAGTGATTTTCTTTGTCTTTTGTTCTTTGATTAACATGACAGACAGCAGCAGGAATATTGGACTGCTGTCCCTTTAAGAGTTTATGAACGGTGTTCAGCGGACCCAATACTGTTACACACAACATGGGTTCACTTTCTTAGCTATTTATCGATTCAAAACTGACTGTGTTTATCTGAATACTCGCCAAGATTGCCTGTGCCGCTGGTAACAAAACGGATCGGCTCAGAATTGGAATAAGAAGTGAGACAGATCGGCCAATCACTGATCCAGGCCGATCATGAGACAAATCGGCCGATTCCGATCCCTGGCTGATCGATCGGTGCAGCTCTAGATAAAAGCGTGAATGTAAATGTAAATGTGAATGGGTGGTACAGCCTGGTGGCTAAAAATCTGGGTTGGCAATTGAAAGGTTGCAGGTTTGTACATTGAAAAATAGCGAAAAAATTCAAGCTTTAGTGGTATAACAGCTTGTCACTGGGAAAGTACCTTCAAAGGTAAATTAAAAGGATAAGCTGCAAGTCAGAGTGTCATTTCAACCATATACGTCTTGTACAAAGTTAAACGAGGCTTTAATTTTTTGTTTTTATTCTTCAATTTAATATTAATTTAAAGGTGCCCTAGAATCAAAAATTGAATTTACCTTGGCATAGTTGAATAACAAGAGTTCAGTACATGGAAATGACATACAGTGAGTTTCAAACTCCATTGCTTCCTCCTTCTTATATAAATCTCATTTGTTTAAAAGACCTCCGAAGAACAGGCAAATCTCAACATAACACCGACTGTTACGTAACAGTCGGGATCATTAATATGTATGACCCCAATATTTGCATATGCCAGCCCATGTTCAAGGCATTAGACAAGGGCAGCCAGTATTAACGTCTGGATCTGTGCACAGCTGAATCATCAGACTAGGTAAGCAAGCAAGAACAGTAGCGAAAAATGGCAGATGGAGTGATAATAACTGACATGATCCATGATTACATGATATTTTTAGTGATATTTGTGATTGTGAATGGAGCGCGCGATTTAAAGCGGCCGCAGCCTGAATCCATGAATAGTTAATGATGCCCCAAAATAGACAATCTATGGGGTATTTTGAGCTGAAACTTCACAGACACATTCAGGGGACACCTTAGACTTATATTACATCTTGTAAAAACTGGTTCTAGGGCACCTTTAAGTTTCATTGATGTTGTTATGTAACCCTTAAAGAGCACTGTCTATTAAAAGTTCTTGAGTGCATGTCAAAATGAGTTGCTGCATGCCAGTAATGGTAGCTTTTAGTAGAGATGCACAATTTATCAGTAACAATATTTTTTAAATGTATCAATATTGTCTTATATTATATATTTAGTGATGCATGCTAATTTCTCTATTTTAACACTTACTACTTGTACTTGTACTTACATAGTAATAACAGTAAATTATTCATAATTACAAGTAACTAACCCTAAACCAAACCCTAACTGTAACTCTAAAGTAATTAAGTACTTTTTTTCTTTAAGTACAATGTAACTTAATTGTAAAACTCAATAAAACTCAAATGTTTTGAGGTAATACATTTCCTTAAATGTTTTAAGTAAACTTTTTTTTTTTTTAAATGAGTAGACCTTAAAATCTTTGTGACAAGTGGGGCAGGGCCGGGAGCCGTGGAAGCGGAGCAAGACCAGTGTGGTGCACAGGTGTCTCTCATTAACAATCACGTCACCAGCATCCCTTCCCTACCACAGTTTTCAGCCTCATCCCACTCGTCATAATGTTAATTACATAAAGTTCATTTACATAAACATCACAATCAGATCTTGGTTAAATGTTAGATAGCAAATAACACATGCTATTATAACTATCAAAGAGACTGTCATTATATACTTGCATGTATATAATCAAACAACATAGAGTATATGTGGTCTTAAAAGTTTTGCAGCCCATCCTCAACCTAACCACAGGCTCTACTCTTCACCACAATGGTAACTCTACAAAACTAACATGACAGAGCCCCCTATAAATCCCAACATAACACGACATTAAACACTAAATTATATCTCCTTATATGTTAATCTTGTGCAAAAACACACAAAACACTTAATTTCAACATTTATTTTCCTTATACATTCTGACGCAAAGCATGCTGGGAATTAGAAATCTGCTGCAACTCAATAGTATTAAGTTCAGCTTACTACAATCAAATCTTGAGTTCATGCAACTTTTTTCTAATGAAGTACAATGAACTTTCATTATTATTTGAGTGAAACAAACTAATTTCATTTAATTAATTGCACAGTTCGGTTTTACAGTATGTTATAAAGTGTAACTGGAAATCATTTTAAAAGTAAAATAATCAAAATAAAATGCTTACTAAAAAGATGAAATATTCTATTTATTTACCTGCTTGTTGTGTGACCATTAACAGACATGTTTGTGAAATGCGTTGTTAAATTCTTAAAATATTAACTTGTCTCAGGGAGTACTTCAGATAAATATTTTAGGTCAAAGGGGTTTGACTGACATAATGTTTAGTGTTTTATCTTTATTTTATTTAGGCAAAATATTTGTCAAGTTTATGTTCATTTTGTTTGTTTTTTAACTTGTTTTGCCCTGTCTGCCTGCCCGTCTCACTAGTTGGTTTCCTTGGTTACTGATTATGTTACACACCTGTTTCAGTTTCTGTTGATTAGCTTCCCTTGAGTATTTCAGCCTTCAGCTCTCTTTGTTTTATGTTCGGGGTTAAACGTCAATGTTTTACGTGGTTGTTTTTCTGTGATTACTATTCCTCTTATCTCCTGCGTGATCCTGGCTGGGTTTGTGATTAAAGATTGTGTTAATGATATTTCTTCATCATGCGCTCATTGCAAGCACCCATTTGTGACAATATAGGCCATTTATTGATCATAACATTAAAATAATTATCCCTGCATCCTTATTTTTTTAGTGTCTTTCAGTGTCATTTTAATATTATATAGTATATTTGTTATATATTTTTCAATATTTCTATTTAGCTTTCATTTATTTCATGTTATTTTTAGTCATTTTAGTACTTCAACTTAAACATTTTATTTCAGTTGTGTTTCAGTAAGTCATTTTTTCATCTAATATTTATAATATCACCACTTTATCAGCTATTGTTGGCCTATATCAGTATCAGTAGTACTATTTCAATATCGGTGCGGTCCTCATTTTATGCGCCGCTATTGATTGGCTGTGTTGTAATCTGAATGAGTTGTTTTACTGGATGGTGTTGATTCAGAATATAATTCTTCTGTTTGCTCCGCTGCAGATCTTTATGCATTTCTTCATTATGGTTTTATAGATTAGCCCAAATACTCTCTATAAAGAAGTTCTCATTTGGCATGCACAGTGGACTGTCTTTTCTTTATTCCTCTCTCACTCGCACTCGTACAGGCACAGTTTACCCTTGTCATCATTTAGTCGTCTTCCATGCAGAGACTTTTAAACGAAGCACTAAGGTTAGGCACAAAATGTTGGCTCGATGTGCTCTACAAAGGCACAGTTATGGTTGTCATAGTGATCATATTTTTTGCAATCATTTGTCACCCAGATACTGTAGGGTTGAAGTAGAAGCACCTGGTTACACTGACGTGAAGCGAACGAAAGGGGAGAGGTGAACAACAGTTCCCATTTACTCTTTTGACACAGCACGTTTTCAGTCATATGTGGGTGTCGTCGACGTTATCTCGCTCGTACGTCTCTACCTTCGGAAAAGCGAGATGGCTATCGCAGTGACAAAGAGCACTAGGACCGAACAATGCAACGCTAACCATCGGCCGCCCCGGCCACCGTTTAACATGGAGATTGGAAAAGGAATCAGCTCTCTCTCCTCCAGGACCTGCATGTAAATGAGGTTAGCCTCTCCTGCTGTGCCACCGCTCTATCCCCCACTCTCCTCTCCAGCTATAATGGCTGCAAAACTGCCACCCCCATTCTTCAGGAAGAAACCGGGACCAATCCTGATTAGTGCCCTTGTCTTGAGTGACAGGCTTGGATCCAAGCAGGCAGTGCCGTGGGCGCCACTGCCAAGCTGCTGTCAACCCGGTATCACTGTAAAAAAGCCATCCCTTTTCTTCAACCCCCCCAGCCGCACACATACCTCCTCCACTCTCTCTCACACCCCCTCATATTCTCTCTCTCTTTCTCTCTGTCTTTCTGGGTGGCTGGCTAGTCAAGCTTGGCTGCATCCCTCGCCTGAGCTACTGGGACAAAGTGTGATTTACAGTAGTTGGAGAGTTTCCCTGTCAGCTCTAACCTGTGTGCATGCTGTCTATCTGAGTAGGCGGCAGTAATGCTGTAGCAACAGCATATTGTGGTGTAAGCGTCATAGCACCTAGTTGAATCCACCCCTGCTTCCTGTCCCTGTGGTACGTACACAGAGCCTTACTTATTATCTTATGTTTTTGTGACTGTGCGGGCACAACGAGCCATCCATTTTCCTTTCATTCCAGCGATTTGTTTTCCTGCTGTAAATATGAGATCTTCAAGCCCGTTGAGCTCTGGGCTCCATGCCCCACTTTTATGCCCTTAAAGAAACATCACTGAAGTGTACGGTGGATCCCATTAATTAGCATCTCACTGTTGACTATGAACGCCCAGATCTTCCAACTTTTTGATGGTACTTCTGAGATTACAAGTTCAAGCTCTGTTTCTTTTTTTTTTTTTGTGTGCGTGTGCGTTCGGTCTCTATAAATGGAAGTTGGGGGAAATAAACAAGAGTGCAAAAGGGCGCTTCATCTACAAAGAGGAATTTCAGAGGTCTGGAAGCCAACACTGTCTCAGTCTCTTCCAAGAACACATCTCCTTCCTGTTTCACCTCTGGCATCATGCCCATCATGCCCACAGACCGCTGAGGCCATGTGGAAAACACACAGATGGTAATATGTAGTATACTTATGTGCTAATACATGCTGATGAAGGCCTGTGCTAATGTGGAATACCGTAGGCGACTGATTTATTTAATAAGAGTGTCGGATACACAGGATCAAAGTCAATATAAATCACATGACAAAGTATAATCATTTTTTTGTATGTAAGTGTTATACCAAGTAGACTATATATTGTAGCTTGTTTTCATCTGTGTTTTATTTGACTGTTGCAAGTAAGGCTTTTACGATTACTCTAAATTTGAGTACTCTGCTATAAGATTTCTCTATTACAATATAAATTTCCAAGGAATCAGCAGATATGACAGATGTTTAGGCAGTCCATGGACAAACAGTGTCAGCTGTGTGGAGAACTTAACTTTGCATTTGAAAAATAATGCAATAATGTAAGGCACAGTTGAGCAAAAAATTGATGATGCTTAGCCCCAGTTAATAAAAACTTTGTTTTCCTACAGAGTATATTCATACAAACTCTCACACATACATATACATGTTCAGTTTTTTTTGTGTTTGTTTGTTTTTCATTTGTTTTGTGTTTTATTGGATGGGATTGATATCTTAAAATTTCAGTAATTTCATGTCTTATGTGATCAGTTAGATACTAGAGTTGAGTATACAATTGGTCACGACTCAATACATTGTGATGCTTCATATCATAACTGTATTGCAATTGAGAGAGAGGCTCAGCATTTCACTGAGAGAGAATGAATCCATGGTGTCAGTTTTAATCTCTCATGCGGTTCCCTTCACTTTCCCCATTACCATAGAAGTGGCTCAGACCGCACTGAGAAACCTTGCCAGTATATGCTTATTTAGACTTCCTGCTTCTTCATTAATTGAACTGTAGGAATTGATATGAATGAACATTGAACAAGGATCGATACGAGAACCTTGAGTATCATGCAATATCATGAGACAATTAATTTTTAAAAAAGATTTGCAGAATCTTAGTTTTGCCTTGACTGATTGCCCATTTTCTTAAAGGCATAGACTGGTCATCATGAGAGCCCCCTAATTAACAGAATTACTTCCCACCTCTGGTTTCTGTGTTAGTCACTCGTGACGACGTGTGGCTGGTGGCGGTAGCAGTGCGTCCTTCCCACCATATTGTCGGCCGGCGGCTAATAAGGTAGCACTGACCGGCGGACGGGCTCATTAGCATCGCCTGCGGCTGTGGCAACCCCCGCCAGGGCCCAGTCGGACACTTAATTACCGGCACCACTTTTTATCTCCCCTCCAAAACCCAGCCCCCCACCCCTCGAACGCCACCGGCACTTGCTTCTGCAATCCACAGAGAATGCTGGGAAACTATAGATGCCAAAGTGGTGGTTAGTTAGCCCGTAACATTCAATAGCCAGGCTCGCTGTGAGGCACTGCAATATCTCTGATAGAGTTAAAGCCATTCGACCCGAGCCTCTCATGCGAGACTGCGCGAGTGTGTCTTTTCATTGGCATCAGTGGAATATTGATGACTCCACCCAGGCTTAATCGACTAATGGCCTCTCCCTCTCTCCTTCACTCTGCTGAAGCAGCCACCCTCCCACCCAGCACAGCCTTTCTGTGCCCTTTCTGCGACCTCTGGGTCAGGCAGGCCGATTTTATGCCCGGCTGAGTCGCAGAATAGCCTCAGTGTATTGGTAGGCAACCTTACGCAAGTCATGTGGCTGCTGGCCCTAATAGAGAAAGCTCCCAGCCTCCTCCTCAGCTTTTTGCCTTTTTGCTTCTCACGGCTGAGATGTTGTGGAATTAACTGTATAGCTGCCAAAACGGCTGTTATTCAAGTGCATTTTGAGAAATATAGGCTACAATTGCACGATCTATGTATTATGACAAAGAACAAAACAGAATTAACATATTCCTTAAGATGTTTTCGAAGTCTATTTGCATTACAGAGAATGAAGTGTAATATTCTGAACAAAATTCTTTATTTAGAAATATGGTAAAAATACACATTCCTTAAAGAGGAAAAGGATAATTCACACTAATATCATTCCAAATAGGATTTTATTTGATTTATTTATTATTTGGGTATAAATATATATTTATTTATTTTTTGGAAGTTGAAGTGCGCTACCATTCAATGTTGAAAAGTACGATTTTTTAAAGTTTTTGAAAGAAGAATATTCACCAAGAATATTCATTTTGTTCACCAAGGCTGCATTTATTTGATCAAAAACACAGTACTATACTACAATACAGTAATATTATTACTTAGAATTTATAGAATTTAAATCACTGTTTTTATTTGAATAAATTAGCAAAGCTAAATATGCTGATTTGATGCTCAAGAAACATTTCTTATTACTATCAATGTTGAATACAGTTGTGCTTAATATTTTTGTGGAAAACATTATTCTTTTTTTTTTTATCCTTAGTTTAAAGTTCAAAATAGTATGCACGTGTGTCAACTAAACAGAGAACAACAGAGAAATTAGCACAATAATTTTAAATTAGCATTTTCAAAAAAATACTTGTTGGACATCAAATTTGTGCAGGAAATTATATTTTATGAGATGTGTAGTGGAATTATAAATAAAAGTCCTTTACATTTACAGAAAAATAATTAAATAATTGTACTAGAGTTACCATGTCCAAAGGAGGGAATTTGTATGAGTTTCTAAAGAACATACCTGTTAACACTTAGATTGTGGTTTTGTTTTTCCTGGTCATCTATAATCTTGTGATTTTCCCTTTTTTTATAATGTGATAACATTATATGCAGATTACACTGTAGCATGTAGGCTATATCTAAACCTTTTTTTTAATTTTTTATAGCATTTCTGTTTTAAACCACTATTCTAGAGCATGCAATCTTTATTTGTTTTATATTTTATATTTACTAAATTGGCTATGAGAAATCTGTCTGGCGAGTAGGCTAAAAAGTTAATTTCAGAGCCTGAATGTAACACTTTTCTTTCTTTCTGTGTTTTGTTGAGGTTATGATTTGCATTTAGCACTTGTGGTTGCAGGGTTATAGGGTCATGTCCGCAGCAGCAAACAATCATAAGCGCAGTTTAGCCTCAAGAGAGACGAGCACCAAGTCTCAGTGTGAGTGACTGATAACAGATCTGGACCACAGTGCCTCCCGCAGCTGTTTTTCTGGCTACACAAATTCATGCTCACCATTATGCCATTAAACGAACCTCTCAAAGGCAGACAGCCAGTATCTTGTCCCTTGTCCCAAACTGTCAGGCTTGTTGCTATGCGATAGCATTGTTGCCGTTGCAGCTAACTACCAGGGTTTTGTTCCGCTTTTTCAAGCCACATATGAGTGTGTATGTGCGTGTGTGCATTTCAGAGGCAGGGGGTTGTTTCAGACAAAGCCATGCGGAACTGGGGCCCGATCCGTGACCTTGGGAAATGTCAGGCCGCCCACGGAGTGGCTTGCCTGTGTCTGCCTCTCCGGTGCAGCTAGGAACAAAAGTGGCGGGGCGTAGCACAACCTAGCACAACCTAGCTTAACCTAGCGTGGTGAGAGCAGAGTTCAGTTCGAGTTTCTGCTACTGCCTCAGAGACCTCTGGTCAGCAATCTAGCCATTTCTCCCTAACAACATTATGGCCATTACTGCCCGTCCTCCCTGGTGTCACATGGAAATGGGTCATGCCTCACATGCTTCACTGTTTTGCTAAGGTGACTGAGAGCTCAGTCTGTGAAACGCCCCAATGATGTGCTTCAAGCGCTCGAACCTTTAGCATTGAGGTACGGGAAGTCATAAGGACACTTGCATACACTTGCATGCACATTAAGGTGTGTGTGTCTGGTTTATATCTTATTTTCTTTTATTTTCCGAGTGATAAAGCATGCTCTGCTGCATTGTCGGAATCGTGGTGCATGGTAGCATGGGGTCGTGGCGGTTGCCACCCCTCTGGACCAAAGTAAGCAGTGCTGGCCAGATGTGTGTTGACTGTAATGATCCCTACGGGTCGACGGGATACCGTTGCCAGGCAACGTCTTTTTCTTTCCCCTGTAAACAGAAAGCTTACTCGCCAGGCTTATGTTGGGGTCGGCAAGGTGAGACCAGCCTTTATGTGTGCGAGCAAAAGGCGAAGAAAAGATGCTCAAATGAATTTTTTACAGATCATATTCCGATGTCACAAGCCCCCAGTCCTTTTTCCTGCTGTCTCTGGGACTGGTTCTCTTGCACTCTCACTGAGGTGTGAGGATTTAATTTGGTCAAGTGAACAGAAAGAAAAAACCCTCACTTGATAAGTTTTGACATCCTCCCTCATCTAGGCTTGTTGCTTTCTGACATGCTCTTGTGGAGGGATTGTTAATATGTATCAGGAATATTCACATTCTTTGTTCGCCCTTGTCTGGCAAGCTGTAATGTTTTGCTTATGAATATTGATACATGAAGTGTATATTAATGACCCTTGGTGACCTTAACCCTATCCTTATTGGCTCCCTTGTGGTATCTGCAGGCTCATGAATATTAATCCAGTTCTGTAACCTCCATTACCCTAATCTTTGCTGTCTTGCCTCCCGGAAGGGCCTGTCACCATGGTAACCCTTTTACTAGACTCCTGTAGACCCTAGAAAAAAATATGGTTGAAAAAAGATTAGAAAGCAAGTTATTCCTCCATGACTTGTGAGGGATGCCTCAGATACTCATCAGGACAATTCTCAATTTTGTAATATTGTTCATCTTTTCAGAAAATATTTTTTTAGACCATCCATTTTGGTTCTAATGAGAGAAGTCAGTTGGAAAAGGTCAATCGATAGCTGTAAGGACAATACTGTCAGCATTTTGTCCTCACAGATTCTTCCTTCAGTGTTTACAATAATCCTGCCATCATATATATTTTTTTAAAAAGATGCTTGTTTTAAAAAATACAAAAAAATGGTAGTTAAATATTATCAGTTGTCTTTATGAAAAAGCATTTGAATAAATATTTTTTCTTCTGTTTTTTACAGATGTGGACACGGTAGAGGATGGAGGGCCAGAGGGTGGGTCAGTGGAGGAGGACAGCTGGTTTGGAAATACCTCCGACAGCCCCTCTGAATCGTCCTACGGTGATGTGCAAGATGAGCTGCGGGTTTCCCCGGACAATGTTCCCCGACCAGACCACGACACTTCAGCCGAGAGCTCACTGGGCTGCCCAACGCCGGTTCAGCGGGCCTCCCTGGAGCTGCTGGGGCTGGACAGTGGGGTCCTCTCGACCCAGGACACGCTGTCCTCAGTGGTGTCCTCTCTTTATGGAGACTCCAGCCAGGCCCTGGGCAAGCCCCTCAGCAGCAACCTGCGCCGTCTCCTAGAGGCTGGCTCACTGAAGCTAGAGGGAGGGGAGCTGACCGGGCGTGGAACGGGCAGAGGACCAGAGTCACCTCCGGTCAGCTTGGTACTATCTCCGTCTTCGCATCACGCACAACAGCTGAGTGCCTTGGCGAGGAGGCTGGCTAACAGCAGCAACAACAGCGGTAACTCGAACTCTGCATCACCCGCGTCTGTAGCAACTGTCAAGCAAGAGCCCTGTGACCCGTACGGCCCCAGCAACGGCCCTAACTCAGGCAGCAGTGGCTTTGTATGGGTAGGCGTTGCAGATAAATGGCCATCGGCTAGTTGCTCGGCACCCAGCGGCAGCAGCCTATCACCAGACTCGGCTATCCAGAAGTTAAAGGCAGCCGCTAACGCCGTGCTCCAAGACAAGAGCGCGGTGGCGTCCTCCACTTCGGCGTCTTCATCCTCCTCTTCCTCCTCCTCATCCTCTTCAGTCACCTCCTCCTCAATGGCAGCCCTGGGCACCCGCTCTGATGACGCGGTGCGCTTTGAGCCGTTTGCTTCACCCTTCAGTCCACAGTCAGCTAGCTCCACGCTCGCTGCCCTCTCAAAGAAAGTGTCTGAAAGAAGTCAGCAGCAGGTGGGCTCATCTGAGCATCAACCCTCAGCTGGCTCCTTTCTCTCTCTGGTTTCCATGACCTCCTCAGCAGCTCTGCTAAAGGAGGTGGCTGCACGAGCAGCAGGGAATCTTCTAGCTGATAAGAAAGAGTCGGCATTAGTACTGGGAGCCTCCGAAGATGTCAAGCCCCTGTTAGACAGGAACCAGAAGGTGCCCACCCCAAACCAGGCCATGGATCTTTTGCTGCCAACAATCCCCAAGGGAAGGGCCAAGCCCAGCAGTCAAGCAGGTAACAGTTTGTTCCTAAAATAGAGACATGCCGTTTTGTTAGGGTGTGTTTTTTGTGCTTTTGAGGGGGAATTGCAGGATATTTTGTAGGATAAATCACACTTAAAACACTAGCTAAAAATGTTAATTCTGCAGTTATTGTCAAGAGGATTAGGGTTATATTCATTACGACGGAACCCTAATTCCTCTTATGCCACCCAGCAGCCAGACTCACCTTATGAGGCACACCTGAAGCCATTAAATGCAGAGTTCACCTTCCTACATCAGTGGAAGTGAAGAAAGTGAAGTGAAAGTAAAAGTGACGTTTAGCCAAGTATTGTGTCCCATACTCGGAATTTGTGCTCTGCATTTCACCCATCCAAGTGCACACACACAGCAGTGAATATTGAACACACACACACTGTGAACACGCACCCAGAGCAGTGGGCAGACATTTTTGCTGCGGCGCCCAGGGAGTGATTGGGGGTTAGGTACCTTGCTTAAGGGCACCTCAGTTGTGGATAATGAGAGTGGAAGAGAGCACTGTTCATTCACTCCCCCCACCTACATTTCCTGCCAATACTGAGACTCTAACCTGCGACCTTCGGGTTACGAGTCTGACTCTCTAACCATTAGGCCACAACTGCCCCAAGACAAGTCTTTGCCAATTGTGTTCCCGCAAGTCTAGCAACCACTATATCGGAAAGCTCGTATCACGGGCTAATTGGCCGCCATTCCCGCAAACCACCACTTCTCGTGCCTCAGACCAGGAAGGGAGCGCGCTGGACAGCTGGGCCCATGTTTCTACTTCGGCACTAAAGGCCTGTTCACAACATGGCGAATGTTCTGTGGAAAAATGTGGTGCGATAAACATTTTTATTTGAATGCACAGCTGTTTTGGTCACATGCCTAAAGACGCTGCTGTTGCAAAAAAACTAAGACTTGGTGGCACTCACAAACATAATTTTTGCTAAGTGAAAGTGAATAGTAGACAAAGAATCTGGAACTGATTCTCTTGGTCTCTGTATTTGGTGTTGTTTGTGAAAATGTATCATGAGACAAATCTGAATCATCTTTACTCACCTTTAACCTGCTATCTAATTTTTTACATTTAATAATTTTTTAACAGTATTTATTTTTCAAGGTAACAGTGCCTAAATGTTTGATTATTACACCACGGAAGAATGCGCTGTGTAGTGATTTAGTAGTGCCATAAGGTCATGCTTCGTCTGCAAGAGGTTGGCTGGAGAATCTGGGAAAGGTCTGTTAGCACAGTGGGGGTTTGCTGGAGTTGGCGGCACGTTCCCAGACCTAGCTCATCTCCCGCGGATGTGCAGCCTGCCAAACGGAGGCCGGCAGTGTGTGTGCTCCCCATAGCCCGAACAGTCGGAGACCATCTCAGCAGATTCCCCCGGAATTTAGGTCAGGCTCCAGAGCCGGCACAACCATCAGAGTTTCCATTCAGCACAGGACCCGGGTTGAGCGTCTGAGATATGGCTGATCTTTTGCTAATTCTAGAACTTCTGCGGCTTGGAATCAGGATTGACCAAAAGGAGCTGCAGACACAGAGAATAATGTGTCACAATCAAAAGAGAGTTAAATATGTTGTAAACGGTTATAATATGATAGATAATATAATATGATAATATATTACATTTAAATACTTAATAAGAACACCTCAATTAAAATCATAATTGAGTTCCACCTGGCTTGTGTTTATGTGTGTGAGATCTGTAAGATGGTCACATGAAGAGTATCTGTTCAGTAATGAAACAATTCTAAATGGACATAATATTTGTGAAACCAGCTAACAGCTCTTCTTCCTTTCCTTTGATACCAAAGACCTTCAGTCATTTTACCTCACGAGTGGTTTCCACAGTGATCTCGCCGGGAGAGGTTGAGCCACAGATGGTGGTTTATTGTTGCAAATAGGCAGTCTCGAAGTTTTACACCCTGGGTCAATGAATGCCTGAGCGCGGTAATTTCACCAAACACTGATTACCAGATGTTTTTCGAGGAACACGACTGGAATACTTATGAAGCCATCCTGACAGGCCCTCATAGAATTTGTAATGCAATCATGCCAGCTTCTAATAAGACCAATTAAGCCCTAATGGACACCGGATATGGAGCCAACAACAATAATCGGCTTACTAAAAACATCCTTGTGTTTGGCTTCCTTTGTGAGAAGTCTTTGGCATTGATCGGTGTAATCATAACTCACAATTTTTATTTCATTCTCACGAATAGATGCAAGGGTGACGAGTGAAAGGCTATTTAGCCTACATGCTATTTGATGCCAAAGGGCTATCTAATAATGTGGCTTTGATGTCCAGCTAATGATTCTATGTAAACACTAGAATACTGCACTAGAATACCCATTTCTGTGTTTGCAACAACACTGAATAATACATTTAAAGTATATTTATTTTTTATTTTTTTTTTTTTTTGCAGGTTCTCCTGAGGATGGGGGAAAGCCCTTTCAGTGCCCAGTATGCGGTCTGGTCATCAAGAGAAAGAGCTACTGGAAGAGACATATGGTGATCCACACGGGCTTAAAAAGCCACCAGTGTCCCCTCTGTCCCTTTCGCTGTGCTCGTAAAGACAATCTCAAATCCCACATGAAGGTGACTTCAATTGCTGAGAGCAGAAATGCTTGTGCCATAAATCATGACCAAATGTCATAATGTCTCTAGGTGCAGATTTTTTTAATGAGCTGTCAATTCATATTTTTAATCAAATAAATTACATGATGTGCCAAATAATGAAATTAATCACATTTAATGTGTTGTGCCAAATAATAAAACTAATCACATTTATAAATATATGCAGAGAAAAGCCCCTAAATTAAGGTAATTCAAAGGAAATATATTATTGTGGCAGATTGAAAACATTGAATAGACATAAAAAGTGGCTTTAGAAGTCAATAAATTATTTATTTAGATATTAGCCTACCATTGGCTTATAGCCACAGCAGTCAGAGGTAGCGAGCGGCCATTCACACAGGACACTGACTTTTTTCTTTTCTTTTCTTTTAAAGTGTTATTGCATTATTTAAAAAAAAAAAGAAAAGAAAAGAAAAGAAATCATACGTAATACATAAAAAATGTTAAGTAATTATAGAAATATAAAACTTTATATTCTCACTGCCACTCAAAATTAATTGTTAGAGAAGATGAGGATTCTTTTTTGCTATGCTTCCTGCTTATCTTTTCCACACTTTTATCTAGTTTCTTCTGTTGCTCATCTCAGGTCCATCAGCACCAAGATCGAGGGGAGACCTTCCAGTGTGAACTCTGCCCCTTTACATCCTCCCGCCACTTTAGCCTCAAGCTGCACATGCGTTGCCATCAGCACTTCCCTCGTCCTGACCTCAAAGTCAAAGAAGAACCCGGCACAGACACGGAGGAGGGCGAGGGCTTGCTCATGGGGGACGGTGGAGTCGCTGGCGATCAGGTCATGAACACAGATGCTTCCACGTCTCCCACTGTGAGCCAACCTGACGGTCGTTTACTGGCCTCCCCCACTGAACCCTCGAACCACGTCCAGATCAAGGAGGAACCCCAGGAGAGGGATGTGTCTGTGATGTCTCCCTTTGCCCTGTGTAGGGAGCGACCCAGTAGCAGCAGTAGTTCTCTGGATCTGTCTGGGCTCAAATCCAGTCCACCAGGGCCTGGACCTACAGCTGCCTCGCTCTTCAGCCCGGATATCACCACCAAGACGGCTACGGACCTCCTCATGAAGCTCTCAGGTAAGATATCACAGTTAAACCACAATGTAAAAGGACAATGTGATGGCATTAGATGCTTGATTCTGATTGATTCATCCATAATTTCTTGCATTTAGGATTAATGAATTGGTAATATAATTATGGGTTGGCAAAGGCGAGAAGTAGAATTCGGCTTGCTAGATGGGAATCCAAAGCCAAGATCCTGCAGGACTGTGTCTGCATGATTAATTCTTAACCCCAGTTACTACTCTACCATGGAGAGTCTGTTTATTATGGCTGCTACCATCTTGCTACCTAATCCTGTTTTATATATATATATATCCTAAGAAAGACAGTGACTTTTTGATGCTATAGTACTTGTTGAAGGCATTACACATTAATTAAGCACCATTTTTCTTGGCACTGAGGATGCTTCTGCAAAGAACAGGTAAATATGTTCCAGATTCACAGAAAAGTGACAGTAAAGACTTTTAAATTGTTTTCAAATAAATGCTTTTCTTTTGAACTTTTCTATTCATCAAAATATCTTGACAAAATGTATCATGGTTTCCACAAAAATATTGAGCTGCAGTTTTCAACAATGATAATAATTAGAGCACCATATCATTACATAGAATGATTTCTGAAGGATCATGTGACACTGAAGACTGGAGTAATGACTGCTGAAAATTCAGCTTGTCCATCACAGGAATAAATTGCATTTTAAAATATATCAAAACAGCATAAGAGACTTCTTTCAAAAACATTACAAAATCTTAAGAATCCAAAAACTTTTGAATGATAGTGTGTATGTTAATGTTAATTTATGCAACCTGAAAAACATTATCATTATTATGATCATTAACCTACATAAATAAATGCTGTTTGTTTTGTATTGTTCATTGTTACTTCATGATACCTAATGTATTAACTAACTAATATTAAAGAATTAAATCTAAATAAATGAAGAGTGTTATAGACAATATCATAATCTGTTAATGCTCAGGCTAATAATGAGTGTATAAATTAATAAGCTGTTTGGGGGCAAAGGTGAAATTTAGCTGTTAAAATGCAAAACTCACAATTACACTTGTTAATGTAATAGAACTCCAAACTTTAGACCATTAAATAAATGTTGTTGTAGCTGAAAATATAGGTAATTGTGAGACAGCAGCAAGATTGATCCGAGAGGGCTGACCAAGGGTTACCCAGAAGGTCGGCAACAGGGTTGCTGCTCCCTCGTTTAATGCAGAGTAATTAGATTGAGATCTTGGCACAGAAAAAAATGAAAACCTTCGGAACATTAGATTAATTAAAAATTCATGCATAATTCATAATTAAAAAGGAATCCGTAATTGGAAATGATTAGCGCCCTCAGCTCCATCGCGTGACCTCTTGCCTGGATGCAGAGGGACTGTTCCAGCTTAGTTAACTTCATCTCCGTCTTGGTGGAACGTGCAGAGTCTGCGTTCATCACACTGCCCCCTTGTCGCCCGTAGCACTGTGTTCCTGGACTCCCAAACAAATGGGTTCAGGTCCCAGAGGACCAGATGGTCTCCTCAACACTGCTAAGCTAGGAGTTCAAACATAGTGGACATGTCCTGCTAGAAAGAGGCAAGATGTTCCAAGTAGGAGATGAAGCTGTTTAGAGTGCATTAATGCACTCTATACAGCCCACTTTTTCAGTAGCATTGGTTCCATAAATATTGTTTTCCATTAATTTTTCCCATAAGGATAAAAAAAAAAAAAAAAAAAAGTCTTTATTAAAGTGCCATGAACGAAGCCAACCAGTTACAAGATGAATCACAACATTACAAATATTTATTTGAAGCAAAAAATTATTATTTGAAAATCAGACAAAGTAAACAGAAAATAAGACAAAGTACAAGACGTTAATGAAGGAAAGAACTACAATCCCATGAAGCATTGAAAACAACACAATCAAATTAAAAACTACAGAGAAATATAAAACTAATAAAGTTTGTGGATTACATCTATAGAAGCGATATATTTTTAAGATTATTGCAAAATATGCATAGACACATACACGCACAAATAATTAAGTATTTTTAGAGCATAAGGAGACAGACTCGATTGGTGGGGTTTGCTTGTTGCGACTCTCTGATTGGTGTAATTTTCTGTAGAGAATTATGGGTAATGTAGTTTTTCTTCACAAATTCCGCTGTTAAACAATTATGTTTCAAACAAGCTGAAATAATGTGAACAGATGGCTTCAACAAAAGCATGTACCATTGATTAACAACCTCTTAACTCACAGTTCATCTGACTTTAAACGTTTGTAAGTTATCATTAAAAATCAATTTTTCCATTGAGAAAATAAAGTTTTGACTTCTGGAACCTGGACTGTATCACTCTATTGGCTGGATTCTCCTCTACAGAAGCAAGACTTCTGGGTCAGGATAGTCCTTGGTAAAGTAGTTTGTCTAGATTTATTTTTTCTCATTTTAGTTTTACCTTTAATAATTTGTGCAGTGGTGCTTTAACAAAGATGATCTAAGAGGCGTCACTTCTCATGTGCTGTGCTGAAAATGTCTCTGAGAAATTGCGTTGCATAAGTCATCACCTCTAAAGCAGCTCCGACAGTTATGAAAACACAGCTTTTGTAACTTGTTCACTGCCTTTCAATAATACATTTCAAGACAATTTAAAGACAAATCAGATGAGCAAGAATCATGATTTAAGAGTGCTTGTCATGCTAAAACAGTTCAAATTTTATCATAGATTAGTAGTTGGATCTGTGCTTGAAGTCACTTTACAGTAATAACAAATGCATTTCTATGGGAAAATGGCAGCAGTTACAGAGCTGCTGCAGGAAATGTGCGATGCCCAAGTTGTCATAAGCACATAGTTTCATGTGAGTTGCCTGGTCAGGTGTGTGTGGTGTTTAATTTGGATTCGATAAGTATATTCTTATTCGTTAATGTTACAAATTCACTGAAGTATTTTCTTTTTTCAAATACTCATCCTGAGTCCTGACTGTGAGCAAATCTCCATTGAACTTCAAACTTCATAAAATGCATTGATCACCCACTTTTGTTTGTGCTTTTGCTTTTATCATTTATAATTTAGTTATTGTTGTTATTGTTTTTTAAGTAATTCTGCCATTTTCTCCCTAATTGGGACAGTACTGCAAAGAGAATTGACATGAAGCACAGCAGGAGAGAGGGGGGCACAGCATTGGGAAAGGACAAGGAGCCGGGACTCGAACTCAGATTCCACTCTATGTGTTTGAGTGCTTATCACAAGGCTGTTAATTCTGTCTTTAAAACTATGGATACACAGTTTTTGCTGTATAATGTTAGGCTGTGGCTTATATTTAAAGGCTAATGGCTTATATTTAAAATATTTAAATTATAGTCTGCATTTTTATGTACATTATTTGGAGCAGGATTGGGCAAGATACGTGTGTGTCGGATAAAAAGGCAAATATGTGTATATGTGTGTGTGTGTGTGTGTATAGGTGGCTTTTTATCAGAGTAACCGATTAATCACAAGAAATCATTAGATGCAGCCTATAGTCAAAAATTGCAAAATGTACATTTATGATCCATACTGTTACAATAACAATTAGGGATGTGAAATGTAATTTCTTTTGACTAGGGCTGCAACTTGTTTTGCACCAGTGAATGTGTCAAAGTATTTGTGCACATCCTCCAAATTTCCTAAGTAGTGTTATTTGCTTAGAGTGTTATTTGCTGTTGTCATACACCCACTTGGGGTACATGAAGGAAAGAGAGACACAAAAGAAACAAAAATGGGGAGGGAATTAGAGAACTATAAATAAAACGAAGTGTAAAATAGCAGACTACTGCATTTAGAGTTCCCTAGGCGAAACACACATGCTCACGCACACATGAGGTGAACTCTCACTGACCTCTGACATAATTGGCCTACCATTTCTTTGGACTGCCTGGTTCTGGACCAATCCGCTTTGATTTTCCTCCACGCTGACACGACTGTCATGCATCCAGTTGCGATACACATTTTGATTTGGAGATGAAAGCCGGGGAAGCGCTTTGAAATGCAGGCCCCTGCACATGCTTGCTGGACCTAATTCAATAATGACAGTTCACACGTTGTCTCTTTCTCTCAGAGAAAGTGACTCTGGGTGTGACACTGGTCACGGGCAAATAATTGCCTAGAACAATTGTGAGAGGTGTTGAAATTGGCGAATCCAATGAACGAGCGGAAACTGAAGTGTACTCTCCATCCCCATTGTTTTTGTATGCTCTCCATTCATTTGTTCCTCAAAGTCCCAGCATCATGGAGGTTTGCCTGCCATTTCCCACATCCAACATGCGGTGCTTGCTTTCGTATGCGACCCCTGCTGCATCTAACGTCCAGTGATGTGTAGCTGCACCCTTGCTGCTTCATGTAGCAAAGCCTTCCTACCGTAGCAGACTGTTGGCTGTTGTTGCCCCCTTAACCTGCCACGTTAAGCCATCCTCGGCGGGAGCGCTGACCAATTGTCAGAGCTGGGAGCAGAGCTGCATGACAGAGGTGGAAAGCTAATGAAGTGGTCCAATAGTGGGCAGCCGTAACAGAGTGAGAGGTGACAGGGTACTGGACAAGCGCCCAGTAGAGAAACGAATCAGCCCGCAGAGAGGAGGAGGCAAAAAAACAAAAAAAAACGAGGCCAGGTGACAGCAACGGCAGATGACAGCCTCACCAGCGAGAGTAGAGATAGCCCCAGTGTTGATGTAACACTGACCGGGGGCTTCACTCCAGTCACAGCAAGAGAGAAAGAGTGTAGAAACAGCAAGAGAGAGGCAGTATTCAGACAGAAGCAGAATATGATTGTCAGTCCTGTTCGGAGTGCTAAATATGGTTACGTTAATTTCGGATATATAAATGAAAGTGACAACCGCATTCCATAACCAAAGTGACTCACTTAAATGTTAAAAAGTGTTTAGGAATAACAGGGTTGGAAAAGTCATCAGTCCCTTGATTTAATACTTCGTAGAGCCACCTTTTGCTTTAATTACAGACATTAATCTTTTTGGATATGTCTGTACTAGCTTTGCACACCTAGATTGGGGAATATTTGCCCATTCTTCCTTGGAGAATTGCTCTGGTTCAGTCAAATTACGTGGTGAGTGCACAGCAATGGACTGCTCTCTTCAAGTCCATCCACAGATTTTCTATCGGATTTAAGTCAGGGCTCTGACTTGACCACTCAAGGACATTCACCTTCCTATCCTTAAGCCATTGAGTTGTTCTTTTGGCAGATGTTTAGGATCATTGTCATGTCGGAAGGTGAATGACCTGCACATCTTCAGCTGTCTAGCAGAGGGAAGCAGGTTTTCCTCAAGAATTTGGATGCACTTGGCGACATCCATTTTCTCTTCAATCATGACCAATCGCCCAGTCCCTGCTGAAGAGAAACACCCCCACAACATAATGCTGCCACCACCATGCTTCACAGTAGGTATGGTGTGTTTTAGGTGGTGTGCTGTGTTTGCTTTTCGCCAAAAATTGCGCATGGAGTTCAGTCCATAAAAGTCAATTTTTGTCTCATCAGACCATAGCAACTTTTGCCAGATGGCATCAGAGTCTTCCAGGTATGTTTTTACGTAGCACAAACAAGATTGAGTGTTGCACTTTTTCAGGAAAGGCTTCTTTCTTGCCACTCAGCAATACAGACCAGCTTTGTGTAAAGCTTGTGAGATAGTTGTCATATGCACAGACTGACCAGTCCCAGCCATAAAGCCTTGTAAGTCCTTCAAAGTTGCCTTTGGCCTCTTGGTAGCAATGTCCTCCTGGCTTGGCCATCCAGTTTGGACGGACGGCCTGATCTAGGCAATGTGTTGGTGGTGCCATACGCTTTCCACTTCTTAATGATGCTCCAAACAGTACAGTACAAAACAGAGGGATAGATAAAGCCTTCGATATGTTTTTGTAGCCTTCTCCTAACTTGTGCCTTTCTACAACTTTATCCCAGAGGCCTTTTGAAAGTGAATTTCCCAACCTTGGTGAATTCTTTGCAGTACTATGCACTACTAACAGTGGAATCTTCAAGAAACAGCTGGTTTCATTCTAAAGTAATCAAAACCACTACAGTTGATGTCAGGTGGGACAATTAGCCTGGTGTTTGATCTGGAAGTTGATTGGTTGCACCTAATTAATTTTCAATAATCCTCCATACCTCCGTGCATAGGCTCAAAAAAGTTGGACTTAATTTATTTTATTTTCCAGGGTGTAATGTGGACTTAAAGGTAAAGATTTTCACAGGGTATGAAGACTTTCTATAAGCACAATACATGTCAACTAACTCTCATTAATTTGCAACTACATGTCAACTAACTCTAATTAGAGTATTTGTAGACTGTTAGGTTAGGGTTAGGGATAGTAGAATAAGTCAGCATGTACATGCAATGTTCCCTCTAAGCTGCGCGCGTGCGCGGCCGCGCAGAAAGAATAATTGCCGCGCCGAGGACAAAAATCATTTGTGGGAAAATCGGGGAAAATCCATTCGATTGTAGTTGCAGTTTAAATGAGAAATAAGTGCAGTGCTCTGGTCAACCGCTATAGAGTTATTGTCGCTATAGAGTTAGAACCGGTTTACAGGTTTCATAGAAAGAGAACGATGTGAGCGCGTGTGAGCAGCCGCGGGAAGAATGCTGTTATGTTTGCGGAGTAAATACTTCAATACGAGAGAGGCAACGCGAAACCAAAAGAAATGTGAAATAAAACGTCATGTTTTAATGAAAAGTGGCGGAAATAACGGATGATGGGCACAGAATGAACAAAACTCTGAGACATTTACAATTACACACCCACTACAGGTGAAGCGTGCAAACTCAAAATGCATCAGTTATATACCTCCGTTTAAATAGATTATTGTGTGTGATGGTGGTGTGGGTTTCAGGGATGTACAGATAACTATAAAAGAGTTAACGTTCACTTTTCTTAAAAATATTTAGCTATCAGATCTGTTTAAATGCTTCAGTTGTCATATTATAATATATTAAAACAAAATGAAGCATTTAAACTGATATAATACTGTATATCAGTTTAAATCCTTCAAGATTATAATATATTTTATTATATTATGATGTAAACTTAATAAAAAATTGATCTCACAACGGGATTGTTTAGGGCTCCACTAAAAATCTTAACCTTCTGGTATAGAAAATCTGGGAAATTCATTAAGCAATAAACATGTAATTTTGATGGTTTACTGTTGCTAATAATTTACAAAACCATACCATAATGTGTACAAAAACACATTATGGTTGTCCCAAACCATCAGTGTAACTGCTTATATTATTATAAAGAATTTAACTTTCCTGCAGGAGGTTTTTAAATGAATTTTTAATAGAATTTCTTGGTAAAGACCGCTACAGTTAACAAAGCAATGTGAAAAAATCTCAAGTAACCTAAAATGTGCTTAATTTAGTGACTGAACTGCTGTCATATTTGTTTTCAAAAATATGATTTAATATATCACTAAGTTAAACCAAGGGTCAAATAAAATAGAAATGGCACATTAAAAAGTTACAGTTGCATGAGTGTGTGTGTTTACGTTCATTGTACAGTTCTGATATAAAGAATGTTTTTGCTCAGGTGGCCAAAATGTGCGCTCAACATAGAAAAGTTTTGCTCAGCGAGAAAAAAAAAAAAAAATAGAGGGAACATTGTGTACGTGTACTTATAGTCAGAATGTCTGTTTGGAAGCATAAAAATAAAGTGTTAGCAGATATTAATCAGACAGTCCACTAATACTCTGACATGTAGTTGACATGCAGATCCAAAGATACTTATAGTTAGAAGAATGTCTAAAGTGGACTAAAGTGGATTGAAATAATGTTATACAGACTTTCTTCTGTGGAACATAAAAGAAGATAGCTGTCTTATTCACAGTGTTTTTGTTTGTTTTTTTGTCCCCGCTATACAATGGAAGTCGATGGTAAACAAAACTGTTCTTCAAACTTTCTTCAAAATATATTCTTTTGTGTCTGCAGAATAAAGAAAGTCCTAAAGGTTTGAACTACATGTCTGATAAACTCACACCTTGATTGGATTCAGCTGTAAGACTTTCCGGTTTATGGAAGTTGACATCTTTGATACATCCTCTTGTCGCTGTTGCTACGGTTCAAGCATATTCACAATTATCAAGAGAACAGAAAAGGGACTTCATTTAACTGTTCGTAAAGATGAGCCTCTTCTGTAAGCTGTTGTATGATCACAATTTGAGTCACAGCTGTTTGTAAATACTTTGCAAGTAGCCAGTCCCGAACACTGACTGTGTGAATAGATCTAGAGAGATGGCGGCATTCACACAAGACTTCCAAGGTAGCTTTATGAGAGAAATTTATGCAAAAGATGATGTGATGACAAAACAGAATTTGAAATATCAAGATAGGCACTTGGGATTACCCCTTTATGAAAGTCTAATAAAACAGTCGGTAAACAGAAAGTGCTCATTTTTATTGAGCTTAATTTTGGTATTTTGGAGACATTCACGCCTTATGAGGAAAAAAATAAACTTGGCTGGCGGATTAAGCTGATAAATTATTCAACGCTCACTGTAACATGAATTCGAATGGAAATTTTGCTCTATTTTTAGCTGCAAACCGAAAGGTCACCAGAGTGGTGTGACTTTGTATCTCCGCGCTCACGTCTCCAGCTTGTACTTTTCTGCATGTCTTCGAAAGAGAGGGTGCATGTGCGCGTGCCGCACGCCCTGTCCCTGTCTGATAGGACACGCGACCCGACACGCTCTTAATTAGAGGATGCCCTTCCAGGTGCTGACCGGACCACGCTAAGTCCGTCCGCTGACATCTGACTGGTGACATTTCCAGCCGGTGCCACCAAATACACCTCCCCCGCCACCACCTCGGTCTCTGCCTGCACTCTCCACGTGAAGGTCACAAACTCTCCCAATGGCTCCTGACGATCTTTAGCTCATAGTCGTGTCTTGTCCCCTAACCTGACTGTACCTTCGGTGCTGTCACAGATCCACGTCACCATTAATCAGAGTCATCGGACTGAGGCGGTGGTCAGCTCGTGTAGATTGATGAGAAGGGTCAGCGCTGTTGTGGATGGTGTATGTACTCAGATTTGGAGGTGGGGGGAGATCAGATGACTGCTGAGGGGAGTGTGGTAGAGACAGAAGCGGTGAGTGATCACTGCTGATCTGTAAGAGAGATGAAAGGAGGAATGGTGAGAGAGGGAGGGAGGGAAAGGGATGGGTAGGTGCTTAAGTGAAAAAGACTGACAGAACAGCAGAGGAAGTGGGATATGAAGATCAGACATAGGTAGAACATATTTGACATTGTGCGTGCGTGTCAAAGCATGTACAGTGAATGTAGAGTGTGTATTAATGAAAGATTTTAAAACATGGAGATATTTGGAGTGTGTGCATGTGGTTTTGGATTTTCACTACGTTATGGGGACAAAGATGGCAATATCAGAAATCCTTGTCCTTGTGGGGTCATTGTTGGTCCTCATGAGGCAAACAGCTTATAAATCAAACTAAGTGATGTTTTTTTTTTAAATCTAAAAATGCAGAAAGTTTTCTGTGATGGGTAGGTTTAGGGGATAGAATATACAGTTTTTACAGTACAAAAATCATTATGTCTATAGAATGTCCCCATAAAATATGAAAACACAACGTGTTTGTGTCAACGTGTGTGTGTGT
This sequence comes from Megalobrama amblycephala, assembly GCF_018812025.1. Classification (NCBI taxonomy): domain Eukaryota; kingdom Metazoa; phylum Chordata; class Actinopteri; order Cypriniformes; family Xenocyprididae; genus Megalobrama; species Megalobrama amblycephala. Next base: position 23,804,687 of record NC_063050.1, on the reverse strand, counting down.
GTATGTGTGTGTGTGTATGCATGCACCCACAATTATAGTAAAATATGAAATCAGCTACATTGTGGGGACCAGACAACGGTCTCCACAAGAAAAACTTTTCACATTTCCAAGGTTATCAGATGTGGAAGTCGTCATGTTTAGGTAAACTTGGTGAATGGAAACCACAACAAACATATACAGTCAAACCAAAAATTATTGATATATTTTTACTAGTGGGTGCAGGACACTATGGTTCATTTTTGTAAGTGAGGATAGCAAAATAAAATAAACTGTGAAATACCGAAAAATTCTTCATACAGTGGACTACCAGTAAAATTGAAAAAAATTTGGAACCAAAAATTATTCAGACACTGACCATGTTTTGCTTAAGTGTTATCTTGACACAGTTCAACTCTGAAATCTTGTCATATTTTATTACCTTTTTTTTAAAACTATAGCGAATAAACTGTATTAATGAATGAAATGTTCAAGGTAAATTTTGGTTTGACTATATATATATTTTTTCACACTCCGTGAAAAGGGCCCATTCCTTAGTTGCAATGAAACTGAAGTAGTAAGATATTTTTCTTCAATACTGTGATGTGAAATGGATTATCAAAAGTAATCCATGTTACTCCATGTTTGGATGGAGGCAGATCTGGATGCAATCTTGATGTCAAATTTAAGAAAGGGACAGGGTTTAAGCAGACTACAAAGAGAAGAGTTTTAATGAAAGATCATATTATAACATTTTGTTTTATAAAATTCTGAGCTCAAAATATATAATATAAAAAAAGCATGGATGCATGAATGAATAATTCACAATAAGATCTGCAGTTAGACAATACGATACATATTTATTTTATGCCGCCTAAGTTAAAAATGTATAAAAAATCATTACAGTCTTCATGCCTTACACCGATTCAAGGTAAGCTTATAATAATGATTTATAATTTGAGGTGTCAGGTAGGATTTCGCTGGATTTTCACATCATTTGTCCTTGTGTCGTAGTGTGTATGGTGCAGTGGAAGGTGACAGCTTCTGATGGCTTGTTGCCATAATTAATGAACAGCATTATTAGCACAATGGATCATTCAAAAAGACTCAACAGCTCAAAAAGACTCAAAATACATTTTTTTTCTGTTTAGTTTTTATGTAGGGGGGGGGGCACTTTTTGATGTCATTAGTGACACTTGCTCTGATAAAATGATCACTTGTAACCACGGTACATTGGTGTGCCTCAAACCGTCATATTCATCCGATCCGTACTTAAGAGCTGAGATGAAGCCCAACTAACATAATTACCAAAACTATGTTCTTGCAGTCTTCCATACTGCACCTTTAATATATTAAATAATGCGTTAATTTAGTTAGATATTCTGGTATGGTTAAAGTAGGGGATAGAAAATATCATGAGCTTAATATAAAAGCAATAGAAGTCAAACGGAAATTTCTTACAAAGATAAAAAAACAAGCAGTGTGTCTGTGTGGTTCAGGTTTTACCTACATGTGGGGAACAAATGTCCCTGAAAGGATATTAAAACCTGAAATCACCTGTATTGTGGGTTCCAACCAACGATATCCACAAGGAAAACGTTTAATGAATTTACTAAATCATACTTTAATTAAAATCTAAATCAGAAACAAAAAGGAATCCGCACACCTAGTCAAAATGCAAATTCAAAGGCTTTCAGTCTGATCCATTGTGCACTTTCACCTTTTTCTGTGCACCATGAACACTTTCTGGTTTACTGCAATGTACATGCTGTACGGCAACCCCTCACTTAAACTCAGTTGACCTGGATCTTTGACTGTTTGATTGTTCCTTTTACAGATATTTTGCATAATAGGTGTGTGAATTTCATTGTTTGTTTTTTTCCCCCTAAACCCGTTACTTGATGTCCATTACCGTTCAAACTTTTGGAAAGAAATTAGTACTTTTATTCGGCAAAGATTCATTTAATTGTCTTTTTTACTGTATTTTTTGTTTGTTTGTTTGTTTTTATCAAATTAATGCTGCCTTGGTGAGCATAAGAGAAACATTAAAAACATTTTTAAAATCTTATTGACCACGAACTTTTGAACGGTAGTGCATTTTTTTCAGAAGAGATGTATTTCTCTTTTTTAATTAAAATAGAAAAATGCAAAAATGTTTGCAATAATGTTAGGGGAAAGAAAGTATCATTAGACACAAGAGAAGTCATTGGAAAGTCCCCACCATCATAAAAAATAATTAAAAAAAAAATGTTCAGAATGAACCAATGGCTTGTGTTCTGTTCCTGGCACTGATAAGAAGGGGCTCCATGTCTTAATATTAATTATTCATTGAAGCCTGATTAGAAATGGCCCACTTTTACAGCATATTGAGTGAGAAAAGAAATGTGTTTTACTCTCATATGAACTGGCCAGAAATATAGAAGAAATATATCACTACCAATCATTTTCTCTCCAATTACAGACAGTCAGCTTAAACACACTTGTTTGATGTTCACACTGTTAGATGATTCAGAAAGAACATATTCATATAAAAATGGACTGAAAAATTGTTTCTACTGGGCTTATCGTGTTCAATTGAAATCCAAAAAGACAATTTAGCCTTTTGCTTCTTAATCTATTTATCTTGTCTTCTCAGAACATTTCCTTTCTGAGAAGCCAAAGACAGACTGCTAAAAATGATTATTAATGGAGGCGATATATAAAAACCTCCAAATAATCTTCTGCATTGATGCTTAAACTTAACTAACAAACCACAATGTTCAGATAACTTATTTTTGGTCCCACTTTATATTAAGTGGCCTTAACTACTATGTACTTACATCAAAAAATAAGTACAATGTACTTATTGGGTTCATATTGAATTGCAAAACACATTTGCAGCTATTGAGGTGGATACGGGTAAGGTTAGGGAAAGCTTTGGTGGTATGGGTAGGTTTAAGGGTAGGGGTAAGGGTTAAGGGATGGGTCAACAGTGTAATTATAAATGTAATTACAGAAATTAATTACAGATGTAATTACATGCAGGTGTTTTTAAAATATAAGTACAATGTAAAAACATGTATGTACACAATAAGTGCATTGTATCAAATGATTAATTTAAATGTAAGTACATAGTAGTTAAGGCCACTTAATATAAAGTGGGTCCCTTATTTTAAATGGTAAGTTTTTCCAAAAAGGACATTTCTGTAATTATTTACTCACCCCAATTTTTTTCAAACCTGTATGGTTTCATTTCTTCTGCAGAACACACTTTACACAAAGCTATCATTTGACTTCAGAACACACAGAATATAGTCACATTTTTGGATGATATCCTTTAATCTTTACATTCAAATGTTAACAAAAACATGGGCGTAGTTCTTAAACTCTTTTTTTTTTTTTTTGCCCCACAGCAGCGAACCAGAAGGAGGCCCTAAAGGGTTCGTTCTGTGTCAAGGAGGAGCCCCAGGCGGAAGAGCCCCTGAGCTCTCAGAGAGGACCCAGCTACAGCTTCTGCCAAGAAGGACCCCCAGGGGCCACCAAGCAACGAGAGGAGGGGAGCCCGATGTTGGGCAAGAGCAGCCTACTCAGCCAGGACATCAACGTCAAAGTGGCCTCTGAGCTGCTTATGAAGCTCTCAGGTCAGCAGATGTATTTTGGTGCATGTGCTCATATGTGTGTATTTTCAGTGCTTGAATTCACGAATGCTGTTGAGGAAACTCAAAGGCCAGAGGATTGAGTGAGTGGGTGTGTGTGAGAGATGTGTGTGCTTTACATTCTGTTTCTTTTCTTTAACACATTGCTAAGGTCATATTTAGAATAACCTTAATGCAACAGTACAACAAAGGTTATAGAGTAATTATGTAAAATTATGTAAAATGCTGTCAGTTCATCATAAAATCCAGCATTCATTTGTCTTTCTTTCTTTCTTTCTTTCTTTCTTTCTTTCTTTCTTTCTTTCTTTCTTTCTTTCTTTCTTTCTTTCTTTCTTTCTTTCTGTCACTTTTATCTCCCTCTCTCTCTCTGACTACTGCTGTCTATTCCACTCACTTATGTTTTCTGGGCAGAAGGAAGAGGGTCAATTCCTTTTCATGTTGTTCAGTCAATGTTCTTTTTATCCTGGTCAGTCCTCTGCCAAAATAAACCCATTGATTGCTGTTTTGGGCCGCTGGTCCAATCTTTATTTGAACTCTACAATACAAGGGGCCTGAAAAAAGTTCAGGACTAAAAAGTATCTGTTGTCACGTACACTTTGTGTATAAATGTGGTTAAATTAACTCAGGAAGATGGAAATTTTGGAGCGATTATTTGTGGGAAAAATATTTTATTGATAAAGTACAGAGAGGATAGTGTGATAGAACATGATAGCGTTGCGAGCCATACTTGAACCTGTGTCATTCACATGAGCACTGTGTCAGTCCATATGTACCACTAAGCCACAGCTCCATAAAATAAATGCTTTTAAATTTTCTAATATTACTTTGAGCTGGGTTAAAAAACAGATTAGTCAACGCATTATGACTCCGAACTGAACAAAAATGAAATCCGAATCAAGTTAATTTTTTAACTGGCCTAATTCCTATTAGAATTTAATTTTGACAAAATCTGTATCTGTAAATCACAGAGTAATCAATAACAGAAAATATTGATTTTTCAGGAATGACTCTATTAATCAGAATCCAGAATCGAATCATCGAGAGATTCCCTCCCCTAATATTGATAACCTTAAATTCGACATTTTCTTCCCTATTGTGACATAAATTTGGAGTAAAACCTCAAAATCTTGTCAGTGTACACATAATCAGGGAAGATATGTCTTTATGAGGGGGAGGGGATGTTAAAGGATTAGTTCACTTTAAAATTAAAATTACCCCAAGCTTTACTCACCCTCAAGCCATCCTTCTGTGTTCAACTTACGAAGAAAACGTAATGCCTCTCACAGTTCAAAATGCTTACGCTACGTCCTACGCCTTCCCTATTCAACTTACGGAAAAAGCTTAAATGATGCGACATCAGTTACGCTTTCTTCCTAAGGTGAATACAGAAGGCGGTCTGGCAAGCTAGATATTTTACTTTATAACTTTTTAAATATGGATATTTTTCATACACAAACGCGTCGCTGGACCCCCTGGAGCCGTGTGGAATACTTTTGCTTTGGATGGATGCACTTTCTTGAGCTTCATACTCGTTGGACCCCTTCACTGCCATTATAAGGCTTGTATGCATCAGGATATTTATTAATATAACTCTGACTGTGTTCATCAGAAAGAAGAAAGTCAGATACACCTAGGATGGCTTGAGGGTGAGTAAAGCTTGGGCTAAGTTTCATTTGAAAGTGAACTAATCCTTTAATGCTAATGTTTTTGATTAAAGGCACATGTTTAAAAAAACAAAAAGAAAAAAATAATGATATGCACTGATCAGTCATTTATAATAAATATTCAATTTAGAAAATGTCCATTTTAAAGTAATTGTAATTAATGACATTTCCCTTTTTTGTGTGTAACCCTACAGTTATTTGTGCATCAAGTCTTAAGAAACAATAATTGTGAGATCATAGAGGTGGGATTGATTGCAAGCTTGAGAAAGAGAGAAACAAACAGAAAATGAGTGAGAAAAGCACTTGCCAAAGAGAGAGAGAGCGATATCTAGAGTAGTCCATTACAGAGGATGATAGGGAGTGATTCACTCTAAAGCAGCGTATTTGACGGGCACCACACACCAGCTGCTCCTGCTCCCTCCCCATGATGCCTTACACTTCAGCGTGACTCAGCCGCGCCAAGAGAGAGCTGGTTTTAACACGTGTGCTTCCTGACTGCACAGCCCCAGGTCACGTTTCCCCAGAGAGTGAGTGAAAGTGTGCGCGTGAACTAGAGAACCAAGCGTTTGCATATGGAAAACAGTAAGACGTGAGAAAGGCAGAGAGTCTGCTTCACTCACGTTGTTTTTGAGCAGTATGTGTGTGCGTAAAGCTCAATGAGAGGTCTCCGTGACTTCCCACATTAGAACTACTATGAGCGAGAGTCTCTTACCCGCTCACCCCACCTCCAGGATGTGTTTCCTCAGCCTCTCTCTCTCTGTCTCCAGAGGCCAGGAACAGGGACCAATTAGCCTGTTTGTTGTCAAGCTGAAGCAGTTTTACACGACATGGCCTCACAGATCTCTCTCAGCGCGGCCACAGCGGCATGCAGACATGCAACCAAGTGGATCTAAAGAGCTGCGCTCCACTAGCTGCAGGCTGGGGATCAATGCCATGGAAACAATGACATCGTCTGTGGTCTTTTGTGTGTGAAGCAGTGGTGCAGTCTTGAGAGGTCATTTGGGGGAAGGTCATCTCCGTCTGGCTCTTATGCTCATAAGCGCACTGCCCTGCTGACCGAGGATGTCTCATCAACCCTCTTACTCTTCTTAAGGCCATTTAGCATGGCTTTACATGAAATGCAATGGGGGTTGTCTACTGTAATGGCTGTGTATAGTTTCAATTGGTACTGTCGTTCGAACCTCGGCACATACTGCGCACACAACTTACTTCGCTCGCTAAGTGTTTATACTTGACTTGCTTGCCAATGCATTGTTCTAAAAACAGCAGAATCAGCGGGAAGAATATCAGAATAGCAGCTAGAAGTAGTGGAACTTTACATTTAGCTTCTCAGTTATGATATTATCATATTTAGAGGTCAACTTTAAAACACTTAAAAAAAAAAAAAAAGTTTTTTTTAATTGCAGTTAAATTTAAACATGGAATTGGAATGATTATAGGCCCATTCATGCCAAGGACGCTAATTATAACGATAAAGATAAAGTTCTAAAAATCGTTCTAAACATAAAAGAATAGCAGAGTCCACACCACAACAATATAGATAACGGCACAGATATCATTGGAATGACTTTCAGAATGTTTTTTTTTCTATTGATAAAACCATTGACAGCCAATCAGAATCCATCCTGCTTTAAAGAGCTCAAGCATTTAAAGCATCAGACCACAAAACTGCAGCATGTGCTTAGAATAAACAGATATTGTCTGCTGGTGTGGATGTTAAAGGTGCCATCGAATGGAAAATTTAATTTACCTTGGCATAGTTGAATAACAAGAGTTCAGTACATGGAAATGACATACAGTGAGTCTCAAACACCATTGTTTCCTCCTTCTTATGTAAATCTCATTTGTTTAAAAGACCTCCGAAGAACAGGCGAATCTCAACATAACACCGACTGTAATGATCATTAATATGTACGCCCCCAATATTTGCATATGCCAGCTCATGTTCAAGGCATTACACAAGGGCAGCCAGTATTAACGTCTGGAGCTGTGCACAGCTGAATCATCAGACTAGGTAAGCAAGCAAGGACAATACCGAAAAATGGCAGATGGAGCAATAATAACTGACATGATCCATGATATCATGATATTTTTAGTGATATTTGTAAATTGTCTTTCTAAATGTTTCGTTAGCATGTTGCTAATGTACTGTTAAATGTGGTTAAAGTTACCATCGTTTCTTCTCCTGTATTCATGGAGACAAGAGCCGTCGCTATTTTCATTTTTTAACACTTGCAGTCTGTATAATGCATAAACACAACTTCATTCTTTATAAATCTCTCCAACAGTGTGTCTTTAGCCCATTAGCCACAGAGCATAGCCTCAAACTCATTCAGAATCAAATGTAAACATCCAAATAAATACTATACTCACATGATCTGATGTATGCATGCAGCATGCATGACGAACACTTTGTAAAGATCCATTTTGAGGGTTATATTAGCTGTGTGAACTTTGTTTATGCTGTTTAAGCGAGCACGAGAATTAAAGGGGCCGCAACCTTAATCGGCGCATTTCTAATTATGCCCCAAAATAGGCAGTTAAAAAATTTATTAAAAAAAATCTATGAGGTATTTTGAGCTGAAACTTCACAGACACATTCAGGGGACACCTTAGACTTATATTACATCTTGTAAAAAAACGTTCGATGGCACCTTTAATATAGTTATTGTAATAGTTATCTTCAAAGTTATCATTCTTGGTGTGAATAGGCCTCATAACATAATCAAGTACCTTGCACATATTGACTTTAACTAACTTGGAAAAAAAATTGTTCACACAACTTAATTTGTCCTTTGTTTTAGTTAAATTGAGGCCATATTTTACTCATTTGTTTGCTTGTGGTAATGATTTATATATAAAAACGAGGTAAGAAATTAGTACTATGTGACAAATTTGTACAGCATGTCCATGACTTAACAAACGTGAGGGAATGAATTAGGACAACATGGCCATGGTAAACTAAGGGGACAAATTCATGGCCATGATATCTATTTTTTGTCATGTGCAAGCCTTCGTACTCTGTGTTTTGATTGTGAAATTTTCTATTTTTTTAGTTAGACTAGGCTAACTGCTCTGCATTCTAGCTTAGCACAAAACCTGCAGATCAGCCTACTAGCTTAATCTTTACTCTAATTCTCAATTACAATTTTTATATATATTCGTTTTTGTTTGATAGGGCATTACAAATGGCTAACCACTGGGGTCCTATGTATACTCAACTCAACGGGCAGACTAAATCAAAACCGCTTTAAGGCAAGCCACCCAAGGTTAGCAAAAACAGCATAACGCTGCGGTACGCAAAAAAAAAAAAAAGAGATGAGAGGACTTTAATAAATGTCTATGGAAGAGAGGCTTCACTACACTGAATATACAACTTTTGTGGGAAAAATATCGTATAATTTAATTAATCATCAGCCTATTGTCAATAATTTTGCAACATTTGGATTCAGTTTACGGCACTTCTCGTTCATTTTATGTTATCTGCAAACAGTGAATGGCTATCACACAACAGAAGTTCAATGAAGTCAAGGCTGTAATGTGATTGGTTTTCAAGACACAAGTGATCCAGAATGGCTGCGGAGCTTGGTATCTTCCAATAATAAGACCATCTCTGCAGTGGTATAATCTCAACATTTATTCCCAGGTTGCTCCAGGGGGATTATTCATGTGATAAGTTCATGGTTGCGTCATGTGAAGTTGATGAACCTGACCACAGGCCCTGGTTCGCTTGTAGCGATTAACAAAAATCGAGAAGAAAGTTAACACTGATTTGAATGTAAGCACTGACAAGACATGAGTAAGATTTTTTTATTTCTATGTTTTTTTCATGGTGTGAATAGCAGCTTTCCCATTTTGAGGAGTTGCATCACACGATTTAAAGTAGGTCACCTCCCCCAACCACCCCCCATCAAACCAGTTAACAATGTGTCGACTTCCCCCACATCTGTTTGATGGTAGATGTTTGCATCCTGGGGCTAATTACCACTGCCGTGTTAGTCCCTCCGCACTGATGGTTCCTGGGTTTCAACAGATGGACCATGATGTGGTGCTGCACCAGGGGGCACACAGGACCTAAGAGAGGACTGCCATCCTCTCATTCTCCACAATGCAACCTGCATTTGTCCCTACGGGTAGAGATACATACAATTACAACTTTTTCTCAAGGGGATTGTTTCTTGACCTGGTCATCTCTTCATCGTCTCTGCCAGGTTCTTGGCCTTTGTTATTATACCCAAAGCCGATTAGAGGCATCATACACAGCTCAGCAGTAAGACAACAGGAGCCATGCCAGCCAAGAGATACTGCGGTAGGCTGATGAGTGGCTGTAACCTCACAAATCCCACCTCAAAATTGTACTCCAGTGAGCTGGAATTGGTTGAGCTGGAATCCAATGAGCTCAAATTTAGAACTGATTATTCAAGAAACATATTTTGACAGTGGATGACTTTCAAAAGAGGAGCCGTGCAACAGCAGCATCTAAAAATGTAATTTGAAAAAGGAATGTGAAAAACATCTTATTGACGAGTCCAATGGATCTCAAACGTTGGAATGCCATTAGGTGGTACACAGCATGTCCCTGAAAATTTGCACTATTTTAACAATATATAAAGCATATTTTATTGAAATTGTTGTTTTTCTATATTGTATTTCTTTATTTGTATTTTCTATTTTATTCCTGTGCAAAATAGGAAACAACAAAAAATGAGGCGATTGACAGAAAAAGTAAATTATTATTGTTTGCCCCTAAAGTCTGTGAGCTGGTGAGTTTAAAGTGCGATCTGCTTTTGACTCACTGAAAAACTCTGGATTCAGCTCTGTTTTGACCATGACATCAATAATGAAACCAGAGAGAGCAGTTCAATTGCTTCTAAACAGATAGGGGAAGTTTAAAGATTGCATTTAATTATTAGGCATTAGTAGGGCTGGTCCGAATGCCATTTTTTGAAGCTTCGGTAGTAATCAACACTGAATATTCAAAGCTTCGGAGGGAGGGGGCTGAACTTATTCTTCTCTAATAAAGGCAGTGTAATGAGTAGAAATTGTATGTGTGACTTGAGCACTGCATGTATGTGCCAGTTGTGAAATGTCAATCACCTACATGAAGTCTGTCTAGTATCAATAACTCAAGCTAAGTGAGCTAACGTATCCCTATTTGCTCCGTACACAACGCCTTACAGTAGGAATCTCTGTGTCTATCTGTCTGTTTGCATTTTGATTATGTCGAGAACCGTTCATCCAATCGACTTCACACGTGGCGGGTGTGTTGCTGCGGACCCAACGGAGTACAGTGTTGCATTTGGCGCAATATGGACATGTGACACGTTCAGAATGAATAAACTTTTAATAAACTACAGAACAGCAAAATAATCTAACTGAAAGCTGCGCGCCTCACATGGGCAGGGCTTATGCACTAGTGATATAAAACACAGGTCTGTTAAGAGCTAATACTTTTAATAAGGTAGCCTAACATTTTTCTAAAAAACAAGGTTGGGTTCCTTCATCTGTCCATCCTATTAAAAATGGCTGGGCTACATAAGATAATTGTAAAAAAAAAAAAAAAAAAAATTTCAGATTATTTCCAGATTATTATGTAAACATTCAAGCGTGAATGAGAACCGTTTCGCGAGGGGGATGCCAGGTGTGAGAAAAACAAAACAAAAAAAGGAATATTCGAATCCCAAAATTGAAAATCAAATAACAACCCACCGAACGAATATTCAAATAATCAAATATTCAGGTCCAGCCCTAGGCATTAGTATGTTAGAATTGGATTGCAAAACTTATAAATGTGCAAGTTTTTTTTTTTTTTTTACAAAGAGCCAGTCAAAGGATGATGCTCTTGCATCAACATTATTTGTCAGACATGAATATTGGTTTTAATTAGAATGAAAGACTTATTATTGACCAATGCTGAAATATTTTTAGAGTCAAGTCACCTTTATTTATATAGCGCTTTTTACAATGCAGATTGTATCAAAGCAGCTTTACATTGATAACTGGTACATAATTTTTGCTGCACAGCAGCTCTTCAAGAATAGTGTCAATGCAGGCAGATCAAAGCACTGTTGAATAAATGTCAAGTCAAATGTCAAGTGTCCCCAACTAAGCAAGCCAAAGGCGACAGCGGCAAGGAACCCAAACTCCAACAGGTGACATCAGGTGGCAAACAAGTGGCAAATAGGTGTTAAAATGGAGAAAAAAAAAACCTTGGGAGAAACCAGGCTTAGTCGGGGGGCCAGTTCTCCTCTGGTGAACAGTGCTTTGTTACGAATCAGGTTGCTATCATAAGTCTGATAGGATCACAACATTCAAAGTATTTATTTCAGTTCCATCCAGTTGAGGATCGTATTCATCACGCCGGTATGGACGGTTTGTTGAGGAACTGTGCTACTGGCTGTCGTGTCGATGAGGCCTTCACAATGGATGATCCAGTTGACTCGATCTCTGCTGATACTTCAGGGCTGCGTTGTGGTCGTGTCCAATTGAGGATCGTATTCATCACGCCGGTATGGTCGGTTTGTTGAGGAACTGTGGCACTGGCTGTCGTGTTGATGATGTCTTCACAATGGATGATCTAGTTGACTCGATCTTTGCTGATACTTCAGGGCTGCGTTGTGGTCGTGTCAAGGCGCAGGTCCTTGGTCTCACCTGGATACGGCCCGGATCCGGTTGACTACGGTAAACCTCGGGATAAACAGAAAGACTAATATTAGCGTAGATGCCATTCTTTTTCTGATGTAACGAGTACATCTGGTGTTATAGGAAGTTGGCCTGAATTCTGAGATCGCAAGAGTGATCATTGATGGTGACTTGGTGGTACCTGTATGGTGGTACATAGCCTGAAAAGTTTCATAACCTATGGACTAGTTGATTTAAAGGAAGTCCTTTATAATGCTAGTTAAGAGTTGTGGCATGACATGCTGAAAAATCAGCAATGTTACACAATGGCCAAAGACATTCATTTACATACATGTATAGTTCAATAATTATTAAGAAATGGCATAAGAAATGGAAATTCAAAAACATATAATAACCTTCCAACAGAGTAACTGACAGATATTCAACCTTTTTACAAATGGGCTAGATTTAGCCCATAATAGTCCTCTCGAAAAACAAATACCTACGAATTATGCATAATAATAAGAACATTGCTTACAGCAGGTGATTGGACCCCCCAACAGTAATTGTACTGAAATATATTGTTGAAGGTTGGATTTGTTGCTTGTGGTTTTGTTACAGAAGTTGTGCTTTGAGGCTGTAAAATAAGATGAATTTAGCGACACCGGGCCAGAATTACTAACACAAACCCTCTTTTGGCATTAAAAAAGACTACTGTTGAGATTTACTAAAGACACGCAGTGCAGAATTAGCGTTGAAAAGGCGTTGACTGAGTTGTTTTTGTGGTTGACCTTATTGTATATGCATTTGACGGAGTTTCCCTTTCAGACACAAAGTTTATGGGAGGAGAGTATTTAAATGAATCACGCAACGCGATTTACTAATGTTTGCGCTAGTCAATTACTGGTATTTGCGCCATTATTTAATGCCCCAAAAAAGCATGTCTTAACCCATTTTGTGACATGGTTGCAATTGTTGCTGCTAGGAGGAGACACCACAGAGAACAGAGAGCGCGTGGTAGAAGGGAGAAAATATTTTCCACTCATTTAAATTTCTTTGGAATGCCAGAGGTTGACGTTATCCGTATATTACATATAACAAGTTACGCCTGTGTCGACCTGCACCTGATGAGCATCAGCTCTGCTTATTTGCGACCCAATGCTAATTTGCGCTGCTTTTGGTAGATTGCGTTGGTCATTATGTAAATGATTTGACTGCGTCTGCGTTCTTTAATTTGCGCGTCAGCAGTAGATCACGTGCAAAACTTGCCACTCCCATCGGTGCATTTGTAGAATTACATTCTCACGCTAATTTGTCCCGTTTAGTAAATCTGGCCCACAATGTCTTAAAGGGGCTTTTACCATACAAATTGTCAAACAGATAACTACCATAACACAGTGAATCCTGAGCTTGCATTTCGAAATTCATCGCTTTGAACCATGACCGTTAAAATATCCATACCAAAAAAGGAAGAAAAAACCCCAGACAATCGACTACTTGGTTGTTGGATGGCTAGTAGACCACCTTTACCCATGCCCAGCTTAAAAGATTATCCCCACATGTATTTTGCAACTGCAAAAAGACAGTCTTTTCACCATCTAGAGTGAAGATACTCCTCCACATGAAATGAAACCACTGTGAGGCCTGCACGGCCATTTGACCATTTCCTGCATCACACACAACCCGGCATCCATCCAGGAGCCTCTTCAGGGGCATGTGGAGCACTGATTCTCTCTTGCTTTCTCTCTCTGGCTGAGCTGAGGTGAGTGTTGCATCATGATGTGCTGAATTATTGAGAGGCTGTTCGGCCGCTGGTCTGGGATCAGCTCTCCCTTGTCTCTTTGCGGGTTGCGGTTGCTCTGGACCTCTTTGAAGCAGCTGAACTTTTCACCTCGTGTCTAAGCGGGTCATCCTTTCCGTCGGGCCAGAGGAGACGTAGTGCAGAATGACAACCTCATTCTCTATCCTCCTCCACCTCTGTATCACCCTCTCTGTCTCTTTCTTCCTCTTTACCTCTCGCTTTTTTTCTTTTCTGTTTCTGCACCTCTGATGCTTCGTCGACTGGCCAACTAATATGACTAATAAAGGACAGTGAAGTTTTTTTAATTATGACAAAAATGTATGTATATTTATCAAGACTATATATATATATATATATATATATATATATATATATATATATATATATATATATATATATATATATAATTTGCCTGTAAGTAGTGCTTCAAAATGTTATAAATTTAAAGACTCAACCTTTCCAAGATGAAACAACAATAAATTCGTCTATCTGCCTGACTGTTCACTTGTCGAACAATGTAACCAATCCTGATTTTCTATCTTTATTTCATCTGCCTCATCAGGCTTCCCCGTCCTTTCCCTATTTGCATCTCTTCTGTGTGCATCAATTCCCTTTCTCTCTCTCTGTCTCATCTCCAAATTCATATTCTCAGGCTACTGTACAGTGCATCAAAGTGCATGTGACAAGTGGGGTTTGCATGTGTTGAATGACTAATGCTCTGAGGCTGTCAGATTGTTTAGTATGCCAAACGGATGCGGTGGGAACGATGGTTGATTCATGCTTTCATTGTCTAAATGAGGGTGATGAAGTTTGCGGCGCGTGTCTTTGTCACCAACCTTCATCGCTTTATTATATGACGCCTCTGAAATGTTTGACGTTGAAATACTGGTGGGTGAAAGAAGACACATAATATAATTATAGGTAGTTTACTTGAAACCTTTTGTCAAGTTGACATGTCCTGTGGTGTGACGTGCTATATGCTGTCTGATACTATTTTTAGCGGCATTTTTCCTGTTTGTATTGATACATTCAGTTTGTTTGAGCCCACATTAACTGAAAAACTGCATGCAATATTTATACTTTAAAAAAGTAACAACTGAGTATTATTTAAAATGAAGAGTTATTGCAAAAGGCTGACTTAAAAGAAATTGTAACGGTCTCGTTCGGCTTTGGTTTCATTTTCATTCCGTTCCCTGTTCCGCTTTGCCTGAGTTCTGTTTGCTAGTTAGTTTCCTTAATGTCTGATTATGTTCACCTGTGGTTCATTTAGTTCCTTCATTAACTGTGTATTTAAGCCTTTAGGCTGCGTTCAGACTGTCAGTCTAAATCTGATTATTTGTATGCCTGTTTGGAGTCTGATCTAAAATTATCGATGTCCGCACTGTTTATCACAACTGTTCAGATCCGATTTGTGTGTCCATGCCGCTCTTTCGTTTTCCGGAATATCTGCAAAACAACAATCGCAACGTGGAGGGGTTTGCAATATAGATGTTGTCTTATTTACAACTTGACAATGTGTCAAGTGCATCTTCTGAGGCAGCGGCAGAAATGTAGGAGGCTGGTATGAGCAGCTTATTCCGTGCTGTTGTCTCTGCCGTTTTAAAAATATGTCTCTGTAATATTGTCATTTTCTGCTCGTTCAGCACTTTGCAACAACACAATGTTGTTTCTGCAGCGACTTTCAGCATATTTTCTGTAACAACTTCTGATGTTTACCTTTTATGTGCCTTGAGAAAGTCAGATAAACCATGCACAATCTGATCAGGGGTGCGTTTCCCATACAACAATGTAACTCACTGCTTCGCTACCATAGTACGATGCATCGTTGAACAAATCAACTAGCTAGTCATGACTGTTTTCCAAAACCGTATTGTTGCAAACCTGTTAAATTAATCCGTTTGAGATAGAATTAATGCTAGATTTTTTGCTATAAATTACAGATATGGCATCTGAGGACTAATTCTCATTTTTCTCAGTTTTTTTGCTTTATTTCCAGATTCAATCAGACTCGTTCCTACGTACTAAAGCACATACGTACATGCACACTCTCCAAAAAAGGTGCTTAAAATCTAAAATATGTAAATGACATTTGTATATATTCAAAACTAAAGATAAACATTGTATTTAATGTCAGCTTGCTTATTTTGCTCACGATAACGATTAAGTGCACGTCATAAAAACAAGAAACTGTGCTTCTAACCGTCGAGAGCTGTCGTTCTAACCACACAAGTTTGCGATGCAGTTGGCGAATGTTCGTTTGAACTATGGTTTCGTGAAACACCAAATCATTGAACTATGATAGTAATGACGGAACTTGCAATGTTAGTTGATTGAAATGAAATGAAACATAATTTGAATAGGATTTCAAACCACATATGAATGTAGTTTGAAACGGTAGTTTTTTTTTTTTTTTTGTTTTTTTTGGCCGTTCACACTTGCTAAATCTGATCGGATTTCAATCGGATACACACAAAATATGGATTTGCCTTAGTTTCCTCAGTGTTTTGTCTGGTATTGTTTGTTTGTGTGGAAATGATATATGAGTTTGATTCCTGTGTTCTGTTGCGTGTTTCAAAGTGAAGACTTTGTTAAATAATATATATTCATGTATATATGTTAGCTCTTGATTGATTTCCTGCGTCGTGCAATCATTGCCTTGAACGTGAAAGAAATGTGAATTTGAATTTTATAATTTTTGGCATATGATATTTAACCTAACATCTTAATGCTGATTAGAAAAAAGAAAAAAATGTGAATGTTTTACATCAACTACAGACAGCTTAGAACTGCATCAGTTAGAAACTACAGTTTAAATTTTGCAATGTATTGATGACTTTAGGGGGGTGGCCAATATGGCAATATGACCAAATTTGTATTTGAGTAATTTTATTTCATTATAACAATATAAATCATGAAATAGTTATTTATATATATATATATATATATATTATTGAGAGTAAAAAAGAAGCAACTACTTTTAAGTTTTTCAGGTACAATAGCTCTAACATTACCATTCAAGTAAGAAACTTACTATTACAGAAATGTAATCAAAGGTAAAATTAAAAACTGCATAGTCTTCACTGTATAAAATATACATTGATTCTTATTAAAGCTATAAAAGTTATTCAGTCAAGAGCAGTAGTTGATTTTCTCCTTGTTTTGTTGTTTGATTAACATTAAGGACACAGACAGCAGCAGGTACAGTATATTAGGCTGCTTGTATCAATTTGTCCTTCTCCCACCTTTCATTGTCAGAGTCAGGAAATCATTGAGTGCATTTACATACACATTCTTTAAATCATTATGATTAAGCCTACAATGTGCATGGTCATGTAAATGCATTAAACCATTTTCCTTTATCGGCGTGAGGTCATAAATGGCATAAGCATAAACCGATTAATTTTTCAGCTAGATTTTTGCCCATTATCCTGATTTTGCCTGGTATGTAAACACCTTAACCCACACTCTGTTGACTTATTAAAGTTCATGTGTGATATGTGACAGAAAAGCATCCTTTAGTGTGGATTCAAGTGTATACCCTGTTGAAAAAACCAGCAGGTATGTTTTGAAGCATGGCAGCTGGTTTGAGCTGGTTTAAGCTGGTCCTTAGTTGGTCATGAACTGGTTTAAGCTTGTTTAAGCTGGTCAAGTGCTGGCATTAAGCTGGATCTAAGCAACTAGCTCCGGCTCAGGACCAGCTTAAACCAGCTCATGACCAACTAAGGACCATCATAAACCAGCTCAAACCAGCTGCCATGCTTCAAAACATACCTTATCAGCATATGTTTTTTCAACAGGGTATTGTACACTTCAACTTTTTCTCGAAATTATAAATATGTGTTCTCATCCCGTGCAACCAAAAGAGACATGGTACAGTTGTTGAAACTGCAAACATCAGAGTGGGTTAGGGTTAGGGTTCCAATTTCATTTTGACGTCACTACCGGGGAGTACACGCAAGCACCAAAACTCAACAGGTCTATAGCACATGCGCTAACCACTTTACCATAGAATCGACATGTCTGTGTTTTCTATTTGTTTTCCTTGAATCTGCACTGGTGTAAGATTGTCAGAGCTCACAGGAGAGATTTAGCAGGCAGGAATCTTTGATAGACCAGATGGCTAAACAGATAGTTGCCACTGGTCAACCTCGGTTTAACCTCCCTGCACCACTGAGCTTTCAGTGTATGTTTCCTTTCTGTATTTACTCATGATAATTTTGCTTATCTAACACACTGGCTATTTTAGATGCTTTCAAAACAGTGACGATTAGGGTTGTGCTCTCTTCCTCATAGTGTCCTGTTCTCTACATCACTCTTTCTACGTACATGTGTACAAATGCATTTGAAAGCAGTTACTGACGTCACTGAACCCAATTCGAGAGTGCATTGCTGTGTGTGTGTGTGTTGTGAGACTGCGTGTCCCCTAAATGACCCCAGCCCTCAATCTGGCTCCAGGCACTTTATTAAGGGATTAACGGGCTAGTGGTTGTCAGTGTCCCCGTGTGCCTTTGCCTCCTCCAGCTCCTGACACCTGGGCACACTACTGACCCCCCCACCACACACACACACACACACACACGCATACGCACACTTGCACACGCTCAGACACTGTAAACATACACTGTACTCACACACAATCTAGGTCAGAGCCAGACAACAACACTCCGACAGACCCTGCCCAATAACGCTCGCTGTTAACGGGAGGGGTGGAGGTCACCCGGCCTACCCACAATCTCCTGCTCCCTCGTCTCTGGCCAGACAAAATTCATATGGTTACGCCCCCTCTGCCTCCCCCCCCCCCCAGCTGTCTGATCAAGCGTGGTCACCCCTGAGAAGCATATGCCATCTACTGCTCAGCTGTACATACTGTCAGAAGTCTGATCTGATAAGAGAAACAGGCTAAACGTTTTTCTACCCTCAGATTCGAATGCAGGGAGCAGACCTCTTTGTTTTTCTATATCAGAAAGGCTGAGTGAGTTTACAAGAGCTGGTTTTAATTAAATGAACTGCGGAGTTCCTATGAGCTCACTGAGTGTCTGTCTTGTTTGTCCTGTCGTGGCGCTTGCGTGTTTTTTAGGCTAACCAAAGAAAGTTCTTGAAACCTTTTGAAGTTTGTAAATATGCTGTCAAGTTCAACCCTCATTGTTGTGTTCTGCTTTATACCTCTGCACTTTATGACACAAAAACAAAACACAAACGCCCCAGGTATCCAGCCAAATTTTGCCATTTGTTCGAATGGCACTACGTATTTTCTGGTCCCCCTTTTTATAAAAACAAAAAACAAGGAATTGATTGTATTTGAAGGAGTTTTGTTGTACTCTTTGTTTTTGGCTTAGCCTTGAGCAGTGAGTAAGAAAAAAAACATTCTGAGTCATTTCGACCAGATTTCAAACCCCCTTTTTTAAGCCAAATTATAGACATCTGCTTCAGCTTGAACCGCCTTTGGTAAAAGCCTTATCTCAATGATGCCCTTGTCTCTGTAGCAGTTTAAAACTCAAATGAGTCATAAAGTGGACAACCAGGCTCAAATTTAAATATGTTGCACATGACAGTGAGTTCATGTCTGTGCTTCCTTTGGCGAGGGGGCTTATAGGTTACAAAATCTTGCTTCTTGGTTTTGCACAGTGCAGAAAATGTGGGTGATTACCAGGACATTGCTATGCGATTGCCTGGGTGTTTACTGGCCCAATTAAAGAGAGCCTAGTTATGGCTCAGGTCCTTCCTTCACTGCATGTCTATGAGACTGGGCTGGACTGGGTTGATATTTCATAACGCAATGACAAAGAAATACAAAGAAATTATGAACACATGCAAAAATGAGAGAACCAATGAAAAATTAATAACTGTAATTGTTGTAGTCAGTGTATGCTTTTTCCTGTGAGCTTTTTATAAATAAAACCTGTAGCTTGCCAAATATTTTGTCAGATACAAACCTTAACTAAGTTAAATGTTTTGTTCTTCCCTCATATTGTGTATTAAAGCTATTAAGTGATTCAGCAAGTTCTAGTGGCTTGCAAGATTTTTTTTTTCTTTTCTGCTACAGATTCGGGTGTGTGAGATAAAATATATTTCTAAATTTTTTGAATTCTTCCCTTCTATTTAAAATATTTAAAAACCAGCAATATAGTACAGAGATATATACGTATTCAGATACAGTGTTGGTGTCTGAGGCAAATTCTTGGCTCAGAGCAAAAAAGTCACAACAAAGACAATAAATATTATTATTGCCAAAAAATGTATCCAAAAATACTGTGTTGAGTCAAAATTCCACATGGAATGCATTCTTTGGGTAGTGATAAAAAAATTAAAATATTTCCCATCCTATGACCAAGAAATGTGAAAATGACATTGATCAGGGTCAGAAACAAGTTTTTGAAAAATTCATGGAATTTCAAATAAATGTTATTATTGATAAAATATGTAAAAAAAAAAAAAAAAAAATCACAGCATGTCACGTCAGTTTTACCCACTTTATGCATTCTAGGGTTGAGCATCTATTTTCAACACTGATTATAATAAGAAATGTTTCTTGAGTTCCAAATCAGCATATTATAATGATTTCTGAAGGATCATGTGACAGTGAAGACTGGAGTAATGGCTGCTGAAAACCCAGCTTTGCCATCACTGGAAAAATTACATCTTAAAATAAATTACAATAGAAAACAGAAACGTTTTAACGGTAGTGTATAGTGGGGGTGTAATGGTACACTAACATGACGGTTCAGTACATACATTGGTTTTCAAGTCACGGTTCGGTACTTTTTTTTATTAAACTGTGAAACACTGGCTGAGAGATTACATGTAAACATCGAACGATCATGTCTCCTTCTTCTGTGCTTTTTACTGGTAGCAAACAGTGTTGCTGTAAATTTTTTAATGTAGAATAAAATAAAAAATTATCACCTGTGGTGGATCTGCTGCAAAATGACTCAAAATGACTTGTGACCTTAGTGGTAAATTTTTCCAAGGAACATCCAGAGGCATCTGAGTACCTTATGCCTGATCTTGCCTCAGGACTTCCACTGACTATCACATGTGCAAATTGCACCACTGTGTACCATTGATGCTGTTGCCAAATATACTCCTTGTTCTGGCCACTTCTGCCAAAAGCTTTCATTACTTTAAATCTTTGCCTGAAGCTGAAGTTCAACAATTTTATTTGTTGAAATCCCATGAACTTCTAATTAGATCAGTGTTATTATGGTCATTTGCAAATGGAATAACATTGATTTTAATTTGTGTTTTCAGAGAATAACAAAGACGCTTGCATCCAGAACGTCATAGTGAAGGCGGAGCCTATGGAAGTGGACCCGCCCCTAGAATTGGCCCCACCCTCCTCTCATCTGCTGGGTTTCAGCACTTCAGGGGCATGTGAGAAGAAGGAACCAATTGTCAACCTCCCAGATCCTTTGCCCCGCCCCCAAAATGACCTCTTCTCCCAGGACATATCAGTCAAAATGGCCTCTGAGCTGCTTTTCAAACTGTCTGGTAAGTCTCTATAAAAGAAGAAACAGGGTGGACTGTCCGTTTAAAAAAAAAAAAAAGAGCTCTCTGCATCGACAGTCTTCATGTTTTCTTCTTCATCGTGATTGCTGCACTGACACACTAGAGAGTGGAGGGATATTTGTGGTGTTAAATGATGGCAGGATTGAGCTTTTCTTCCAAGAGCGTTCTGGGGATTAGCAGAGACAAACCTGCCCCCAGTGCTCCTCGCTGCCAGCTACGGCTCTTTTTAAATGCCATCTAGCACCTCGGAAGCCGATCACAAAGCCCCCACCCCACCCCCCTCCACACATACACACACACACACACACATATATATATATATATATATATATATATATACACACACCCAAACCTCACACTCACGCCATTCGCACCCTCCCAACTCCCCCCTACCCCATGGGAGTGGTGTGTAGCTGCACAGTGTGTATGTATAACCCCTCAACCCTCGACTCCCTCAGATTGTTCTCAAACATTCTGGCTCAAGCACACTCGGTTGCACACACTTCCCTTGTCTCTCTCTCTTTCTCTCTCTCTCTCCCTCTTGCTCCTGTGCAGCATCGTCATGGCAACGCAGAGAGCCCTTCCATCCTCTGTGAGCCGTGTGACCGAGAGGGTGTCAGGGAGAGGGGGCTTAGGAAGTGCCACCCAGGGAGCAAGGTCATTACCAGACCACCAGAAGAGAGAAAGACAGGCAGATAGACAGACAGACATATAAGATACTGTTCTCTTTTGCCCTCTGTTTTTTGATATTTTAAATGCAGTTTTGAAAAAACATGCTTTTAAAAATCTAACCACTGCAATCCCTGCTGAAAAGACTGTCTTTAATCAGCATGCATATTCAAAATCCTTAAAACATCCTTAAAACAAAATTAATTTGCTGAAGTAAAATTGTGTAATATATTAAGACTTCTTTTCATATAATATATCTTAAATTTATTGAATTCTAATATTTATTGAAATTTGTTAATATTTATTGTAATATTGCCCCACTGGGAAATATTTTTTAAACCCCACTAAATTTTGTTAGATTTGTTCTTAAAACAATAAAAAAAAACAGTTTGAAATGAGAATTCAATTTATATTCTCTGAATATATTTTTGAAATTTCAAGTAAATGTATCTTGTTTTGAAAATGTTTCTATTTTTACTGGAAAACAAGAATTTCATGCTGATTTAGCTGGTTGACAATATAAAGTTAACTCAATTTTTATGACTATAAAAAATGTATTATAAAATGATATAAAATTATTGAAATCATCATTGACTTTTATAAGATTAAAATGAACAAATACATTTTATAGGGGAAAAAACTATTTTATAGCACTATTGGTGAAACTGGATATTGGTCTACCAGCAAAAGGACCAGTGTGCAAAAACACAATGTATGCTGGAGACCAGCAATTATAGTTTTTTTTTTTTTCATCAGGGATGGATTATTGGTCAGTTTTATTAATCAATAGTTCTATTAACAAAAAAAAACAAAAAAAACATATATTTACACTGACTAGTGGTAAATGATTTTTGTAAGTACAACATTACAAAAATGATTCTCTTTAATTCCATTGTGTTTTTCTTTTTCAGAAAAAGTAAGTAAAGCAAATGAAAACAAAGACAATGCATCATTCGGTATACACAGGTAGGTTTACTAGATATGCTTACAGAATTTAGCTTCTCACATTAAGTGAATCTAATGGTAGCTTTATGATTTTCCAGCCCTTTCCTAGACGACCGCTTTAGACAATCACCTTTCAGCACGCGCTCCAAGAGCTCTTCCCCAGCTGAAGCCGGATCTTCAAGCAGGGTTGCCCAGCAAGGTAAGAACCTCTCCTCCGCACCAGCCAAGACCCTTACCGTACTCGCATTCAGCGTCCATAATTGACACACCTAGTAACCGATCATAAATATTTCCTACTGTCCATGAAACTGTACATTTCATTGTTTCTTTTTTTAATTATTAATTTTTGTCCCTATGAGAGTGCTATTATTTCAGTGTTTCCTATATATTTTTAATATAAACAAAAAAACAAAAGTAAAGCGGCAGCCCCTCACGGATGACTGCCACATAAACTAACACAAAACAACAACATCAAGTCCTGGTCTTCTCTTGTCTTCCACTGTCATCTCTCCTCCTTCTGGAGCTCCTCTGTGGGACTCGCTCCGTTCCCATGGCTCTCGGCCCCACCCTGCTTGCGACAATGACAATGTAGGGCGCATGTCATATGATGTTTGTTCCTAATATGTTTTGTTGCGTTAGTGTTAAGAATATTCAACATATATGTTGCGATGAACATCTGGAGAGTGGAGAAAAAACTCCAATAATTTTTTCCACTGACAACATCTCTTGTTTTTAGTGAATATTTGTATGTATCTGGCATCACTGATTTTTACAATTTAATGTAGGCCATTAGGCTATTATGCTTATTTCAAAGCTACTGTCCACTAACAAGTCATTTTTATGTGGATTTGGATTTCATTTTGGACCTTGCTCACATCTACATAGATCTCTATGCACACAAGCAACCCCTCTCATCTAATGCGAGGCTACAGAGGCCCCTCGTGCTCCCACCCAGCTTTGAGACCGCTGCACTGGGCAGCTGGCACTCCCTGCCTCCCTCTACTGGCCCCTCTGGCAAAGGGTAATTAGTTTGCGCTCGCCTGGCCCGATTCCCTACACCAGTTAATGAAAAAATGATTGGGTTTTTCGTGTCCAGGGTGCGTGAAAGTTAATTCACTACACACTCAGACATGCGTTCATTCTTACGCACAGACACAAAGCAGACGTACACAAATCACATAAGAGCGGCCGGGACCCTTGCCTATCTTTTTTCATCTCTCTTTCTCTTTATAATTCTTTCTGTTACTCCATCTTTCTTTGGCATTTTCATTGCTAAGTGTATAACACCTTATGACCTGGTGTGGGTAGTAACTCCTACTCCTTAGTTAAGACAAAGAGCTCTAATTTTTTATTTTTAACAGCATAATCAGTGGTTGAAAAATAATGAATTGCTCTAAAATAGTTTTGTATTTATGCCAAAGAGAAACTTAATCAGTGTTTGTTTGCGTGTGTCTGTATTGCCAATTTGATAGCTTTTGTATAAAAATGGCCTTTATGTTGCACTTATATGCAACAGATGAACATCATTGTCTGCTTTTACATCTTAATTTCATTTTTTTTTTTTACTTAATTGCATTATCATACTTAACTTCATTGGGTCTGTGTCATTTTGTGTGTGCGTGTGTGTGTTTGTTCTTGTGTAAATGGTTTATGAGGACACAAATGTGTATAATGACATGGGTATTACAACGTAAAACATGGTTTATGAGGACACTTCATGTGTCCTCGCAAACCAAATGGCTTAAAAAACATACTAAACTGTTTTTTTTATTTTTTTGTTATTTTTTATTATTGTTCAAAAAATGCAGACAATTTCCTGTGATGGGTAGGTTTAGGAGTGTTGGGGGATAGAATATACAGTTTGTACAGTATAAAGACCATTACGTCTATGGAGAGTCCCTGTAAACCACATATGTGTGTGTGTGTGTGTGTGTGTGTGTGTGTGTGTGTGTGTGTGTGTGTGTGTGTGTGTGTGCGTGTGTGTGTTTGTGTTTGTGTGTAACAATGCTCTTCTATCCTCGACTCTTGCCCCAAGTCATCTTCAGCATCACTGCGGAGGCTGTCTCATCTCTCTCTAATAACACTAATTAAACCATTAACCACTTCAAGGCATTGATGTAGATACTCTAGTGTCTCAATTATGCGTCAATGCCTTAATTTTTTTGTTTCAGGGTCATGAATTCTGTACATTTGACCCCAAACATTGCTAACCTGCATCCAGCTGGCTGAACAAGGAACTAGCTGGATAGTTCACCCCCAAAAGTTATATTATCATTTACTTACCCAGAACATAAAAGAAGATACTTTAAAGAATGTCCAAAACAACAATTTGGACCCCACTGCCTTTCATTATATGGACAAAAATCTCTGAAACATTCTTTAAAGCATTCTTTAAAAATCTGTATCTTTTATGATTTTTAAAATTCTTTTAAAATTGGTCTCTTATGTTCACTAAGACTGCAATTATTTGTTCAAAAATACAGTAAAAAAACCCCAGAAAGAACAGTGTTTATTTGAAATAGAAAACTTTGTAACATTAAAAATGCTTTTACTGTCACTTAAGATCAATTTAATGCATCCTTGCTAAATAAAAGTATTCATTTCTTGAAAAAAAAAAAAAAAGTTTTACTGACCTCAAACTATTAAACGGTAAGGTATCTTTGTTTTCTGAAGAATAAAAGAAAGTCATACAGGTTTATAAAGAAATGAATGTGAATAAATGACGATTTTCATTTTTGGGGGAACTAAAACTACCTTTAAAGGTGCCATCAAACATTTTTTTACAAGATGTAATATAAGTTTCAGCTCAAAATACCCCACAGATTTTTTTTAATTAATTTTTTTAACTGCCTATTTTGGGGCATAATTAGAAATGCGCCGATTCATGCAGCGGCCCCTTTAAATGCTGGCACTCTCCGCCCCCGGAGCTCGCAGTTACCTTAAACAGTGCATAAACAAAGTTCACACAGCTAATATAACCCTCAAAATGGATCTTTACAAAGTGTTCGTCATGCATGCTGCATGCATGTGTCGGATTATGTGAGTATTGTATTTATTTGGATGTTTACATTTGATTCTGAATGAGTTTGAGGCTGTGATCTGTGGCTAATGGGCTAAAGCTAACATTACACACTGTTGGAGAGATTTATAAAGAATGAAGTTGTGTTTGTGCATTATACAGACTGCAAGTGTTTAAAAATGAAAATAGCGACGGCTCTCTTGTCTCCGTGAATACAGTAAGAAACGATGGTAACTTTAACCACATTTAACAGTACATTAGCAACATGCTAATGAAACATTTAGAAAGACAATTTACAAATATCACTAAAAATATCATGTTATCATGGATCATGTCAGTTATTATTGCTCCATCTACCATTTTTCTCTGTTGTTCTTGCTTTCTTACCTAGTCTGATGATTCAACTGTGCACAGATCCAGACGTTAATACTGGCTGCCCTTGTGTAATGCCTCGATCATGGGCTGGCATATGCAAATATTGGGGTGTACATATTAATGATCCCGACTGTTACGTAACAGTCTGTGTTATGTTGAGATTCGCCTGTTCTTCGGAGGTCTTTTAAACAAATGAGATTTACATAAGAAGGAGGAAACAATGGAGTTTGAAACTCAGTGTATGTCTTTTCCATGTACTGAACTCTTGTTATTCAACTATGCCAAAATAAGTTCAATTTTTAATTCTAGGACACCTTTAAGCTTGTTAAGAAGTCTGGTTGTCACCCTTGTTCCAAAAACATATATTGGTTCCCAGCAATGCAGGTCTTTTCTACAGGGAAGGAGGGAGAGAGGTTAAGAAAAATTCATCAACAATAAGAAAATGAATGTATTAGGTGAGAGTCATATGCATTGCACAGGCATTCGTTCGCTCATGTCCCCCCACTGAGGCATTGTGGGAAGGTGCCATCTTTTCCCTGGCAGTCCCCAGGCTCTGTGTCACACCAGAGCTGTCAGCACCACATCACGCCGCACTGCCTCTTGGTGGGACGTGAGTCAGACGCACAGGTTCATATGAGCGGTGTGATTCAGTGGAACCGTGGGCCCCGGGGTGACGAGGCTGATTCAGTGCCCTGTGTCTGATTGTGTGTTGCCTTTTCTAAACTCGCTCATAGATTGAAGCAGAGGGCAAAACACCCACTGTAGTTTTAATTAAAGCTCTTATGCAGTGCAGGTCAGCGCGGGGGACGGCTGGGAGACGGCACACACATGGCATCGTTATTTAATTATGCGGTTTAGCGATGCTAATTCATGCTGGTAGTGTGGCAATACTAATCAAGTTGAATCTTTAAGATTGAAATGTGGTCAAAACATCATCCAGTAATATTAAGTTTGATATCAACAAGTGCTCAAAGGTGTAAATTATGTATAAAAAAGTATAAATTATGCAAAAATTAAAATTCTATTGTAACATCAAAATTTTTGTTTCCATTCATGGAACATAAAAGAAGGTATGGTGAAAAATATTTGTGGACCCTGACATTTGTCAGAATACACTACCATTTAAAAGTTTGGGATCTGTTAAGATTTTTTAATGTGTTGGAGAATCTCTTATGCTCACAAAAGCTACATTTATCTGATCAAAAAGTAATTTCAAAGAACTGTTTTCTAATTTATCCATTCTGTTTTCTCTTATGCAGTGCAGGTCAGTACGGGAACCTTCATTTTGTTCCAAACATGTATGACGTTCTTCCATTCTTGGAACACAAAAGAAGATATACTGAAAAATATCTGTGACCACTGTTGATTGGATTGTTCATTTTTCAAAATACCTTCTTTTGTGTTCTGCAGAAAAAGAAAGTCATTTAGGTTTGGAATGACATGAGCCTGAGTAAATGATGAGAGAATTTTTTATAATTTTTGGGTGAACTCTTTCAACTCTTTTAACTTTCAAATGAGAAAAAGATGGTTTACTGCTCAGCACACCAAGAAAAAAAAATGTATCTCTTAAAGAGAGATTTAATTTCTCTCTTTCAGCAGGGAAATTAAATGGAGACCAAATTGTGAATTTAAAGTCTACTTCTCTGATTTGTTTATAAATCAAATAAAAGGCCAACAATAAAAATAACTACCTAGGTTAGCTGATTACCTTAGAAGTCCATAGATATCACTGTCAGTTTGTACTGCCGTTAACACTTTCACAAGTGGATGCAATGAGACCTGTTTTCCTCTTTGTTCATGTGATGTTCGGCATAAAGCATATTAATCACACTGAAAACACGAGTATATGGAGGCAGAGAGAGAGCTTATTACTAATTACTGTACAAAAGTGACTGTACAACTTATTGTTGATCGGCACTTCCTGCAGACTGGGATGTCTAACTTCCCGTTCTATGCTTTTACTGTTATACTTTTACTGTATATCAACAATTGTCTCAGTTGTATCTGTTTTTATTTCACCTAAGGAATTTTAAAAGAAACAGACAAAGTTGTTACTTATTTAAAACATAACTGAGAACCTCTATGAAAGAGTAGTGTCTGAGCAATAAAAGTTTCTTCTGGGACATAATTTTCCTACTTTTCCCTTGTTGGCTTAAAAGTGAAGTAATGTGCCTTCTTTTTCAGAGGTAAGTAATACATCAGCAGTAAAATCGAGCAGGCAAGCAAGGACATCATTTATCCTTATGTCTTTTAAAATAATGATGGATTTCAGAACTTAACACAGGATAGATGGCTTACATTAGTATTAATGGGTGCTCTAGGACCAATATAAACCTTGGCATGGCAACTCTGTCCATGATAACAATGAAACTGACACAGTGACATTAGATTGCCCTGTAGATCTATATTTATCTCAGACGCGTCTTTCAACCAAGATCGTTGTGAGAAGTAAAGGGGCTCTTTTAGCATTTCCCTCTGACTTCTTGAGCAAACGTGCCGACAAGTCAGACAAGCCTTCCCATTGGACCACTTTGAGACACTATTACCGTCAGGACTTTTGGTTTGGTCTCTGGCAGATACGAGCAGCCCCATGAAAATGTCCTTTAGGTCTTGCGTCCAAGGCCAGTGCATCTGCTCTTTAATTGCCACCATTAAATCCTCTCTGATATGCCAAAAAAATGCTGTTTCTCCCCAACCACTTGCCCCCCTTTTCCTCGCCATGCCCCCATCAATCCTGAGGCTGCATTGCTTATGACAGCATTTGTAAAAAATGTGCCTATTTATGAGCAAACCACAAGTCCAAAGGGACGGGCACACACCCGCTGCATATCCAAAAAGCCCCTTGCATGTTTATTGAACGGATCAGAATGCTGCGGTACATGCATAACTAATAAAAAACCCTCGAGTCATTGATATGACCTACAAACCCAAAACATGTATCTCTGAATGCCTTGATGATTAAAGACCCTTTCTGATGTAAATCGCAGACTTTTTTTAAATAAGTATACATATTTCTGTTCTGTTTTGGCTTGTAAAGAAACATTGCTTAACATTTGGCATCCTCTCTGCCTCATATTTCGTACAGAAAAATGGCCAGGCGTTCATATTGCACCAGACATTCATTTGAAGGGGCTGTGTTGCATGATGACGGAATTTCTCTTCGGTTTATATATTTATTTATCTATTCATTTATTTATCTCTCTCTCCCTCCTTCCTTCTGGAGAGAGAAAAGGCGTGGCGCTGCATTTTAATTTGACGCCGAGCCAACCACCTTCATCAGAAGGTTAATTCAGCTGGGCTCCTCCACTTGTGTGGCATGCTCTCTCTCTGTCTCTCTCTCTCTCTTTCTCTCTCTCTCGTTCTCTCGCTCTTTCTCCCCCTCTCTTGCTCTTCTAATGAAAGGTGAAAAAGGAGCACACAGTCCAATGTCAAGATAAAAAAAACACCTTGTTGGCTCCCTGATCTGGATGTATAGACTCATCAACATATTATCCAACACAGTGGCAGAACACACACTGACCTCTTGCCAACCTCCATGTCTCTTGGTTTCTCGGTTGTACCTGCAATTAGTAGTCCCCATGTCTCACAAGAGTAGGATATTTCAAGAATTTCAGACAAATTCATCTAAGGAATTCAATATTCTCATATAGCATGTGTATTGTGATCTCAAGCATGTCTGGAGCAATCACAGCTACAATGTCTTGAGCAATTTTAGCTAAAACATTGCAAGATTTCAAACTTGAATGACAAAATGAATCACTTAAGAGGTATCACAAGAGCAGTAGTTTGATCTGGAACAACAGGGAGCGCAGACAAGCAGAGCGATACAAACAGTGAAACATCCCAGTGCTGTTGGACTAGATTTGAGAACCAGAACTAACTTTTTTTTATCTGATTTTTTTTTTTTTAATGTGTGTAGATCCAGACAAGGTGAGTAGTGAGCCAGGAAATGGACTCGCCCAATGGAGACTCAATGAACAGCTCTTTCCCTGCCCTGTATGTGGCAAAGTGTTTGGTCGCCAACAGACTCTCTCCAGGCATCTCTCCTTACACACAGGTGAGAATTCATGCCTAAAAACAACGTTCAACCAGTTTGGCTAGGCTTGTTAACCAACATTACCAGCCACATTTTTCTGGTCCACCATCTATGTTGGTATGAGCTGGTGTTTTCAGCAGAACTTGCACTGTGAGCAATTTGTAGTAATACATTTAAACATATGTTTGTAATCACAACTACAGCGTTAACTTACTTGGCTAACAGCCTTTACCAGTTTACTGGTTTACAACAACAGTTAGCTGAAAATCAAGCTTTGTTGAATGTTATATTTTCACATTTCACATACATGTCCAACAACGCTGTATGTTGTCATTAGAATGAGTAATGCCGTAGGTAAGTAAATAAGGTTCACTGGACTAGATTACCCTTCCTTTAAAGAGATTAGGCTACTGATTAGTCCTGGTGGGAAAAGTACCCAAGTAATTACTAAGCTATAAAGAAGTCTCTCTGAGCTCTTAGCTCCCCTGGAGCACAGCACAACCATGACCAGCCTTGCCTGATCCTTGAACAATCGCATCCCGCAGGTCCCCGAGGAGCATCAATGAGCAGTCTGATCACGGTCCATCCAAATACATCTCAGTCTGAAAATAAATAAATATAAAGTCCTGTAGGGGTGGTGAACCTCAAGAGTAGAGATCTTCTGATCTTAGAATAGGGACACCTTATAAACATCATCTATCAACATAATAAACACAATCTATCTGTCCGTTTGCTTTATAAGTGCCCTTTTGTTTGTTTCTGCAGAAGAGAGGAAGTATAAGTGTCATTTGTGTCCATACGCGGCTAAGTGCCGAGCCAACCTCAACCAGCACCTCACCATCCACTCAGTCAAACTGGTGAACACAGATGCTGAGCAGATTGTTACTGCTGTTACCAACGATGGCCCAGAGCTCAAAAACTGCCCCTACTACTACAGCTGCCACGTCTGTGGCTTCCAAACAGAGTTTAACGCTCAGTTTGTTAGTCATATGTCTCTTCATGTGGACAAAGAGCAGTGGATGTTCTCTCTCTGCTGTAGCACCTGTGAGTATGTGGGTGTGGACGAGGCCGAGATGAAAGCTCACATCAGTGCAGGGCACGCAGGTAAGATCTCACTATTCTTACATTTTAGACATTACCTGTTGAAAATCCTGTGTTTTGGATGCTGGTTTGTACACCAGGGATCTCAAATAGCTTGAATGACTATCTTGGTCAACCATCTTTTCCAGAAAGTCCATGCTGGTTAATCAGTTTTGCTAATGAACATATTGCCAATGCTGGTTCTCGAGTTAGACCAGCATCTAACCAGTATAAACCAGCCCGTTCTTTTCATCAGGGTGTTTAACATACCCTCTGATCTTGTTTTAAACCTTGGCGCTTGTACATCATAATATTTGCATTTTCTTTTGTAACTCAAAATGATACTGCTGAAGTTGTAACTAGGTAAGTTCTGAGTGCAGGACTTCTGACTAAAAAATGACAAGCGAGTCATAGGTTCCTAAAATAAAATTATTTTGGAGCCAAATGTCTTTTTTTTTTTTCCTTTGAATGATTCACTAGTGAGTGAGTCTGTTTCAAACTGTTAAGCCAGAAGCAGGTTTTAGAAGTTTTGTGAACCTTTGGCCCTGTTTACAGCTGGTATTAAGAAGCATTTTTGTAAACCCGATCACAAGTGGACGACTTTAAATACAGGTGTAAACAGGGTCTAAAATGTTTTAAGCTTGTCCACTTTTGACCACTTCCAGAGGTAGCTGAAAATGCATTCGACTGTATTGCTTTTGTAGTGTAAATGCTCATGTGGTCGGATGTGTTCGAGCCACCACAAAAGACCACCTACTGTCCACCTACTGACCTAATGTATAAACATTATGAGAAGTGAGCTAGCTAGATGGGATTTAAACTTTGTTGGCTGAAAAAGACCCAAGTTTGGTTTGAAGATGGAAAACTTTCTAAGCACAATTCTCTCACCGTTCCTGATTTCTAACATACTCTCATAGTGTTCAGCATGGTCTTGTGGCTGACAGAGCAGAAATGGAAGCTGATGTTCTCCGTATGTTTTTCTGCCGTGTACTTTCATTTTCATATGTAAATTGCGCAAGCTTATTTCGTCCATTAGATCGAAAGATCTAAAAAAGAACATACATTTACCCACCCATAGACCATCCCCTCCAAGAAATCACTACAGAAGTGATCGAAAGTGGACAAAAGAGACAGACTAAAACACCAGGTGTAAACTGGTATGTCTCCCTCATCTACTTGTGATCCAATCAACCAAAACGCATCTTAATACCAGGTAAACAGGGCCTTTGTGACTAACTGACTCATTTGTTGCATACAGAAAACATTAGCTTGCACTGTAAAGACTTAATTAGCTATTGCAACTTTGCAAGATGTTTTTTGACAAAACCACAATCATTTTCACCAAAGATGCTAGATTTCTGACATGACTAGATTAATGTCGCACATTGCATTTGCAATAATTTTATTTGCAGTCTTTAAGGCCTGCAAGTTATCAATGGTCAGCTTAACAAATATATTTAAACACACGCAATACACCATCTCATTATCCATGGATAACTTTTGAATCACTATAATGAATAGCGTATAGTGAATAGTGAATAATGAATAATGAATTTATGAATTCGTATTGTTTACATTATATGCACTTAGGTGCCTATTGCAAACAAAACAGACATTTGAAGCAGTTTTACTCACCACCTGCTGTTCTGACTCATAACCGGGATCATTATCAAAGGCCATTCAATCTTTCAGTTTCAAATGATCTGTAAATCCAGCATGGAACTGGGCCTTGTTTATGAAACCATAAGCGCCGATCTTGAGGGCATGAGCAGCCACCGAAAAACCCTCACAACCAAAAACATACTTCTTTGGTGACATTGTTGATTTCGTGGTCTAAAAACAAAGTGATAAATCTTTCTCGAGCAAGTCCTGTGCAGCGCCGCTGCTGCTGGTCGACGTGTGCGCACGCGCTCTTCTGGGAGAAGTGGCCGTACAAGAAATTCTGACCATTCTGATGTCACACAGTTGCCTGGAAAATCCAGCCTCACCACTGTACCAGCGGATGAGTCTGGTCGGCCATTGAATCAATTCGATTTCTAGGGCGAAGCAAATCCGAGCAAACAGGAAGCGGAGTAAACCAATCAGAGAAGGGCGGATATGATGTTAGCAAAGCGACAAGAGAGTCAACAGCGAAAAGTAAATAATTAATGTGTTTTTGGTCATTTAAAACTGAATTCACAGCTGAATAGAACAAACTCTCGGGTCTCCCATACGCAATCTTTGTTGATATTGAAGGGACTTTCGCCACACTAGAAATAAACGAATCTGATTGCACAGTATGGTTTGGAGTTGACTCGAATCGCGACGGAGGGCAGACTGACCAGACTGATATATCTTGTAGAAGATATATCAGTCTGGCCTTGCCAGGCAAGTCACACAGCCCCATACTTGAAAAAAAGATCCCAAAGTTTGTGAGGATTTGAGTATTTTTGGCACAGAAATACTCCGTCATACGTCCATCTTGTGTTTTGAAACTTTGGCCATGTTTAGCGTGAGAATCCAACTCTTTAACAGTGTAAATAAATCAGAATGCATGAAATAGCTTTATACCCCCCCTTTAAGGTCTGAATCACTGGCTGGATGTTGTTGACACAGAAACTCACCAGGGTTATTGCAGACAAACACCTCAATCATCAGGTTTCTGCATGGGGTTAGTTTTTATTCGGTCATGAACCTGACTGGGGGTTCGCATTTGAGTGGGTGTGTGAGTTTATATCTAACTGTGAGGCCTGGTGTTATTAGACTCAAGGAGGCTGAAAAATCGATAGCCCTAGTCACTCACAACTAACCATCCAAGTAGCCCAACGCCGCCATGTCTCCCACACTCACCCTCACGCCACGGAGCTTGAGTCAAAGGCAAGACAGTGAGATCTGAGAGTGACAGAAAAAGAACAAGTTGGTTTGTCAACTGTGATTTAGCGCCCTGCCAGAGACACCTCTTGCTGCAGATTGGCTGACCTCAGGTCAGCGCCTACCAGCCTGCACTTCTTTGTCTCCTGCTTAGGAAGGTGGTCGAGAGTTGCGGCTGTCACCAGGGTGCCCGCCTGGCACATCCACATGCTTTGCTTTACACTGCAGGTGTTCAGCTAAACCCAGACACTAATTCGCTGTGGTATTTCGAGCAATGTCCGCAGCTTACAGTAGCCTTATAGAGATGAAGTCCTGCTCCTCATAACGCATACAAGTCACACAGCACATCTGTATTCAAAGATGTCACTGCAGCTGACAAAAGATTAAACATGACCACCTACTCTGTATTCCGAATGTGTTCCTTCAAAAGAACGGAAGTCTTAACATGCAAGCGAAGCGCGTGTGCGAGCTGGTATCGGCCATTTCGTGAGCTCTGAGGGCCCTAGGGGAAAGCCATGGCCTGAGATGCTCCCGCCATCTTAGCTGTGGCGGCCTGACCTAGGCAGCCCCCCTCCCCTGCTGCTCTCAGGCACAGCGTAGATCAATAAGAGCGCAGGCTTGAGTGTTCTGGCTGCTTGGATACAGAAGTCAGGCTAAACCCGCAAGAGTGCCTCTTAGGGAAGAGAGCCCAGCTCCCCTGACTTATAAGGCTTAATACCGCACTGCTCTAGGCATACATATTCACTCACTGGGTGGATCTCGATCAATTGCAGGATTTTTCTGCCTTTTGCTTTACTCATTACAGAATTCATTATCAAACCTTGAGCGCTGAAAGATGTTCCCGCCTAATTCTCTGATGGCTTAAGCTAAGCCGAGTCTTTGATACCATCATGTCATTCAAATACAGAGTTTGTCTTATATTCAGGAAGTGACCCTCAATATCTTTTTTTTTTTTTTTTTATCCCACACAGGTCTCAATTCCAGAAGCCCTCTCAGTGAGACCAAGAGCACTTCCTCCTCTCTCTCAGCCCTCAGTGACTCCCTCAACAGCTCTGAAGGTGGAGATGTTGCCCAAGGTAACGAAGAACTAAAAAGCCTCTTGGCTCCGCCTTCTTCTGTGGGCAGCCAATCAAGCTCAGGCCCAGGAACAGAGGAAAAAGCAGAGAAAGGTGAGTTACACATAGGCCTATTAATTTCATCCCAGAACTAATTAAAGATGATCTCAGGCATGTTTCCATCATCAAAAATGTTTTACAGATCAAAAAAATTAAAAGGTATTCTGAAAAATGTTCAAAATGATGTGCACTCCGGTCGCCTCATGGTGGCCGCCATGTTGAAATCACCTGACAAGCTGATTACTACTCACTTTATTGCAGTATATTGTTTAAAAGTTTGGGGTCAGTATGTTTTCTTTTTTTTTTCTTTTTTTTTTTCTCGAGCAAGGACACATTGAATTGATCACATGTTTCAATAAAGCATTACTATTACAAAAAAGTAAAAAAAAATCTGTTCTTTTGAAATTTCTCTTCATCAAAGAAGAATCTTGGTTTCCACCAAAATATTAAGTAGCACAACTGTTTTCAACATTGATAATAATAAGAAATGTGTCTTAAAGCACCAAATCAGCATATTAAAATAATTTCTGATAGATCATGTGACACTGAAGACTGGAGTAATGATGCTCCAGAAAATTCAGCTTTACCATCACAGGAATAAATTGCATTTTAAAATATATTCAAATAGAAGACTGCTATTTTAAATTGTAATACATTTTTTATAGTACTGTTTTACTGTACTTTTGATCAAATAAATTCAGCCTTGGTGAGCATTAGGAAGACTTCTTTCAGAAACATTTAAAAATTGTTTTGACCCCAAACGTTTGAATGGTAGTGTAGATGTAGAAAATATAGATTTTTTTGAAACAGTAACTGTTTTTAACATTCTGATAAGCATTATGTAATTTTATAATCGTATTTAAGGATGTTAATGAAAGTTATTATAAAATGTTAAGAAAATATAGCAGTTTTTATACCTGCAGTCTTTGAGTTGGGAGGTCCCTGGGTCTATAAATGTTGAAAACCCTGCCTTTAGAGAATCATTGAGATAAATTGGATTAAATATATAATCCAGTTCTTTATAATCAACTGTTGCTAACACAATATAAGATAATGTATAGAGATGATAATAGCATGCCATTTGTCTCTCTCTTCCTTTCTGTAATCCCACAGGCTTTGAATGCGTCTTCTGCAACTTTGTGTGTAAAACTCGGCCCATGTACGAGCGGCACCTACAGATCCACCTGATCACACGCATGTTTGAGTGCGACATCTGCCACAAGTTCATGAAGACACCCGAGCAGCTCCTGGAGCACAAGAAGTGCCACACCGTCCCCGCTGGAGGGCTCAAGTAAGGAAAGCAAGTACAGCACGTGCCTCCCCGCAATCTCACAAAACCCCGCCCCCACCCTACCTTAGCCCCTACCCCCTCAGGCAGGACACAGCCCAGGTTTTAAACAGAGCCTATCCAGGAGCACTGGTCGATGATCAAGCTGGATTCCCAACACAGGCTGTTCCAGATATGAGCAAAGTTCATCGAACAGTGCTTCAGGGTAACCTCTCTGTGGAGCCACGTAGAGTAGAAGCATGTTCTAGACAGACTTCCTGAATGTGCCTAAAACATATATCTGCACACAACGCTAATTAGCCAGAGATTTGAATGTACCACTTATAACCTCACATTTCCGCTAATACCTTTTTTAAAGGAGCAGTTCTCCCATTAATTCATGTTGTTCCAAACTTGTATGATTTTCTTTTGTGGAACGCAATAGGAGAAATTTCGCAGAAAGTCCAATTTACACTTTTCCATACAGTTGCAATTAATTGGGATTGGAGCTTTCAGGTTTCAAAAAGAATGCTAAACAGTATCGTAAGCTGTCCGTACTCATACACTGTCTTTTGAAGCCATATGTTATATTTTTGTAAGGAACAGACCAAAATATATGTGGTTATTCACTGTTACACAAGTTCATGATACATGCCCTCACTTTTCTATTACGAGAGTTCATGATAGAAGTCGTGATGTCTAAGGCCCCATTTACACTAGTGCGTTTTCGTTTTAAAAAGGCTCTTTGAAATAAAAACGATCCTCGTCTTCACTGGCTTTTCCACAGCGTTTCAGAAACAATCTCTGTCTACACTACACGTCTGAAAACACGTCACATGACCGTTCATGCACACTGGGCAAGCGTATAAAAGTGTAAACAGTTGCCTCTTGCGCATGTAGGTACAGTAGCTGCAGTATTTAAAAAATGCTGAGTTTAACTGCACAATGGCTGCTAAACAAAGCCAGCAAAGATTGCAGTTCATATTCCATGTTACTGTTTACGTGGTCATCAAGGATATGCAAAGCAAACGTGGGCAGCCACGCCATCGTTTTCAAAAATCTCCGTTTTGGTCCGTTTACACTGAAACGCAATCCCAGCGTTTTTGAACTAGAAGTGACTCTGCAGCATTTTCAAAAGTCTCAGTTTTTGAGGGTTTGAAAATGGCGGAGTAGTATAAACGACAGGCGTAACCGTAGCAAAAGTTATGCGTTTTAAAACAAAAATGCACTAGTGTAAATGGGACCTAATTCCCAGTTTGAGAGTTCTAAATCTAATCTAGTCAAAGAATCAGTTAAATCTAAAAAAATGAAATATTCATTCTAATTATTTAAGCCGTGATACACCAAGTCAGAATCAGAGACGAAAGCTGACTGTGTTGTCACCTTGTGTCGGCTGCGTCTGGGCCAAAAAGCTGCGCTTGAGCACACTGCAAAGACTACAGCCAACTACCAACTAACAAGCATTCTGCACCTGCATGTAAGGAAATAACAGTTTATATTAGCAGATATCAGAATCTATCAGAAATGAGGGCTTCGTTTTATTTACTTATTCGCTAAACTGAATAGCCAATAAACTCTCACCAACAGCCCCGACGCTGATTCAACATGCTGAATCGGGCAAACTGCCACTGACGTGAGCCCGACCATCAGCCTGGTGTGTCAAAGCCCTTTGACCGATCCAGTTCAGTTTCAACTCACTGACTCAATAATCTGGTTGTAGAAGTTCTCAAGTTAACAGCCTATTGAAGGAAAAGATTTTCCATGAATAACAATTTACTTTTAGAAGTCTATAGAAGAATGTAGCACAGTAGTATTTGGACCACCATTACGGTTCTTTTGTATCCTTTTTGAAGCTTGAAAGTTCTAGGCCTATTCATTGTAGTTGCAAAGATAAGAAAATGCATACAAACATTTGTTTGGAATAACATGGTGAGTAAATAACTATGGCGTTGTATTGTTAAAAAGTTTCAGCCTTCAATTTATTGAATCCCTCTTTAGTTTACAAGAGGAATGATAAAAGCTTTTTCTTTTTATCCTCTTATTAATCAATGTTTGGGAAGTCAGGATCCCCAAAGGTATAATTTCTAATTCCACTTTGCAGGTGTTATTGACAGTTAGGGATGCCAATTCTACATAGGTAAGCACACAAATCAAAGGCACTTTCAGGAACAAGCCCCTTCCTTTGGAAAGCCTGTGGTAGACATTACTGCAAAAGGTCTGAGCCCGCATGTGAAAATATATCTGAAGAAATCACAACAAGCCAGTCAGCACTAGTCCATCTGTTGAGCAGCTCCACTGCCAAGACCATTAGGCTACAGTTCACACTGTTCTTTCTCAGCCTGTCATAACCGCCACCACAGTTACAACAACACATTTAAACACAATGAATACTCATCTGAAGGCTAATAGACACCCTATTTCCAAACACTTACAAGACGAACTGACCCCCAAGTTGATATCTTGTTGACTAAACTGAACAAACACAAAGTCCAGTCTTTGATATTTTTTGTTGTATTTGTCTAGTTGTTTGACATACATAATTCATGTCTTAAGGTCATGTATTTCAGATTTCATTGCCTCATCTTGTCATTTATGGCTATGCTTTCCCATGCTAGACACATTTGTTAGATTGTAGTTATCACTCATTAGAGCGCTTAGCCATTACAAGCCACAGGTAAAGGAGGAAAATAAACCTAAAACAGTAGCGAGGCTTCTCTAACTTGGAGGGACAGACAGTATTTTACTAGCAGCCTTATTTGGCATTTATGATGAAAAACACGATAAGAGGTGCCATTTGAGCATTTTCTATTCCAAATATGCCCTTAAAAGTTTGAAAAGATGGCACGCCTTTAAATATTAGGATTTTAAGATAATAATGACTGTGAATAAAGGCAGGCCTTCTATATTCTGACTTTTACTTAAAAATGTATCGGATTGGGAATATTTAAAAGGCACTCAGCATGTAATCTATGGTTTATTATTCTCTTTTTATTTGTTAGCTCTCATATAAAATTCAAAAAGGCTGGAAAAACAATTAAATAAAAAATCCTCCATTTAATATTTTATATTTGACAAAAATATTCTGTGCTCTAAATTTCCACAGAAAGTGTTTCCTTGTCAGTATCTTAAACGTTTGATGTTTTATCTGTATTTTTACGTTTTGAATCTGCAATGGTTCAATGACTCTGGAGTTTAAGTGTGTGTGTGGTCGGCATTAATGTTACGTTATATGTATAGCAGCTGACTGCTTACAAATCACTGCATGTTTTTTTTTTTCACGGGATCTTTCTCCCACAGCAGGGTTCCAGTTGGCTGGATTAATGTCTGCTTATGAATATTCCATACAAGGTGTCATAGTTTGAAACTGGACTGTATATTTTTGTATATAAATACCTGTACTTAAGTGTCCTTATCTGAGACATGTAGTCTCTGGGGATTCTCTGCTAATTCTATAATATTTACATAATCCTATATAAAATCCGAGAAAAGTAGCAACAAATGCACCCCATAGGAATATGTTATTCCTCAGAGGTTGCTTTTTTAGAGCTCATTTGCGGTTTGTTGACGTATCAACCTTGTTTCAAATGTTTCTCCATACATTGCTAAGGAAAAAATGAAATATACCAAATGATACATGCTGTAAGATTATAGAGCTATGATATTCATGTATTTATTTATTCTGAGACGGTCCTCAAGTTGACTTTCATGCTTTTCAGATAAAATTGCTTTTTGATCACAAACAGTTTCTTTTAAACAACACTTTACTTTTACGTCCCTTTTCTGGGTCAGCCAGCTGCTGGTCTGTGATTGAGGTGTACCAGTGGTTTATGTTGTATGATGTCTTATTTTCTTCTGGCACACAATTAAGTATTTTTGTATTGTTCTCCATTATGTATATATGTAAAATATGCTTCTTTTATTGTTTTACTGTATCTACTGATTTTCGTCTCTACTACCCTTATAATCTGTTTATTAACTTTTACTAAGCAGCTGCTATTGATTCAACAAAATTTTCACAAATGATGAACTAATTTTCGGTCTCTTAGACAAACTCCAGAGTCATTGCACAATAAAGATTCAAAACATAAGAGCACAGATCCCAGTAGTGATCAAATCCATTTTGCTCTCTGTCAGCTGATGGGAGTCTTGTATGTGTATTATGGCTGCCCAGCTGCTTTTTTAGTCAGGGCGAGAGAGTTTCACAGCGCTCTAGTTCAGTGTTGAGGTAGAGAGGCGCCCTTCACAGTGTGCTTTCTGAGGTCATTCTGTTCTGCAGGGTTTGTGAAGCGCTTTGGGGCCCTGAGCAGATGAAAGGTGCTATTTAAATGTAAGTGCCACTCATTTATTCATTTACCTTCATCTGATTCCCGTTCCAACCTGTCCGCAACCACACTGCCATACGCACACACACCCTCTAACATGTAGCAGTGTACACACAGACTGTAGTTTGTATACACGACAGAGGGTAAGACACACTAAATGCCTCCTTCATCCCTTCCCTTTGTCCATTCTGTGTGTTCTTCATTTCATTTAAGAGAACAGAGTGTGTTTTCTCATTCGGGAGGTGCATTATTAAATGTCTCCCACCTCTGTGTCCTACACCCTGCTCCTCCTGTCTCTTTGACCAGGTGCCCTCTCTGCATCTACTCCACCAACAGGCCAGCCGCCATGGAGGGCCACCTGAAGACGCACTACAAGATGGAGTATCGCTGCCGCATCTGCCAAGCCGTGTGGGCCAATCAGGCAGAGCTGGAAAGGCACACGCGTGCTCACCGCCTGGGCAACCACTACAAGTGCGAGCAGTGCGGCTACCTCTCCAAAACAGCCAACAAGCTCATCGAGCACGTGCGCGTGCACACCGGCGAGCGGCCTTTCCACTGCGACCGCTGCAGCTACAGCTGCAAACGCAAGGACAATCTCAACCTCCACAAGCGGCTCAAGCACGCTCCGAGACAGACCTTCGGTTGCGCCCAGTGCCCGTTCACCACCACTCACCCGTTCGTCTACAGCCGGCACGTTAAAAAGCACCAAGGCGGGGAGGGGAGCGCCGAGGAAGGTGAGGCTCGGCCAGGTACGCCGCGCCCGGGCCTTTTGGAGCGAGGTGGGAGCAGCAGCGGGAGCGGGGACAGCGGGAGCACCAGTCCGCTCATGAATCTGTCCGCCTCTCAAGCCTTGCAGTCTGTCGCCCTGTCAATCACCAGCAAGCAGCAAGACAGCACGCCAACCGCGCGCTACCTCTCGGCCAACGGCACGTTCTCCACACTGGCGGCTCGCTACTTGGAACAGTACAGGAACTGTGACCTGGCTCACCTCATCCCCCTCACCACGCTCTTTACGGCCCGGCGCTTCACATTCCACAGCCCCTCACCCTCAAACTCCTCACCGCCCTTCTCGGCATTCTGGTCCAACTCATCCTCTCAGTCACCTCCCTCTCCCACGTCACTTAAACACTCCTTCTTGGCATACCTTGGACTGACAGAGAGAGCTAAGACCATTTGACCATCCTCGTCCCTTCTTCTTCTTCTTCTTCTTCTTCTGCTTCATTGGAGTTTCCCCATATCATCAGTCACCTACGCCACTAACTGTTCCACAGGCAGGCTGAAATGCTGCCCTAAAAAGTAGTAATGATAGTAAAACATCCATTTATCAGAGGAAATGCTATTTCATTTTCTGTTCTATCGCAATCCAATCCTTGCTCTTTTTTAAGAGGTCTTATAACAGTTGTTTTCCTCTGCAAATTGTGAATGACCTGGAATCCGATAATAGTGCTTTATCTATTACAAGTTTTGTATTCGTTTTATTGGGCGAAAGGAGACAAAGAATATATAAGCTTGCAGGCGCTAAGCTTTTTTTGTGCATTTTGTCAGGAATCCGACAGCATGTTCGCTATGTGTTGCAATTGTTTTTTGAAGTCATTTAGGGGCTCAGTATGAAATATCTTGGGGTATACAGTATATGGCACGACAAAAACCAATGAAACGGATAGCTATCTTTCGAGTCTTGTTTCCAAAGCGAAGCCTCAGACCACACACTTATTAATTTATCAAGATGTACATAGTTTTGTAGTCTTTTCTTTTATCTTATCCCCCACACCTGTTGGCATTGACTGGTTGTGCTAAATGGTGAGACCATTGGCAAATGCTAATCTTGCCTCAGCAACAAGCATAAGGCCCTTTATGACACCTGCGAGGCACAGCTGATGGCATTTCTTAATACAAGCCATTCAGGGCACGCTAATGGCAAAAGCAATCATTACCACTACCGCAGTGGTCGTCAACCCATGATGCAGCCCTTCAGTATCCCTCACCCTACTATTGTTTGCTGCAGATTGTGCCATAGCTGGCCGCATCCAGTTGGCATGAGATATAAGTGACCAGTCAAGCGCCCTGTGCATAGCTAACGTATATAATGCGCACCCCTATGTTTAACAAGATGTATGAGGTGACAGGTTTTTGGGAAAGACCCATTTATTCTGTCACAAAGGCCGATTCAATGGTGCTTTTTGGAGCTTTTTTGTAATTTTGTGTGTAAAAAAAAAAAAAAACTGTTCCAAAATGACTTGAATGAATGTACTTTATGTTGGTTAATGTTAAAGTGATACAGAGGTAGCTGGACTGTGGTAAGTGAGATCATGGAAAAACAATGGTATCTCGGTGGCCTTCTGTGTCTTAAATTTTGTTCTTCTGGTTGTTTTATTATTTTTTATTATTACTTTTATTTTCAAAGAGCCTTTGAAATGTAAAATACAAATATATATATAAATATATATATCCTGTACTAACAAGCTATTATGAGAACCCCATTGGAAAATGGCTCTCAAGTGCAATGTGGAGGCAGCCATTATTATGAGTAGGATTTGTGGAAGCATGGCTTTCCTTATGTGGGCAAACATGGTACCATAATTCTGTGTCCCCCTCTCCGTGTTTTGAGTTTTAATTGCACTTAAACTTTTGAAACGTTTTAAACAAAAGCACTTACATCCAACAGAAAACGTTCTTGATGCCAATTAGTTCACCTGCCTCTTCAGACAGCCTCGATGCTATTTAAGTAATTGTTTTTTTGTGTGTGTGTGTATTTTTTTTTTTTAATTTCCTTTTTTTTTTTTTGGTCTGCCACAATGGTTGAAAATACACATTTCTAAACCTGTAGGTATTTGCCAAACAGCAGTGATTCGCTGCTCCATTTTGATGGATCGTATGGCATGTGTAATGCGGACAGCTGAGTTCAAAATCCCCCTGGACACCAAAGGGCCAGGCTAAATTTTAAACAGCAGTTTTGCACAGTGCTGTAAAAGTTGCACTTTTCTAAACATAGTATCAGAGCGCAATTGTATTCAATGCTCTAAAATGTAAAACAGGATTCCCTGCCCATTATGTTGGCAAGCTCCAAATAAATCTATCCTCTGGATCATTTTTGATACAAATACAGTTTAATTCACGTTCTAAACAGATTAACTGTAACAGATGAGCACTTTTGCTTAGTTACCGAACAGAGAATTTAGAATATAAGAAAGCTTAATTGGTGCTAAAAGAGT
Source organism: Megalobrama amblycephala (assembly GCF_018812025.1). NCBI lineage: Eukaryota > Metazoa > Chordata > Actinopteri > Cypriniformes > Xenocyprididae > Megalobrama > Megalobrama amblycephala. The sequence goes on along the minus strand of NC_063050.1, from coordinate 23,760,594 downwards.
AACTTAGCATGTGTTTGGTTTAGTTACCAAACACGAATCAGCTGATACCCATAAGCTCAATATGGCCAAATATTGGTTGCCCAGTTAGCCTGGCCAATATATTGGTCTATATAGACCCATTCTACTTACCATGTCAAACTTGAGTTCCTAAAATACTTTATTCTTTGACGATAGATTGCATTTGGACTAAAATCTGGTCCTGTTTTTGTCCAGCAAACAGAATCTGATTAATAATTTGAATGTCCATCATAGATGTACAATGTTCTCCTACCTTCATTCATTCAAGGATAGCAGATAATGGACAAGGATAAAAATGTGGCCTGTTTAGATATAAATTGCATCAGGTGACAAAGGGTTTCGGATACAGCTGACCTTAAACTTTCAAAAGGAAAAAAGTAGCAGGTCAACCTTGAACTGCAAAGAGATAATTATTCCCTCCCAATTCTATGATAAAAATATCTATATTTGAGGCCAGTTTATAAATGAAATGCAGGCTAGACATAAAGCCATTAAAAGATGGTAGATACTTTCTTGGCCCCGCACAGTATCCTTATTTTATAGGCCTACTTGTATTTTTTGCTCTCATAATATCTTTTAATTTTCTTTGTAAATGCCCAGCATGCAGTCTAGTGGTATGTTGTATTTTAAGTGGAGCTTCTTTGCTTGTTAATAAAGCTCCTGCTTAACCCATTATCTTTTACGCTCTAGTGCCACTTGGTGGCAAGGAGTGGCCTGAGAGCCTGAGATGAAGTGAAACTGATCCTCAGGACCCATTTTGATAGAATGAATTAAAATGGAATGTCCATTGGGCAACATCCTTTTGTCCGTCTGCCTTGGAACACCATGTAATCATCATGTAGAAGAACATGGCTGCTGCTCTTTCATGCTAAGTTGTGTGGGCAAGAGGAGCGTAACAGGGATCGCTCTCGGTTCCAATTCCAGTATTTATAAATACTTAATACTTGGCGTTCTGTTTGCCTAATCGCAAGGAGCAGCATTTTTTTTTTTTTTTTTTTTTAGCGTCATTGCGCGTCAAACGAGACTGACTACCTTTTTAGCACTTCAAAAGATGCATGAAATTGCTCTTGATCTCTAGTTTGTAGCACTTACTCTTTTTTTTTTTTTCCTTTTTTTTTGGTCAGAAAAAAAGACCAACTCGTTTTGCATTTAGCTTTGCGGGTTATTCTGCACAGTCTGTTTGCTTTATCTCTTGCTGTACTCTACAACTCAATAAGGCTCAAGTATCATTTTGTTTCTTTCTTATTTGGCACCCAGTAAACTTGTTATGTGCTGTATAAAGCTTTTTTATTACTTCATTCTTAAGGCTGTACAGGGTTGTTTGTGACAATAACTGGTAATTAGATCATTTGTACTTTTTATTTTGTTTTGTATTTCGGTTTTCTTGGTTTTTGCATTCTTTGTTCAAATTGCCAGTTCTAAATGTAACAGGATTTGAAAGTAAAGCTTACATCACATATTACCTTAAATGTCTTCTTGTCCATTTTATCATTGCATGTTTTACTTTAATGTCTCCAAATTTCATAACCTGCAATTGTTTTATTCAGGTACATATTAAATGTAGTTAAAGTGGCACAGAAAATATGAGGACACAGGAAGTGATATCAGTGCAAGGTAAAACATAATTATAACATAAAAATTCAAAATTGACATAACTATGACATAAGAAAGGTAAATACAAGATAAAAAGTCTTAAATTATGTCATAAGTCATAATTATGACAGGCTGAAATTTACGTAAGTCACAGTGAAAAAACTACAAAAAACTACAAAAATACTCGTTGGTCCACACTACCTCATTCCTTCTGGCTGTGTATTGCACTGGTTAAAATAAGTTAAAAAATAAACTTGTCAACCCATGTTTCTACAATGATTATATTGCATAAATATCCCATTTGAATATCCCTAGATACCTCTTAGACTTCCTCTTAGGTCCCGAAGCCTTCCTGAATTCATGATTACAGCAGGATCATGACTCTTAACCCTTGGCATCCAAAAGAGAAGTTGCCTGTGCCTAAAAAAGCAAAGCGCTCTCCACCTTAACTTTGCCTTCAGCAGTCCTGGGAGTGCTAGAGCGCTCCGTCCAAGCCAAAGGTTGGCCCTGCCTAATGAAAACAGATGAAGCAGAGATAAAGTGTTTGCCGACATTAAGGGCTCCATTCATCACTGTTAGCCCCGGAGCTATGAAGCACCTTGGACGGCATTTCTCCCTCTCAGGCTTGCTCCATAATGCCGGTGGAGGCAGGCAGTCTGTATGGATTTCCTCATTTACATCCATGTAATATGGCTAGAGGTTTGATTGATTAATTATGAGTCACTCTGTCATGAGGTTCAGTTAAGGTCTAAATTCCATTTGACAAATGAATAGCAAAACTTTCAAATAAGAAGAGTCTGCATAATAAACTGTAAAAGGTTGATATAGAGTCTTATAGAGTGCTATACTATACCTGCCTACTTTTTCAGAAGCCTTGGTTCAGGAAATATTTTTTCCATGGGAATTTAAAAAAATTCTGTTTGTAAGAGTTAAAGGATCAGTTCACTTTCAAATGAAAATTTCCTGATAATTTACTCACCCCCATGTCATCCAAGATGTTCATGTTTTTCTTTCTTCAGTCAAAAAGAAATGAAGGTTTTTGATGAAAACATTTTTCTCCATATAGTGGACTTCAATGGAGCCCAAACGGTTGAAGGTCAAAATTACAGTTTACAGCGATCCCAGATGAGAAATAAGAGAAATCTAGAGAAATCATCACTCATTTTCTAAAAAAAAAATAAAATTTTTTTATATGTTTTAACCATAAATGCTCATTTTGAACTAGCTCTCTTCTTCTTCTCTATTAGAATTCCAGCAGTGTAGACGCTGCTAAGTGTATTACTGCCCTCCATAGGTCAAAGTTTGAACTAAATTGTCATATACAATATGCTAGTGCAAGTATACAACAATTAGTTCAAACTTTGACCTGTGGAGGGCAGTAATACACTTAGCAGCATCTACACTGCTGGAATTCAAATAGACAAGAAGAAGAGAGCTAGTTCAAGATGAGCATTTATTGTTAAAACTTATATAATGTTTTTTTTTTATTATTTTAGTAAATGAGCGATGGTTTCTCTAGATAAGATGCTTATTCTTCGTCTGGGATCATGTAGAACGTTTTGAAGCTGCACTGAAATGGTAATTTTGACCTTCAACCATTTGGGCTCCATTGAAGTCCACTATATGGAGAAAAATCCTGGAATGTTTTCATCAAAAACCTTCATTTCTTTTCGACTGAAGAAAGAAAGACATGAACATCTTGGATGACGTGGGGGTGATTAAATTATCAGGAAATTTTAATTTGAAAGTGAACTAATCCTTTAAGCCATAAACCAAACCAATCAGCAATGAGGTGTATCACAATACTAAAAAAAAAAGAAAAAAAGTTTTTCAAAAATGTAAAAAATTGGAAAGAAAGACAAAGGTACAATGCTTTGTACTTAACAGCTTTAATGGTGGAAAGAACTACAATCCCATGAAGCATTGCAAATGACATGACCAAATTAAAAACTATAGTGCTATTGGCTTAAAGATGTTGATTGTGTATATAGAAACAACATATTTTATGTATATTATAGTTTGAAAGCGTAGAGAGATTGGCTTGATTATGTCTTTTGCAGTGCTTCATGGGAGTGTGGAAGTTCTAAGTTCTTTTGGCATGATTTACTTGCTTCAGTTCTCTGGTTTTTGTGGAGATATTTTTGCAGAATGAATGGTATTTTTAAATTCGGAACCCGTCTGTTGCACTATACCAAAGTCCTTTTTCAAGGAAAGTCTGTTCACTCGGCGGCCATATTTGCAATGCCTCCGGGCAGCTATTTCGGGCATCCAAGACCAAGTCCTATCTATTTTAATAGGGGAATCCTGAAATCTCAAAAACTGGTTGGCGAATTTACAATTAAATAACATATTTCAAATCAGCAACAAAATCTGACATGAACTGTCCCATAAATGTTGTTTCATATGCTCAAATAGCATTAAAAAAGCTTATTTTTCAAGCTAGACGAGCCAAAGCGAAAGTCAAAAGTCCATAGATGCAGTCCTAAGCATGATTCTCAGGTTTCTATGGAAACCAGAGCTTCTAAAAGCAGCTGCAGTGATGCGATGACTTTATCAATTAGCGACTGGCCCTTTACTTAGAAGGCGGGACGTGTTCCTCCATATTGCTCTTTGCATTTTCTCTCATTAATAACTAATAGGATTGAACAGTCTTTCTATAGTCTTTGAGTATACAAACGCAAATGACGCCATCTTCACTCTCAATTGATTATAATGAAAATGACCGCAGAGGACTTAAGTATTACCTTAGTATTATTACATGTTGCAAGGCTGAATTCCTGTAGCTCAAACAGTAGAGCATTACGGTAATAATTCAAGGTCATAGGTTTGAATCCCTGGGAATACATGAACTTATTAAAAAAAAATGTATAGCCAATCTTGAATGCAATGTGTGTGTTAAATGTAATACGCAGATAAAATGATAAAATAGTTTGTTAACTCATATTTGTTTATTTTACAATAATGACCAGCTGACTGACTGTACATTATCTCTCAATAAATAGCTTCTATGACCAAGGTGGGGCATGTGCTGCTATGCTTTCAACACCCCTGTAGGTCACTCCAAACGTTCAATCACGTGTTGAGCCACGGGTCACCATACTGAAAGGAATGACAAGATGGGGTTTGATGTGCGTCTGAGTCTGGACGATGTCACCTTCGAGGTGGTTTAAGTCCACCATGTTGGTGCTTTGTGCCACTAGATTGACTCTGGCTTTAATGAATCCTCTCCATGTTCTATCGCATCTTAATTAACATCAAAGCAGGGCTGGAGGCCAGCGAGAGCCTCTGCTTAGCTTGACCTCTGCTGGAAAGGGAAAGTTGATTAAGTGGGTCTCCAGGGTGATGAGGTCACACTGTATCTCTCTGCCAGATACTGGCTAATTTAGTCATACAGACACTTGAATACAGAAATCACATTTTTTATTTTAAGGCTGTATCTATTTCTGCCAGCGAGCTGAGAGAGTGAAAACAGAAAAGCAGAGAGTAACCGTAATCCTCTTGAATAATTGTATAATAGGGTCAGGGATTAATATTTAAAAAATGTAGTGTTCAAACCCAAGATGTGTCTAGTTTGAAACAGAAAAGGGATTTTTTACTCAGCCTCGCTCGGAGCCTGTCTACTCCGAGCCGACCTTTCGACACAAGCGTGTGAAAGTTGGCGGCAGGCAATCGATAGGCTGTTGGCTTTTTTGTTTGTAGGTTCAAGCCGGCCTTGGCTTTATTACAGCCGGGTTCGAGTCATGGGGGAGTTGCAGTCTTTGGCTGCTGCAAAAGCCTGAGTGAGAGGAGCTCCCTCCTGTTTGCCAAAAGTGTAATCCCTCTGTGACCTCACACAACCCTGCCTCCAGAGGAAAAGCTGCTTAGAGGAGTGCCTGTCTGCAGGAAGACCCCCCTTCCACCTCCCTTCTCTCTGCTTCCTCCATTCCATCGCCTTGCTCTCTTCTACCTTCTCATTCTCTCCCAAAGTTGTCTTAACATCAATATTTCCCAGGCTCCCTCACTTCACCCCTGTCAGATGGCTGGATTTGAGGGCGTTAGGGAGCCACAGCAAGCCAAGTGAAGAGAGATCCCTGTTCAGGTCGGGGATGAAAAAAAAAAGAGAGCAGGGGCACGGAAAGACCTAGAACTGCTGTGTGGAGGCAGGGCTGGTCAACGGGTTGATTAACTAACTGCTTGACTTTCATTTTGCAGATCTTGATGTAAGATCAGTGATTATCAAATTAGAATCAGCTGTCAAAAAAGAAATTAACACATGTGGCAGTAAAATGACAACTTTATTCTTACAGGGCCAAATTATGGATTAATAAAAACGTGTTTTTTGTGTGGCTCTTTGCACATTACTACAGTATGTTATAACCTCAAACACTTTTACCATAGTATTTGATTGGCATTTGCATCACAACCAGCTCTATAGGCTGTATGTTTTTTAGTAAATTTGCTCGGTAACTCACCTGGTACAGCATTGCACTTAGCAATGTTAAGCACTCGGATATGAGTCCCATGAAACATAAGTCATGATAAAAGAGCTCAAAGACATTTGCATTTGTTAACTCTATTGGTTATAGGTGATACTTAATTTTGATGTGTCTCAAAACATACTATTGAACTGTTCAACTGTTCAGCTAATATTTTGCATTAGTGATGCTACAGGCACATTTTCCATTAAGTGTGGGCAGTGTTGGGGGTAATGTATTACAAGTAACTTGAGTTACGTTATCAGATTACTTTTTCAAGTAACTACAAACCCAATCCCAAAAAAGTTGGGACACTGTACAAATTGTGAATAAAAAAGGAATGCAATAATTTACAAATCTCATAAACTTATATTTTATTCACAATAGAATATAGATAACATATCAAATGTTGAAAGTGAAACAATTTGAAATGTCATGCCAAATATTGGCTCATTTTGGATTTCATGAGAGCTACGGAAAAGTGAAATGTACATATAAGGAACAGCTGGAGGACCAATTTGCAACTTAAGTCAATTGGCAACATGATTGGGTATAAAAAGAGCCTCTCAGAGTGGCAGTGTCTCTCAAAAGTCAAGATGGGCAGAGGATCACCAATTCCCCCAATGCTGCGGTGAAAAATAGTGGAGCAATATCAGAAAGGAGTTTCTCAGAGAAAAATTGCAGAGTTTGAAGTTATCATCATCTACAGTGCATAATATCATCCAATAATTCAGAGAATCTGGAACAATCTCTGTGCGTAAGGGTCAAGGCCGGAAAACCATACTGGATGCCCGTGATCTTCAGGCCCTTAGACGGCACTGCATCACATACAGCAATGCTACTGTAATGGAAATCACAACATGGGCTCAGGTGAACACAATCCACCGTGCCATTCGCCGTTGCCGGCTAAAACTCTTTAGGTCAAAAAAGAAGCCATATCTAAACATGATCCAGAAGCGCAGGCGTTTTCTCTGGGCCACGGCTCATTTAAAATGGACTGTGGCAAAGTGGAAAACTGTTCTGTGGTCAGACGAATCAAAATTTGAAGTTCTTTTTGGAAAACTGGGACGCCATGTCATCCGGACTAAAGAGGACAAGGTCAACCCAAGTTGTTATCATCGCTCAGTTCAGAAGCCTGCATCTCTGATGGTATGGGGTTGCATGAGTGCATGTGGCATGGGCAGCTTACACATCTGGAAAGGCACCATCAATGCTGAAAGGTATATCCAAGTTCTAGAACAACATATGTTCCCATTCAGACGTCGTCTCTTACAGGGAAGATCTTGAATTTTCCAACATGACAATGCCAGACCACATACTGCATCAATTACAACATCATGGCTGCATAGAAGAAGGATCCGGGTACTGAAATGGCCAGCCTGTAGTCCAGATATTTCACCCATAGAAAACATTTGGCGCATCATAAAGAGGAAGATGCGACAAAGAAGACCTAAGACAGTCGAGGAGCTAGAAGCCTGTATTAGACAAGAATGGGACAACATTCCTATTCCTAAACTTGAGCAACTTATCTCCTCAGTCCCCAGACGTTTGCAGACTGTTATAAAAAGAAGAGGGGATGCCACACAGTGGTAAACATGGCCTTGTCCCAACTTTTTTGAGACGTGTTGATGCCATGAAATTTAAAATCAACTTATTTTTCCCTTAAAATGATACATTTTCTCAGTTTCAACATTTGATATGTAATCTATGTTGTATTCTGAATAAAATATTGAAATTTGAAACTTCCACATCATTGCATTCTTTTTTTATTCACAATTTGTACAGTGTCCCAACTTTTTTGGAATCGGTTTGTAGTAAGGTAATGCATTACTTTTTTTCAATTTACAACAAAATATCTGAGTTACTTTTTTACATTTATTGACTGACAACTCTCCTGTCCTCATGTTGAGAGAAATAAAGTGCAGAGGTGTTCCGTGCGCTGTGTCAACATGATGGTTATTGTAGTTCTAGACTAAATGGGAACATGTTTTTACTCATCTCACTTGCACAAAACATTCAGTATTCCTCAAAATGAATAAAAACAATAAATCTCAGAATTTTATGCAAACCTGTAATAATTAACTATATTAAATTATAGTTTCACAGACAGGGTTTAGCCTAAACCAGGATTAGGCCTTAGGTGAATTAGGGTATTCTTATATCTTTTGTTCACTAGAAAGAAACATTACTGGTGTGCATCTTAAGACAAAACAAAGGCACTGACATATTTTAAGACGTGTTAGTAGTTGCTTTCAGTTAAAACAGTTCAAACATGCATTTTAGTCTAGGACTAGCTTAAAGCCCGGAACACACCAAGGTGGGCTGAAGTTGGTCCTTGTCGTCTTTTTTTCGACCGATTCGACATGTTGAATCGGCGTCGGAGCTCGTCGGTCAGTCGGGCCGTCTGATCATTCTGATTGGCTGTTCAGCTACTGCCACCTGCTGCTACAGAAAGGCATTTCTTCTAACGCAGGTGCAGAACGGACGTGCTACTTGGCCGTCGGGTGTTGAGCATCGGTTTGGTGTGTCAGGGCAACTTTGGTCCCAGACGCTGCCGATGTGAGCCAACCCCGCAGTCTGCTTTCGTTGCTACTAGTTCGTCAGCGTCAGCTTGATGTGTTCTAGGCTTGAGGCCTGTCTGTGAAACCGGGGGGTATATGCATTTAATCTCACTTTTTTAATCAATGTTTTTCTGCTGACCTTCAATGATCTATTACAACAATTCTAATAAGCAAAAATTACTTTATATTATATTTAGAAATAAGAGTGTTGAACTTCCTTCTCCTGGATCCTATTCTTCTTTAATCCAGAACGGCAGCACAGCTGAAAGGTTTGTGTGAGTGGCGCCCTCTACTGTACAGGTGTAAATATGCATTTCCTTCATCCTAAGGCTTATTCATTTCACTTTTGTTGAGAAAGGGCCTTAACATTTGCCAAAAATAGATCTTGCTATTAAAAAACAAACAAGCAAGCCCAGCCCAGATGAGAAAAAGTAACGCAAAAGTAACTTAACGCAGTTACTTTTTATGAAAAGTAAAAAGTAATGCAATTAGTTTCTTTTTTATGGAGCAACGCAATATTGTAATGCATTACTTTTAAAAGTAACTTTCCCCAACACTGAATATTTGAAAACGGAATATTTTTTACATTCATCGGATTCATGAATTTTCCATCTATCGATGACCACACAGGCCACAGCCACCCATAGCATGATCCCACATGTCCCACATAAGACCAGGGGTGCAGCACACGGGAGCTCAGTGGGAATCCTGACAATCTGGAGGCGCGACAGGAGACGCTCATTGGGAAGAGGGATTATACACAAGCTCTTGGCAAGCCGGCCTCTCCAGACAAGGTGGTCTTAAAAAGGGCAGTGTTTGTCTAGTAGCTACAGCCCAATTAGACTTCAACTATCTGACTGTATAGAGTGTGTTGATTGCAATTTTTCTGAATGATGTTACTGTTCAGATGGTTAGGTTGCCATGGCAGCCACTTAGAGTATAACCAGAGCCCCTCCCCATGGGGGAGTCTCCAAGGTTAACCCAAAAAAGGAGTAATGCAATAGTACACTGGAAAGGAAACAAAAGACTGTTGTCAGTGGAGGAAACAGCATATCGCTTAATGAACTGGCATCCTGTCAACTAATCTTCAATGTGTTTTTGATTAAATTTTAATTTCAGAGTGAGTTATTTTAGGAGTTTACAATAATTAAAAAAAAATTGCTGTTTTATTTGAGAGGTCACAGACAATTTTGCAACAGGTAGTATTCCGTTTATGGTATGCTACTACTTATTTATTTTTATGGTATTGACTTGTACAATTCCAAAAATGATTTGATGACCTCAATGGCGATGATGTGATTGGGTTATTATGAAGCATACATGATTTTGTAACCTATTTTTACTAGAAGTAACCTATTTTTACTTTTTATGGAGAAATTCTTTACAATGTAATGCACCTACTATACATCCCCAAATATTGTGGACCATGAGTTTGCTTTTTGAAAAAAAAGGAATATAATTATTTTACTAGTAACCTTTACTTGTCTTATCCAGAGTCTGTTTCAATTTGATGTGGCATTCAATTGATTTCTTAATAAATAAAACTAATAATAATGGAAAGAAAACCTAAGTTGACCAGTTTCTCCAATGGTACAGTCATATATATTTAATATCACTTATAATATTAATTATCACTCCGTTATTATGACCACTCGCACTCAAAACGGCAAAATCTTAAGATTTTGATCAAGATCTTAAAAAACTTTGAAGTAGAAAAGCATTTACAATGACAGTTAATATTGCACTAAAAAAAAAAAATCCATAAATGTAATTATTTTGGAGCTGGGTGCAACAATAGAACAATAGGTGGCAGCAGCACCTTTTTTTTTCTAAAATGCACACTTACTGATTTCATTGTTTTTTTGTTTGTTTGTTTTTTTATTATTCTATAAAATTATGATAGCAAGACGGCATGTCTTTCTTTGTGTACAGGGGAGAAAAATCAAAGAAATATATTACTATCACACCAACCATGTTGGAATTATGTCCAAAGACCTTATCCATCATAAATTTGCTCATCCAGCTGATAACGCCAGGCCAACAGTTTTAAGTAATGCAATTAACTTTGTGACACTGGTTTATCTCCTCTGCACTCAGCAGGCTGCATGCTAGCAGCTGGATGCTGGGTTCAGAGCAAATAAGGAATGTTTGAAATTGCTACCAATTTTCTGATGTTTCAGTGTCTGGTTTGAGGGTGAGCGCCCTACATTGGGGGAAAAAAAAAAAAAAAAATTCACCTTATTTTTTGTTGCTTTGTGCTGAAAGTAAACAGTCAAGGATTCTGCACACATTCTGTTTGAAACATTCTATCATACCAAACGCTGGATCACGCCACCCCAAAAAAAATAAAAAAATATTGCCAATTTGAGTTGCATCATGTGAATAGAAACATAACCAAGGTTACAAGGTTGGATTTTCTTTCACATTGATTTTATTGATTCAAAGGTAAAACTAATTAACCTTCGGTGAGTTTTCAAGGAACACAACACACTTTAGATTGAATGATTTTTTTCCTGTGCCATTCAATTAGCCCAACTGAATTCCTGTCTTCAATCAATTAGCATAGTGCCACATGGTCATTTGTCTTACAATTAAGACACTGGGTAGCAAGTCATTAATTCTATTTTGAGGGAAGACCTGGTCAAACAAACAAAAGATACATATACAAATCTAAATGTATACATGCATGTGAAACGCTCTGTAGCCTACTATATTATAGGTAATGGACACTTTCAAATTAATTTAACATCCTAAGATATTTTCAATATCTTTAAAACACAAATTTAGTTTTTGTGGAATAAAAGAAATCAAAAATCACACAAATATTACATTTATTATACGTCTTTCAAAATATTCTGTAAACTAATCAATCTCCATGCAAGCAGATTTTCCTACATTCCCGGCTGGAAGGGAGAGCATCTGGTTTCTTTCGCTCTGTGCCAAGAGCAGTGTGTTCATGTAGATGCTGCTACAGTAGTCCAGGGCTGTCGCTGAGGCATTCCCAGCAGCCAGTTGGGCCACACTCACACAGCTTGTACAGCATGAGCCCAAACGGGCAGCACCAACAGTGCCCTGGCACTGCTCCCGGGCATGTCAGCCCACTGTTTCACCAGCCCTCACACTGGCTTTTCACTGCAGCCGCGGCCCTCAAACACCTGTCAAAAGAGTGGAAAGAGTCAAACAAGCAGGTAAAACTCCACCAGGAGCCATTTAAAAGTCAATTCAGAGCAGCAGCCTTGTCCTGGATTCAGTTCTTTTCAGGGTTCAGTCCCATCAGAATGAATTAAAGGGATTCTGATTTTGGGTCAGACTCTGGGTGGTCATGATACAGAGACTGAGGCCAGGTCCAGGTGCCCTTCATTACTATTATTGGCATTACGAACAGTGTTGCCAGATTGGAAATGTCCATGCATTGTACCAGAAGCTCAAAATTATCGTATTTGGAAGAAAATTAGTGTACGACCTAAAAGCGCTGAAGCAGGAACGTTAACTTGTGCTCGAGAGAGAGTCATTCTATCATTCTATCATTCTCCACGATGATTGGCTGAGAAGACGTAACATGAGATGAGATGGAAGATGTGCCTAACAACGTTCACGTTCTCCTTACAATCATGACGTACAGGATCCAGAGCTAGATCAACGAGTATAAGCCGATTATAACAACCAACATTTGAAGTGTCACAAAATTCTGAAATTATCGCACATTATGGGATTTTTTTTCATTATTGATCGTACATCATCAAAATTATCGTACAAATACGATTATTATCGTACGTCTGGCAACACTGATTACGAATTAGGTTAACTACTAAGCTGTGAGCTAGCAAATTATTACCTGAAATGGTATACACAAAGTCGGGATGGATTTATAATCATCATGTTTACACATTATAGTGTTGGACACATTTATGAATACTAAGGTCACTTTTTTCAAAACTCTTCACACAGTTCTCTTAACCAACTTTCAGCTTGGCACAAGAGTTACTTTGACATTCAAAATGCACCAAAGTTACCAAAAACTCTTCATACATGTCTCAAATCAACTCATTTTTGATATATTTGTACTAGTGGGTGCAGGACACTATAGTTCATTTATGTAAGAGAGGATAGCAAAATAAAGTAAACTGTGACATATTATACCCAAAAATTCGTCACAGTGGACTACCAGTAAAATTGATAATTTGGAACCAAAAATTATTCAGACACTTTGACCTGACCATGTTTTGCTTAAGTGTTATCTGACATAATTAAGATTATTTTTTTCTGACACAGTTTAACTCTGAGATCTTGTCATATTTTATTACTATTTTTTTTTAAACTATAGTGAATAAACTGTATAATGAATGAAATGTTCAAGGTGCCTGAATAAATTTTGGTTTGACTTACACACACACACACACACACACACATATACATATATATATATATATATATATATATATATACTATGATGATATGATATGGGCTCGGTTTCATACACGGAAAGCCAGGATTGGGTCTTAGTTCAATTAGGATATTTAAGTAGCTTTTATAAACATACACTAGAAAAAACTAACATTACTGGTGTGCATCTTGAAACAAAACAATGGCAATGACATTTAAGATATGTCAGTAAAGGTTTATGTCAGTTAAAACAGCTCAAACATACATTTTAGTCTGGGACTAGCTTAAGCCTTGTCTGTGAAACCAGGGGATTATATTATATTTTATTATATGTTGTGATGCCATTTAGTTTTGGATTGTTTTGAAAAAGGTATGCAAATGTGCAAATTGGCCTAGGTTGTGTCTTAGTGAGAAAAGAATTCAAGTAATTTGAAAGATGTAGTCTAGTCAAATAAATTATCCACATAGCTCACATAGACTGCTGTTATGTTCAGTTTGTAACGAGTTTTGAAAAAAGTGACTTAAGTATTGAGAAATGTGTCCTAGTGATTGTAAAAGAAAAACTGTAAATACACTGTAAAAAAAATGACCGTGATTTTAACAGTAAAAGACTGTAAAAATGCTGCGGTGAAAAACTGTTAATTGGTTTACAGAAAGTTTTTGTACTATATACGGTGAATAACTGTAATAGATCTAACGGTACATTTACATTTACGCATTTGGCAGACGCTTTTATCCAAAGCGACTTACATTGCATTATACTATACATTTGTATCTGAGTATGTGCAATCCCTGGGATCGAACCCATGACCTTGGCATTGTTAGTGCCATGCTCTAACCACTGAGCTACAGAAAAGCATTTAATGTTTTAATGTAAGCATTTAATGTAATTTTACGGTAAAATACCGTTAAATTCACAGTTCAGGGTTTTTCATTGTAAAATTTACAGTGAAAAAACGTAAATTGACATTCCCAAAATTCCCTGCGTGACACTTCACATTTGATATATTTTCGTTGAAATAACTCTGTTTCTTCTTAGTTTTTCTCATTTTTTTTCTAATCAGTTATGTACATTAGGGTTTTATGTTACATCTAATGTTGTTAAATTAATGTTTATTGCATTTTTAAAATTTCATGCATATTACATGATGGTGTTTAGTGTGTGTGTGAATGACACTGTGTGCACCTTCTATATGTTAGTATTGTCCTTCTCAGCTTGTGGAAAATCTGCTTGTGATGAACTTTGATTCATCATGTGACTCTTATCACCACTGTGTTTGGTGACTGTCAGTGTATTATAAAAGGTACAAAACAGATATTAGTACTTCATTAGGTTGGTAAATTAACATTATATCAGTTAATGAAATATGTTATTTTACCATAAATTTAACAGATTTTTTTTTACGTTGATACTGTATTTGTTACAGTAAAGTTCTGGCAACCACAGCTGCAGGTTTTTTACCGTAAATTTTACTGGGATTTTTTTTTACAGTGTACACTACCCAAGGATTACAGTATTTTATTGAGAATAATGTTTTATTACACTATTACATTTTTCTAAATAACTGAGTGACGGGTCAAAAGTCTGAATAATGTCTGAAAAGAAATAACGTACTTAATGAAATGTGAAGTGTGCGATTTCTGTGCCACTAGCATCACCAAATAGAACTGAAAAATACTGACTGTTCCCAACAGGTTTCCAAACCACTATGCCCCACCCACCTGCCTGCTATTGGCTGTACAAACAGATACTCCCTTCCCCAAATGCACAACCATTGTTACATTGGGCCGGTCCAAATGCTGAAACAGGGCAGCTATGTTTCAAAAGTGCTAATGTTTCCCATCCCACAGAATGAAGGGGGGAAAAAAAACCCACAATAAATGGCTTATTGATATTCTCCACATATTAAGCTTGGTTAGAATAAACTATTTAAACGCTGAAATTAAACTTCCACATCTTTCTTTTAAAAGCTTTTAAAGACTTCCTGACTCATTTACCTTCTCATTATCTGATTAACTAGATTTGATGCATGTGGTGCTGATAAGCAGCAGACTCTTATTGGCTCAAATGGGGGGAAATGACAGATTACACAAACACCTGGATGCCAATCAACACTTCAGGATATATAATTAAAGAAAAATCAAACAATGCCATTTTATTTCTTGTCAATGCCTTTAATTTTATTCTCTCTTTCCAGATTTCAAAGGTTTACAGTACTCCCACAGTGCATTATAAGCCCACAAAAATAAATAAATAATCAATTTGCCTATTAATTGTTACAAATACACAATTAATACTGTGAAACTAAAGAAAAACATTTTATGGCCAAATACAAATGTATCATTTACCCATTTATAATAATTAAACAAAAATAATCAGTAAATACCCAACACTCCACACAGGTTTATATGCAAGCAAAAGCACCAAATACACTGGCGCATGGCCTCAATGGACAAAGAAAAATGAATAAACTTTATTAAAAGTCACCATCTTTTCACTTTGGAGTCTTCTTTCACCCTCCAAAGCATGAGCTCCATGCATGCAGTGGCATCCTCGCGTGTGTCATGACCCACCACTGTGGCAAATGAGAAATTCATTTTTTGTGTTTTCTTTTTTTTTTTTTTTTAAGAAGAAAGCATGTTCTGTTGAATTGTATGCAAGTCATGTTTGTAGAAGTGCTCAATAGACATTTCCATTCAGTACGGACTCAATTACTTCCCCGAAAGCAATTTCATGGAAGAGTTATCAACACATCTGAATGATCCCTGTGTACCCTATTCCCTACTTCTGAGTGTATGGATAATGTGCCATGAAACAAAATACACCTGGTGTCCAGTAAAAAGCTACGGTTTCTGATTCAGCCAGGTTTGATCATGGTCATTGCTTACAAATTTGTTTAACAGGCCAACATACCACTCTCTTGGATAATTCTCCGGAGGTAGTCTGCAGTCAGACTGTTAAGTTCTCTTTTGTGTGGCAGACCCAGACGATGGGGAAACACCACTGACGTGTCAATCACATTGTTGTGAATAATCTGAAGATGGCAGAACAACCAATATGTAACTCTTAAGAGCTGCCAAATGAAAACTGCAAACTTCAGGATAAAGCCAATGCCTAGCTCATAATGGTGAAAGGTTACATAGTAATTCCAGATACAAACTGCCCAAAAATCTTGAGAGCATGGCGTTAGAACTCACTTTGAGAGCAGCCAAGTCATTCTCCAAGCCATGGCCGATCAGAATCGTGTCCGCATTAATAAAGCTCAAAAGCACTGCTTGTACATCACGCAAAGAAGAGCTGGTACCCTTCACATCATCCTCACTGATGCCTGAGAACCTGAGCAGGATAAAAAGTTATGATTTACAACATTTATCACAGTTCGCTCCACTGAAACGAATTGACATTTAACATCCCACCTGGTGTTATAGTCAATGACATCATTACCAGGCTTGACAAAGGAGTCAAAGATGACTTGCAAACTGCTGTTGACTACAGTCACTCTTGCTAGTTCCAGACCTTGAGTCGTATAGCACTGGTAAAACACACAAATTCAATTTAATAAAAGGTCACATTAAATGTACCCCTATATTCTTTTTTTATTTAGTTTTATTTTAATTAAGATTAATACATAACCCTTACTGTTTGTGTGTCAACAGCAAAGACTCCTGGACATTTTTTGCCAACCGAAGATTGAGGAAGACTGCTCACAAAGCCCTGAAGACTTACTGCATCATGGACATGAAGCTGTAAACATACATTGGAAGTCTCAACTTTAGTCACTGAAAAAAATTAAGTTAATGGCTTTGTGAAAAACTATAACATCGCCATTGAAAAATCAGGTGAAATGTTTTCAGCCCCTCTAACAAAACACAAGTATACGAGTATAATTTCAACATGAATAATAATACATTGAACACTTGGCATCCAGGTGATCCAACTGCATTCTCACAACAACTGTAGCGCGTCTCAACACCTCCCGGCACTATGAGAGAAAACATACAGAGTAAATAATAGTTCTTGATAGAAAGAAAAAAAAAAAAAAAATAGAGACATTCTAAGCCATTCTTACCTCGATTTTCTATGACTTTTCCATAATGGTAGTTACACTCCTCTCTGCGGGTGTGCTTTCCACTTTTGTCAACAGAGAACGTCGCTCCACATCGACAGCAGATTCTCTTTAAAGCTGTTACCATTGTGTTCCTAATTATTTAAAAGGCTTCAAATCCTAATAGCTTCATCTATATATTAAATATTGTTTGCAATGAGTTGCAATTAAACAATTATAACAGTAAAATAAAGTCCTACGGTGACTTGAACTGGAAACTTATGAACGAACTCACGGTCGCTTATGCCCTTCTTGGTATCTCCATACTGGATGGCATAGTCAGCTTTACCCTGATGTTTACGGGGGAAGTTGTTTACTCGCAACATGTCCTCAGACAGAACATGTTCCTTCAGCTGCTCATAAAGTGTCAAATCACCTGCATCAGTAAAACAAGATGCTTATATGTACGTATAATCAAAATAACTACATCTGAAATGACACCTATATGTTGGGCACATACATAATGGCCCGGTTTCACAGACAGGGCTTAGACTAAACCAGGATTAGGGACATTTAAGTAGCTTTTATAAACGTACTCTAGAAAAAAAACATTACTGGTGTGCATCTTGAGACAGAACAATGGCACGGACATATTTTAAGATTGATTTTAGGTAAAACAGCTCAAACATGCTAGTCTTAGACTAGCTTAAGCTTTGTCTGTGAAATTGGGGGATAATATATTTTTTGAAAGAAATTAATAGCAATGAATGCATTTGAACGATAGCAAGGATGCATTAAATTGATCACAAGTGACAGTAAAGACTTTTACATGTTGTTCTTTCAAACATTCTATTCAAAGAATCCTGAGTTGCATAAAAAGCATCTAACACTGATAATAATAAGAAAAGGGTCAACTGACAACCAGTCAGCATATTAGAAAAAAATTATGTGAAACTGAAGACCAGAGTAATGGCTGCTTAGTTTCATGGAAAATGCATTTTAAAAATAGAAATATTTCTCAATATTCCTCTTTTTTATGGTATTTTTGAACAAATAAATATAGCATGTGTGTAAATAAGGGACTTCTATTGAAAACATTTTTAAAAATCTTACCCTACTGACATCTTACCCTTATATATGAAATATAATATTTATCAACACTGGGCCTATATATTTATATTTACATCTACTACTACTCTGTTTTTTGCCTAGATTTAGAAACTGTAAAAATGTAGTTAATTACTATTACATACTGTATAATATATGTTACAGTATGAAGTGAGAGTACTGCCTACTGTGCATTTAAAAAAAAAAAAAAAAAAAAAAAAAAAATAAATACATAAATAAAATAATTATGGCGACAGAGGTGAAAACTCTAGTTTGACCCTGAAACAAGAGCCAGCTCTTACCGAGTCCCTGAAGTGCTTGAGTATTTAGTGGTACATTGCCTCTAGACACATGCTGATCTCTCTCACTGGGAGCTGTAAGTACATATAAGGAGGGTGACCTGATAGGAGTGTACAGTGCAGTAAACAAAAGTGGCTGCAGGATTTTGAACAAAAGCACATCATGCATAAATATACTAAACCTACCTTTGGCAGGCAAGACGTTTTGGTTTTTAAGTCTCTTAAGTGCATTGACAGCTATGCTTAGATACTTGAGCTTATTGATACTGCGGTCATAAACATTTTTTTCTTCTGCCAGAGCCTAGAGCATTCAAACAGATGTGTGGGGAAAGACACACATTACAATCAGAGAATTAAATAAGTGTAAATTTTTGGATCTCTCAAACACAGACCTTCTCAAAAGCATCTTGTACCGTCACAGATGATTTCAGGAATTCCTCCACAAAAAGGTTCACATAACGTTGGCGAACATCATGTGGTACCTTTGTCCCAACCTCATGATGTACTTTTGCCTTTCTTTTGACACCCATTGCCTACACAATTCATGAAATTACCCATCACTTCAACTTAAAGTTGCAATAAAACAGATCTTTTCCTCTGTATTATGATATTTTGACTGTAGATTAATAAGATCAATAACATCAATTTAGAAAATACTTGAAATATCATTGCATGCCAACTTTAACACCACAAATAGACTACAAAAACACCCAATAGAAGAAAAAAAAAAGACACCGGCAGACAAGTAGAGTAAAGAGCAAAGTAAACCTTAGCTGGTGTGTAGTTTGCTGGTTGTGGAGGATGTGGAGTTTGTGAAATCTGAACACATGGAGAAGGCTGAGGTGGCCGTTGGACGGACACTGTGGTTGGAATCAGTGTCAGAGGTAAAGCACAATTTCCTTCAGGTACAATAAGGTGCAGATTTGTCCCCAGCTGTACAGTAGCACCAACCGGAATGATACCAAGACAGGCTATATAAAAAAAATAAAAATAAAAAAAAACAGAAGAGAATGAAAATGCCCTAAAATATAAGTAACCAATCTTAAACATGAGCATGATGCTTACGGTTTTGCACTGTACTTGAATGAATGACATTTGGTATATAAACTTTTTTTGGAGCACTACTTGACTGACACCCTTTTACAGCAGTAGTCAAAATGGCTGCTCTTCTTTGGCATAATTGAGTTCTGGAGGGAACGGTCAACTGGGAGCCACCCTCTCGAAGAGGGACAATAATCTGTGCTTTGCTTTTACTTGCTGGCTGTTGAATAAAGAGGATTGCTGAAGTCAAAAACACCTCTAAATTCAAACTGTCTATTTGTTCAACAAAACAAAAAACAACAAAAAAAACAACACTGGTTTGGAAATACTTTGGAGACCAAATAAATACTAATAGAATATTCATTAAAAATGAAGTAAATGTTTTCAAAAGAATACAATACGTGACCCTGGACCACAAAACCAGTCCTAAGTCACACGGGTATATTTGTAGCAATAGTCAACAATACATTGTATGGGTCAAAATTATCGATTTTTCTTTTATGCCAAAAATCATTATGATACTAAGTAAAGATTATGTTCCATGAAGATAATTTGTAAGTTTCCTACCAAAAATATATTTTTGTGAGTGGATATGCATTGCTAAGGACTTAATTTGGACAACTTTAAAGGCAATTTTTTTGCACCCTCAGATTCCAGATTTTCAAATAATTGTATCGCGACCAAATATTCTCCTATCAAATCATACATCAGTGGAAAGCTTATTTATTCAGCTTTCGTGATGAATAAGTGATGAGATCAAATCTCAATTTAAAAAAAAAAAAAAAAAAATGTACCCTTATGACTGGTTTTGTGGTCCAGGGTCACATATATACATATGGATGAATCATCTCATACCTCAAACTTTGCCACATGTGCCACCCTTTTCTTCAGCACAGCTGTTGGATTGGACTTCATCTCAATTTCTTGGCTCTCTAATACTTCTTCCTTAAAAAAAAAAAAAAAAAAAAAGCATGGTCCCCGATTTCACAGACAAGGCTTAAGATAGTCCTGGACTAAAATGCATGTTTGAGCTGTTTGAACTGAAAGTAACTTGCACTGACATATTTTAAAATATGTCAGAGCCATTGTTTTGTCACAAGATGTACACCAGTAATGTGTTATTCTAGGGTACATTTATAAAAGCTACTTAAATACCCTAATTAAACTAAGGCCTAATCCTGGCTTAGGTTAAGCCCTGTCTGTGAAACCGGGCCGGTGTGTACAATAACGCTCAAGTTTGGGGTGAGTACAATTTTTTCTTTTTTCTTTTTTTTAAAGAAATTAATACTTTTATTCAGCAAGGATGCATTAAATATAGCAAAACTGACATAAACAACATTACATAAGATTTACATTTGAAATAAATGCTGTTCTTTTGAACTTTATATAAAAAAAAAAAAAAAATAAATAAAAAAAAATTCAACAAGATAAATGTTTCTTGAGCACCAAATCAGCACATTAAAATGATTTCTGAAGGATCATGTGACACTGAAGACTGGAGTAATGATGCTAAAAATTCAGCATTGCCATTCAAGGAATAAATTACATTTTGAAATATTAAAATAGAAACCTGTTGTTTTTTTAAAATTGTAATATTTCATAATATTACAGTTTTTTTTAACTATTTTTGATCAAACACACGCAGCCTTGCTAAGCATACAAGACTTTGTTCTGATCCCAAACTTTTAAACTAATGTATATGGTCACTTACCAGCAGATCTAAATACAATATTACAAAATGGATGAATTTACTTACAGGTGCATCACATTGAACGACAGGAGCTTCATTTTGGTTGGCTTCCATGAAGATTCTGTAGCACTCTTCCATTGGGTCAGTTTCTGAAAGATCTAGGTCTGAATACCTGAGCTCCTCATCAGAACTAGAGTCAACTACAATGGCTTCATTATTACTTCCTGTCATCGCTGCAGATGCAAAGGTCTGTGGAAGAACAGGTAGGTCACAGGGAACAGGAAATGATGCATCTGATGTAGGTAATTTTTCAAAGTCCACAGTTGTTTTTAGGTTGAGTTGACTAGTCGATGGTGCTGAAAAAGTTCTGGTGTCAATCTCTGAAACATAGGCAGGTATGTTCTGAGCAAATGGTTGGTCTGGACTTTTTTGAATAGATGGCCAAGATGTTTCAACCAGGCTTTGAGAGTGTGGACTACATCCATGCTCTTCTACTTTATGAAAGGACGAAGGAAAGGACCGAGATGAGACCATGGGGAAGTATCGCTGATGTGCTTGCTCTTGGGAGATGGTCGTAGAAGATACAATTTTTGACTTTTGAGTATAACTTGAGATACAGTCAATTTGTGGTTCTGCCCTAAAAGTTGCATTTTGTATTACACTCGCAGGAGATAGTGAGTAAATATCTTCATTTCCATAAACAGAACAAACTGGAAGCATCTTAACATCTTGAATGCATTTGATCCTCTCACTCTCACTTCTCAGATTGTCTAAACATGTGGAAATGTCATCCAGGACATTCTCCTCTTGTGAAACAAACACTTCCATTTTGAGATTTGTAGAGTTAACTGGTTTAGTCACAGGTTCTTCTTTTAGACCCTCCAGAAAAAGTTTGGTTTCTTTTACAGAGTGCTTTGCAATTGATAGAGGTTTATTTAAGGGCTCTTCATTAGCCTCTTTACCATCATCAGCTGGGGCATCACTAATAGGACATAATTTGGGTAAGTCAAGTAGTTCCTTAGATATAGTTTCACAAAGCTTATGTTCATCTTCGAAAGGTGAAACATCAATGACAAGTTCCCCTTCAGAAGACTCTTGTTCCTGTGTTATCACAGGTTTTGCTGAGATCCTTTCTTTCTCCTGGTCACTCACAATATGTTCAATTCTATGACTTGGAGGTCCATCGGAAGAAACCTTTTCTTTGTGCTGCCTGGGTTTTGTTTGGTCATTTGCAAGAGGATCATTATTAACTGCACAGGTCCCCTCAGGTGAACGCAGTGGTTTAATCATTGTACTCTTGCCTTTCTCTTTGGCCCTACGTTTTCCTTGATCACTTGCTGAAGGTGGAATGTCAATGACCAAGGTACCTTCATCGTCAGAGTCATCAAAATGAGAAGACAGATGCTGAATATTTTTTCCAGTTCGGTCATTCTTCAGGCCATGTTCAATATCCACTTTATCAGTTGACTTTAACTTGCATTCTACTGAGCTGCTGGATAGCAAGTCTGCAGAGAAATTGGAACAAGGGTCATATTCCAAATCAGTCTTGGGTCTGGCGCGATCAACCACATACTTACAACCACTGTTTGAAGAAACAGGCTTTTTGTATTTCAAATTGTTTCCATTCTGGTCTTTAGCCTGACTGTTGGTGGTTCTCAAATATTTCTCAGAGCAAAGACCTGCATTATCTGCTTGCGTGAGGGACTGCGATGTCTGATACTGTGACAGTCTTTTTTGTTCTTTTTCCACCTCACTCCTTACTGCCTCGATTTCTTTGTTGATCCTCTCCAGTTCCTCAAGACAATTGTCCTCAGTGGTGTGAGAAGCTCCATTGGCAGGAATCACTTCGGGATCTGCGAGATATAAATGTGAAGCAGAGGACAAAAACACAAGAGCACAACTGTTATACAGATGTTTTTCAGCTCTGCCATAAATTCAGAATCTGAGCACACGTTTGGGAAATTAAGGTACGAAACCCATTTTAATGAGAGGGAAAACAAAGGAGAAAATGTCATCTTAATAAAATAAACAAGTGAGAACCAGCTGTGAATATGCAGGATAGACCTCAGTAGATCAGCATAATAGGCCTAATTAATCCCATTCATTTCTGTGTATCGGTTCTTTTGAAGTTTAAGAACCGGTTCAAATGATTCAGATATTCTCAGGCAGTTACAACTATAACAATTATTTAAAAACCAACTTTGATTCCCGAGCATGTTGACCGTCATCAAGTAACATTTCAGCTATTCTATTAGTAACTTTTCGCCCCATTATGAGTCAAAACTGCGCGAATCGGAGATTCATCGGTTTCAATTTCAAACGGTTCTCGAGTCAACAACGCAACGATTCAGTTTGAATCAAACTTTGTGATCCAGTCGCACATATTCAAAGATCCGATTGAAACATCATCGCTAGTGTTATCGCTATGATTTAAACGCATCCAGAAATTAATTTAAAACATGAATCATACCTGTTGTAGTCATCACGCCAGATGTATCGTCTTTGCCGTGATTGTACACACAATAAGGTCGCTTGCATCGCCCCCATCGAAGAAAGGGACAATCTGTTTCATCGAAGAGAGCTGTGGAAGGAAACATAAGAGCTGTCCGCGTACAAAATACCAGATTATTCTGCGCACAGTTAATTGTCAGTATAACGCAATTTCTCTATCTCTTGTGGGGTTCAACGTCTGTGACACGACAAGATTTGACAACATTTTTTCTGAAAGTCTTGAGAAGATGAAAGGGGACAAAGTCAGTATGAGAAAGAGGCAATCTGCTTTTAACAAAAGTATGTAAAGCTTGTGAAATTGGGAAATACTTTGGCTACGTCACCGGCTGGTCGTGCGAGTGTTTTAATTAATTAATCTCCAGGTGTGGCTGATTGATTGGTCTGCTTTGGTAACGTGATTCGTGAACCAACCGTTTGTTTGAGCCGATCCAATCTTTTCAAATAATAACTTCAGTTAAAAACACACTGAAAGCGACTCATAATTTACGTTTGAGTACTGAATGTAATTTATTGTAAAACAAACTTAAAGGGTTAGTTCACCCAAAAATGAAAATTCTGTCATTTATTACTTACATGCCCTTACGCACCCGTAGACCTTCTTTCATCTTCGGAACACAAATTAAGATATTTTATTTGAAATCTGATGGCTCCGTGAGGCCTGCATAGGGAGCAATGATATTTCATCTCTCAAGATCCATTAATGTACTAAAAACATATTTAAATCGGTTCATGTGAGTACAGTGGTTCAATATTAATATTATAAAGCGACGAGAATATTTTTGGAGCGCCAAAAAACAAAACAAAATAACGACTTATTTAGTGATGGACGATTTCAAAACACTGCTTCATGAAGCTGCGGAGCACAAATGAATCAGTGTATCGAATCTGCTGTTCGGAGCGCCAAAGTCACGTGATTTCAGCCGTTGGCAGTTTGATGCGCGATCTGAATCATGATTTGATATGCTGATTCATTTGTGCTCCGAAGTTTCCTGAAGCATTGTTTTGAAATCGGCCATCACTAAATAAGTCATTATTATTATTTTTTTTTTTCAAAAATATTCTTGTCGCTTTATACTATTAATATTGAACCACTGTACTCACATGAACTGATTTAAATATGTTTTTAGTACATTAATGGATCTTGAGAGAGGAAGTGTTATTGCTCCCTATGCAGGCCTCACGGAGCCATCGGATTTCAACTAAAATATCTTAATTTGTGTTCCGAAGATTAATGAAGGTCTTACAGGTGTGGAACGACATGAGGTTGAGTAATTAATGACAGAATTTTCATTTTTGGGTGAACTAACCCTTTAAAAACTCAAGAACGAAATTCTATCGGGAAAATAGCATGTAAAATGAAAAGTTTTGTTTTCAGTGGACTCAATATTTTAGTGAACTCAACCGCACAACAGCAGAGTGTTGTGCCAGCCTGACTAGGCAAATATAAAGTACTATAAGATATAAAAATATAAACTACTAAAGATTGCCTCCTCTGCTGGTGACAGTTGTTAAATTAATATATACAATAAGAAAGGTGTAAGGAAAGTACAGTTCCTTTCATATCCATACCCACTATAACTTTAAATGTAGGGATAAAGCAGGATATGGATGGCACGTGGCTCTTGATATCTCTCTTTCTTTTGTCTGAACATAAGTATGAAGGCTGCTGGCCTCTTTGACAGGCAAGCTGCCATGTTCCTGTCTTTTGTTTAAATTTTAAATTCCTGTAAATCTATGATGTTATTACATTGTGCTCTAGAGGGACTGTTGGTCTCACAGACAGCCAGCAGCTGAATTCACTTTGGCTGGCAAAGCGAGCAATTAGACCTGGGATTAAAAAGGATTGAGTTTAGAGGCCTGAGGAGAGTTTGCCTGCCATCTCGAGACACTCTATTACCATCAAGAACACAAGCCATGCTGAGTTACCGCTTGAGGGTAGGCAGAAAAAAAGCCACTCGGCACTGCCAGAAAATACATTTGTATGTAAAGAGCTTGATTTTGACATCAACATTGTGGAGGCAATGGTAGGCTACAGTATAACCAGTGGGACCGTGGCCTGATCAAACCTTGATTTTGGGACAGAGACCAGGTGGAATTCATTAAGCGAACACTGGCGGCAGACTGGCTTTCACCAGGTTATTCAAAAGAATTCATCTCTATTTGATACCATCATTCAATAGTCGCTAAGAATAATTATTCACTGAAATATATTACCACAGGTCAATTGAGTTCCTGTCATTTTTGAAGCGGAAATTTTCTTTTCAAAAGCAGTACTGAGTGGTAGCTTAGGGGGCTGTCCATTTGCACACACAAAACAATATCTGTAGTATTAAATTGTTAATTTGCCATTCCATTAATACTTAAA
Organism: Megalobrama amblycephala; assembly: GCF_018812025.1. Taxonomy (NCBI): domain Eukaryota; kingdom Metazoa; phylum Chordata; class Actinopteri; order Cypriniformes; family Xenocyprididae; genus Megalobrama; species Megalobrama amblycephala. The sequence continues at coordinate 23,734,526 of NC_063050.1, read as the reverse complement.
AATAAAGCTGACCCCTTACAGTCTTAAAGGGATATTTCACCCAAAAATGAAACTTCTGTGATCATTTATTCACGCTCACGTCATTCTAAACCTGCATGCGTTTCTTTGTTTTTTGTCCATAACATGAAAGTCGGTGGGGTCCAGTGTTGTTTTAGACCCCATTGACTTTCATTGCAAGTTTTCAACATTCTTCAAAATTTTCTTTTGTGTTCCACAGAAGTTGACAGGGTTGGAATTCACATTTTTTTGGGGTAAACTATAACTTTGAGGTATGCTGTAAAATAATACTTATTCTGCAACGGTACAGAACACCCTGCAGAATGATACTGTAATTCGTAGATGCAGGCACAGGGATTACAAAAGGCTTATCGCAACAGGGCTGAAATCACTTCAGTTGCAGCTGAAAGAACTGCCGGTCTAGTCTAAGTGTGCCAAAGGAGTTTGCATTACCCCCTCCCACACTTCCAGTCTTGTCCCATTAGTTTGTCACTCATAGGATCGTTTTGCAGAAACCGAGCTCACAACCCTGAAGGAAATGCCTTGCGCTCTCATCAGTCACTAGAGAGACGGCGAGGCAGCCAGCTGAGCGTGTGGATGTAAGGGAGGCTAATAGCACAAATACATCAGACAGAGACTGCAACCAGCAAAACTACAAAGAACTGTTGCTTTTTAGGTGGGCCAAGGTTATATTTCTTTTATGGGGCCCAGATATAGCAGCGCATGCCATTGCTGAGTTTGTTATTCTTTTTTTATTTGAATGCAAACATTATCTCAGTATGCCTGGCTGTGAATGCTTTCAAAACTCTGATTGCAAGCAAAATGTTGCTTTATGACATGATGCTCATTTATTTTTTCCCTATTAATTTATTCAAAAATACATTAAAACTGCAATTCAGGGTTTTTCATCTCTATTATCATGAGCATTTTTAAAATTTTGATATTTTAGGCGACATAAAGTCCAAATTGTCATTGTTTTACAACTATTCTGATATAATGAAGAACACACTCTTCAAAAGAATGAAATTCTTGAAAAGAAAACCTTTTTAATTAGTTTATTATAATCTTTTATAATTTTTTAGAGAAAAAAATTGCTTTGTGCTTTTTGAAAAACTTCATGAAGTCATAAAGTATGACCAGTTAAGACGTGATCCAATTAACACACACACACACACACACATATATATATATATATATATATATATATATATATATATATATATATATATATATATATATATATATATATACACACTATATTGACAAAAGTTTTGGGACGCCTGCCTTTACATGCACATGAACTTTAATGACATCCCATTCTTAATCCGTAGGGTTTAATATGGAGTTGGCCCACCCTTTGCAGCTATTACAGCTTCAACTCTTCTGGGAAGGCTTTCCACAAGGTTTAGGAGTGTGTTTATGGGAATTTTTGACCATTCTTCTAAAAGCGCATTTGTGAGGTCAGACACCGATGTTGGCGGGAAGGCCTGGCTTGCAGTCTCCGCTCTAATTCATCCCAAAGGTGTTCTATTGGGTTGAGGTCAGGACTCTGTGCAGGCCAGTCAAGTTCCTCCACACCAAACTCACTCATCCATGTCTTTATGGACCTTGCTTTGTGCACTGGTGCAGTCATTTTGGAACAGGAGGGGGCCATCCCCAAACTGTTCCCACAAAGTTGGGAGCATGAAATTGTCCAAAATGTCTTGGCATGCTGAAGCATTAAGAGTTCCTTTTACTGGAACTAAAGGGGCCAAGCCCAACCTCTGAAAAACAACCCCACACCATAATGTACCACCAAAATGTACACTTGGCACAATGCAGTCAGGCAAGTACCATTCTCCTGGCAATGTCACTCCAGTGAACACGTCTCCACTGCTCTAGAGTCCAGTGGCAGCGTGCTTTACACCACTGCATCTGACACACTGCATTGCACTTGGTGATGTAAGGCTTGGATGCAGCTGCTCGGCCATGGAAACCCATTCAGCTCTCCACACACTGTTCTTGAGCTAATCTGAAGGACACAAGTTTGGAGGTCTGTAGCTATTGACTCTTGAAGAAAGTTGGTGACTTCTGTGCACTGTGTACCTCAGCATGCGCTGACCCCGCTCTGTGATTTTACGTGGCCTACCACTTTGTGGCTGAGCTGCTGTTGTTCCCAATTGCTTCCACTTTGTTATGATACCACTAACAGTTGACTGTGGAATATTTAGTAGTGAGGAAATTTCATGAATGGACTAATTGCACAGGTGGCAACCTATCACGGTACCACGCTTGAATTCACTGAGCTCCTGAGAGCGACCCATTCTTTCACAAATGTTTGTAGAAGCAGTCTGCATGCCTAGGTGCTTCATTTTATACACCTGAGGCCATGGAGGTGATTGGAACACCTGAATTCAATGATTTGGAGGCAATATAGTGTATATACAGAGCTGGGTAGTAACGGATTACATGTAATCTGGATTACGTAATCAGATTCCAAAAATCAAGTACTTGAAATTAGAGTAAACTACTTTTTAAAATACTCGTAATCAGACTGCAGTTACTTTTTTTATGGATTACATGATTACATATTATTTACAAAATGGTAGTAAGTTGTTCACAATTCATTGATTCTCCTAATTTTTCATTTTTTTTTTTTAACATTTATATTTTTTTCATAATAAACCTTCCGCATATATATACGTTTGTGATTCTTCGAGTTTTTTCGAAAGTGAGGGGGAGGGGTGTGGAATCGTGCACAGAAATCAGCAACAACAAGAGTATTTGCTTTTGTAATGTTGCTGTTTTCTAAGTTTACTTAATTTTAAGTAAATATGTTTTAAAATCATAAGATGTGATTTTGTTTTACTCAGCGTTACTATCAGCAAACACTAACAGGTACATTAGTGTTAGTATTTTGAAGTGTTAACTGTCCATACATTGCACTTTAAAAAGACTCTATTGAGGCTCTTGTTGGTGAATAGAATATTTTTTGGACTATATTTTTTCTTTGTATTTGTCAAAATAGTACAAGATTATCCTACAATATATGTGACATCAAATAAGGGTTAGCACAAAAGTAATCTAAATGTAATCCAAAAGTAGTCAGATTACATTACCAAAAATGTGTAATCTAAGAGATTATATTACTGATTACAAATTTTGTCATGTAATTTGTAATCAGTAACTGATTACAATTCATAAGTAATCTACCCAGCTCTGTGTGTATGCATGTATGTATGTCAGATGTGCAGAAGGGAGAACTTTTCCAAGCAGACTCTCCAATCACATATAAAAAACTTTGGGTTCTGCATGTGGTCACACAAAACCAATCTGTCTAAATGTTAAATGTGTATGTACGCACTGTTTAGGCTGCAACGTGATATCACAGACTGAAGGTTTCCTCCAGACAAACCACAGTTCTGGACTCTGCGTGTATAATGCAGACACTCAGATCTAACGTATCTCCGCTTACAGAGAAAGGCCAAGAGCTTTTATTTGTGATTGATGGAGAGGGCGGCCCTCAGGTCTTTGGAGTTCATCAGTATTCACAAAGCATTCCAGTCTGAGTCATAAGACAGAAGCACAAGGCATAATGACTAGAAAGCATGTGCACAGGAGGCAGAACGTGTCTGTACGCAAACACGCACAGCTTGCAGGACAATAGCGATGAGATGAGGTCACATGAACTTGGGATTTACTGAACAGAACAATGCCGGGTTACAATATGGCAGTGTTCAACTACTACATGGCATATTCTCTCAAGAGTTTGTAAATCTCAGTTGTGGTACAACATCAGGACAGGAATCCACAAGACTGGAATCGCAGTCAGCATATTTTGAGTCTGTAAGGGGCAGGCCAACAACACGCTATTGTAGGCTGAGACAAACAGCAGTGGCATGCAGAGGAGCTTCTTTACATAATGGACAAAGATCTCTTCAGGTCTACAGGTCCATCTAGTGTCAGCCAGAGAGAACATCAGCTACTGGAAAACATTTTACTGTATGAGCTCATTTAAATTCATGTACTGGAGCTCTGATGTAAGATCAGCAATATCACTAGCTGACCTGCAGAGAATGTAATTGTAAAAATAACTCTGGCCTGCTTCTAGATGATTCGGAACAAACGCACCATGACTAATAGGTGAACATCAAACAGACTTTTTTTAATGACAGGGGAATTACTTTTTTTTTTTACATGGAAACATTTGACAATAAAAATAATGTTGGTAGTTTACATAGCAACTCTGTACAGTACATAGGGCTTCTATTTAAATTTTATACATGAATATGAAACAATATAGTGCAGGGAAGGTCAAAGGTCTTTTCGAGGGCATGCTTTTTTCCCATGAACAGATAACAGAACTCTCCATCATATATCTTATTGTCAAACATAAAATTGGCTTGAAACGGAAGTTGTGATAGTCTTTTCATCTCTGAGTGAAACAGCTTCTCAAACAAGAAAAAAAAAAAACTTGATTTTGACATCAGGAATTGATTGGATCATTGAGGTTTTCTATAGCTGTGATCTCATGCGAGTGACAGGTTGTCCCGTCCTCCCGCCAGTAAAAATCTTTTTTGTTTAAAGACTATGAGGACACATTAATTAAAATAATAATAATAATAATAATAATAATAATAATGATATGCACTGATTAATCATTCATAATAAATACTGCAATATTCCATAAAAATAATAATTGTCTATTTTGATTTCATAGTGACTTTAAACATTTTGTTTTCTGGGATCTATTGAACAGGACTGTTGCAAAGTCTCATTTAAATATGCGACCCGGATAACATTACCTTGATGGCTTTAATAGATTTTTAATGGTGAGAATTATATTAAAAATATTAACCAAACAGTAATGTATTCAACCAATGCCATTGTTTTCCAACAAAAGTGTTTATATTATAACTTTTCAGAATTCAAAAAAAATTGTTTTCGTTAAAATGTCTGTGTTTAAGAAAAAAAACGCAAAAATATTGTAATATATATATATATATATATATATATATATATATATATATATATTTTATAACATATTACAGTATTAAGAAAAATATTTTTGTAGCATTGGTGGTGGTATAAATATAAATATATATAAATGTAAGGAATTATTATTATTATTTTTTCTAATGTATTTATTTTATGTGATCAGTGCAGGCAAGTCAAATAAAAATTCACTTTCAAATTCATCAGTGTCCCCAATGGGCCAAAAGAAAATAATTTTTTATTGTTCAGTGCTGTAAAAATAACAGATTTCAGGTCATAGGGGTGTAACAATTATTAATCATTTAATTTCCTCTTCTTTAGATACAATTTCACCAAGTTTGCAAGATAATACAGAGACAATCAACAATGGTTATCTCACCTATAATAATTATCAAATGTCATCAGTTATTAAAATCCTTTTAAACCAGGTCAAGCACAATAATAAGAAACCGAAGGTTGTAAGATTCAATCTTCCAATTACTCCCTTTCTAATACGCCTTGGCTCATAGTTTCCCATAGAAGGGCCTTCCATCACGGTGTGGTAGAGAAGACTTTCAGAAGGAGGTCAGCAGCAAGACCGGGTGAGATATCTCCACACGTGACCCTTCGTTCCAGCTCCGGGAGCTCGGCACGCACCGCTGGATGCTGCTGGAAGTGGCGTAGAGCGTTCTCCTGGATCAGATTCCACAACCATACCTTCTGCTGAGTTTGCCGTCGGGCTCGGAGCTCCCCGCTGCTCAGCATTGCATCCCGGAACTGTAGCATGGTATCCCACAGCTCAGGCACACCCTGCCCTGTCTGAGAAGATATGCGGACCACCTGACCACATATGGGAAAGAGAGGGAGGGGGGCAAAAAAAAAAGAAAGAGAGAAAGTGTACAAAATGTGTTGGTGTAGATGTGGATAACTATAGACTTAATAGAAAGATAAAAACAACAAGCAGAAGAAGAAAGTAAAAGAGAATGGAAGCAGGCATTTGCTTTATATATAAGCAGCCAGAATGCAGAAATGTAAAGGGTGTTCGCGCACACGTTCCTCCATCCTTGGGTTCAGTAAAGGACCTATAGAAAGTCTTTAGGAGGGTGAACTAATAATCAATATGACTGTTGCATCCTCCAGTACACGGATGGAGCTCAGAAATCATGCTGCTGAGAGGAGACAAAGGCTTTAGCGGTTCTCATCCATGTGGGTGGCCTCTAATCAGTGAAATGCATGAGGCAGCATTTGGCCATTCAAAGGGCTGCCTATGTTGGCTCTGTGCCCTGTGGTAATACTGGGGGTGAGGGGACAAAGAGGAAAGACTTGACAACTCAGAGCAAAGCATGATGGGAAATAACAACACTGACTACTCCACTGGCCAGGACAGCTCTTTTGAACAGAGAATGAAGATATTTAAATAAAATGCATTTATCATGCATGTAATTGTTATGTGGGAGGGAGGTGAAGAAGGAAAAATGATCAAATAAAGACATGGCTATATACACTAGTATTTAATAGTTTGGGGTTGGTAAGATTTTTAATAAGTTTAAAAGTTTTTAAAAAGAAGCCTCTTATGCTCACCCAAATCTGCATTTATTCGATTTTAATACAGTAAAAACAGTAAAATTGTGAAATATTATAACATTTTAAAATAAACTGTATTCTATTTTAATATATTTTAAAGTTTTATTTTTTCCTTTTCCTTATGTCAAAGCTGAAAGCGCCGGCGATCAGACGTAGAACCTGGATGTGCTGAACGTAAACAGCGTAAGAGATTGAGACAGAAAAGGGGAAATTGTTCCGTAAAGTCATTATTTTTGTTTTGTTTTTGCACACAAAAAGTATTCTCTTCGCTTCATAAAATTAAAGGTGCTAAAGAGGTTCTTTTTGTTGACTGAGTTTTTGAAATGAGCGCATGGGTAAGAACAACCCCCCTCCTTCACAGCTCATTTAGAGGGAACGCCTCCCAAAACTCGTGCACGAGTATCGGAACACGAGTGTTTACCACCGGCATTCACTGTGTTATTAAGCCGGGCACACATTTAACGACTTGCTAAAACATTCTGACTATGCTGTTTCCTGCTCCTGAAGCAGATTTATATACTTTCACATGGAATTTGAACACCGACTGTAATCACAGACTGAAAGCAACTGGCTCTGACTGGACGCGTTTGAGCGCGATCAGTCATAAGTATCAATTTACATTCATAATCGGCCTTACACTTAAAGCCGCGCACACACTTAGTGGATTCATTATGTCGGACTCACCGCAGGTGACTCATAATCTGCAGTTGTTACTCCTGTCAAAAACATTGCATGCGGCGCCTGTGGAGTGTGGAAAGTTACTGGAGCGCGCAGCCGCGCGTCTCTCACATGGATCGTCATGGCAGTGATTGACAAGCCAGAGGGCCAACTGTTTACGCGATGATCGCGTAAATGATTGGCTGATGTTTTTAAGGCCCTACCTCGTGCACAGATGATGTATATTAATATTATTACTTTCAGTGCACCTAATAAATAGTATTTTATCAGTTAGTAAAGACAGTTCAAGTAATATTGCAAAAATGTATAAAACAAAACATCCTCTTTAGCACCTTTAAGGTTGAACCACTGCAATCACGTCGACTATTTTATTGATGTCTTTAGTACCTTTCTGGACCTTGAAAGTGTTGATTATATTGCTGTCTATGGAGAAGTCAGATCGGATTTCATCAAAATCCAGATTGGTTTTCATCAAAAATATCTTAAATTGTGTTCTGAAGATCTTGCAGGTTTGGAACAACATGAGGGTGAGTAATTAATGATAGAATGTTCATTTTTGGGTGAACTAACCCTGTGAATATAAATGAATAATGAATATAAAGTCTTGAGTTTTCTTCCGAGAACATATACTTCATATTCCTCATTTAAATAATTTCTTCCTAAGGCATATGCAAAAAAAATAGGGGTGAGGCCTGGTTAAATTGCGTTACTATGTGTTGAAACTCACGGTTATGGTAAAGGGTGTGACATTTCCAAAATACGCTCTAAGCAGTTTGACCGATCACAAGACACTGGTCCGGCCAACCAATCAGAGCATATTGCATTTTTCAGAAGGAGGGTCTTCAAAGAGACCGCAACAAAACAGATAGTTGCTGACAGGCTGGGAAGAGAGGTGCTGCAACAATGTAAAATATGTGAAAAATAATGTGTTTTTTGAACGTTCAAGCATGAAAATCTATTCTAGTAGACACTGAAAAACAAAATCAAGACTTGCAGATATGATGGTCATCTTATAATTAATTACAATAAATTAATTACAACTGATTTCTTGTAGTATATGTGTAAGATAGGAATGTAAAGCATGATTATAAAGTAACAAACCTTCGGTTTCCAGACTTTGGACTTCTTTCGAAGTAACTTCAGGGCACTTGTGTATTCTGCCTGTATCTTCCGAGCTGGAACAAGCAAATCTCCATCTGATTTTGTAACCACCACCAAATCAGCCATCTCAATAATTCCTCTTTTGATTCCCTTTTTGAAAATACAATTGAATACACTTTCAGCAAGAATGTCTACAAATAAAAAATCTTGAAAATATAAGAATTGCCTATAATATAAAACAATCAGTTGAGATAATTCAAATCATGTTCAATGGCTGTGGTTCTCCAACTTTTTGACTGCAATTCTAATTAAAATAAATTTTAAGTCTATAATAATTTAAGTCATCTTGAGCCCCCTTGAAGTTTGCCGAGTGCCCCCAGTGGGCCCCCGGCCCCCTGCTTGAGAACCAGGCAACAGGGATCAAGTAAAGGAAGTGTGTATACCTGTAGTTCATCGCCCCCTGCTGGTGGGATCAGCAGAACAAACATATCCACCATGTCAGCCACAGCAAACTCAGACTGACCAACACCTGTGTAAAGATTTCAACTTTTTTAAGATAAGCATTTCTCAAAATTGAAAATACTATATGTAAACTCGGAACAAAGGCTTACCTACGGTTTCCACTAATACAATGTCATAGCCTGCACCTTCACAGAGGACTATGGCTTCGTTGGTGGTTCTGGTAACACCACCGAGAGTTCCTGATGTGGGAGATGGTCGGATGTAAGCATTCATGTCTCTGGAGAGCTCTGTCATTCGTGTTTTGTCTCCCATCAGTGAACCTGCATAAAAGGTTAGCAACTTATTATAAGATTAACTGTTCAGTGTCAAAATGTGTTTATAAACATTATTCACCTACCGATTAAACGTTTAGGCTATATTATATAACTTTTGATTATATATACTTTATTTACATTTGTTTGAAAAGATATACTTTTCCTTTATTTTAATACTTCTACTTTACTTCTTTTAATGCATTGATTAATTAAATAACAATTGTTTTTAACATTAACAATATTAAGAAATGTTTCTTAACCAAATTAGCCTATTAGAATGATTTCTGAAGGATCATGGGACATTGAAGACTGGGTTAATGGCTGCTTATAAATTATATTTTAAAATACATTAAAACAGAAAAATGTTTTTTACATTTCAAATTGCAATAATGTTTCACAATGTTACTTTTTTTTAAAGGGTTAGTTCACCCAAAAATGAAAATTATGTCATTAAAGGTGCTAAAGAGGATCTTTTCGTCGACTGAGAAACCAAAGACTGTTACTGAGTTTTTGAAATGAGTGCATGCGTAAGAACAACCCCCCTCCTTCGAAGGAACGCCTCTCAAAACTAGTGAACACTCGTATTGGAACACGAGTGTTTACCACCGGCATTCGATGTGTCGTGTTAGTGGCTTTATTATGTCGGACTCACCGCAGGTAACTCATAATCTGCAGTTGTTACTCCTGTCTCCTGACAAAAAGGCCAATCGCGTAAATGATTGGCTGATGTTTTTAAGGCCCTACCTCGTGCACAGATGATGTATATTAATATTATTACTTTCAGAGCACCTAATAAATAGTATTTTATCAGTTAGTAAAGACAGTTTCAAGTAATATTGCAAAAATGTATAAAACAAAACATCCTCTTTAGCACCTTTAAATACTCACCCTCATGTCGTTCCAAACCCGCAAGACCTTCGTTCATCTTCGGAACACAGTTTAAGATATTTTAGATTTAGTCCGAGAGCTTTCTGTCCCTCCATTGAAAGTGTATGTACGGTATACTGTCCATGTCCAGAAAGGTAATAAAAACATCATCAAAGTAGTCCATGTGACATCAGTGGGTTAGTTAGATGTTTTTGAAGCATCTAAAATACATTTTGGTCCAAAAATAACAAAAACTACGACTTTATTCAGCATTGTCTTCTTCAAAACACAGTATTTTTCATATAATTTACTTATCTGTATACCGCTGTTTCCACTGTCATAAAAACGGGCTGATGACTTCCTTGTTCTATGAAGTCCCTCCTTCAGAAATACGTAACGAGTTCTGATTGTGCCAGCGGTTCCTGTGTTGTGATTCGACAGCAGTTTAGCGCATCTTGGCCGGAAAGGTCACGCCTCTTACCATAACGTGGAGATGCATGCGCTCAGTGTTATTGTAAACATGTCTTTAATTTTACCCTATCAATTTGAGCCGGAATCAGACCCGGTGATTGGACTGCTGGATGAAAATAACAGCGTTTCGACGACATGGCGACAAACACTCTCTACAAACGCAACTCTTGTGTATTCCTGTGGGCGGAGGTTAGTCAAAAAACTGTTTTAGTGACGTCATTAAAGAAGGAAGTAGAGGGATGTAGTCCAAACTGGCCGTTCGATGTAGGCGACTTCTGTTAAATATAATATCTCGCTTGGCATTGAACTTTGAGCTTTAAAATTTTACAGATTTTATTTATACTCTAACAACAACGTTACACACTAACTAAAGTTTGAAACATGGGATCACGAAGAACGGGACCTATATATAGCAATACCAAAATACAAACAATGTAGAATAGCTTGAATACAGCGTGCGTCTCCCTCAGACTGTAAACGAAGCTCGGGCGCACTACATAACACATCATCAGCGTCACTGTCTGGACAGAAAGCTCTTGGACTAAATCTAAAATATCTTAAACTGTGTTCCGAAGATGAACGGAGGTCTTACGGGTGTGGAACGACATGAGGGTGTCATTAATTACATAATTTTCATTTTTGGGTGAACTAACCCTTTAACTGTTCTGCAGTATTTTTGATCAAATAAATGCCACCTTGGTGACCATAAGAGACTTTTTTTTTTTTTTAAATAAAAATAAAAAAGTACATATTTTTTGCAGATTAAACAAGCTAATATATGTACTGTAGCAGCAAGATACAATTGGCACTATCATCTTCAGGTAAATGTCTTTCAGATATTTGAGCGTTTGTTCACCTCCAGTTGTGCATGAAGAAGGATCCACAGCCAGAACGGACACTTTATGTCCTCTTCCTGTCAGCATCTTCCCAATGACCTCAATGAATGAAGACTTTCCAGCACCAGGGGGACCAGACAGTCCTGAAGTCACATGTACAGAGAGGTGATTGAGGATTGAGGGCATTCATGCAAACAGCAACACGGTTCAGTTTCACTCCCATAGTTCACATCACCTTACTGACCAACTCTGAAGGCCACTGGCTTTCCACCATTGCGTCTCTCCTGCTCCGGACGGAATGCCAGCACTCTTTGAAGCAGAACCTGGGATAACTCTTTCTTCCTCGGATGCTGGGTTTCTACAAGGGTTATAGATTCAGCAAGAGCTGCCCTTTGACCCCCGATAAGTCCATCATAAAGCTTGGTCAGTAGTCTTTTCTCCTTGTCAGTCAAGTCTGAAATGTGTTGGCTTATGGCAGTCTCTGCTGAAACAGATCTCGTCTGTTGGAGGGTGCAGAGGGAAGCATAGTGCAGTTTTACAGTACGCTTACAAAGAGAATGTCTTAAAGCCATTGTACTGTACAAAGGAAAAAGAGCAGCAACATGATGAAGAATAGGAAAAACTCTAGTCAGACCCATCTTCCTTTTTCTGTTGAGTAGAACTTATTCTGTAAAAACAGCAAAGAATATCTATGTGAATAGCTTTCAAGCATAAACCTCTGAACATTACAGCCTCATTTAAATTTACCATGGTACTACACAAAATATAATTTCCATAAAGAATGTACAAAATAGAGCTTGAAACTTGCTAAGTTTGCTATATATATATATATATATATATATATATATATAATAAATAAATGGTTATTGAAAGTTAGTTAGTTAGTTGTTTAGTTAGTTAAAATTGGTTATTTTAACCTCTAAGGAAAATAGTTTAAAACACTTATTTGTATGACTATTTTATTATTATTCTTTATCAATAAACAAACAATAAAATATGCAATTATGGCAAACAACAGACTCGCAAATTTTGCCTAAATTAAGCTGTCACTCATTAGGCTAGTTTGGGACCAAATGTTTGTAGTTAACGTTACTGATAAATTTATTCAGCATAGGTTAAAGAGAAATGATTGGTCACTTCAAGTTTTGGTCATTTTAACTGACTAACATTTTAATAGTTACAATTAGTGAGCCTGCTATAATAACATTGTGGTAATTTGGTATTAGCCACTACAGAATTACAGAGATTAAACAAAATGATACATTCTAAAAGCTTATGACAATGTAGAAATGCCATCATGGTATATTCAGCTGATCGCTGTTAATCCACATCAGTTTATAATTCATTTCAGACCGACCATAGAAATCAGACAAGACAACTGACTGGCAATCTGGAATAGAAAACAGCATAGATCAAACCTCACCGAGTTTCCTGAAACCGTCTGTTTATTGTCATTTGGGCAGATTGATTAATAAAGTTAATCTTTAGTCATGCATTTCATGGATTCCCAAAATCATGTTGACACTATCACCAGCACTGCTAAGGTCGTGCAAGTGAGGGACGTCAATGTTCTTTAAAATAAAAGTTTCCCTCTTCAAAATAAAAGTCCCTATTCGCGTAGGTATAAATTGAACCTAATACAGTTTTTCTCAGTCGCTTTGGTGCATTTCTCACATCACTATTTACATTTGCACAACAGTTAGTTCAACCTCCACAACATTTAGTCATTTGTGCACATCATAGTAGCAGTTTCTCATTCCTTCGAACAAATTGCAAATGCTTTTGGACATGCATCAATTGCTTTCATACAACTCTCTGCTGTTTTAAAACATTATCATTTGCTTATGTCATGTCAGTCAAAATTAACTATACTTGTGAATGCTGAATAGTCATTCCATATAAAACTAATAGTCCTCATTTCATTGCTTGAGTCATTACATACAAAAATGTTGAACTAGTTGTCAAAATCTGTCAAGCAAATTTTACACATTTTTTTAAAATCTTTTTTTCCTGAAAATGTCTCCTAAATTGAACAATTTCTCTCAAGTGAATCTCAACTTTCACTGATGAGAAGGGGTGTGTGAAGCATTAGTTGCAACCAATGATACTTCTCTACAATCACTGTCAGAGGTGAATCCCATAAACCCCCACTTTACAAGCATATACGAACCAAGCAGGACATAGTGTGTACCATTTCTACAATTACTGTGACACAGAAATGGAAGGTCAGCCTCATGGAAGAGGGGTAAGGGTGCGGGGAAGAAAGGGAAGGGGACAAAACAGGGGAAGAGGAAGAAGAGGCCAATAGGCAGATCCCTGATGAATTCAGGGCTACAATTGTGGATCACGTTGTCAATCACAGCCTCACAATGGCTGAGGCTGGTCGAAGGGTGCAGCCAAATGTTGGGAGAACCACTGTAAATTCAATTATTCAAACATTTAGTTGGGAGAACAGGTGTGTATAAATGGACAGTAATTCAGCACTAAAGAATCTGCACTGCACTACTGTCATCGTGTCATACATGAAGCTTGCAGTGGGACAAGAACTTGTCACTGTACATTTTACATTTAGACGTACAGCTTTACTGCATCACACATTTAGTGTATTGTAGTGTACAGTAGTGTTACAGTAAAGATTTGCCATATGTACTGCAATATTGTTTACAGTTGTGCACAGCTCTACCCAAAGGGAGTTTATGTTTGTTGCAAATAAGGGTGTATTTTTTCTTTTGCACAATGCTGTGAACAAATTACAATTGCAAAGAGCATATGCAGTAAAAATATGAAACATACATATTCAGTGTCTTGTACTCAGTTACCTCACTAAATACAGTAAGATGTAACTTTACTGTATTTTTCAAATGGCTGTGCAAATAGTACATAGTGCTGTCTTGAGCATTTTCAGGTAGTGTCACCAAGATCTGATTTTTTTGCATTGGAAAACATTGACAGAGTAAACTGTCATAATGAAAACATGACAAAGCCATTTGACTATCTTGTTCATAAACAATGGTGTCAGGACTTTTCATCTTGATGACACTGACACTTTCATTGACACGGATACTTGCTTTTGAGGAATGACCTATCCATTTTGAGCAAGTGACACGCTTTTGCAGGTTATCAACTAGGTTTTGCAGTTTGTACTAATTGTTTTGAGAACTGCATTAACTGTTGTGCAAATGTAAATAGTGATGTGAGAAATGCACCAAAGCGACTGAGAAAAACTGTAATATTCAAATCTTCTTTAAATAAACATAATAGGTGATGCTTATGTTGTCTTTGAATAATCTGTGACAGCAGCCCAGTTGTAGTCAGCTGTGATTAAACAAAATGGTTTATATTTTGTATTTGCTGTGTGGTAACGTATATTCAACAAGGAGTTCAGCTTATTTGTGAAACTTGTCATTGATTCTGAGAAAAGAGTGAGAAAAGTCTTATATGTAAATAAGCAGTATTATTTTCATCTCTGCAGTGATGGAAGGGCAGGTAGGGCTACACTGATGTTTTATATGCCATATTTATTTAGTATGTCAAACTCGTGGGAATAGTTTCCCATGTTTTCATAGCCAACTCCTACATAACCATAAAATCCTATGATTTAATGTCATTTATTTTTAAGAATGAGCATAATATAAAATAATATTAAATTAAATAATAATGTATGGTCATTTGTCATATACCAACACATAGGACAATATTCTTGTTCTAGTTTCTACAGTAAGTCAGGCAATCGTACTGTGATCCTGTACTGTACGCACGTCCTGATATTGCTGAGTTAGATGCGTTCCATTTTTACATTTTTTGTTGATCCTGGAACAACATTCTAGTCTGAAAATGTAGTCTTAAGTTATTCCAAAAAAATCTGAGGGAAATGATAGATGAATAACACTTATGTAGAAGCACTAATTCATGATTTTAAGCCTAAACTTGAAATAATCTGTAAACGTGTCCTTCAAATCTGATTGGTTGATTTTAATGTTCCAGGATCAACAAAAATGTTGATCCATGTTGAACTCAGTAAAATCAGGTTATGCTACCCTGTCCAGATACCATAAGATGTCTGCCGCCCTCATGTGGCCGTGAGAGAAAAACGCAACCACTAATCATGTAATGGCCAGTAAGCCTTTTCGATAAACCAAAAAGGAGAGCGAGGATGAGGAAAATAGATATAGAAAATTGTAACTTTACTATGTAATGTATGTATTTTGAGGACTGTTAGAAACATAATATGCAATAAAAAACTGAGAAACCCAGTAAAGCACAAGACAAAATATTATTATTAGAGATAAGCATAGCTACTACAATTAGATTATCATGGACTACAATTACAAGATTATCCTGGATTACAATTAGTATTATCATGGACTCAAACTGACTGCATCTCACTAATTAAATAGTTTTAAGACAAAAATGCTTTAATTTATTAATTCATTTATTAAGTTTTCTTAAGCAGTGGTTTTGTATGTTATTTTGAAAACCAAAGCAGTGTTGTTGTAGCCTATGTAAGATTATTTAACATTCCTTCAGGAATTCAGGGAAATATAAGATTCATTCTCTAAAAGCATTTATTAGTTTTGATGAAAACAAATGTAAGTTTCTCTTTTCAAATAATTTGTACAGTGTCTTAATTTTGTTTACAAACAATATAAGTAATGAACTCAATCAGTAACTACAAAAACAAAGGCATACTAGAAACCTAGGAAACAGGAACTAAACAGAAGGAGCTTGAACACAGGTACAACAGGAAGAATCAAAATAAGAGTCCCACAGACAAACTTTTTTTTAGGGTTAAATGTTTATGTACAGTATAAAGGACATTTTATGTTTTAGGTGATGTAATGGTAACATTTATTTGAGTTTTTTTATTTAGTACAAATATTCCATATAGTTCGTCAATTAAAACAAGGCCATTGAAACTACTTGAATAATAAAGTGTAAAAGTCACCAGCTAACAAATGCTCTACTGGATGAATGTTTCCCACAGAAACACTACGAAATCTTCTGGAAAGCTGTTTTAGCTGCAAAGGGGGACCAACTATATATCAATGTCTATGTATATCCACAAAAACGTACTTGTCTGTTGAGGATTAATAACCTGAATGATATGATATTAATTACATTTTTTTTGTTTTGTTGATTAGGTGGCACTGAAATTAAAAGTGTAAAAACATGGAATACATTAACATTGTAATTAGACTGCTCTCTAAGTCTCCTCTCATTGTCTGTTTTCAATTTTATATTAATGTTAATCAAAGACTGCTAACTATTTTTTTAATAGACAGGCTGCCTAACAATAATTTGAGGAAATACAGTACAGTCCAAAAGTTTGGAACCACTAAGATTTTTAATGTTTTTAAAAGAAGTTTCGTCTGCTCACCAAGGCTACATTTATTTAATTAAAAATACAGTAAAAAACAGTAATATTGTGAAATATTATTACAATTTAAAATAACTGTGTACTATTTAAATATATTTGACAAAGTAATTTATTCCTGTGATGGCAAAGCTGAATTTTCAGCATCATTACTCCAGTCTTCAGTGTCAAGAAACATTTAATGTGTACAACTGTACAAAATATTTGTGTACAATATTTTTTTCAGGATTATTTGATGAATAGAAATAGAAATAGAAAGTTCAAAAGAACAGTGTTTATCTGAAATCTAATCTTTTGTAACATTATAAATGTCTTTACTGCCACTTTTGATTGATTTAATGCATCCTTGCTGAATAAAAGTATTCATTTCTTTAATTTCTTTTCAAAAAAATAAAAATAAAAATTCTTACTGACCCCAAACTTTTGAACGGTAGTGTATAATGCTACAGAAGCTTTATATTTCAGATAAATGCTGTTCTTTAAATGCTGGACTGTACTGAATATATTATATATTATGGTCTTGCAGCGCCCCCTGCAAGAATCTCTTTTCGGAGAGCTGTGGAGGCATTTCTTGATGAAGAGTTTGCACGGCATGTGATGCTGCAGGACATTTTGGCTGCTGACAAATGCTGTAGCCGCAGAGTTCTCCATAGAGACATCAAACTGGAGAACTTGTAAGTGAACACAGACACCCTGGACATGACACTAATTGATTTTGGCTGTGGGGACCTGCTGTATGAAACAGTACAAAACCTTTAGTAGTATATATATATAGCTGTAGTTTGGGACTTTAACACTAGTGTCATGTTTCACATACTAATGTATACAGAGAAAACATGCTCTAGCAATTCAAACTTACAAAGTACTGCTGCTGGCTATTTTCCGGACCACATCGGCTATCTTTTGAAGCTATTTTCCAGACCACACCGATCTGGACAAGATCAAGGACTGGCTGTGGTGTCTGCCTAGAGGTGAGATCTTCACAAAAAAGGCCAACAGTAGTTCTATATGATACAAGACAAGAAAAAATAACATCTGAGTCATGTGGCTATATAAAAGATGGCCATAATGCTGGATTTTTTCCAAATTGTGCAGCTTAGAATAATATGTGAGCAGGTGTAAAGGAAGTTTAAAGGTGCCCTAGAACTTCTTTTTAAAAGATGTAATATAAGTCTAAGGTGTCCCCTGAATGTCTGTGAAGTTTCAGGTCAAAATACCCCATAGATTTTTTTTAATTAATTTTTTTAACTGCCTATTTTGGGGCATCATTAACTATGCACCGATATATAGGTTGCGGCCCCTTTAATTCTCGTGCTCCCCCTCCCCCGGAGCTCGCGCTTGCCTTGAACAGCATAAACACAGTTTACACAGCTAATACAACCCTCAAAATGGACCTTTACAAGATGTTCGTCATGCATGCTGCTTGCATACATCGGATCATGTAAGTATAGTATTTATTTGGATGTATTACATTTGATTCTGAATGAGTTTGAGGCTATGCTCCATGGCTAAAGCTAACATTACACACTGTTGGAGAGATTTATAAAGAATGAAGTTGTGTTTATGCATTATACAGACTGCAAGTGTTTAAAAATGAAAATAGCGACGGGTCTCTTGTCTCCGTGAATACAGTAATAAACGATGGTAACTTTAACCACATTTAACAGTACATTAGCAACATGCTAACGAAACATTTAGAAAGACAATTCACAAATATCACTAAAAATATCATGTTATCATGGATCATGTCAGTTATTATTGCTCCATCTGCCATTTTTCGCTATTGTTCTTGCTTGCTTACCTAGTCTCATGATTCAGCTGTGCACATCCAGACGTTCTGCCCTTGTGTAATGCCTGGATCATGGGCTGGCATATGCAAATATTCATAACTTGTCATCTCAAGTGGCCTCTCCATCCCTCCAGTTCTTAGCATCATGGCCATCTCTGGTAGCATCTGGCACCAGGATTGAGGCATCAATATTTGTGTCTTGTGGTATTGCTGCCTGGGGATGTGTACATAGTTTTTTGTCCATAGTTAATTTCTTTGCCCCTCTTTTTAACTGATGCTCCCTATCATGGACACGCCAGTCTCAGAGCTGCTGCATAAGGCCTCACCACTGCTAGGGCTTCCTGTCTTGGCCATTTCCATCTTAGCTGTTCCAGTCCCAGAGTCCCCTGAGGGTTATGCAAGCTGTGGTCTCAGAGATCCCTGTCACAGGCACCACAGTGGTTTCTGTCCACTGGTTCCTGTCTTTTTCAAGGCCACCCTGATTTCAAAACTCCCTGTCAAAGCAGAAATTTCTGTCATCTACGGCTCTCATGTTCCTGTTGTGGCCCCAGTCAGAGCTGCCGCCCCAGATGTTCCTTCCACAAAAGTTCCTATCTTGGACAACCTGGATTCCAAGCCACCCATCATGGTTGACGAGGTCCTAGAGCTCCATGTCTTGGTCGCCCCAGAGGTTCCTGTCATGGTATCAGTCAGAGCTGGTACTCTATGCCATCTCAGTCGCAGGGATCCCTGTTGAAGACATGTAAAATCTAATTGGTCAAACACAAATTAGATGAGTTCAAAATACTCAGAAGTCTGATGCAAATAATTGCCTTTTGAAATAATTTTTTTAAATAAAACCAAGGCGACATTTTATTTTTTACAGTGTACATTATTAAAATATTAAAATCAAAAGTTGTATCTGCTATTATTAATGGACTTGAGCTAACATGAACAATCAACAGTTGTATTCTTATTAATTAACGTTAACAAAGAATAGTAACTACTGAATCAAGCTGTCGCTCATTGTTAGTTAATGTTAGCCTACTTAATGCATTAACTAACGTTAACTAATGGGGCCATATTGTAAAGTGTTACCTATTGTTCTTTATAGTTCTACTGCATTGTAATCTGTATGAAACATTTGTTTGCTTTATAGTTTTTTTGTGTTTTGTTTTATTGTATATTTAAATGTTCAGAGTTCTTTTTATTGCAAGAAAAAAACTATTAATTCAATACATGATACTATATATGCTACCATAATAAAAGCTGTGCAGTCACAATTTTGTTGTATTGTGATATATGAAGCTGCCTGAAGTGTACATAAGAGTAGACTCGCTCCCAAGGTCAAAATTGAGGGTTCGAGGGTATGTCCATATAAACTTCCAGCATTAAAAAAAAATCTGTAGTTTTTTTGGTGATTTGCATTCTATGTGTGTATCGCCACCTACTGGACTTACTCGACCTCTAAGATTTATTTTTCTGATTTTTCTTATTTCCTTGTCCTAATTTTCAAAAACACATTTTTGAAAATGTCCCAAAGTTTCTACTCTGATTGGGGGGAAAAAATACACATTTTGCTACCTTAGACTCTGCCCAACTAGCTGAACTCTGACCCATCAAGGCTCTGGATTCAGCTGCATGTTCATCCACACAGGGACCCTACCAGGGGAGCAGAGGAGAAAATAACATGTTTGTGGAGCGTCCATTAGTTCATGGTCCACTCCTCTTTTCCGTAGGTGCACAGGAAGCCGTCTCTGCAGGTCCTGTATCACTCCTGATCACCCATACCAATAATTAAAACCTTTTATCTAGACTGATCCTAACAATCCAATCCAACCTATGACTGCTGTGCTTCAGATAAGTGTAATGTCACTGGCCACCTGTTCAGTGTAACCAGGGATGGCACTCAATGTCGTCTAAGCTAGGCCGGTCTGCCACCGCTGCACTGAGACACCAGCTAATCAAGTGACGGCATTCTGTTACACACAACACAGTACTTGCCTTCAGTAACACAACAGAACAAACTTCTCTGTCTGGCTCTATCTCTGAATGTATGCTATCTCTTGCCTGTAGACAGCTCTCTAGGGAAGTGCAGTCTGCTGTTAGAGGTGACCCTCCATGAGACTCTGAAGGGTAAAAAACCACATAAGATCTTGTAGAGCGTCACCCCCACTGACCAAACAGTAGCCGGTCCTGCATGGTAGTGGTGCTGAAGAAACCACTCAGGAGGGGCGCACTGAAGAGTGCCTGAGAGACCCAAAAAGTTCAAAAACATCCAATGAAAAGGTTCTAGTCCAAACTAAATGTAGGCCTGAAATGATCTTTGAGTCAAAGCAGAGCTTCCTTTTGGCTGATAATCAAACGTTCACAAAATATCCATGTATAAGAACATCACCCTGAGCGAAGTAGTAAGAGCTTTCTTTCTGTAATGCAAACCAACCTGCAAACGATGTGTAGGCAGAGTCCTTTAGGAGGTCTCCACAACCAAAGTCCAGCAGCTTGATGTTATGAGAAACTGTGGAAATCAGCAGGTTCTGAGGCTTGACGTCCCGGTGCAAGACTCCACGGCTCTTGCAATGTTTCAGCGCAGTGATGAGCTGGACCAGCACTTTCTTGGCCAGGCTCTCATCTAGACAGCCGTTCTCCTCATAGAAACTCTGGAGATCTTGGCAAGGAACTGGTCGTTCCAGGATCATGATGTAATCAGTGGGAGGGTCAAACCACTCCACAAGCTGCAGGACATTGGGGCAGGCAGGAGCTGAATTGACCCGGGTCATCAGTGCAACCTCCAGCAGCAGCAGACCCTGGCCTTCCTGTAATAAGAAATGCTGCATTACATCTAGGGCTGAATGCAGATGTGTGCGTGTGTGCAAACCAATAAGATGTGAAACAGAACAACAGATTCACGCTGATTCTTACAACTTTCAGCCTCTTGTTCATCCTCCCTTTAGTGACATACTTGATGGCAACCTGAGGACAGAAACCACAGTAAAGCACACCTGCCTCATTGTGACATACGACATTTACTAATATCAATTCTGAGAACATTTCTAAAGGCTGTTTGAATGAAGGAGAGGAGAAAATGTCTTACTGGAAGTCCATCAGACCTGTGGGTCCCAGCATACACAGAGCCAAATCCACCTTGCCCCAGCAATGGACCCTTCGCATATGCTTCTGCAAAATATAAGATCACAAGAAATGTCTTTAAGACATGTTGCAGTTTGTGAATCTGTAAAAGAATTTTACTTTAATGAAGTTTTTACATCAAAGATCTTGAGAATATTTTACAAAGACAAATAAATTAATAGTTGAGCCATAATTTCTTTAATATAAGCCTATTCTGACCTGTGCAAGTCCTTTTGGCAGGTCTCTTATATGAGGTGGATGGACATCCATCATCTGGAGCTTGCTGACTGCCGCTCTGCCTCTTCCACTTCCCGAGAGTCTGATCTTTTGACACAGAAGAAGCCAACTCAGAAGGCAGAGGTGCTAAATATCCATGTAGCTCTTGACTCACAGTGGCTGGCTGGGTTTGGCAGTGGTTCCTGATCATTGTTGTCACCAGAGCCATGTGTCCCAACCTCCTGACTGGCCGTCTGGGTAAAAGCTGCACTCCTGGATCTTGAGCGGCCTGAAGCTGAAATATTTCACACATCAAATACATAAAGCCTCAATTAGTAACGTAATGTAAGAATAAACTAGGCTTACTTCTTTAATATAAGCCTATTCTGACCTGTGCAAGTCCGTTTGGCAGGTCTCTTATATGAGGTGGATGGACGTCCATCATCTGGAGCTTGCTGACTGCCGCTCTGCCTCTTCCTCTTCCTCTGATCTGCTGACACAGAAGAAGCCAACTCGGAAGGCAGAGGTGCTAAATATCCAGGTAGCGCTTGACTCAGTGGCTGGGCTGGGTTTGGCAGCGGTTCCTGATCATTGTCACCAGATCCATGTGTCCCAACCTGACTGGCCGTCTGGGTGAAAGCTGCACTCCTGGATCTTGAGTGGCCTGAAGCTGAAATATTTCACACATCACTTCATCGGCTGCGGAAAGTGAGTCGTTCGCTGCGTAAGGAAAGTGAGTCGCCAGCTGAGGAAAGTGAGTCGTTCACTGCGTGAGGAAAGTGAGTCGTTCGCTGCGTGAGGAAAGTGAGTCGCCAGCTGAGGAAAGTGAGTCGTTCGCTGCGTGAGGAAAGTGAGTCGCCAGCTGAGGAAAGTGAGTCGTTCACTGCGTGAGGAAAGTGAGTCGCCAGCTGAGGAAAGTGAGTCGTTCGCTGCGTGAGTCGCCAGCTGAGGAAAGTGAGTCGTTCACTGCGTGAGGAAAGTGAGTCGTTCGCTGCGTGAGGAAAGTGAGTCGCCAGCTGAGGAAAGTGAGTCGCCAGCTGAGGAAAGTGAGTCGTTCACTGCGTGAGGAAAGTGAGTCGTTCGATGCGTGAGGAAAGTGAGTCGCCAGCTGAGGAAAGTGAGTCGTTCGCTGCGTGAGGAAAGTGAGTCGTTCACTGCGTGAGGAAAGTGAGTCGCCAGCTGAGGAAAGTGAGTCGTTCGCTGCGTAAGGAAAGTGAGTCGCCGGCTGAGAAGAGTCAGTGGTCAGCTGCGTGAGGAAAGTGAGTCGTTCGCTGCGTGAGGAGAGTGTGTATACAGATGCAACCCCGGCCTATCAGTGGTAAATTCAGTGGCTATGGCAATTGTATGGTGAATTCCCGCGACAAGTCGGTAGCCTTATTTTTGGACCTTCCGGCCCGCCATATACAGCGCCACACATACTTCCAATGTAACTCTGTGGTGAAAAATGGAACTGCAGCGCGCTCTCATAGAGAGCTGGCTGCCCAACTTATTTTTTACGTTAGGTAAACACACCTTACGCAAACCTCGCTAAAGACAAGACGACATCAGTCCGCTTCAGATGTGTGTCCGAATCAGGGGTGCGTTTCCCGAAGCGAACTATGGTCGCAAATTCCGTCGTTGCCATTAGAGTTCAATGGGACTTACGACCATGGTTCACCAACGATGCTTTCGGGAAACGCACCCCAGGTCAGTAAGTAGTTGGCATGTCTGTGATCCTGTGTGGAGTAGCATATCAAATTAGTATAAACCCTTTAGTTTAAGCGTGCTCATGTGAATAGCTTTTATATAAGTTACAGTTGTTCTGTTGTGTTTGTTTTATGTTTGCTTGCGAACAGACATTATTTTTTTCCTCATTGGATTTCCTACATACATTGCAAAATCCTACAACAACATTCAGAAGCAATAAATACTAAATTAAGGCAATTCTAGATGACATTCTATGCGTTTGTTGTGTTTACTGAAGTCTGCCAATCATCATTAGAGCGCCACCCTCAGGCTGAATAACGCAAGAACATCAGAATTCTGCCAAAAGTGTCTGATGTGTTCAGCGATTAGAATATAACGCTTACAGAAATGGTTATCATAAACTAGCGATAAGACCCTGAATCTGGCCTACCTAAATTTATGACCAGGAGCCGCTACTGTATCATAACACTACTGAACCATAAACCAAATTAAATGGCAGATATATCAAATAACAAAAAATACACCTGAATTACACGCCTATATTTTTAATTGAAGGGATTATTTGCAATTAACTGTGAATTCAGATTAGATGATTCTGCTCACTTAGCTTATGGGCTATGATAAATAATTAAGATTTTGGAAATGAAACAATAATTCCTCGAATTATATAAACAATTTAATAAATGAACATCAACAACATGCCACTGGGAAATGTGTTTCTGTGTCCACAAATCCTCCATTGACAAAAATAAAAACTTTCAATAACAAAAATAAAATCTTTATAGGCTAACTTAACTATAGCCTAATGCATTTCACAAATGGTACCCTAATTAATTATATACACAGTGTTAATTAGGCTAATCACATATTATTTCAATTGATTAATTATTAATTAAAAGCTCATCACCAATGTTCCCTCTAATTTTTTTTCTCGCTGAGCAAAACTTTTCTCTGTTGAGCGCACATTTTGGCCACCTGAGCAAAAACATACTTTATATCAGACCTGTACAATGAACGTAAACACACACACACACACATTTATCATGCAACTGTAACATTTAACTTTAATGTGCTGTTTCTATTTTATTTGACCCTTGATGTAACTTAGTGATTTATTAAATAATATGTTTGAAAACAAGCAGTTCAGTCACTAAATTAAGCACATTTTAGGTTACTTGAGATTTTTTCACATTGCTGTATTAAGTGTACCAGTCTTTACCAAGAAATTCTATTAAAAAATTATTTCTGTCCTCCTGCAGGACAGTTCGATTCTTTATAATAATATAATATGAGCAGTTACAGTGATGGTTTGGGACAACCATAATGTGTTTTTGGACAGTCAATTATTAGCAACAGACAGTGTTAAACCATCAAAATTACATGTTTATTGCTTATGAATTTCCCAGATTTTATATACCAGGAGGTTTTAAGATTTTCGTGGCAAGGAGCCATAAACAATCCCCTTGTGAGATAAATTTTTTTATAAGGCATACATTATAATATAATATAATATTTAAGTATTTAAACTGATATCCAGTATTATATCAGTTTAAATGCTTCCATTTGTTTTAATATATAGTGAAAACAAACTGAAGCATTTAAACAGATCTGATAGCTAAATATTTTTAAGAAAAGTGAACGTTAACTCGTTTATAGTTATCTAAACATCCCTGAAACCCACACCACCACACACACAAATCTATTTAAACTGAGGTATATCACTGATGTATTTTGAGTTTGTGAGCTAGACCTGTAGGTGTGTGATTGTAAAGATTGTAAAAGTTTTGTTAGCATTCTGTGCCCATCATCCGTTATTTCCACCACTTTTCATTAAACACGGCGTTTTATTTCACAATTCTTTTCATTTCACGTTGCCTCTCGTATCGATGTATTTAGTCCGCAAACATTACAGTATTCTTACCGCGACCGATTTGGCTCAGGGCCAGCCAGAGCCAGCTCACACGCGCTCAATCGTTCTCTTTCTATGAAACCTGTAAATCGCATTCACCGGTTCCAACTCTATAGCGACAATAACTCTATAGCGGTTGTCCAGAGCACTGCAATTATTTCTCACTACTACAATCATGTTCATGTCTGTTCTCTGCGCGGCAATTATTTCGGCTTCAGAAGTGCGCGGCCGCGCACGCGCGCAGCTTAGAGGGAACATTGCTCATCACCTATTTTAACTAACTGAAGGTAACTTAGGTAGCCTATTCAGATCACATGACATTTCGGCCCTAGCCTATACTCAACTAACTTCCATCCCAATCAGCACATGAAATCACAGTTGAGTAAAACTGTTATTAACATAATAACTTAATCTTAATTCATAACTTAAACATATATAAGGAAACTAATCCCGTCCGAATATTATGATCACAAATGTACATGGAGAACCTCATCTCAGGTCTACTCACCTTGATGTGTAGAGGAACGTCATCATCCACTCCTTCATTATCGTAAATTCATATATGGCTTTTTCGTTTTGAGATGCTTTATTCATTTGGGTTTCATCGATATTTTGGATAAATGTGAAGGTTTCTCTTCACCAACCTCTACTGTAACGCAGTCAGTACCTGCATGGAACTACTTTAAAAGTGTGTTTCCCTGAAAATAATTGCACACATTGATTATGGCTGTGTCCGATATCTGATAAATGCTGCCTGTAGGAAGGTAACAAGGCACGTCCGAATCCAAGTTGTCCAAATGAAGTCCTTAGCAATGCATATCCATAATGCATTTTTTTTTTTTTTTTCATTTATTTACAGTAGGAAATTTACAAAATATATTCATGGAACATGATCTTTACTTACTATCCTAATGATTTTTGGCATAAAAGAAAAATCGATAATTTTGACCCATATAAATGTATTGTTGGCTATTACTACAAATATACCTGTGCTACTTACGACTGGTTTTGTGGTCCATTGTCACATTTTACTGTTAAATTCTTATTTGTAATGTTACAAATCCAAAGTAATGGAAATATTTCCAAGCTACCTGACTGACTTCTGCTTAATGCCTGCATAAATGTCCCAAAATAAATAAATGTCTCTCTTAAAACCAACATGGAAGTAGAAAATTTTGCCTGCAGTTTATTTTTTTCACTTTATATTTTCATTAGTTTCTTGAAAAGTTATGTTCAATATGTTTTGGCACAAATCTAATTCCATACAGATCTCCCTGTCAAGATGTCACCTGCTCAAAATATAAATAATAATAAACATTATATATAGGAGCAAAAACAGTACATTGGAATTTATTTATTTGTTTATTTATTTAACCACAATTTGAGAAAGTGCTTGAAAGAAAATCCGGTTACAGAAATGGGTATAGATGATCTCAAGTTAATGAAACTTCCACACTTACAAAAAAACGTGCTGACAATTTTGGGGGATTGTATGGATCTTCTTACTGCAGATGCAAAAACAAATAAGCATCCAAACAACAATAAAAATGTAGGTATTAAATGACACAATAATAAAGCAAAAGGCAAAGTTATACTTAAACATCTGTCTAATGTATCATGATTCGTCATTCCTGCTCATAAATTGTAGATAACATAATGCTTTAGTTTTCCTACAGATCATCTGGAATAATCTTTTTACACACCCACAATTCCAACATTTAGAGAAACTAGTTGCATTGCACTATTCCTACATGATATCATAAAATTTAGTAAGTATTGTACAAGTTGGTTCTCTTTTCATAGGAGAAGAAAGCATGTGTCTAGAAAATAAGACTCTGCTGATGTTGTTTAAAGTAGAAATTACTATTTAATTAAACTGTACATACATTACACGCATGGTATATCAATGTATAGAACATGCCGTTATTGCTGCAAGAAAGTAGTTTACAAACTTTAGAATAGTAATTGCAGATTTGACTTAGTGAATATTGAAAAATATGTATTTAAAATGTATGAACTGATTATCACTTGACACTAGAGGGAGCTGTTCACACAGTTTGTAGGTCTTTAGAACTTTTATGTGATGCTGCAAATGTAATGTGTTGAATGTAGGCCAAGTTATTATAATACATATGCGATACATTTGGTTAACAGTTAATAAATATATGTAGGTTCTTTTTGGATTATTTTTTTTTTCGGATATTTTATTATTATTTTGGACTAGTTTTAAAAGACATTTTATGATAGAACAAGGTTGAGAATTGTGAAAGCCCAGGAAAAGATGTACATATCTTTACTGCTTAAAATATAGGGGAGACTGGGTATGGTTGTAACCAGGGCTGGAAATGGCTGAGATTCACTGGGGGGACTCTATATGGGAAGGATTTTTATTTATTTATTTTTTACTTTCAATGACTTTTCAGACGTATTTAAAAAAAAAAAAATATTATACACTTATATAATCTGCTAACATTAAAAGGCCTATTTCATGTTTCCTCCAAACAATATTTTCTTAATTATCAAGCAAGCACATTAAAAGGTCAATGAACAACATTTATGAATTGTGTGTGGCACAAACATGTTCAATCAACAGAATCTTTGCTTGGAGAAAATAACCTGTTTGATTTTGGCCAAATTAAAGATACATTGACTAGGAATTTGCATATGTGGTACATACTGAATTGAACAGGTCACAAACATTTTAAATACATTTGTCCTCAGGTTAAAGAAAACTGAATGTTTTGGATGGCTACCACTCAGTTTAGTATACTTTGAAAATTAACCATTACACATTTAAAGGGGAATCCAGTTTTAATGCAAAAGGAAGCTGATGTGCATTCTAAAAAGCAAAATAATTTGGATAATAATGTAAATATAATAACATTCACTCATCCCTTTTCTTAAACAATGGTTAAAAGGGTTGAGATGTGATGTTTATCATTTTATAAAACTTCTTGTTTTGAGGATGTTACCATAGACCATAGAGTTTTTTTGTTTTAAAAACAAAAAACAAAAAAACATTGCTACCTGAACATGCAGTTTTATTCTGATATTCGCTGAAATAATTTCAACTGCTGAGGAAATTACTCGATAAGCTGCAAGATTCTGGAAATTGAGAATCACATTTTTTTAAATAGTGTTCACAATTCTCCCATGATTCTGATTAGACAACAACAACAAAAGAAAATGTAATTTACTGATTCTGACATCATGTTAGTTGCTGCAGTCTATTTACAAAAAACATTAATTATTTTGAATGAATTATCAAATCGGTTTGAATAAATGACTCAATTACTCCATTATAAAGATGTCACTTGTTTCATAGATGAATCAACGTTTTTGAACAATTCTTTGTAATGAATGAATCAATGACGAATACATTTTTAACAATCATTTGTCGCCACCTACTGGTGTAACGATGTAATTGATGCAATCTTTATTTGAAGTATCAAGTTACTTTCAAAGGGTAATTTACTCTATTTTGTTCTACTCTATTTTGTTCACTTCCGTTTGGGATGGGGGACTGGTTGTCTTCCTTGGTTGGGAGGAGTTTGGGTTTGCTCCCTCATGAGTTTTATTTATTTGTTTGTTGCTTTATTTTTGCAAAATGGTCCACACATGCAAAGTTGGTTGATAAAACAACTGCAATAAAGTAACAGCCTATAGTTAACAATTAATTGTTTACAAAGTACCATGGGAAGTCAAACTATCTACTTAAAATGTTCTTATACCAAACTTGTTGATTCTTGGAGTACAGCTAGGTTTTTCCTAATAAGCATATCTGTCATATTAGCAGAACACATTTTACACATGAGGAAAACTAATGTTTAGTCAATAATTCAAGAAGATACATGATTCTAACTTCTACTTGGCCTTATGAAAAAGTAGTTCTTGTAATTGTTTAACCATAGCATTTGTTACAATAAGGATATAATTAAAGCTAGACCATTGATGGCTCCTCATTGCATACTTAGGGCAATGTTCACTTTTTTCTCTCTTTTTTAAATCTATTGCCTTAATAGATTATATATTATAAATTCTTGAACAAGTTAGTTAAAATGTACCACAATAAATACAATAGAACGTGATAAATTCTAGGAAAGGTGGTCATGAGAAGTTTGAAAAGCTTGCAGGATCATCATTACTGGCTGTTTTTAGATCATGATGACTTTCTCCATAACGTTTTACTACATTCTGAATAGAACTCAAATGAAACCCATTTGAATTCTATTGAGAACGTTCTATTTTATCATAGGAACAGCTCGCGCAAATCTTATCACACTTTTGGAGCGCGCTGGTGAACGCGCCTGCGGTGATTCGCGTGTGGTGTGCCACTCATGCTTATAAAAGCTCAGAACACGCGATTTATAAAATTAATTAACGGCCTGATTCTATGTTTCGGTGTGGTGGTTAGATCGAGTACGGGCAACATGGGAGAAGTGCTGGTATGCAAGACAAAGCGTGGGTATGCTACAGATTAAAGTACCGGTGCGTACCGGCCCACTTCGAGCACTGAGTAAGATCGCGTGGGTGTTTGAATTCAGATTGCGATCTTTTTATGATTAATCATGCAATTTTATTGCGCTATGTTTTTGCACTGAATCGGTTTCGTTTTCGTAGGCTATTGAGTGTCAATACAGAAATCCCTTCATTTCTATAAAAAAATCAAACCAAATTTGAACTGGAACGCCACCCCCCCTTGAAATTCACTCCGGGGACGCCGTCACCCCCCATTTCCACCCCTGGCTGTAACATGGGGAGAGTTGGAGTTGGGGAGAACACCACCAATTCCACCAATAATAATTTAATCATCACCATTATTCTAATACAGCTTGCTAAACACTGTCTGACAGGGGTGGGTTGTAACACATCGTTAAAAAGTATTACAACCATCTCCTAACATACAACTAAGAACAGTTTATTTTTAATAATCTAACAGAATGCCTACACAGTGGAAAAGAAGGACAGATAGATGTGTGCCAGCCAGTGGAAAAAGGAACTAATGAGGTTTCAAAGAAGGGCAAGTCAGTCAGATCAGCTGCAAAGAAAATGTTGAAAGCCAGTGGTCAGGATTCTGAGACCTCAAACAATAAAAATGTTTATGGTTCCCAAAGATAACGGGAATGAGCATTGTGTCAGTTTTGCTGACGCTTATGGGGAAAACTCCTGTTTTCTCAGAATCCTGAAGCCTAATTGGTTCATGTCTGTGTAACTGCACAGACAAATGGCATTTTAGCTGCCAGAAAGGGTGGGGTTGACTGCCTATATAAGTCACGTAGAAATACCGTATATCCGTATATTCGACTGAGGAGCGACTAGATTGACTCGCTGGGCAGTGTAGTAGCACAGTAAGCTACTCAATGCTCGTTCCCTTTATCTCAGGGAACTGGGTTACGAATGTTTATGGGTAACCATAAACATTCACTTTCGATACGGTTCACTTGCATTGCGTCAGTTTTGCTGACGCTTATAGAAAACTTAATCCAATAGCTCTGTGCAACAAGCGCAGAACAGAAGCCGCTCTGTGAGTCGACAACTTGGGGGTGATCGATTGAGGGCCCCTATCAGCTGCATAAAGAGAGGCTCAGACCGCAGTCTGAACCTGCTACATAGTACACAAGTATTTCAGACTGACAACACCCGTGCTTGAAGAGCAGGGATGTCCAGGTTTAAAAAATCTGTTGAAAGTAGACGGTGAGGACCAGCTGGCCGCTGCACAGATATCTGCTATAGAGACTCCGCTGGACCATGCCCAAGAGAAGTACATACCTCTAGTGGAGTGGGTCCTCACTCCTAAGGGGCACAACAAGTCCACAGACTTGTAAGCCAGCACTGTTGCATTCACAGTCCATCTGGGAAGTCTTTGCTTCGAAACCGGCAGCCCTTTAGTGCGGCCTCCGAAGCTGCTCAGTATACACTCTAATGGCTTGTTTCCACTGAGTGGTTCGGTACGATTCGGAACGGTAAACCCTGATAAGGCTTACGTTTCCACCACCAACAGTACCCTTACTTTATAGGCATGGTGTATGCCGGGAAGTAGCAATCGACGTCATTCTTGCCGAAGAAGGAAGCAACACAGTAAACCACAATACAGCAAATCTTGTTCTTGTTTCTCGGCATGTGGCTGTCTGTCACAAGAAGACAAGCTTTGCTTGATGTGTGCCGACATTAGGCGTTTCAAAATACCAGTCTTCACAATAAGCACACAAAGTTCAGACTTGCGTCCTTGGTAGTTCGCACCAATAAGCATCAATAGTGGAGAAGCAGAGGAGAATTTACTTTAATGTCATGAAATGTACAAACCCGATTCCAAAAAAGTTGGGACACTGTAAAAATTGTGAATCAAAACAGAATGCAATGATGTGGAAGTTTCACATTTCAATATTTTATACAGAATACAACATAGATGACATAACAAATGTTTAAACTGAGAAAATGTATAATTTTAAGGGAAAAATAAGTTGATTTTAAATTTCATGGCATCAACGCATATCAAAAAAGTTGGGACAAGGCCATGTTTACCACTGTGTGGCATCCCCTCTTCTTTTTATAACTGTTGTGGGATTACAAATTTAATAATCTGTTTAAGATCTGTTGATCCTACATACTGACATCACCTCACATGAATTACTAAGGTGAAGTACATTGTATTTAGTATTTTAAGGTAAAGATGACCACATCAGATGAATGATTCTGTTTAGCAAAGTTTCTAGCAAGAGTTTTCTGCCAGTTCCTGTTCTCTTTATTGTATGTCTAATGAGTCAGATTACTGAGATTCTCACCTTTTGTTGTTAATGGCTCTTGGAGCCCCTCTCCCATTCTTTGAATAGGTATGCTGACTGGATTAGGACTTGTGACACTCTAGCGTCTGGGGCGGGTTCCTATACCTGAATACTTCATTTGCATGCTTTGTTGTCTCCCTGGTGCTTTGTCTCTATCACTAAGCACTGCCCCCTAAAATGTATATAAACTTCAATGTACACTGCCTTAGTCAGATTTTGGATGACCACAGCGACGCACAGCGTGTTTCTCAATAAAGAGTAACTTCTGCTTCAAGAGATCCCAAAGTCTCCTGGTCTATGCTTCTGAGATTTCCAACACCGTCTACAAACGTCTGGGGACTGAGGAGACAAGTTGCTCAAGTTTAGGAATAGGAATGTTGTCCCATTCTTGTCTAATACAGGCTTCTAGTTCCTCGACTGTCTTAGGTCTTCTTTGTCGCATCTTCCTCTTTATGATGCACCAAATGTTTTCTATGGGTGAAAGATCTGGACTGCAGGCTGGCCATTTCAGTACCCGGATCCTCCTCCTACGCAGCCATGATGTTGTAATTGATGCAGTATGTGGTCTGGCATTGTCATGTTGGAAAATGCAGGGTCTTCCCTGAAAGAGATGACGTCTGGATGGGAGCACATGTTGTTCTAGAACTTGGATATACCTTTCAGCATTGATGGTGCCTTTCCAGATGTGTAAGCTGCCCATGCCACATGCACTCATGCAACCCCATACCATCAGAGATGCAGGCTTCTGAACTGAGCGCTGATAACAACTTGTCCTCTTTAGTCCGGATGACATGGCGTCCCAGTTTTCCAAAAAGAACTTCAAATTTTGATTCGTCTGACCACAGAACAGTTTTCCACTTTGCCACAGTCCATTTTAAATGAGCCGTGGCCCAGAGAAAACGCCTGTGCTTCTGGACCATGTTTAGATATGGCTTCTTTTTTGGCCTATAGAGTTTTAGCCGGCAACGGCGAATGGCACGGTGGATTGTGTTCACGGACAATGTTTTCTGGAAGTATTTCTGAGCCCATGTTGTGATTTCCATTACAGTAGCACTCCTGTATGTGATGCAGTGCTGTCTAAGGGCCTGAAGATCACGGGCATCCAGTGTGGTTTTCCGGCCTTGACCCTTACACACAGAGATTGTTCCAGATTCTCTGAATCTTTGGATGATATTATGCACTGTAGATGATGATAACTTCAAACTCTTTGCAATTTTTCTCTGAGAAACTCCTTTCTGATATTGCTCTACTATTTTTCGCCGCAGCATTGGGGGAATTGGTGATCCTCTGCCCATCTTGACTTCTGAGAGACACTGCCACTCTGAGAGGCTCTTTTTATACCCAATCATGTTGCCAATTGACCTAATAAGTTGCAAATTGGTCCTCCAGCTGTTCCTTATATGTACATTTAACTTTTCCGGCTTCTTATTGCTACCTGTCCCAACTTTTTTGGAATGTGTAGCTCTCATGAAATCCGAAATGAGCCAATATTTGGCATGACATTTCAAAGTGTCTCACTTTCAACATTTGATATGTTATCTATATTTTATTGTGAATAAAATATTAGATTTGTGAAAAAAGTTTATGAGATTTGTAAATTATTGCATTCCTTTTTATTCACAATTTGTACAGTGTCCCAACTTTTATGGAATCGGGTTTGTAGTTTTAAAAGTTTTTCAGGCGAGAATGCAGTTGTTTAAAGCTCAAATCTGTGGTTTATTTATAAAGTTAGCGCCTATCTGAAAATTTGATCTGATGTTGTCAGAGTTGTGAGATCCAGGTGATCACCGGGCGCTCAGTGCTAATATACCCAGCCAAGAGCAGCTGTACCGCGGCTAGTCCTTTTGACATTTGCCGCTGGCTCAGATGTCTCTGTAGTGGTTAAACATGACATATCATTCGTCTTGTGTATATCTAACGGACAATCTTTGGTTTCATGAATTTATAATTTGTTCTTGGGCAAATAATTTTGGCTGAGTGCAACGTGAAGTTTCATAACTTTATATATTTATTTAACTTTACCGTTGTACTAGAGCACTGACTTTGTACGTTTGACTGAATTGTTTGCTTGTCTTTATTTCTTATTGTATAGCTTTTTATACTTTTATAATGGCTATTATTGATAATTAAAACTGACTTTTAACAAAAAGAGACTTATGTCTTATTTCATTTTATTATAGGTTACATACAGTGAAGATAATCAGAGCACATAATAGCCTGAACCACACATTTAATAGGTTTCTTTAAAAAAAAAAAAAAATGAAAACGAAAATAGACAGGGTTGTGTTTTATATTTTTTTATTATATAGCCTACATGAAGTAAAAATAATCAATGCACACATTACCTGAACCACATTTGTGTGGCGCCTCTTGTGTTGTCATTCCCCTTGTAGCACACGCAACTGACCATTCTCTGTCAACCAATCAACGTTCTGCAGAGTGTAGCTCCATCCTTTTGATACTGGTACTATTGGTTCTATTGTGCTTGGTACCCCAACATGCTTGGTCCTAAAAGTGGTACGGTACGGTTCGGAATTAGGGTACCATTCACAACTTTTGACAATGGAAACGGCAAAAATTGCGTACCATACTGAAGTGTACTGAACCGTACCACTCAGTGGAAATGAGGCATAAGGGCCCTTACGGGACAGAGTGAATGAGGTGCCAGCTCGTTTTTCACGAGCGGAAGAGCTAACAGCGCTATCACCTGCTTTCTGAATGAGGTAGAAAGCACTTTCGGCACATAACCTTTTCTGGGCCTAAGGACCACTTTACTTTACCGTCTTCCTACCTAACTCAAGGCAGGAAGGTTCCACAGATAGAGCCTGCAGATCTCCAGTTCGCTTGACTGACGCTAAAGCCAGCAAGAGGGCAGTCTAAAGCGATAGGAGCTGAAGGTCAGTTGACTCGAGCAGCTCAAAGGGAGGGCCCCGAAGTTCCCTATGGACTGTGGAGAGGTCCCACAAAGGGACCGAGAAAGGGCGGGGAGGATTCAACCTTCTAGTCCCTCTTAGAAACTTAATGACTAGGTCGTGTTTCCCAATCGCTTGTCCAGACATTGAGGCATGATTTGCCGTGATAGCTGCCACATATACTTTGAGTGTGGAGGTGGCGTGCCCGCCATCTAGCAGTTCCTGCAGAAACGTGAGAACTAACACAATCTTGCATGTAGAAGGCTCTAATTTCCGAGCTAAGCACCAGCTTGAGAAAATAGAGCATTTCTGGGCATAAATGCCCCTCGTGGAAAGGGTCCTCGCCTCTGAGATTGTTCTCATGACCCCTCAGCTCCCATCTAGGGGCCAAACATGCAGGTCCCATAACTCCAGCCTAGTGTTGCCCCCACTAGGGAGAGGAGGACTCTTTTCAGCAGTATGGGCCATGTAGATGCTGACAGCAGTTGAATCAATTCTGGGAACTAAGGCTGGTTCTGCCAGCATGGTGCCACCAGAACAACTGAACATCTCTCCTCCCTGATCCAACCGAAGGTGCGCCATATCTGCATTCCCCTGGGGGCTGTCTGGCATGTGAAAGAATGTCTTCTCCTATGTTCAAGGAGCCTGGCACGTGAACCACCCGCAATGAGCCGAGGTTCCTCTGTGGCCATAGGAGAAGACGGCTCGCCAGTCTGTGCAGAGGGCAAGACCTGATAGTACATAGATAGTTGAGCACATAGATTCCTGTCTGTCTCAGAGGGGAAAGAGCATTTAGATCTACACATTTCGTAATGGAAGGTCTGTGTATTGGTATACCACCCCCTCGAACGCGAATCTCAAGAACGGTCTGTGATGGGGGGCTATCTGGACATGAAAGTAAACGCCTTTCAGATTCATTGGTATAAATCAATCCCCAGGGCAAATCTGCACAAGGATTTGTTTCATAGTTAACATTCTGAACGGCCGTCTCATATAGGCACGATTCAGATGTCTCAGATCGAGAATTTGCCTGAGGCCACCATCTTTCTTGGGGAAGAGGAAGTAGTGGCTGTAAAAGCCTGACTTGCTGCATTCCGTGGAACTCTCTGAACTTTGGCTCTGAGGACATGAGAACTGTCATCTGAGACTGAAGTGTGAATCACACCCATGAAGCGTGGTGGTCTGCAAGTGAACTGGAATAAATAACTTTCTATTATTCCCAAAATTTAACTCAACACTCCAGGGATGGCCTGCCATGCCGGAGTCGAGTGGCAAATGGTTGGAGTGCTACAGGCTGTGTCTCGCTCTGAAGCAGGAGAGCGGCACCTGTTACAACATGGAGAGGAGGAATGCTCTTTTCGTGAGAATGTAAAAATTTTGTTTTAGTTCGCTATCACAGTGATAAGGGTTTTGGGTGCGCAAACTGATGGGGCGGGACAAGAACAAGGACTTTATTTTTTTAAAATTCATTAAGAGTTTGTAACCATTTCTGAACAAGCTTACGATTAGGCAATATACACAAAAAGCTTAAGTTATATCTTAAGGTTTTCTTTTTGATTAAAGCATTAAACAATTTGTGCAAAAAAAAAAAAAAATATATATAAAGACCAAAAGCATTTAAGCTCAAGCAGAGCGAACTAGAAAAACGCTAATAAAGCAGACAGTGCCAGTTATCGTACAAAACGTTCATAATACACTCGAGACAGTAGCCTATATGGTTATCGTTTTCATATTGTTTCACATGTTCTTGTTGAGAAAAACAATAATATTATCCACATGCTCGGGTGAGAAAACGAGCCGCGCTGACAGAAGTTGCAGAAACAAGATAACGATAATACATAACGGTATGCTAAGCTAAGTTTCTAACAGCAGCACTTTGTGTTTTCTGTTCATAAATATATCTCCCTTGACGAAATTTAAAGGAAGCATATGTCTCAAAATCATTTTGCTATCAGATAAGTTATCTTCTCGGCTCACTTTGGGTACAGCTGCGCTTAGCCTACCTGTCGTGAATGCAGTGATGGACAGCTGTTTTTCCTCATTTCATGTGCTTTCTCAATATGGTGGTGATATTATGACAACAAAACTCGGTTTCATTAATAAATTTGATCAAAAGTAATTCCATTGTGTAAGATCATTTTCATCCAAGTAATTCCAAACTGTGACAATCAAATTCAATAAACTTGTTAAACACACTCCACAGCGCCACCCGGTGCATTTAGTTATAACTGCAAGTTTTAGTGCCTAGGATTTATCATGGATTCACTGCATTTACGGCCAGGAAAGAAACATAGTAAAATTCGAATAGTATTTTTATTTTTCGAATATTAATTACAGAACGAATATTCGACTATTTGTGCACACCCCTATTTTAAGGGTGGTCCGCTTCGGCGGGACTTAACCCTTTCCTCCTCCATCCTGTGGCATCAGGACTGATTTGGCTGCACGGGGTCCAGCTCTAGCTTGGGGTGAGGCCCATGCTGTTTTGGAAACGGGTAGCGTTTGGCCGGGCGGAGGTGTAGCTTGGCTTCGGGCTCCGCTTTTGGCTGGGGCTGGATGGGTACTGAGGCTGCTGAGTAAGCTGGACCGTTTTGGAGCGACTGGAGGCAGCAAATTGTTACAACTTACCCCAGCATATGTTACAACCTACCCTGGTAGTGGGGTAGACTGTAACAAAGGCAAACTATGTATTCTGGCATCAACTCATAAGAGCTGTGATATTCTTGAAGAGGTTTGAATTGGTGCATTTTGTAGTGAACAAATGGGGGTCTTATACTTTGTATACAATTTTGAGCACTCTAGCTTCAAATTCAGTGAGTCACTGATGCTAAAGCACAAAGTGTTAACTCTAACTATACCTGCCCCCCCCCTACATTGGTTCACATAAATAACAATATTCCACTGATCTTACTAAAGAATCAAAGTTGCTATATACATTCAGAATAAATGCAAAGGCATATTTAATCAGTTTTGCATGTTTTTATTCACATGTCCTTTCACAAACAGTTTGTGGATTAACTGACAGCCTTCTATTCTGGGGAACTTATTTTTTGTACAAACAACTTATAAATGTAATCATAATACAGACCTATAATACTTACATGTTTGACAGAATTTCCAAGGGACCATTCACAGAATGCGTTTTTGCATTTAAAAATGTGAGACACCGCACAATAGTAGCTATCCATTCCAAGTTGGAGCGCTGATGAATGCAAAAGAAGGCAAGGTCTCAAGAGGCATTTAAAAAAAAAAAAAAAAAAAGTTTAAGCATGTTTTACATAAGACAAAGAAGTAAAAAAATAAAAATAAATACAAGTAGTGTAGTTGCACACAAAAATAATTTCCTTGTGAACAGGTGTCCTGAAAATATATGGAATCAACTCTTAAAGGATTAATCCACTTTCAAATAAAAATTTCCTGATAATTTACTCACCCCCATGTCATCCAAGATGTCCATGTCCTTCTTTCTTCAGTTTTTGATGAAAACATTCCAGGATTATTCTCCTTATAGTAGACTTCAATGGAGCCCAACGGTTGAAGGTCAAAATTACAGTTTCAGTGCAGCTTCAAAGGGATTTAAACGATACCAGACGAGGAATAAGAGTCTTATCTAGCGAAACGATCTGTCATTTTCTAAAAAAAATTAAATAAAAATTATATACGTTTTATCCATCTTTTTGCAAAATCTACTCCTCTTTGATTGTCTCGTTAAGATGACGCAGAAGTGCGTTCCAAAAGAAGAGTTTTGTTGACCCCTACACCCTTCATCCCTTTGAAGCTCTCACTCCGGAGGGTAAACCCTCTGAAGGGATTAGGGCATAGGGATGAGCCCTTCCGAATGGAACACAGGGCTAGACAAGTGTCTAAGTATATAATTTTTAATTTTTTTTTTAGAAAATGGCCAATCGTTTCGCTAGATAAGATTCCTGGTCTGGTATCGTTTAAATTCCTTTTGAAGCTGCACTGAAAGTGTAATTTTGACCTTCAACCGTTTGGGGCCAATTGAAGTCCACTATAAAGAGAATAATCCTGGAATGTTTTCATCAAAAACCTTAATTTCTTTTCAACTGAAGAAAGAAGGACATGGACATCTTGGATGACATGGGGGTGAGTAAATTATCAGGAAATTTTTATTTGAAAGTGGACTAATCCTTTAAATCCCAATCCCAAAGGGTTCCTTTTGGGATGCTGAAATAAATCAGAGCAATGCAGCCAGGTTTTGCCAGGTATATTGTTTTTATTAGTATTATTTTATTGACATAATTGAGAATATTTTACCTATGAAACGGCACAAAATGGAATTTGCGATAGTCTTTTTCCCCCTAGTATGATGTATCCGAGTGAAACAGCTTCTCTAACAAGAAAATATGAAGTGCTGGACTTGATATTGTCCATCGGGAAACTTCATCAGAGAAGAGAAGTCACTGCAAGGGGGAGGGGAAGTTTATAAATTAAAATAATAATAATAATAATAATAATAATAATGTGCACAGTAAATCATTTGTAATAAATACTGCAATATTTCATAAAAATAACAATTGTCCATTTTGATTTTATAAAATAGGTTCTTAATCTATGGTTCCATGAAGAATGTTTAATATCCACAGAACTTTTTCATTCCACAAAAGATTCTTTATAGTGGAAAAAGGTTTTTAAAATTTTTAAAGTTTTTTACACTAAGAAAAAAACAAACACATGGTTCTTTTAAGTACTGTTTTTTGGAAGCAAACAGTACTTAAACACTGTGAAAACCCCCTATTGGAACTTTTATTTTTAAAAGTGTTCCCACACGAATGTGGTCATCCTAATCAAATGTGGCATAAGAAGGAGTGTTTTATCACTGATGATTTGTACAGTACAGGACATGTTTACATAATACAGTGACCCAGTGAGTTATGCATGCTATTTTTCCTTTTTCATTGTTCTCTGCAAAAACATCAGCATTGATATCTTGCTTACTTGTGGAAACTTTCTATTGTTGTAATTAGAATATATGTTCTCAATGACATCATATTTAGAATATCAGTATTGTGTGGTCAATAGGGGTGTAACGATACGCTCAGGTCACGATACGGTACGTATCTCGATACAGAGTTCACGATACGATACGTATCACGATATTTTGAACAAAATGAAACTGAAATTCAAACAAGATTTATTAAAAAAACATGAACAAATTTCAATAATTTTCCTTACATACAAGATCACATTTCAATAAAATAAATAAATATAAAATTTTAATAAAAACCTTCTGTATTCAAATTAACAGTTGAATAGGGCTGTCTGTCACTGAAAAAAAATGTTAAATTTAACATGAACTTAGAATTATGAATAGGGGCCGTTCACATATCGCGTCTAAAAACGCGTGGAAGGCGCGGCCGCACCGCTTCTTCTCCTTTCCAAAGCGCTTGCGCTCCTGTGGCGTCGGCCGTTGCTATGCAACCATGAACTGAGCTCTCCAAGAGGATCAGGATGTTTCTGCAAAGGATAA
The DNA here is from genome assembly GCF_018812025.1 of Megalobrama amblycephala. Lineage (NCBI taxonomy): Eukaryota > Metazoa > Chordata > Actinopteri > Cypriniformes > Xenocyprididae > Megalobrama > Megalobrama amblycephala. The sequence goes on along the minus strand of NC_063050.1, from coordinate 23,693,996 downwards.
ATGATTTCTAGCCCTTGCATTAGTTTTACTACGAGATATATTGATGGAGATAAGATATAAAAACCACCATGAACAGGTATGATCAGCTATGATCAGCTGTTCGGCTGAGCTTTTGATGTTTTGTTAAGGAAAGGCCATAGCTGATCGGTTGATTCTTGTCACACGACCTGCGGTGCCCTTGCGGCATTCTGAGAAGTTGAGAATTGCATGCGCGTCGCGACCGCGTTGATCCCATTATGAGCGCGCCTGCCGCGCGGCTACATTTGAAAATAATAACTGACTTGCACGCGGAAAAGACGCAATATGTGAACGGCCCCTAACTTAAAGCAAAGCATCACAAGCGTCTTTTGCTTTTCTGTGAGCACAGCTATTGCTGTGCACTGCGGTGAAAGAAAGCCACGACTTTTCTCACGCGACCATGCAAGAGACTGACATGAGAAACGTTTAAACCTGCTTGCAAGATTCAATGTGTGCCCGAAACACTTACTGAACTAGAGAGCTGATTGAGACACACCATCTACGATAAATCGTTACACCCCTAATACTTATAGTAATTTAAAAATGTGGTAGCATTGGATCTGGACAGGAAGGATAACTCTGGGAGTTGGAAGGGGTGTGTCGCGATTCTGCCTTCTCACATCGCGATACAGGTTCGTGGACCTGCGTATCGCGATTTCGGTTTCATATCGCATATCGTTACAGCCCTAGTGGTCAAAAACATAGCATTCCTGCAGAAATGTTTGCAAACGGGGATCTGTACTGGGCAGAGGTTATCATTGGAAAGGTAGCCGGTCAGGTGCTTTTGCTTGTGTGTTTTGTTTCAGTGTACTCAATTTCTACTGATTGGAAGAAGGAGGGAGAGAGTGAGAAGGACAGGAAGGGAAAGGCAGCTTTAGCATCAACAAAGTGGTGTGGGGGTGAATGGGAAAACCAGACACCTACAAGCCCTCCCATAAATTCAATTGCTGGGCTATCTTTGTGACCTTTGACCTACAACTGCTACAGTTACAGCACTGTGGTAGCCATGGCAGCTACGATCAATGAAGCGATGAGGATGACATCATTGCATACAATGTCTTGCACGCTCTCAGTTGAGAACTCAAAGGAAAACCATGTCACTAAGATTGTAACAGCCTTATATGTACTTTAAAGTTGTGGTTTCTATGCATTTTTTTGGTTATACTTTATATTAAGGTGTCCTTGTTATGGTGTAAAAATACAGATAAGTACTGAGTAACATGTTACTATAGGGTTAGTTGCATGTAATTATGCATAATGTGCTGTTACTATAATCACATGTAACATAAAATAAGTTTTAAATTTGTTTTCTATATTTAGTATATTCCACTATATTCTGTATGGTTTGAATGGGCTGGTGGGATTCACTGTCTCTTTATGTTTTTAGCTCAAGCTTACAGCGTACATATTTGCATTGTAGAAGTCATGTGTAACATGCTTTGCAGATGGAAATGAGTTTAGGGTGGATATGGTTTTTGTTGTAATATAAGCTTCATGGTGTGAGTTATTCTCTTGCTAACTGTTGTAGTCTTCTCTTCTATGTTTTCTTTGGCATTAAAGTGCATATACTATTATTCCTTTCTAAGAAAAGCAAATCAGACATGGAAGCTTTGTTTACAGCCAGAGCTATTTTCACCACACAGGACTCTGTTTAGAATACGCCACAGGAAAGGATGATGTCAGAGGACTATCGCTTACAATATCTCCAGATGGACGTAGCACCACAGCTCTCGTCTCTTGAGAAATTACTGTACAATGTTGAATTGAAGGAACATCTGTGAGATGGGAATAAAAATAATTACCTTACAATGTTGAATTGAAGGAACATCTGTGATATGGGAATAAAAATATAATTTCATCTTCAAAGGCGCATGATGTAATGCAGGAATTATACTTGCTGATCATGCAAACAATAGCACCACTAACCTGACAAATGAACAGAGTGTTAGTGTATTTTTTGATGTTATTCACGTCTATAGCATTTTTAAAGTATAAATTATGTGAGTTAATGTTTTGCCTTTTTATTAGTCAACAATATTATGACATTGCTCATGTGTAGAATTTATTTGTCCTGTCTGGGGTCTTGTGGTCCCCGATGAGTCAATTAAATGGTTGTGAAACTGACCCAGTGATCTGCTCTACTATTTGACGTCATGACTTTAGTCCTTCAAAAAGACCATCATTAAAGCTCAGAATGAGGGTAAAAGTCAACTGCTCAGTTGAGTTTGTGTGTGTGTGATCATCCCACAAGGATGGCAATACCAGAAATCATTCACCTTGTGGAGACATTTTTTGGTCCCCATAAGGAAAACAACTTATAAGTCTTTTTTTTCAAAAACAGCTTATCAATCAAACAAAGTAATGTTTTTTGAAAATTGAAAAAATGCAGAAAGTTTTCTGAGATGGGTAGGTTTAGGGTTAGGGGATAGAATACACAGTTTGTACAGGATAAAAATCATTATGCCTGTGGAATGTCACCATAAAACATGGAAACTCAACGTGTGTGTGTGTGTGTGTGTGTGTGTGTTACAGCATCACCAGAGAGAATGGTATGCAGTTACAAACAAGGACTAATTAACTGATCTTCTTGAACTACTACATAAACACCATGAGTCATCATCAGAAAGCATGTCTCAAGATGCCTTTAATAAACCAGCAGCTGTAGTTGCCAGAAATTCATAAAAAAAAAAAAAAAAAAAAATCCAGTGACAGTCTTTCAGGTATCACAGGATAGCAAATTGGTAATTTGTATATTTTACAACTTATAAAATATATTTGAATAAAGGCACAATATGTAGTTTTTCGCTGCTAGAGGTCGCCTATTCAAAACAAAGGCATAGCTTGATGACGCAGAGATAGAGTGCTGAATCATGGGAGATGTCTTCTTCACCTCACAGCCAGTGGAAAATAATCCGATGGGACTCGGGCAGAAATCATGTTCATGGATGAGATTATTAACATTACTGTAGTATGAAGCAGAGCAGGACCAAGTGATGTTGGAGCTGAACGAGGCTGCTGGAGCGATTGCTAATGAGAGACGAGAGACACACGCCTCTAGAGCAGCGGAACTTTTATTATGCAATAGTCGCCACTTCTGCTTCTTCCGGTCTTATTCTGGTATGTGGGGTAATGCAACACTGTTTTATCATATTAGATCAATTTGAGTGTGTTGAAAATGTTATAATGTTACTCTGTGCGTTCGCTCAGTGCTAGATCGATATTAGAATGTCATATTAAAGGTGCCCTAGAACTTCTTTTTAAAAGATGTAATATAAGTCTAAGGTGTCCCCTGAATGTGTCTGTTAAGTTTCAGCTCAAAATACCCCATAGATTTTTTTTTATTAATTTTTTTAACTGCCTATTTTGGGGCATCATTAACTATGCACCGATATATAGGTTGCGGCCCCTTTAATTTTCGTGCTCCCCCTCCCCCGGAGCTCGCGCTTGCCTTGAACAGCATAAACACAGTTCACACAGCTAATATAACCCTCAAAATGGATCTTTACAAGATGTTCGTCATGCATGCTGCTTGCATACATCGGATCATGTAAGTATAGTATTTATTTGGATGTATTACATTTGATTCTGAAGGAGTTTGATAGTGCTGCGTGGCTAAAGCTAACATTGCACACTGTTGGAGAGATTTATAAAGAATGATGTTGTGTTTGTGCATTATACAGACTGCAAGTGTTTAAAAATGAAAATAGCGACGGCTCTCTTGTCTCCGTGAATACAGTAATAACTTTAACCACATTCAACAGTACATTAGCAACATGCTAACAAAACATTTAGAAAGACAATTCCTAAATATCACTAAAAATATCATGTTATCATGGATCATGTCAGTTATTATTGCTCCATTTGCCATTTTTCACTATTGTTCTTGCTTGCTTACCTAGTCTGATGATTCAGCTGTGCACATCCAGACGTTCTGCCCTTGTGTAAATGCCTTGATCATGGGCTGGCATATGCAAATATTGGGGGCGTACACCCCGACTGTTACGTAACAGTCTGTGTTATGTTGAGATTCGCCTGTTTTTCGGAGGTCTTTTAAACAAATGAGATTTATACAAGAAGGAGGAAACAATGGAGTTTGAAACTTAGTGTATGTCATTTCCATGTACTGAACTCTTGTTATTCAACTATGCCAATATAAATTCAATATTTAATTCTAGGGCACCTTTAATATAATCAAGAAAACGAGATTCAAACAATAAAAATGTTTTGTGCTATGTAACAATGATTAGTTTTCTGTAAATGTATCCAAATAGTTGTTCCCTTGTCCAATAAAACACATAATATATTAAAGCGTCTTTGGTGTTTCCATGGTTTCTACGAAATAAAACCGGAAATTGAGGATAACGCAGGTATGATGTCATTATAGGCGACGCACAGACACGGTCTGTGTCCTGGTTAAAATAGCTTATTTCAATGGATTTAAACATTCTTGGAAACATCTGGGAAAATGTAAATACACAAGTCAACAAAATATACAATACTCTTCTAGTGGTTTTTGGATATTATTATCAAAAAATATTACATATTGTGCCTTTAAGTGATATAATGTTAATATCAATATACTGAGACTATAAAAATCAGCTTTTTATCATGAAATGTGATAACCTACCATCATAATAAAGGTGGTACCATATAATGAATCAGAGCTCATTGTAACTGAGCAGTCCATAAAACCTGGCCAATACTTGTATATAGACAGGGACATACACACAATACAAAACACCATCAGGGTACACACGAGTCACGACACAAAAAAAAAATTATGCAATAAACATTATCTAAATAATAAATTATATAAAATGTAACACGAAACACCCCAATTAACTTGAACTGATAACAAAAGTAAGAAGAAACAAAACTATTTAAATAAAATTTAATCACTTCTGATAATGTACTTTAATTGTTTTTCACTATAAATAATATCATAGATTTTACTTGGAAAAATCCTAAATTTAATGGTATTTTACAGTAAAATTACTTAATAATGCAATGGTCGAACATTTAAAATTTCATACTTTTCAAAGCATTTTTCGTTTTTTTTTTTTTTTTCCTATAAAAAAAAAAAAAATTGCAGTGTAAAGCTAAAGTTTAGTGCCAACCAATTTCTTTGGATAACAATAAATCAATGATGTGTTTGCAAAACTATTCTCAATGGGCTTTTTATCACTGAAATGACAAGGACGACCTTGACAAATGCTTTTACACTAGCTTGGTCTTCAGTATGCAAGCCCTCCACCAAGTGACCATGGCAGCTGTTCCAGCCTCTTGAGCCTTGTGCAAAGCCCCACAATTGTCCTCTTATTCCTCTCTCCACCCTGGGGTAAGGCAGACCACCCTCCTAGCAGCCATGGGGATTGCTGATGATGGGGAAAGGGGTTAACTCTAGCCAGGCCAGGGTGGGGGGCTTCATCTTACATGCCGCCCATTTACAAATAACATATTGTCCATTTGAACAAATGCCAGTCAACAAAGTTGTTATCCTATCAGGGAGGAAAATAGGAGGCACGGTCAGCTGTCAAGGCCACTGTGTTCTCTCATCTCTTAACCCACATACCTTCAGAACTACTGGTGGAAAAGGTATATTTTTATAGGATATTTAAGGCATTCAAGGAAAAACAACTTAAAGGAACATTCCAGGTTCAAAAGTAGCTAAGTCCAATAACCACAAAAATGAATTTCAACTTGGCCCTACTTTTGCTTAAAAAAAAAGGAAGAAGAAGAAGCTAAATCTGGATTAAATCTGGTGAAGCACTTAGAGTACAAAAGAAGTGAATAGAGCCAGTTTGTAAATATTAGAATACTCACTCTTTCAATAGTTTAGTCACAAGACTTAAACAATATGCATGTTGACATGACTTTAGCCTGAACCAAATCACTAACTCAACTTTTCCGGATAGTCATACAGCTTTGGTGCCATGATAATGCCTAAAACGACCATAAAAATGACAAGAACAACTTTACAGCTCAAATAATACACAAGTTTTAACAGAAGAATGAACGTGCATTTTAAAATTATTAGCTTCCCATTTCTGGTTTTAAATCCTTCAAGAAATGTCCCCATTCAATTTTATAAGTGTTTATTACCATTCACTTGTAAGTGCCTCACCGTTACCTTGATTTTTTTTTTTTTTTTTTTTTTTTTTTTTACTTTTTTGTTGCTTAACATGCATTGAATGTTCCTTTAATGCTGTTCCATAATTTTTAAGACATATTATTGAACTGAACTGAATCCACACTGAATTGGCTTGAGCTGAATAACAACACTATTGCCTTCTGTAGAGCTGCGTATAGCTGGTTTAATATTGTTTCATAATTTGATTAACTAAGTTTGTACTATTATTGAACTAAACTGAAATAACTAAACTGACTTAATGACACTATTATCTTCTGTAGAGCTGCTATAGTTGAACTGAATTCGCTTCATAACTAATAAACTTGGCAATATTCACATTGTTATTGAACTAAACTGAATCAACAGTGAACTAAACTGAGCTGGATGATGACACTATTGTCTTTTTAGAGCTGCTTTACAGCTGAAATTGTATTTGTTTCATAACTGAAGAACTTTGCAACATTAAAGGGTTAGTTCACCCAAAAATGAAAATTCTGTCATTAATTACTCACCCTCATGTCGTTCCACACCCATAAGACCTTCGTTCATCTTCGAAACACAAATTCTTCGGAATTACAAGATATTTTTGATAAAATCCAATGGCTCAGTGTAAAATTAAAGACATGTTTACAATAAAACTGAGCGCGTGCATCTCCACGTTATGGTAAGAGGCGTGACTTTTCCGGGCAAGATGCGCTAAGAGCTGCTGTCGAATCACAACACAGGAACCGCTGGCACAATCAGAACTCGTTACGTATTTCTGAAGGAGGGACTTCATAGAACAAGGAAGTCATCAGCCCGTTTTTATGACAGTGGAAACAGTGGTATACAGATAAGTAAATTATGTGAAAAATACTGTGTTTATTTACACGCGAAACATGAACACATGTTATATTGCACACTATAAACACAATCAAAGCTTCAAAAAACCACGAAAAACGGGACCTTTAAGGTTGAACCACTGTAGTCACATTAACGGTTTTAAATATGTTTTTAGTAGCTTTCTGGGCATCTGAAAGTGTTTATTATCTTGCTGGCAATAGAGGCCTCACTGAGCCATCGTATTTTATAAAAAATATCTTCATTTGTGTTCCAAAGATGAATGAAGGTCTTATGGGTGTGGAACGACATGAGGGTGAGTAATAAATGACAGAATTTTCAGTTTTGGGTGAACTAACCCTTTAATACCGCTTTCTTGTTTATTGCACTCTTAAAAAATTATTGGCATTAATGGTTCCCTGAAGAACCTTTAACATCTATGAAAACTTTCCATTGCACAAAAAGTTCTTTATAATAGAAAAGGGTTCTTCACTCTTAAGAAAAAAATGGTTCTTTCAAAATTGTTAAGAACACTGAAAGGTTCTTAAGGGAACCAAAAATGGTTCTTCTGTGGCATCACTGTGAAAAAACCCTTTTGGATTTTTTATTTTTAAGAGAGATGCTTTGAAACAATCTGTATTGTATAGAGAGCTATATAAATAAACTTGTGATATGACTTTACTTGACACTGAATGCAACAAATTAACATGTACTCATGCAGGTGACTTTATAGTCTGTGGCGTATGAAGGTTCGCAGGATAAATAAAATAAAAGCCCTTGGAGACAGTATTTAAATATTACCACTCCAGACATTATTTCTAGAAGTGCAGGAGCATGTTGTCAATGGAGGCGCCTGTTTGAAATGCGAGCTGCCTGATTCTCTGCCATCATGCCTAGCATTACTGAAAACACCAGTGGTGTGCCAAAGACCGCTGATGGCACCAAAGCACAAATGAGACGCATACAGTATAAGCAAGTGCACAGCTTGGCTCCCCAAAAAAGAAATGAAAAAAAACCCCACTGATTTAGAGTCAGTTTCTTTAGGTCGAGCCTCACAATACTGTTCTTCGATAAGCAGAACGTGGGCATAGTTTTTCAGCACTACCTCACATTCCGTCCGGCTCCATTGTGATGAGGGTGAATGAAGGCTCAGTGGCAGAGGTGAGAGGCCCTCCGACGACCTCTCCTCCCTCCTCAGCAGTGGGTGATACTGCTAAGACAAAAGGACTCAAATTGAAAGTGCACCTGACAGCAGCACAGTGGGAGACAAGATGAGCATTGTAGTTTGCTCGCTTATTAGGAGGCGACTTTATCCTAAAAGCTAGGTGTATGTCATTAAGCAAAAACATTTTCATAATGATGTCTTTGAAAATACATTAGTGTCTGTGTCTAGTCCTTTTCATAATGACAATTTAAATAATAGCTATGCACAGCTGCACATGCAATGTACACATTTCATAGCATGCCGTGATTGGAAAGCTTTAAGGATGCTTTTTTGAGTAAGTCTCAATGAATTTTACATCCATATTGTTACTTACTTGTAGAAAAATGATAATGAATCCAATGCAGTGACTGTAAAAATCTGCTTATAAGAAGCTATGCAAATAAAGTGAGAACAAGTAGGCCTGATGTCCAAGCTGCAGCTTCTATATGACCCTTGCAAGTCACAATATTGTAAAAGAAAAAAAAAAAACCCTAATAAATTAAAACAATTATGTGACCAATTTTGGACATATAAGAACTGTTTTATAATTCTGCACACTTCTTGAAACGCACTCTCAGCTCGCAGTGTTTTCCCAGATTTCACATTCACGTGTAGCTTACTCGCGCCTCACTCAGACATTCTGTCGCCAACCGCGTGACGTAATCTGCGCTAGCAGCACTCCTACTCTCGATGGTCTCCTTCCGCCAACGCCGCCACTGATATTATAGTTCCATGAGCTCCCGCACTCAGAAACATGATAAACGCATGGCGCTGGATTGTTAATGAAGAATAAATTGTTTTGCATCAATATATGACTTCTTCTTGTAGGCTGATTCTTGACATTAAACACTGAGGAGTTTCAGGAAGACTGTCTTGAATAACATTATTGATTTAGTTGTGCATTTCGTTTGTAGAAGATATAACTGATTTTCTACAGGGATGATGGACTGTCTTTTTTTCGTTTTGTAATTCAGAGACTGGTATAGACAGTTTGTGATTGACTAGCTCTACTAGGCCTACTTTTTTTCTTTCTTTTCTTTTTTTTTTTTAGCAAACTAAACTTAATTTACTTAATTTGTCCAATTGATATAATTAAATGTATTTTTGGCAAATTAAAAAAAAAAAAAAAAAAATCTGTGAAAAAAAAAGTTATTTGTGAATAAATTAAACTCAAAGCCCAAAACAAAAAACAAAATAATGAGTTGAGATTTTTTACAGTGTAAAAGTTCTCATTGACAGTTTATTATGTACATTTTTTTGGAGAAATTACAAGACTTGTGGATTAACACATTAGTAACTGAAGATCTGTTCATAATTCATAATAAAATGTTGCTTTTACTTTTTATTATTTATTTATTTGCGTTTAAATTAATAAAAAGTAATACAAACAAATAAAAAAAAATAAAACTAATAAATTAGTTAATACATTTTTTATTATTTACTAAAAACTAAAATTAATAATTGTATTATCTAAAATTATTAGATAATAACCCATAAATATAGCATAAAAACATTCTAAATTACTTTTAATAAAAAAATATTTTTAGATTTATTTTTAATTCTAATGGACAATTAAGGCACTTATAGAGAATGTATATATATATATATATATATATATATATATATATATATATATATATATATACATGTAAATCAATTAAAACTATATCTTAGTTAACCTAACATAAAGAGTACTAAATAGCCTACAGATGGAACACTTTCTGATTATAAGTCGTAAATGTTGTCTTTAAAATATGCAAATTTAAATGGCATCTGTGTCATCATGGGATTAATCTTAATGCTGATTTTTAATAATGGAGGATTTTTTTATTTTTTTTTTACCACTTGTCACACTGTCTGTATTCGCTCTACTGTACTGTGATCATTTCCATCAGTTCATGCAGAAGTTGTAGCTGTGCTTGAATCAACAGCATCACATTGATACGCTTAATGCACCACATGGTTTTCCCAGGGCCCTACCCAGGACAGTGCCATGATGGACCGCACACTAGCCTCCTCGGGCCCTAGAAAGAGTAGGCTACATTGTTACAATGTTACATAATTCATTCCACAGTACTTTGAAAACGTTGAATGTGTAAAAAAGTAGGACTTGTTAGGACTTGCGCACCGCCCCTCACTACATCCCGCGGCGTGATACGAGTTCAGTGCGGAGGGTGCGGCGGTCCGCGACACACTGACGCCAGGCGAGAGCACAGCGAGTCTGGTTGTATGAATGCTGTGAAGGATCGCGTCGAGGTGGCGCACAAGGTACAGTAAACTTTACTTTTCTATTTAAACGCGTCAACAAACTGTGAAAATACAAACGGCACGTTTGTGAATGTTCCTTAGAGGAACGCGCAATTTCTAACTTCTTACCGAGTGTTTCTCGCGCATTGAGGTCAGTAATGAAGCATCCAACTTGGTGTTCTTCATAACAACTCAAGAGAGTAAATCACTCAGTATTTGTTACGGTTCATGTGCTGTGTCTGCACATCAGCCTGTTGTTCTCGCAGTTATGCTGCTTGTAATGCATAAAGTACACTTTTGTTTGACTGTCACATGATGCTTGTGCTGTTGTTGATGTTTTGTTTTCCAGTATTAGCAGTTTTTTTAATAATATAAATATTACCTTTTTATGTTTGTATTTATTGATATACTTTTTAATTAAATCATTGACCTTGATTTTTGAATCCACACAAATGTGTTAAAATCCGTTTTGTCATTTTTTATACATTATTCTTTCATTGTACTCCATTTCGTGCTTTACCACCCACTTCTGCAGTTGGAGGGGATTTTTTTTTATTCTTTTTTTTTTTTTTTTTGATTGCTCAAAAATGGCAATAAATCATACACGTCACTTACAGTGAATATTTGCCCCCGTACATGATGCATGCAGAGACTGTGAGACCTGAGCCAGATTTCCTGACATCATTGAAGATGACATATCAGATTACTCAAAGGACAAGAATTTGTCCTTGTCCATGATTTGCTTGGATTGTTTTATTCTGACACATTGTGTGTGTGACAGACATAGAAAACGAGTGTGTGTGATTGTTTAATATCAGCATTTACAACTTACTGTAATGTTTTGGGTGAGTTGTCTTGGGACATAGACCACTTGGAGGACAGTGATGAGCAATGAACCTCTATTACATTGTATAAAATTGAGTGTTGCATTTTAAGGCTAGCTGGATACATGTGTACATTGCAAAAAGCCATTAAAATAATTACACGTACAGATACATTATACTTGTACATGACATTCTAATACATTACAACAACAATAACTGGGTCTGCTAAGTTCTTAGTACATTATACAAACTTTATACTTCTACATTACATTAAAACAGGTGAGACAATGAAACATTAAGCTGAACTTTAATTTCTTAGTGTTAGGCCTAGCTTTCGTTGAACATTTTTTCCACAAAAATTAGTTTGAGATCAAACAGTAACAGAGCTCTACCCAATTTTGAAAACCAAATCTTAAATGACTGAGGTTTGTACAGTGACCCACAAATTTTCTAAATAATTTAGAATTTTCTACATAAAATTTTATGTATTTACTTTACATTTACATGTAGCTCCGTGTGTCACATTAATGTTTTGTTTAAAAAGTTGTTTTCATTATTATTATTATTTTTATTATCATTATTATTGTTGTTGTTGTTGTTTTATTATTTAAAACGACAACAATAATAATATTATTATTATTCTACTTATCCACCATCACAGTTGTATACTATAATATATCTTCACAGACCCAAAACGTTGTTTTCATTATATATATATATATATATATATATATATATATATATATATATATATATATATATATATATATATATATATGTATATTTGTTTTTGCTGTTGTTATTATTATTATTATTATTATTATTATTATTATGAGACAAATATCCAGCCAACAAACAAACAAACAAACAAACTAAAACATCATCCTACCTATCCAGTATAGTTGGAATCCATCACAATTTTATAACATAATATAATACATTTGAAAGGCATTTTGTTCACAGACCATACAGTGTCCTTGCTTTCTGTTTGGAAAGTATAAAGTGAATGTATCCATCTCGTGCTCAGGTCTGTATATGGACATACCATAAGGGATGTATTTTATTTATCTAAATATGAAGATCTACATGCCTTTCCAATCATTTGTTTTCCTTAAGTGTATCAGGTTAACCATATTTGTGTAATCTTGGTGGTTTCTTGCTAAGGCTTAGCGAAAGTCTGCAGTGATTCACAAAATACTGCAAACAAATGAAATGATTAGCCATCAGTTTGCAGAGCATTAACTGTTGTGCATGAACCTTTGGCCAGTTTGATTTAAATGTGGCATCACAGGGAGTTTGAAGCGCACTTGCTCTTGGTCTGAGTGTCTCTCTCACTCACTTACTCTTGCTTTTCTCTTTATCCCTCCTTCTCCATTTGTCCAACCTTTTTGTTTTTTTTTTTTTTTTTTTTTGTTTGTTTTTTTTTATTTTTTATTAGAGAACATCGCAATTGAGCTGGCGCTTAATGGAGGGCCCCAGATCCAGCCCTTGATAAATAATGTAAGTTCTTTATAATGCATAGTCCCCTGGGAGGGCCGAGAGAGCATCATTACTGCCTCCTAAATTGATTAACGGCACTGAACCAGCGCAAAATGATACATGGATATGATGCGGGGGGTCAAGGCTGTCAAAGTTGCGTGATGGGAGCCACATTAGCTCTGCCTGCTGCACCAACCCTCAAGCTAATGCTAATATTTACATGCACTCAGGCCTGGAGTGCACTAGCTGAAACGTGCAGTGATTGCATTTTAATGGCCGCCCTGCATTGCAAATGTAGAAACCGAAACTGCCGTTTTGGTCCATTTGTGCACTTTTTCTAGCAGCAAGCTCACAGTTTACTGACAAGACCCCTTTACGCTCATCTTTGGCTCATTAAGTCTCCACCAAATTTTGCATCCCATGGCCATGCACTAGGCAGTTGGCCCACACAGTGAACTTGGCTTTAAGCATCGGTTGTTTGGACTGGGCTCCAGACAGCCCAAACTAACATTGTCTGAGTCAATACAATGGTATATTGACCTTTTATGTAAGTGTGTGGTCAGACTAGTGGTCAGATTTTATGAATCCTCAATAATATGTATCAATTCCCATCACTCCGACAGCCTGTATGCCGTTGCCTAGATGTTTGGACTGTGGAATTGAATTAAACATGGCAGCTGGCTAGCAACTCGAAGACCTGTCGTTGGTCATCAGAGCATGGATCTAACCAGACAGACAAGAAGATCTTACCAAACCCAATGGGCCTGGTCTGAGAACAGTGTCTACGGTTGTTCAAAGAGCACCTGCTGTGGGAATACCCGATCTGTGTGGTGTTTGGGTTTGGGAAGGGTGCTTTCAACATGTATGACAGCTTCCCTGAGGGAACAGCTGCATGTGTGTTTGAGTTTGAAGTGGCCTACAGACTTTGACAATGAGAAGCTTGGGGTGCCTGTCTGATATGTAAAGATAAAGAGGCTCTTGATGTGTCAGGGAGATACTTGTCCCACACAGTCACATACAGGTGTTGAAGAGTTTCCCATCCCAACAAAGTCTTAGTCATCAGAGAGAATCTAGTGTGTCATATGTGTCCTTGTAATACTGCATTGTCCTTTTGCATTGTCACTCAACCACTAGATTTCTCATTTTACTCTTTGTCTTTTACACTTTGTTTTATATTGTATGATTTCTAATTTTTTCAGACTGTAAGAGTGTTATTACCATGTTATTACGACATTTAACCATTTTTATTATTTGACATTTCAAATTTTACATTAACTGCAGAAAAAAAGCAAGAAAAATGCAAGAAAATTATAGATTTATAGAATTGTGTAATTTTATAATACGAAACTTATAAGAACATATAATTTGAGAATTACCAGTATCAACTCAAAACAGTTTACAGTGTTACTCAAATTTAATGTTACTCAAAATATATTCATTTTACTTGCATAAACTTTCATGCTGCAATGGTACATCAATGCATATTAGAGATGCACAGATGTATCGGCTAACAATGGTATCAGCCGATAAAAGCTATTATTATCACTATTGGCCATCGGCCGATTGTTTAAAAACTGCCGATGATCAGGGAGGGCCGATTATATCCTGTCAATCAAAAGGGTGCGGAAAAACGTGTTCAGACTGCAACTCATACATACTGTGTGTGAAGAAAATCACTCTTGTGTTGAATTTTAACGCATTAACAGTTTAAAAATAGTGACGTTAAAGCAGGCTCTTTTTGACCCTATGAATCACTCGTAGTTCAAGCCAGGGTTGCTAGGTCTGCATTTTTTTTCCTACATCAAATATTATTTTTAGCGCTTCCCATCCAATAATAGCAAAAACATTTGTGCTTTATTACTTCTGATAAGAATTAAAGTTTCAGTTTTCAAATTCTGTCCATTTTATCATGAAATTCAAACAATAAATGGCGTTTTGACGCTCTTAAATGTGACGTGTCAGAATGCTGTAATGCCTCAGTTCAGGTCGGCAGCGCGAGTCTTTTCTTCCTCCTCAATAGTTATATCTCGAAAAACATGAATGAACATCAAAGGTATGTTAAAATATATTGTACAGCTTACCAGAATGTATCATATCTCATGTAATCACTTTATTTGTGTTTCAACCACGGAAAGACGTCAATAAAACCGCTTGTGAACAATATGTCACTTTTACCTCTACAATGTTTTCCAATGTTCACAGTTCCTTATCTATCTATATATATAGATATTAAAAAAAACACTAGAGAGGAGCTTATTTACTGTTAATTATATGTTTGTGCAAAAAAGTGCTTATGAAAACTACCTTATGTGATACTAAGTTTTATACATTTCAGTTTTTATTTGAGTGTAATTATTATATCTGAAAATAAACAGCAGCAGAATATAATACCTCCGCTGTTAATTGTAACCTCTAATATTGTAGTGTACCAAATGAGAGGGTTCCCTGTATAGTTTGCAACATTATTTGGGAGAGATTTTTTTTGCTTAAGAAAAACCAAACTATTGGCATCAGCCGATATCATTCTGAATAATCGGCTATTGGTATCGACAGAGAAATTTAGTATCGGTGCATTTCTAATGCATATTCCTGTTCATCATGCTTTTCGGTCCCAAAAGTGTGTGTGGGATATGGCAAGGGGCTAAATAAAAAGTGTTTTTGAGACAAATTTAACTCTACCATATGTAAAGCCTCACTTGCATCAAAATAGAACTTTTTTAATGGTTGTGTCTCCTTTTTTAATGCTAAAAAAAAAACTTTTAAGGTTAATTACTTGTAGGCTAAGTGTTGAACATTATGCCAAAGCTGAGAATTGTATTGTTGAAAATATCTGTATCAATCATGTTAATCCAAAAAAGCATTAAGCAATAGAAGATTCCACGCGCTTTGATTCGTTGACAGATCTTCTATGGCATGAAGTCTTTGCATGCTCACCTGGTCCTTATTCCACAAGAACAGATGGAAAAATCCCCACATATTCTTCTTTAGCACCCATCTGTTATCTTCCTTCACTTGTCTTAAGAAGCTCTGAGGAAAGAACTCTGAATTTCTCAAAACTTCTGCTAGAAGTTTTAAGTTCTATTGGGAAAGACTGGAGAAATTAGATCCCTTGTGTTATTCAAAGAGAACCCAAAGACCATCCAGAAAAAAAGATCTTGCAGGTTAGTTGGTGATGCGCTTCCTACCCTTTGCTCTTCTCTTCCCTGACAACAGAAGAAGGTCCCAGGCTTTTAAATGAGCTTTTGGCTGTGAGATGATGCTAAATATAGGAGCAACGTTTTAGCCTCCCTGTCGCTGTGGTCCATGATAACAGCTACTCTCCCCTTCCCACTTAATAAAGAGCACCTGTTTTCATTGAATGATTCCAACTTCCAATGTGCAGAGCTCATGCTAGTTTATAAGCCAAAGACATTTTGTGATTTTGTTAAGAATATTTTACTGAGAAAAAAAAAAAAAGACTTTTTCAGTAACTCTGTAAAACATTTATTGAATTAGAATATTATTGTCGAAACTGGTCAGTTCTATAGAGGCATTTGTGTTGTGATACGTTGCCTTGATTGTAACCTACATCAGGCAAGCTTTCTAAGTGAAACAGTAGCTGAGGGCAGCCACATTCACCGAGGACAACATTATTCTTAGCACTCAGCATAGTTCAAATAGCTGCTCTCTGATGTCACCTTACTTATCTTGTGTTGATGGGCCAGAATAGAGTCGGTGGATAACACTTACCTGCCACTCAGACTCTGATACAACCTAAAGTGGATTCATATCAATCACAGGCAAGTCCTTGGCAAAAAAACAACAAAAAAAAACAGCTAATCTTTTTACTGTATATGTGTGGAAGGTGATGGTAAAAAAGGAATAGATATTGTCTAGAAAGAGCTAGAATAGTGTTTTGCAACTTTCAAAAGAAGTGTGCAGTCTTGCATTGTGCACTCTTATTTCCCTTCCCATTACCATGAATGCTGGTTAGTGAATGGCTGCTTTGGGATCTATCTGAATGGACATGTTTATCCTTATCTTGCATTTCCTCTCTATTCCTAATGTTGAAAGACTCCCGTTCCCGTTGCCTGTTGACCATGTGAACAGTTATCTAAAACCTAGAATGTGTTCAAAAGCCTACAGTGGTGTCTTGAATAGCATCCTGTAATAAGCTGCATCTTTACATATGAGGAAACTGATATGAGTCAGGACATTGTTCAGAGCTATACAGCATCACTCAGCAGTGTGTCACGGCAGTATCGTTTAAAACACATCCCACTTCCCATATGCCGAAAGCCATTTCGAGAACTTACCGTAGAGCAGATGTAATTGGAAGCTCTGCGCTGTGACTCCGAAGGCAGCCATTCCGAGAAGCCGTAACAGAATGATGTCATCATCACAGTGTTCTCGGGGTAGAAGATGTATTGTGTCATTTGTTCTGGATTTGTAGCTGGAATTCACTACACGACTTTTAAAATCTGAACAGATTTTAAAACACTAGGCATCATATGCTTGCCAACTTTGCCAACAATGGTTACAGAGAAAAAACTGGCAAAACACTTAGCATCATATGCTAAATGACTGATGATCACACACTACCAGACTGCCAGACTCTGATTGTTCCAAACACAACAAACTCATGTAGAAAGAAACATGCGCCTCATTGCTAGAAGACGCATGACCAATGAAAACAATGTGTGTTCTAAAAGCAGCTCAAAATATCAAACATGTTTGATATCCTCTGACTGGCTGGAATCATAGATAGCTGACTTATTGCCTCGCAGCCCTATCAGGCAGTGACTTCGCAGGCAACGTTTGTGCATGAAAGTAACTTCTGAAACTGATTTCAGACAGGTTTCTAAGGCAGCATAACAGTAAAATGATCTACGACAAAATAGAAAGAGCTTTCACGATAACTAAGTGAATATTTAATTACTACAACAATAATATCTTCCTAGAAATTAAATCAAAAGGTAAAAAAACAAACAAAAAAAACCCACACAAACTGACCACAATGCGCTACTTTTAGGTGCCATTTTATTTTTAGTTCAACTGTCACTGAGTTAAACGCACAGGAAAGTGGGATCTCATTCCCGGCGAAGGATACATCTATGCTGCATCCAAAAATAGAATAGATTAGATCATTAGACAGGATGTGACACGATCATAAGATTCGAACGTTCCTTGTTGCCGTCCTATACCTCGCAGCATTTTTCAGCTTTCAGACATGGCCATAATTTGTCTTTACGTGATTTTCTGTATATCTGTTAACTCTTGAATGCCCAATATCTGCAGACTGGATCTGGCAACTAGCGTCAACTAGTTCAGACTGCAAATCGGGGCAAAAATCTGGGCAAAGTCATCCTTTAATGTCAGTGCTGGAAGCTCTTAAACGGAACGGATCCCAAAGTAATGTTTGACTGTATTGTCTGTCTCTTTACAGGTGTACTTGACAAACTGACCTAACTGTGAAACAGCACAACTTTCAGCGATACCCTTGTTCATGAGTCGCTGTGGTTGAGTATTTGATTCTCTTTGAGGAGGTAGAGCAGAGAGTCTTTGTTCCTGTGTGGCGCAATCCTACGGAGTAAGTGTGACAACATTGGCTGGGGCGCACGTGGCGCCACAATGAACGTCACCTCGCTCTTCTCCTTCACCAGCCCGGCGGTCAAGCGACTGCTGGGCTGGAAGCAAGGTGACGAAGAAGAGAAGTGGGCAGAGAAGGCGGTGGATGCACTGGTCAAGAAGTTGAAGAAGAAGAAGGGTGCTATGGAGGAGCTGGAGAGGGCACTCAGCTGCCCTGGTCAGCCAAGCAACTGTGTCACTATACCTCGCTCACTGGATGGGAGACTCCAGGTGTCACACCGGAAGGGTCTGCCTCACGTCATTTACTGCCGAGTGTGGCGCTGGCCTGACCTACAGTCACACCATGAGCTCAAGGCCCTGGAGTGTTGCGAGTTCCCCTTTGGATCTAAGCAGAAGGATGTGTGCATCAACCCCTACCACTACAAGAGGGTGGACAGTCCAGGTGAGTGACTAAATTTATCTGGGCTGGTTTGATCATGAGCAGTACATAACAGCAGCTGATTGATACATTTGGACTAGTGGTGGGATTTGGACTCATCCCAGTGACATTTTTTTTAATCTGTTCACCAAAAAGAATCATTCAGATTCATTCAGTGACCCTTTCTGCAGGTTACATCATTATAGCAATAGTTGGTGGAAAGTCCTTTTTGAGTCATTGAGTCTTTTAAACAGTAAAAATATATATAAAAAGCAGGCATCCAACACAAGTTTTAAGGCCTATTCACAACAAGGATGATATCTATACAATAAAGTTCTAATAATCCTTAGAATTCTATAAGAATAGGGAAGTCCATACCAAAACTATAACGATAACTACAGGAACAATATCATTGGAATCATTTTCAGATTGTTTTGCCAGCTTATGAATGACAAAATAATAGACACACTCTCAGCACACTCTTATAATAAACAGAATGTTACAGTCCATTGGTGTGGACGATATCTTTATAGTTATCCTTTATATTATCCTTTATTAACAATTGTGTTTCCACAAAATCATCCAAGAGACTTTAGAAAGAGTGATTAAAGGATTAGTTCACTTCAGAATTAAAATTTACTGATAATTTACTCACCCCCATGTCATCCAAGATGTTTATGTCTTTCTTTCTTCAGTTGAAAAGAAATTATGGTTTTTGAGTAAAACATTCCAGCATTTTTCTTCATATTGTGGACTTCAACAGCTACCAATGGGCTGAATGTCCAAACTGCAGTTTCAGTGCATCTTCAAAGGGTTCTACACGATCCCAGCCGAGGAACAAGGGTCTTATCTAGTGAAACAATCAGCCATTTTCTAAAAAAAATAAAAAAAATAAAATAAATTTAAACTTCTTAACCATGAATGCTCGGTTGTAGTGCTCTGCAATGCACTATCAAATCAAATTTATGCAATTTTGCCTGTAAACATAGCCTATATTTTAGGATGTTTATATATTTTTAATGGAAACAGAGAAGCGGCCTTGTTTTTGCATTGTAAATTATTGTATGACTCAGCGCATCACTGACAAAACATTTTAAAAATAAAATGTACATATCTTACTGTTTCCTTCAAATACAATGGCATTTTTCATAATATTAGGAACACCATGAAATGGGTTATCTTTAGGCTACTGTCTGTCTGTGCATGACACCAACAACACCTCCATTCAGTAGAGGTTGTACAGTACTGTAGGTACTTGTCGGACGATCACAGAGCGATTCCTTCGGTGTCTGTCGTTATGCCATTATGTTGCTAAGCTATATGCTTAGACGAAATGCGCATCATTGATCATTATTCACAAGAAATATTTTCTCAGAACATGAGTTCTGCTATTTGGAACACAATTTAAAGCATAATTATCATGCCCCAAAGCAGTCCTCGTTGTGGTTAAAACATTAAAACACAGCATGCCACAGGAAAAGTGCAAAATATTTCTATTTAAATTAATATCAAATGTTGTAACTTCTGGATAATGATTTCATGTAATTTCTGTGCTTAACTCCATTAAGGAGAGTGACATATTTAATCTAAATGTGGAAATTGAAATGTTTAAATGGAAAACATTCTGTTTACTTCATTATTTCGCTCACTCCAGTAAAATAGTGCATACGCACGGTCTAGAGCTCCCGTATGGTGTGCACACATTTACGCTGTTTATTTTTTATAAATCCTGATATGTGCGTGGAAAATTGAGTATGCACATTTCAGTGCCTTTTTTGTGCGTACGCAAAATTTATACACCAGGCCCCTTTAATTTCTTATCCATAAATCTCTTCCATTTTGTCAAAACTATTTTGTGAAAACAGACTCGTTCAGAGAAGGATCATATTCATTCAGTAGAATCAACTAAAGAAATGCTCCTTCACGAATCCTCACTCAAATGTTATCGGCTTGTTCTAGTAAGCAGTCATGTGCTTTAAAAGGGCAAGACTTCAGTAAGCAAAAATTATGAGTCAGTACAAAAATGATTCTTTCTAAGATATGTTCTAAGACACACATTCACAGTCTAGACACAGGATTCCCAGTGTCATGGAAATCCTGTAAATATCAAGGAATTTTAAAACTGCATAATATAATAGTTTAATGCATTATATAATATATATATGTAATATTATTCCCATTTAAGTTACTCCTAGTGATTTTAATCTCTATAAAATGTTTAATTTCTTAATCAGAAATCACGAACAGCAGAGAGCAAAGAGATTTTGTCCTTTTGGAATATTTTGTTTGAATTCCTTCAAGTATTATTATCAGTTCATCTTGGTGTGCAGTTTTTCTGTTGAACTGCAGTTTGTATTATTGCAAATCACTGGAAATTTCCACACAGATTTTCTCTTTCCTGTTGTTAATATTTACCTTTAGAAGAACAAGTGAGTAAAACCACTCTGTCAGTGAATCCCATATGGATTTATATAGCCCATATGTACCTTTTCCATGCATGTTCCTGAGTTTTCCTTTCCCATGGTTCCTTCAGATGATCTCTTTCTTTTTCTGTCCTTCCCCTTCCATATCTCTCTCCGGCCTCTGCCAGGTGCTTTTCTCATTTGTTTGATCCTGATACTGCTTGAGAGAATCTGGTAGCATTGAAAACATTCTGTGTGTGTGTGTGTGTCTTAATGGGAAACAAGAACATTTTCTTTACCTCTGCTTATGGTGAAAGAATGGACTTCAAATGCACAGCCCCCTTTTTGTTGGCTAAGCAGAAGATGAGGGTCAGCTGACAACACAGAAACAGCTGTCCACAGTATGTGTGTGTGTGTGCACATTATGAGAGCAGGAGCAGGAAATTCCAGGCGGAGGCAGAATGAGGGCTTTGTTCTGGGTCTGTGTACACTTTTGTGTGTAGATGTGTGTGTGTGTGTGTGTGTGGCGGCTGAAACATGCAAACATGTGGCTGTAAAGAGGAAGAGTTTTACAGGAACTCCTGTCACCCACACAGACAATAGCAGGAAAGAGTGGTTGCCCGCCTTGCACACGCTTGTGTAGTGCAGGCCTGTGGATATCTGGACACCTGTCTTTCCCCTCCTCTCCAGAAAGCCAGAACACTGTCCACGTTCATTGTTTAACAGTACTCATTGCTATATCGCTAAAATACAAGTTCCCAGTCTTACTGGAAACGTCTTGACAGTCTAAAACTATTAGCCTGTCTAAATGAAAAGGCATGTGGGCTTCATAGGTGGAAAGATGTTTATAGTTGAAAATCCACTTAAAAACACCAGTTACCACATTTTATTGCTCTGCTATTTTTAGAGAGCACGTTGGTGTGTGACAACTGTGACTCTTGGATAAGATAGGTAATTTGTATATTTTACAGAAATACAGAAAATTGTGGACAACAAAACACCAAATATAATCATAAATAATTAAATGAATAGTTCACCCAAACATATAATCAAATAGCAAATATTCTGCTATCATTTGCTCACCATCATGTTGTTCCAAATCTGTATTCATTTCTTACTTCTGTGAAACTCAGAAGATATTTTGAAGGTATATGCTTTTTGTCCATACACTGAAAGTAGTTTTGGACCCCACTAACTTTTTTCAAAATATCTTCTTTTCTGTTCCAAAGAAAAAAAGTAAGTCACACAGGTTTGGAACTACATGAGGTTGAGTAAATGATCACAGAATATTCATAGTTGGATGAACTAACATTTTAATTTTATTTGTGGCTTTGCGTGTTCAATTCTTTATAGGTGCACTACAGAGGATTTATTGTTAAATAAATTCCTCAAATTCTCATTCTTGCGTGATTATGTTGTGTCTGTAAACAAAGAAAAGAAAATTAGGCCATTAGTGGCAGATGAATTCATATCTCATTCATATATCAAAGTTTGATGAATTCTCGTGTCACCTTCTCCATTCTGATTGCTTATGATTGGCATATTTCTCTATCTCTATTCCTAGTGCTGCCACCTGTGCTGGTGCCACGAAACAGTGAGTTCAATGCGAAACTCTCTATGCTGCCACGCTTCCGTAACCCACTTCACCAGACAGAGCCGCCAATGCCTCAGAACGCCACCTTCCCTGACTCCTTTCCCCAGCAGCCAGCGAACGCCCTACCCTTCACTCCGAACTCCCCAACCAACAGCTACCCCAGCTCGCCCAACAGCGGCACAGGCAGTACAGCCACCTTCCCCCATTCACCATCCAGCTCGGACCCAGGCAGCCCTTTTCAGATGCCAGGTGAGCTGCACTTATGCTATTCGTTCTTCAATGTCTTGCTTTCTACTGTAGTAGAAAATGTACTCTACCGATCAAGGGTTTTGGGATGGTAAGGTTTTTAAAGAAATGTCTTATGCACACCAAAGTTGCATTTATTTGATCAAAAATGAAGTAAAAAGGTAATATTGTGAAATATTATTATAATTTTAAATAACTAATTTATGTTATAATGTTTTTTAAAAAGTTTTTTTCAGCTGAAATCATTCTAAATGCTGATTTGGTGCTCAAGAAACATTTATTATTAATATCGATGTTGAAAACAGTTGTGGGTTTTCAACATTTCAACAATATGAGATGGGAGTTTTTTTTAGGGGAACGCAAATTTTGATACTTGATTACCATATAGATATAGAAAGTATTGAAATGATACTGTAAGGTACTGTAAATAAATAATACCATGATATTTCTTTAAAGGTGCCCTAGATTCAAAAATTTAATTTACCTCGGCATAGTTAAATAACAAGAGTTCAGTAAAAAGAAAAGACATACAGTGAGTCTCAAACACCATTGTTTCCTCCTTCTTATATAAATCTCATTTGTTTAAAGACCTCCGAAGAACAGGCGAATCTCAACATAACACCGTCTGTTACGTAACAGTCGGGGTGTACGCCCCCAATATTTGCATATGCCAGCCCATGTTCCAAACATTATGAAAGGCATTACACAAGGGCAGAACGTCTGGATGTGCACAGGTGAATCAACAGACTAGGTAAGCAAGCAAGGATAATAGCAAAAAATGGCAGATGGAGCAATAATAACTTGATATTTTTAGTGATATTTGTAAATTGTCTTTCTAAATGTTTCGTTAGCATGTTGCTAATGTACTGTTAAATGTGGTTAAAGTTACCATCGTTTCTTACTGTATTCACGGAGACAAGAGCCGTCGCTATTTTCATTTTTAAACACTTGCAGTCTGTATAATGCATAAACACAACTTCATTCTTTATAAATCTCTCCAACAGTGTAGCATTAGCCGTTAGCCACGGAACACTATCAGACTCATTCAGAATCAATGTAAACATCAAAATAAACACTGTACTTACGCGATTAGACATGCTGCATGACGAATACTTTGTAAAGACCCATTTTGAGGGTTATATTAGCTATTTGAACTTTTTTTATGTTGTTTAAGGCAAGCGCGAGCTCCGGGGGAGGGGGAGCACGAGATTTAAAGGGCCACACACCCTGAATCGGCTCATTTCTAATTATGCCCCAAAATAGGCAGTTAAAAAAAATGAATTAAAAAGCATCTATGGGGTATTTTGAGCTGAAACTTCACAGACACATTCAGGGGACACCTTAGACTTATATTACATCTTTTAAAAAAAAGTTCTAGGGCACCTTTAAGGGACATCAGACACGTTGTTTGCTAACTGAGTTGCCTTGTAATTGTACCTCATAAGAAGAGAAAATTAATTTTAATGGCAGAAGACTTTTCACAGACTCTGACATTGTAATTCTAGCAAGATATTCCTTTTTTTAATTAATGTACATTTATAACGCTATACTTTGTTATTATTTAAAATATTAAAAAGGACAAAACTAGTCAACACTGCTGCGATGGGGTTTCTACTCCTTCTAAGGGAGTAAATTTGACATATTTCACTCTTCTGACTACTGTGATCCCAATTTTTTTCCTCATTTAGAAAATTGTGGAAACCCAATATTAATTTTTTTCTTTTGATGTTGTCACAAATATGCATTTTTAAAAAATAAGACTTTCTCCCATGAACTTCTAAGAAGAAAAACTGAAAATGGTTAATTGTATGTCTGTTTATATTGTATGTATTATGTATGTAGTTATAAGTGTAAGGTGGATTCTATGGGATGATATTTATGTTATTTATCTACATCTGTTTTGCCTGTGTTTGGATGTTGCTTCAAAAGAAACACCTCCACCTGCTTATATGCCCCCAGAGGAGCCAATGACACAGGACTGTCCCCAGCCAATGGACACTAACCTGCTAGCTCCCAATCTGCCATTGGAGATCAGCAACCGACCAGGTACACTTCATTTGCAGCATAAAAACAACCATAAAATAAGACAGCACACTAAGCTTCAGTTATTCCAGCAAAGATATTGCCTCTTCCTTACAGCCTGACATGGGCTGCTTATAGCTATCAGCAGCTGCCTGCCCACACTGCAGGTGCAGGAAGTCCACACACAAACATACTCTCTTACACACACACAAAGTCACAGACAATCCAACTTTTTGTCACTTAAAGGGATAGTTCACCCAAAAATGAAAATTTGTTCCAAAGTTGTTCCAAACCGGTACAAATTTCTTTCTTCTGTTGAACACAAAAGATAAATTAAAGAATGTCAGTAACCAAACAGTTGACGGAAGCTATTGACTTCTATAGTTTGGAATAACTTTCTTTGGGTGAACTATCCCTTTAAATTTGGTTTATCTTGCAGTGTGATTATGAACAAAAAAAGCTAAATAAATGTTACACAGTAAATCAAAAGTAAATTTGCACAGTTAACTGTTAGAAGTTAGTCAGTTATAGCAAAAACCTGAAAGTCTTTTCTACAAAATGCTGTAAAAACCTTTAATATGGTATACTGTGTAATTAATTTTTTACTTTTCCATATTAATTTCTTATGCAAGTTTGGAAACTTTACCTCAACACATGGCAATTTCTCTCTAAAGAAATCAGTGCTGCACTTAACCAGAATCAATGACCCACCAATTTGTAAAGAGCAAAAAATATACAGTTTGCATACAGTGAAACCCAGAGTCCCACAGGAGGTGAGGGGTGTGTGCAAGGTGTTGAAATATCTGTGGAAGTTGCTGTACAGTTTGGGGATGCGCGCTCAAGCTGCATCCTGTGCGGTGCTGTAGTGCAGACTTCCATTGTGATAGGCTAATGGGAAAAGAGTAGACAAAACACACCTGTGGCCCAGTGTCACAGACCAGAGGATGCTGAGAAGAAATATGCTGTAAGTTAAACACTTTTTACTCTCTTTGGGATAAGCACAGAAGGAAGAGATGAGCTGTGGATATCAGAAAGAGGACATTTTGATGGTTGGTGTTTTATGGGACCTATAAGTTAACTTGCACTGTGGTGGGATTTGATACGGACAGCTATCCCACTTGTATTATGCTGATTTGGTTGTATTTTGTAGGCCCTTGAATAGTGCAGGGTTATAACCAATCACTGCTGCCTGTTACTAAAGTGTTACCATTAATAGCCTAGCAACAGTGACCTCATATAAATACCCTAGTAAAATCGATATGCCCTCTGCTGTAAGAGATGAGATGCAAGTCTAAATCTGTTAATCATATTGCTAAATCACTTTCAAAGTCACAGTCCAGCACTAAAGGTGCATTAATATATTGCAAAACAAAATGTTTTGGGGGTTGTGTCAATAGAGTAAAAAAAAAAAAAAAAAAAAATTAGGCTTTATAAAGCATGTTGCCAGTCTGTTGAAATTGCCAGCCTGTGTCAAAAAATCATTAAATATAAATATTCATATTAAAAATATAAACTTTTGTTCAAAAGTTTGGGATGAGAAAAGAGAAGAAGAAAAAAAAAAAAAAATTATCATTTATATTCAGCAGGATGCATAACATTGATCAAAAGTGACAGTAAAGACATTTACAGCGTTACAAAATATTTCTGTTTTAAATAAATGCTGTTATTTTGAACTTTCTATTTATCAAAGAATCCTGAAAAAAATGTATCGCTGAAGACTGGAGTAATGACAGCTAAAATTTAGCTTTGCCAACACAGGAATAAATTACATTTTAAAAAGATATCTAAAAATTCTACACGTACTGTGCAAGACTAACTGGGACTAGTCATTGCACTTACATATTGTTGCCCTATTGATGGTTTGAGTGCTTCTATTGTTATTATTTGCAAGTCTGCTAAATGATTAAATGTAAATGTAAAGAAAACATTTATTTCAAATTGTAATAATAATTAACAATATTACTGTTTTTATCTTTTGATCAAATTAATACAGCCTTAGTTAGCATAAGAGTTAGTAATATTTAAATTTATACACCATACTACTATGGTTTACTATGATAAGTAAGTGCATGTGCACTTGCATTCATTGAGTTCATAACTTTTTGTGCAGATGTTCAGCCTGTGGCCTATGAGGAACCCAAGCACTGGTGCTCTATTGTGTACTATGAGCTGAATAATCGTGTGGGAGAGGCCTTTCAGGCCTCCTCCACTAGCGTACTGGTGGACGGCTTTACCGACCCCTCAAACAACCGCAACCGCTTCTGCCTGGGTCTGCTTTCGAATGTCAACCGCAACTCGACCATCGAGAACACACGACGCCACATCGGAAAAGGTTTGATTTTGTTGAGTTGTTATCTAAAGAGCAATGATCAGATGTTATTTTTCTACAAGACAAAAAGGTTTGATTTTTCACTTAAAAATGACTCTGTATAAATCAACTATTCTAGTATGTAATATAGGATTTATTGCATATGTAATTGATGATTATTGATTAGCACAATTATCTAGCACTGAAATATGACTTGGAGTTAATGTGATAGTAATATGATATTGATGATATGGCCTGTCTCAGAAATAGCTGTTAATAGTCAAGTCAAGTCAAATTTATTTATATAGCGCTTTTTACAATTGGTAATTGTTTCAAAGCAGCTTTACATATTAGAAGCACAGAAAAAAGAGAAGTGGTTAAAAATAAGCTGTACAAGCAATAATAAGCTAAGTATTCATTATAATATAAACTCACAATCACTTTTTCATACATCAGGAGTCCATTTGTACTATGTGGGAGGAGAGGTGTACGCCGAATGTTTGAGCGACAGCAGTATCTTTGTCCAGAGCCGCAACTGCAACTACCACCATGGTTTCCACCCCACCACCGTATGCAAGATCCCCAGTCGCTGCAGCCTAAAGATCTTCAACAACCAGGAGTTTGCTGAGCTCTTGGCTCAGTCTGTCAATCACGGTTTTGAAGCCGTCTATGAACTCACCAAAATGTGCACCATTCGCATGAGCTTTGTAAAGGTAAGCTATAAACAGATAATTCATAGCTCACCCAGCTATTCTTTCATCATTTACTCACCCTAATGTGGTTCCGAACTGGTATTCATTTCCTTCTTCTGTGAAATGCAAAATAAGATAAATGTTGAAGAATGTTTCTGAATTTCAGCATATTAGCTGTTTTTCTCCATATATATATATATAGAGAGAGAGAGAGAGAGAGAGAGAGATAGATAGTATTTTATACCAGTATAAAATATAGGAACAATACATTTTTTTGTATCTTATGCTCATTAAGGCTGCATTTATTTCATAATAAATACAAAAAAAACAATAATATTGTGAAATATTATTACAATTTAAAATTATGGTTTTCTATTTTAATATAATTTAAAGTGTAATTTATTCCTGTGTTGGCAAAGCTGAATTTTTAGCAGCCATTAGTCCAGTCTTCAGTGTCACATGATCCTTCAGAAATCATTATAATATGCTGATTTGGTGCTCAGTTATTATCTATTATCATTGGTGCTCAATTATTAATAATGGTTCTTATAAATTTTGAAAACAGTTTTTGCTGCTTTTATATTTGGAAACTGATACTTTTTTGTAGGATTCTTTGATGAATACGAAGTTGAAAAGAACAGCATTTATTTTTAAATAGAAATCTTTGTAACTTAACTTAAATGTTTTTACTGTCACTTATGATTTAATACGTCCTTGTTAAAAAAACAAAATATATTATTATTTTTTTTATCCATCTTACCCCAAACGTTGTGATACATTTACACTGATATAATAAGAAAAGTTTCTTGAGCTCCAAATCAGCATATTAGAATGATTTCTGAAGGATCATGTGACACTGAAGACTGGAGTATTGATGCTGAAAAATGAAGCTTTACCATCACAGGAATAAATTATATTTTAAAATATATTATAAAATATGATTATGATTATAAAATATATTAAAATGCTAAACTACAAAACTGAAAGTATAAATGTAATAATATTTCACAGAAGTGTGCGCACACACACACACAGGCAAAAAATATGTGCCAAGCCCAAAATGACTAAACACTAAGCTTTTAATAGTCTTAACCACAAATTATTGGTCAGGGAATTTAAGCAAATGCATTACTTCAAAAGCCATTGCTGTCTCAGAAAAATGTGAAAGACAGAATTAATTTTTGGCAGAATATGGGAAGTTGTGTGTGGAGTGATGAATCACAATGAAGCACGAGTTGCATGGTGATGCTCCAAAGCAGTGTCTTTGAAAATCTGCTGAGAAATATAATAATAAATGCATCTCTACCACAGTGAAGTTTGTAGGTAGAGCTGTCATTGTGTGGGAAGCCTTTTTAGCTGCTGGTACTGGTGAGCAACTTCACTGTGAAAAGTCATTTAATGCTTCGGAGTACAGAGAATATTGCAGAATGGCTTGCTTCACACAGTTAAAAAAGTTGTTATCTAAAGAGCAATGATCAGATGTTATTTTTCAACAAGACAATGCTCTTGCCCATACTGCAAAGACAAGCAAGAAGTGGCTTGAGAACAAATCCATCAGGCTCATGTTTTAGCCTGTGTCCATATTTGACCCCTATAGTGAATATTTGGTCTCACATATACTCAAACTAACTGGGAGACATCTTTCAACTACTCATGAACTGTTTGAAGTAGGGATGAACCGATCGGGCCTGATACAGCGCTCATGTACTCGTACTCGCACTCATTAAAATGCTCCCATACCAACAACCGATTCCACGCAGCATGTACAGAACAGTGCTTGTGACAATGAAATACCCACAACAGAGCAAACAGCAGAATGAATATATCAGAGAAGGATGTCTGTGAACTAAATGTATCGAATTAAAGGTGCTAAAGAGGATTTTATACATTTTTGCAATATTACTTGAAACTGTCTTTACTAACTGATAAAAGACTATTTATTAGGTGCACTGAAAGGAATAATATTATAATAATATAATATCTGTGCACGAGGTAGGGCCTTAAAAACATCAGCCAATCAGTTAAGCGATCATCGCATAAACGATTGGCCCTCTGGCTTGTCAATCACTGCCATGACGTTCCTTGTGAGAGATGAGCGCGGCTGCACGCTCCAGTAACTTTCCACACTCCACAGGCGCTGCATGCAATGTTTTTGTCAGGAGACAGGAGTAACAACTGCAGATTATGAGTTACCTGCGGTGAGTCCGACATAATGAATAGTAAACACTCGTGTTCCAATACTCGTGCACGAGTTTTGGGAGGCGTTCCTTTGAAATAAGCTGTGAAGGAGGGGGGTTGTTCTTACACATGATTATAATTAATATAATTATTATTTGTTTTTTGTTAATAAAATTTAATTTAATCATTAAAACAGAGTCCAGAAAAATTAAAGCAGAATAAACTAAAAAAAAAAAAAAAAGGAATATCTTCCTCGGGTTTTACGATACAATAAACAATAGAAATATCTAAACATCCTTAAATCAAGATACATTCACTTGAGATGCAAAATGAAGAAATTAAGTCTTGTTTTCTGAGAAATTGAAAACAAATGAGTGAGTTTATGTTTAAAACATGAAAATTACTTTTTTATTTGAATTAAGTTGATTTTTCAAACAGAGCTATTCAAACTTTGAGCTATTTTTTTTTTTTTTTTGGTCAAATGAATTAAAATGTAATGGAGATCTGTAATGAGATCTGAAGCATTGCTCAAACTCGTTGTGTGTTTTCTATACATTTACATTTAGAGAACATATTGATGTATGTTCCCTTCAATTTATTCTTTTTAATTTTCTGTAATTGGTCTTAAAAATGTCTTAAATTAAAAAAGCTGCAGAAACCCTGAAAAAAGACCACTAAATATTTTGCCATGCCTGGCTTAGCCCATTTGTTTGCCCAGGAGTGTATATATACATATACACATACACGTCAGGGCTCAACTGACTTTTCAGTTGTATAAACAAAAAACATGAAGACACTGAAAGACATACATACCGGTTTGGAACCATGTGTGTGCGTAAAAAGCAGAATTCAATGAGAATTTTTTGTTTTTGAGTGAACTTTCCCTTCATGTAACAAACAATTTTAAGGAGAACTATAGACATATTTGTACTTGTGTTTCAGGGTTGGGGTGCAGAGTACCATCGACAGGATGTGACAAGCACCCCATGCTGGATTGAGATTCATCTTCACGGGCCCCTGCAGTGGCTGGATAAAGTCCTTACCCAGATGGGCTCTCCTCACAACCCCATTTCCTCCGTGTCCTAGACAGAACTGATTCCCATGCAGAAGCTGATTGATTGAAGGGAGAGGTGGGAGAAGGCAGGAGGGTGGGGTTTGTATTCTACTTGAAGGCAGTTTGTTCGGGGGCATAAAATTTGGCTGAAGAGTCCTCAGTTCTCAGCCCGTGAGAATCTGGAAGATACTTGACAACTTTGTGTGACCAAGCATGTTAAATGATGAGGCCATCATACTTGGGGCAAGTATCCTCCTTTGGTCTTGTTTGTGAGAGAAGTTGGGTTTTAAGCCAACTTTTGGCTTTGGTTTTCTTTCTTTTTCTTTTGCATTTCTTCTCCTTTTTCCAGTTTACAAATCAGTATTCCATTGATTAAGATCTGCATCATAGTTTAGAGACTAGTACAGTGTTGTACAGAGTAGTATAGTGTGAACACGTCTGGTAGACAAAAAAGTAAGATAACATGCAGAAATATAATGCTTTAAATGAACTTAATGGCATGAAGCTGTGAGAAGATAATGAGGTTATTAATGCAAAATTTCTCACAGCTGGAAAGAAGAAAAAATGTAGCAAAAATGGACAAAAATGTCTAATGTAGAATGAAAAATACATATATTTGAATAGGCAAAACTTTTGAATGGGATAAACGTATGGGGAGTTAGGGCATGTTAGTAGTGGGTAGGGATGCATGAGCAAACTCATGCGTATGTTGCGCTAATTTTATCGCAGTTGTGTTCGACTGATTTTAAAAAATGGGTGTGTAAATGTACTTATTAGTAAAGAAAGTGCTGTGCAGTCTGTTTTTTTGCAAGTGTGGTTTGATCCCCAGGATTGTAAGTCTATGTCTACGAGAGCAGAGGCAGGCATTGTTTACTTTGTCCATATGTTGTGCACTGCACCACTGTGCTGCACGGAAGAACGTCCTCTTTTCACTGTTTTTTTTTTTTTTTCCTGAAATGCCATGAATCTGTTTTCATAAAACACCTTTAGAAAAGTAAGAGAAAAAAATATATACGTAATGCCTGTGCATTTCCAGCATTTTTAGAGTAAAATAGTTACCTTTTTTTGTTGACTAAATTCTAAATGGCACTAGAGATATTGTTTTGTAAAAAGTAGATATTTTTTTGATTAACTTGCTTTCAGTTTTTTTATTCAAAGTGAAATCCCATCCACTGTTAAAATGTAAACATTTTTGTATTTTTTTGAAGAAAATATATAATGTTGTTCCTTCATATCTGCACTTTCATAAGTGGCTTCTTTGTCTCTGTCCTTTTTTGTGCTGTTCTTGCTTACTTGTACTCTCAGATAGCAGTTTTATTCCATGAATATCAAGTCTCTACTGGAAGATTCAATAAAATTGTTTCATTATCACTGTCTTCTTGTCTCTTGGTGTTCAGGAAGTTTTAAGGCAAACAAATCATTATTTTACAATCTCAAATTCACTGTGTAACCCATTATTATGTAAATAACGTTAATTAATTGGATATACAGTGACATTAATACAAATTTAATACATCAGCTTATATAATGTTGAATGTTGATATGTAAATGGTATGGAAACAAAATAATTGTATCAAAATCAATCTGTAAAGTAGCCTACTCTAGATTAAAGATTGATAACTGACGGTAAAGACTTAAGGTAAAACTATCGTACTATATTAAATTTATAAGATAAATGAGATTATTAAATGTCATGGTTTTTACTGGAACTAGAAAACAGCACACTAGTTTCATTCATCCGTTCTCTGTCATATAAAAAGGAAATGGCTCCCTCTAGTGTCATTGAAAGGTTTGCATTGCAAACTACTGTGTTGTAGTAGGTGAAGGCGCCTCACATTTCTGTATCATGTGACACAATATTAAATATACCATACCACCAAACCTGTCTCCATTACTGTCCAGGTTGTATCTTATTGTAATTAGTAATATTGTATATATTTGCTTGTCAGTATCTTTTTTTCTTTCACATAGGTAACCAGCTATTTAGGCAAATCCACTCATGCGTCATTATGTCTGTAAAGGCATGATGCGTGATGCTACTGAACTTAAAGGGTTATTTCACCCGAAAATGGAAATTCTGTCATTAATTAATCATGTCGTTCCAACCCGTAAGACTTTCGTTTAACTACACAACTAAGTTACCGCTTTCAAGCCCAAGAGAGATAGTAAGACATCATTAAAGTCATGACTACACTGGTTTAACCTTAACTTTAAAAAACGACGCGAGTGCAAAAAAACAAAAAAACAAAAACAAAAAAAACAACAACATAATTTATCACTTAACAAAATATTAATCTCTAACGCGCCTTCATTAGAGCATCATGACGCATGCGTGTTGTGTTGACGCGGGAACATACGCAGACTCGTGTTCACGAGAGCAGCACGAGGCACGAGTGTTGGTTTTAGAGTAGACATTGTTGTGAACTTGCGTTGGAGATTCATATTTTAGTAAATAAAGTGATAAAGTATGTTTTGTTGTGCAAATAAACCTCTCGCGTCCCTTCATAAAACTGAGGTTAAACCACTGGAGTCCGATGGATTTTTATGACGTCTTTCTTTCTGGGGCCTGAAAGTGGTAGTTGCGTAGACTGTCAATGAGGGGACAGAAAGCTCTTATATTTCATTAAAAAGATCCTCATTTGTGTTCCGAAGATAAACGAAAGTCTTACAGGTTTGGAACTACATGAGGGTGAGTAATGAACTAACTCTTTAAGGGTGGGTTAAGGGGAGGTCAACAGTGTAATTATCATAACTACAGAAATTAATTATAGCTGTAATTACATGCAGGTATTTTTTAAATATAAGTACAATGTAAAAACATCTATGTACAAAATAAGCACAAATGTGACACAAATAGAATTAACTCCCTGATAAAAAAATCACAGGTTTTCTGCTGACATCAACATCAAGGTGAATAGCAGGACATTTGTTGAAAAGTCACAGCAATCCTGCATCTAGATGGCAGCAAAGCAAAGACTGGGAATTTTTCATCAAAGCTTCAGGTAAGATGTTCCCCCAAACTTGTTTGTTTTAACCATATGTTAAAGTTTTGAACCTTTGGGTAAGATACCTTAAACTTAGGGCAGAAGGCTTTAAAGACCTTTAAAGGTGCCCTTGATTCAAAAATTGAATTTATCTTGGCATAGTTAAATAACAAGAGTTCAGTACATGGAAAAGACATACATTGAGTCTCAAACCCCATTGTTTCCTCCTCCTTATATAAATCTCATTTGTTTAAACGACCTCCGAAGAACAGGCGAATCTCAACATAACACAGACTGTTACGTAACAGTCGGGGTGTACGCCCCCAATATTTGCATAATGCCAGCCCATGATGTTCCCAACATTATAAAAGGCATTAGACAAGGGCAGCCAGTTAACGTCTGGAGCTGCACACAGCCGAATCATCAGACTAGGTAAGCAAGAACAACAGCGAAAAATGGCAGATGGAGCAATAATAACTGACATAATCCATGATAGCATGATATTTTTACTGATATTTGTAAATTGTCTTTCTAAAAGTTTCGTTAGCATGTTGCTAATGTACTGTTAAATGAGGTTAAAGTTACCATCGTTTCTTACTTTATTCACGGAGACAAGAGCCGTCGCTATTTTCATTTTTAAACACTTGCAGTCTGTATAATTCATAAACACAACTTCATTCTTTATAAATCTCTCCAACAGTGTAGCATTAGCCGTTAGCCACGGAGGACAGCCTCAAATTCACTCAGAATAAAACTTTAACATCCAAATAAATACTTTACTCACATAATTCGAAGCATGCATACAGCATGCATGACGAACATCTTGTAAAGATCCATTTGAGGGTTATATTAGCTGTGTGAACTTTATAAATGCGCTGTAATATAGTCGACAGCTGGTGTGGCAGGGAGCACGCGATTTAAGGGGGCGGCGCCGAGTGTAAATCAGTGCATTGTTAATGATGCCCCAAAATAGGCAGTTAAAAAAATTAATTAAAAAAAATCTATGGGGTATTTTGAGCTGAAACTTCACAGACACATTCAGGAGACACCTTAGACTTATATTACATCTTGTGAAAGAGTCATAGCCTATTGCTATTATGACAATATTAAATACACACAGACACACACACACACACACACACACACACACACACATATATATATCTTTGATTAGGATTTTGTCATTTGATTTTAGTCACCGTCCACTTTAACATTTAATTTGGAAAAACTGAATACGTTTCAGATGTATTCTGCAAAAATCAGGTAGGACTTTCACCCATGACTCTTTGTGCTCTAACAACTAAATTGGCAAATGTCTCCATTTATTTTCCTTAATAATATATTTATAGGCTGCATGCTAAAGTTAAATATAACTTAATAACTAAATATGCTACAATTTGGCAATAAATGCACACTGCCCTTTTAGATGTTGGATTTTTACAGGAAGCTGCTTCTCAGAGTGCATTTAATGCTCGTATTCACCCTGAGCTCTGGTTTAAACAAACACATTATTAAACTAGGGGTGTAACAATATATTGTGCCACAATGCCAAATGTCTTATGTTACCAGTAAAAATTGGCCTACATTATTTTAAATATATCTAGTCAGTGACAGAGTGTAAACATATTCATCTAAAATAATTCTGTATTTTCAGCTTCAGAATCATGTATATTTTTATTCTGGTGTCACCATTTTCCTGTGCATTGGGTTACCAGCACCAAGTCCAAGCCTATTTATTTCCACCCCTGATGTAATACCAAATTTAGCATTTTAATCAACAGTACATTTTTTGTTTATGTCTTGAAGTATCACAATAATATCATATTGTGAGTTCAGTATCATGATAAGTATCGAATTGTGACATGAGGGTATCGTTACACCCCTATATTACAGTATTTCACAATTGCTAAAACACATTTCTTGAAACCATCACTCATTTTCTCAAAACATTAAACACAAATCCAATCTTCAAACTAATTTCACAAAACCTCTGACTCTTATGGCAAAATCAAGCAAAGCTTTCAGATCATACACACATTAAACAATATATAAACACTACAGATCATTCATTAGACACTACATTAAAAAATGAAAAACACAACATCCAGAACATGGATATATACAAAAAAAAGTATATTGTAACACAGTAAACACATTTTGCCATTACATAAAATGTATAGAAATCACAAGTAATGTGAATTTAAAGTATACTGTATGTACTGCAAGTACAGTATTATATTCAATATTATATAGTATTGAATGTCTTAAATATATACAGTACTTACATACTGCAAACATACAGCAGTCTAAATACAAATGACTAAAAGGTCAAAGAAAACTCTAAATGGAAAAGCATGATACAGTACACAAAAAACAAAAAACAAAAACAAAGTTCAGAGTCAGTGAGAGATTAATTCTGCTTCACGTCTTCATGTTGGGTCCGGCCTAAATCAAGTCAAGTCACCTTTATTTCAATTGCAATTTATACTACACAGATACTAGTCTAGTTTAGTATAGTATAGTATAGTATAGTATAGTCAAAGCAGCTTTACAGTGATAACAGGTACATGATGATCAGTAATGCAAAGAGGGTTCATTTTGGCTGTACAGCTCTAAAAGAAAATAGTGTCATTGTTCAGCTGAAGTCAGTTCAGTGTTGATTCACTTACATTGTAAAGACCATCAATTATTATGTAAATTACTGTAATTATTTTCCTCTATAAAGCAGTTCTGCAGAAAACAGTGATGTCATCATCTAGGCTAGTTTAGTTCAGTTCTCATCCTATAATGTCAGTACTGTCAGATCAATAATATTGTTGAACATTATTGAATATTGTTGAGGACATTTTCCACATCACAGGCAATGTCGTCTCTTGCCAGGCAAAGGGAAAAACCTGTGCTGGATCCAGCCTTGACAGCCTTGTCTCCACACCTTGCTCTTTCTCCTCATCATCCTCTTACACATACTCTTCCTCCTCTACTTTTCAGATTTTTCCATCTTTTGTTGGTATCATCATTCAGCACCTGTGTCACCTGTGCACTCTAAACTGACCTATATTTTATACAGTTGATTTGATCACATCATTAGAAATAAGTGTGAATAATTTTGAGTCATTGTGTTTAAAGGATGACAACTGTGTTGTAGTTGTGTTTAACTTTTGCCACATGTATTTACCATTTTGCAACACAGTGCAAAATGTGTTTTAGTGAGTAAGAATGTGTTTAGAGTTTTGCAAAAAGAGTGGATGAGATTTGCAAACAGTGTCTTAACTACCTGAACTTGTTTAAGGTTTTGCCTACAAAGTGACTGATTCGACAAATGGGTTTAGGCCACTGAGCATTGGGTTCAGAGAATGGGGTTTAGTGTTTTAGCAATTGTGAAATACTGTAAACACATTCTAGATGTCATTTAACTCCTTGACCACAAGAGGTTGATATTTCCTAACAAAAGCTTTATTGCGGAATATCATTAGCATTCCCTGCAGTTAAAAACTAACATGTGATTTCATCAAGTTTTATTGACATCTTGTTTTATGGACTGTTTCTCAAATTTAATTTCTCTCTTTGAGGTTTTGGCCTGATAACTGGAAATGGAGATTTTTTTTTTTTTTTTTTTTTTAACAACTATGCAGCTATGTGAAAGTGCGTTAATTCCCTACTACACAGCAGTGACTGAGAACCACAGGAGATAACATACGATTTATTTTTGCACAACAGCAATATTTGAAAAGATGGGTTCCGGTTTGTTTTGTCATCGATAGTTTGGCCATGTTTTTCCAGGTATCTAAGTGACACGAACTTGGCAGCTGTTAGTGAAAGGCAAGTGATTCTAGCATAGGGCAGATTGCCAAATTCCCATATATTCTAAATCTGTGTTTATGTAGTGCTATATCTGTTTGTATCTGTAGAGTGTATCACAGGGCTTTACAAAACCACACCTTTACCACAAGAAATAGAGTCTATTATGCTGCAAGCCACTTAGAATCCTTCCACAACTGTTCTGTCATGCTCCACAACACTCCCACTTTTCCACTTCTATCACGGGTACGTTCTAATACGCCATCCCAGTTGTTGCCAGAAAAGGCCCACCCTTGGCCCCCACCCACACCAATAACTGTTGCATGAGACCACATATTTGAATAGAGTAACTGGCCAGCTCTTTTCAGAGCTAAATTTATGACATTTAGGCCACCTCATTGGTTCTTAAACTGAACAATATTTCTATTTATACCAGCCTAAATAAAATCTGTTTATCATATAAAGCGTCTCTTCAGGAGACTTGGATTCAACTGTTCAATTTATATGGATTACTTTTACAATGTCTTCATGAACCTTTAGAAGCTTGAAAGTTTTGGTGAAATGGACTTTCAATGGAGGGACAGAAGTCTCTTTAAAAAGAGGTTTATTTAAAAATAATCTTAATTTGTGTTACGAAGATAACAAAAGCCTCATAAGCTTGGAACGACATGCATTGGAACGACATTTCTTTCCCTATAAAATATTACATTTGGTCACCTTTAATCTTGAGAAGACTTGTGTTGAACATTTAATGAACATTTGTGTCAGTTTGCACATTCTCTTGATGAAAAGAGACCCTCGCATGTGGATTGCAGGGCTGGCCTAGAGGTTTATACATGTAGCTTAAACAACTGAGTTGTATCTAGTTATGCTTATCAAACAACCTCCTGAATACCACCATCTCAAATGTTTTTTAGAGGGCATTTACACTTGTTGTTTTCATGTCATGATAAGATAGCAAGTTGATAAATAAAACCACATAAAGTGAAAAGGTGTAAATACTGCTAGATGTAGCTTTTATGCAGCAGTTGGCCCTGTTTCCAAAGAGCCTGTGATAATTCCTGACAAAAAAAAAAAGGTTTCATGAAAGTTTCCTCTACTGATCTCATTCTTCACCCCTGTATATCCTGGCACATAAAAGTGAATGGAACATCAGAGAGGCATACCGTTCTAGATTAGTTTCATAATCTTTCCTGCTCTTGTAGGATAATCCTTGCAGCAGGGTGCTCTGTGAACGTATCTTACATCATTACAGCCTTCATATTCTTCATATTGGCCACTCCAGTAGTTCCAGTAGGTCTGTGCCTTCTAGGAGCTTTAGGAGATGATAAGCCCAGTGGGAGACTTTGTGGATGGTTTCCTCTTAAATACTTTGTGCACTATTTGTATTAATAGATTAATAACTTTTCCAAAAGCTAAACTTCTCTTGTGCCACCCATATTATAACAGAATAATTTTTTCAACAGAGAAATAATATGACAGTTAAATCCTCCCAGAAGATCATATGAATTTTACAGTATGAAGTCTAAAGTTTCAATACAAGAAATGCAGTCCAGACCTGACCCATTTTAGGGATAAATCCGTATGTAGGCACTGAAATGTAGCTTACCATTGATGCCAAAAATGTGAGGGAAAACGTAATCAGTCAATTCAAATCGGTCTTTCAGAAGAGTATGCCCTGGTATCTTGTTTTTATTATGGAGGAACATGCATAAATGGGGTTAAATGACCCAATAGGCTGTGATTTTTAAAATGTTATTTCATTAAAATCATTTAATTCCTTGATATTCCATGTATTCTTCAAATATCTTTTATATGAGCCTGAGCAATGTCATTTCCATATGAAAATTCCATAAAAATACATTTCTGTATCATTACCAAGTCTTCGTAAAGAGGGCCAAATTGACCTATATGGATTTGACTTACTGTGGTATTATTTTAGCAATAATATTTTAAGGCAAAATGGACTTTCAATAAAATGTGGCCTTTACAGTACAAAGGCAAAAACAATTTTTGAAATCGGTGTTACCTGATTAGAGAAAACAGAGAAAAATGGCTGTCTTCCCTTTTGCCAAATAGTTAGGAAAACTTCAACACCCAATTCATACATGTACATACACTACAAGTCAAAAGTTTTTAGACACACCAGAAAGAATGTGAACACACAAACACACAGAGAGAGAGAGAGAGAGAGAGAGAGAGAGAGAGAGAGAGAAACATACTGGTCTTCATGTTTTATGGCAACTTTCCATAGACATAATGATTTTTATACTGTACAAACTGTATATTCTTTTGCCCTCAAACTTTCTGCATTTTTACATTTTCAAAAAAACTTAAATTTGTATGATTTATAAGCTGTTTACCTCATTGGGACAAAAAAAAAAAAAAAAAAAAAAAATTCACCACAAGGTCAAAAATTACTGGTATTACTTGCCATTTGGTCCCCATAATGTAGGGAATACCAGGTACACAAACACACACAATTTTATATACAATGAATATTGTACAATTCTGAACATTTTTGCATTTGAAGAAAAACATGAAATCCAGTAAGTCATTTTGACCCTTTTTAAGCATTCTTGTGGGGTTTTGAGTCATGCATACTTCGGTTAAATGTCCACGTTACCTAAGTGTCAAAACAGGATGTACTTTCAGGACTTTCAGGAAATGCTTAAGACCTGTACCACTTTCTTGTATAATTGGGCAGGTGGCCGCTTCAGTCACCGTGCTAAGCTCTCGGAAACAGCGTGTTACGTCTCACAGAGTGGGTGCGTGCCGGAGCGCGGTCCCCATCGGGAGACTTGCGGCCCTAATCATGGAAAGACTTGCGATGAAAAAGCCTGTTTGAGATCACCCTAAGTGAATGGGACAGCACGAGTAATACAGGGGTCTGTGTCGTTTTATAGTTCAGTGCCTGTGTTTTGAGCGTGCGCTCTTTTCAGCAACGTGGGTGGCGGGTTACACTATCATCCCTCCACCCTCCAACTCCCCTCAGCTCTGTATTGTCATTGGCTCTTTGCAGCCCTTCTAGTCATCACTCAGCTGCTTGGAAAATGGTAATATTGTTTTTTTTTAATAATGAAAGCCTGAATTCCTAAATAGATGTGCTGAAAGAGTTGTTGTAACTGCAGATGTCCAAATTAGATTTACATATTAATTGTTTTCACTTAACACCAATAGCAGCAGCGGTGATACATTAGCACCAACGGCCTGCCCTTTCAGTGTCATCTGCAAAGGCACTCAGAGTGACATATAAACAGAACTGAGAAAAATAACTAGAAAGACACAGAGGAACTTTCCACTGCTGTGTGAGTTTCCTTTTCTCCCCAAGTTCATTTTCACTCCCTCCTCTCCTCTCTTAGCTTCCTCCACTTGTTTGCTTTTTATTTGTAGTGCCAAGCTTGGCATTAAATCTTATTTTTCTGTAAATAAACCAGTTTCTGGTAGGAATTACATGTAACTTGGTGTGAGGTCTGCTTCGTAAAAAGGGGCCTGGAACCTTTTATCTGAAATGTTTTCTGTTTGTGTCCTTTGTATAGATGCTTTCTGACAGCTTCGAATGAAAAAGAGCAGGTTTTATCGCGTTTTTTGTGGTGAGTTTGTGGAATTTTTCCCCTCTCCAGGCATTGTGGTCAGAGTTATTCGATGAGGCTGTATGTTCCCCCATTTCGTTCCTTTGTTCTCGGCTGTCCCGTAAGTAGTTCCAGGGTTTCGAGTGCTCTCTCTTTCTCTGTGAAGGTCCAATGTGACACCTGCTGTGGTGAACATGAATGGATTAAGGGAGTCTGGATGCAGCTGCCCATTCCCACCACTGCCAGTGGTCTCAGAGTACCAGCAAGAGCTCGACCTGAGCTATAGTGCACTTGCATTTTTACCGCTTTCCCTTAATTATTAAAGTCAGCCTTTCCTCATTCTGTACTCTTGAATATTACATTCAGAGTGAACATATCGAAGATCTACCGATAAAGGGATTCTATGAAGCCCCTTGGTTAAGGGCTAGAAAACACATCTGTCCACCAGAGGTCAGTATTTTATTAAGAAGTACTGATGTCAGGAGCTATTTAGTCATTACAGTATAAAGTAATTTGAAGTTTCGTTCAAAAAGTTTCCTTCAATTTTCCTAAAACCTTTTTTTTTCTACTTATAATGAAATATATAATTTTTTCAAATACATAAATTAAATCTATAGATAAATAATACACTGAAAATCCAAAAGTAAATCCAAATACCATTACAACATGCCCCCTTAGGTGTTTTGGCTTAATTTCTTGATTTTATATTATCTGCTATCAAAGTTAAACTAATAAACACTAAGCTAAAGACCCATACTTAAGCGATACTGTGTCTGTTAAAGTGGTTTCTATACTGGCCTGATCTGTTTTGAGCGTTTATACTGGAAGTACATAGCAGCCAATGACAGTCTATTGCTCTTCTTCCAGCATCTGAAGCCATCGCCAGCATAGCCCTTCTCACACTGGCAAGTGTACGAGCCTTCTGTGTTCACACAGCTAGCTTGGTGGCTGCAGCGATGGTTGCCTGTCAGACACTCATCTTTATCTGTAACGCATAAGAGAGGAAAACTCAGGTGAGAGCTATTGATGAACTCGCCTGTCTGTAAAAATATAAGGGCTGGATTGTTAATGTATTTTAGACTCAACATATGTCTACTGATTTTTTTTTTTTTTTTTTGTATCAGACTGCTGAGTCAGGCTACTGAATCAGGAAATTAATTGTGTAAAATGTACACAACGTGGTCACTTATTCTAAATCACTTCAACCCCGTCTCTAGTGTCTCACAACTTTATCTGCCGTTACCTACTGTCATTAATTCAAATATCAACATTTACACTTTGAAATTAATCAGAGATGGTCAATAGAATGTTCTTATCACAAATTTGATTTCCCCCCCTTATATTATCAAAATTATGACAATATTATGATAATGTTATAATTTTGATAAAATAAAGAGAAAATATAATGATATTTGTTTTATATTATCAAAATTATATTTACATTATTGCTTACTACTTATATATAAGGTACCTTTTTGTCAACACCATTAGATATTTATGACCTTATGATATTTATGATTAAACAGAAACAACTGTATTGTAAAAAGCACTATATAAATGAAGATGACTTGACTTTGATAATAGTAATTTCAAAGTTAGTCCATATTTTCACTTGCTGTAATCTGGTGATTATATGATCTGTCTTTTTTTTGTGACACAACCACAATATTGTCAGCTCCGTCAGCACAAACTATAAAATAACTGGATAATAATAATAATAAATATAGCTGCAAGCAGCAATTATCAAGGCCAAGCAGGAAATGCTTAAAAGAAGGCACAACAAGTCATCCCAGCACAGCTGGGAGCATCAGAC
Organism: Megalobrama amblycephala; assembly: GCF_018812025.1. Lineage (NCBI taxonomy): Eukaryota > Metazoa > Chordata > Actinopteri > Cypriniformes > Xenocyprididae > Megalobrama > Megalobrama amblycephala. The sequence goes on along the minus strand of NC_063050.1, from coordinate 23,650,626 downwards.
ATACTGCAACATTAAGCAATTAAAGATATATTCAGGCAAAATGACAGAAAAATCATAAATACCGTCAATAATAATGATTTAATGATTCATCACTTTCAACCAATAGGTGGCGCTGTGACCAAATTGCTGTGGTATGGTCAAAGTAAGGTGGCAGTGACTCATGCAAAGTATGGTGTCAATATGCCAAAGCATTGCAGAGATACAGCTTTAAGAGTCAGTTTTGCATCATGCCTGAAATTCATTGCTCCGGTATACGAAAACGGTTTGACGTATCGGCTTGAAATCCATCTTTCTGTCAGCATGGTCTGAAGATGATATGGTTCGATTTTTGTGAATATCGGAGCAACGGTCTAGGAGGAGTTCGAAAAAGTAGGTTTTTAAAGAAAAACAATATGGCGGACGAAGTTCAGCCGACTATGGCAAATTTGATATCTGTTATCAGCATGACCCAAGAAATCTACCGAGACCAGTTTCATTACAATAGGTTAATATAGTCAAAAATTATTAGCAAATTATTAAAATTATTTTTGTAAATTTTGTTATAAATTTTGACCACAAGGTGGCGCTGCGGCAAAACTTTTTGTGTACTGTCAGGGCATGGTGCCAAAGACCCATACCAAGTTTCGTAATGATACGCTAATGCATTCATACAGCATTTTAGCACAAAATTCAAAATGGCCAACAGCCAAAATGGCCAACATGGGAAAATTTGATATCATTCGACTTGACATGATGCCCCGAAGAGACCAAATTTAAGATTTTTGAACAAACCGTTCAGAAGTTATAAGCAAAAATAGCCATTTTTTTGTATCTCTGGACCAGTAGGTGGCGCTGCGCCGAAATGCTGCATGTTGCCTCAGGCCATGCTTGTGATGATATACCAAGTTTGGTCTGAATAGGGTACCTGTCAAATGTCACAAGACCAAACCGGAAGACTGGTCTCATTGCATTCGCTTGTGAGAGAAAGTGTTAACAACAGTATGAACTAACGGAATATGAAGAAGAAAAATGAAAAAAACTATCAATCTGCATATGCGGGGGACATCGGTTATGCTCATCTTTGCTCGCTCCCTTTAAGTTATCTTGAATAAAACAGCTAATTTTTCATGAAGCACATACAAAAGACCTAAACCGGAAGTGATCTAATCCATTTCACAGAAAACGGAAGTTAGATTGTGCATAACACACACAATCTAACGATAAAGTGTTGCGGAGATACAGCCTTATGTCTATTTTTGCAAGTGCTACGTAAAAATTTGTTTGTGTGTTTTGCGGAAACAGTTTGAGAAATCGACTTGGATTCCATAACTTTTGTCGGCATGATCTGAAGATGATCTGGTTCAATTTTCGTTAAAATCGGAGTAAAGGCCTACTAGGTTTTTCAGAAAATTCAAAATGGAGGAAAAATTTTCATGACGGAAAATTACATCATAGGATGCAATCGATTCGTCTTGAGCCAAGGAATCAGAAGAAAAAATAATTTTGTTTCTTACGGTTCAAAAGTTATTAGCATAAACGTGAGTGCAACTTTGGACAGCTGGTGGCGCTAGAGGGATTGAGTTAGAGACTCCAAATTTGCTATGGTGACAGTTCAGACTGTCCTCTATCTGTGTGCCAAATTTCATAACTTTCCCGCAAGCTGTTCTATGGGCTGCCATAGACTTCCAGAGCGGAAACGGAAGAATAATATTAAGAACGGCAATTACAATTGGTGCCTATGCACCTTTGGTGCTTGGCCCCTAATTAGATAATTTTCCTCATTTTAAAGTCCTGTTAGAAGCTAGCAACACCACAAAATGACCTCTGCATGCAAAATATGGTTTTGTCAACACCATATAAGTTTTAAAAACAATTAAAGATTTTCTGATTGTGGTAACAGTTCTATTGATTTATCATAGTATTACGCAATTATTCATGCTGTAGTTTCAGTTCATTCACTCATTGAAGTGAATGCTAGATTTGATAATAGTTACAGTATAATCGATATTTGACACATTATTTTTGTATCTGATGGTGTTGACCCATATTGATTGATTGGGTAGCCATACACATTTTGGTGAGAAAATAGAAGCAACAGGCGATCAAATGGTCAATACATCTAAATATGCTGAACAGATTAATGAAAAATAATTCCTTGATACAAACTTTTCAGGTTTGTAGCTTGTTTTATGTTTTGTCTCCGTACTCAAGACTCAGTGAGAAATTTACTTGTCAAGAGCTAAATTTGGCCCAATACTGAGAAATTGAGTAATAACTGAGAATTTCTAAGCACACACATGCACGCACACATGCGCGCGCACACACACACACACACACACGACAATTGTTACACATGGCAAGCCTCACATAAATCAGTGTTTGTGTGGGAACAATAAATATCTTCAAACTGTCAAACTGTTTGGGCTGGAAGAACTCATGCATCACTTATTGTAACTCAAGTCCCATTCACACACCATAAATGATAACTGTAACAACATCTATAACCATATAGTAAATGAATAAGAAATAAAAATATAATTAGAATCAATTTCAGGGGCCGTATTCACAAAACATCATAAGGCTTAAAAGTAGCTCATAACTTGCCAATTTAGGAAAAACTCTTAAAAATAATGGGCGTGTCAGTCCTAATTTTAGGAGTGCTACATTTTTGCTCTAAGAGTATTTCACAAAGCATTTTAGTGCTGAAACTAGCTCCTAAGTCTGTAAAATGTTAGTAGTAGTCAAGAGGACTCCTAAGTCACTAAGACCAAATCACAAACAGTCCTAATCCACCCAAAGACACTGTAGCCTACACCATTGAGGCAATAGCGATAGAGCCTTGGGTGCTGAACCTTTTCTTCATAAATGCAATACATTTTGATTTATAGATTAGAATCTACGATGAGACGCCAAAAAAAAAAAAAAAATCTTTAACAAATAAATAAATATTGTCTGATTACTTGTGCCAAAGGTTTCACACTTACAAATGATTGAATAGATAAAAAAAAATATATAATAAGCGTATTTGGTGTGCTGCCCAAGGGGATCGAGGGCTCAGAGCTTGGAATTTAGCCAAAGAGTTCTCCCCATATCTCCAGCCGAGAGTGAAGAGCAGGGTGGCAGAGGGATGCAGAAAACTGTCGAAGTAACTATAGGCGAGTCGGCTCTCGTCTGTGTATATATTCCTCCTCTCGAGCTGATTAGAAAGACTGTTCGAATGTGTTTCTCCCAAACTTTGTTTATAATACGTAATTTGTCACTTGAATTCTGCATTCTCCTGAGATGCAGACATCCAAGAGGTGGACACTTACTAGTATACACAGTAAACTAGTACTCGTAAACTGTATATATATTTTGACTTTGGCAACATTTTTATTAAAAAATATTTATTTGAATAGGACAACATTTGTATTTTAAAACCATTATTTTAATATGGAAACATGACACCTCATTCTACAATATTTACATTTACATTTAGTCATTTAGCAGACGCTTTTATCCAAAGTGACTAACAAATGAGAATAGTAGAATCAATCAAAACAACATGAGAACAACAGTACGTAAGTGCTGTGTGAAGTCACAGTTATGACAGTAACGTGCTCGTAGCAAGGATTTTTTTCATTTTTTTTTTTAAATACACAAATAGAAGGAAGAATAGAAATCAAGGTAAGTGCTACTATTACTGGGTCAAGTGCTGACGAAAAAGATACGTCTTTGGCATTTTTTTGAAAATGGCTAGAGACTCAGCTGCTCGGATAGATCGTGGTAGGTCATTCCACAAGCCAGGAACAGACCCTGAGAAGGTCCGTGAGAGTGATTTGTGCCCCTTTGTGATGGCACCGGTTTCTGGAGGGCGCATAAGTCTGAAGTAGTGAGTTGAGGTATAGCGGTGCAGAGCCAGCGGTCGTTCTGTAGGCAAACATCAGAGCCTTGAATTGGATGCGAGCAGCTACTGGCAGCCAACGCAGACTGATGAAGAGAGGAGTGACGTGCTCTCTCTTCGGTTCGTTGAAGACCAGTCTTGCTGCAGCATTCTGGATCAGTTGTAGAGGCTTGACAGTGCATGCTGGAGCCGTATTTCTATGATTAAATCGCTGACTTCAGCTAATCACTGTGTGTATAGTCCATGGCAATGAAGTCAACCCCGCCCTTACTCTTAGCATAAGATTTCAGTCTATTCCTTAGTAAAAGTTTGTCTCAGCAGCTTTGTGAATAGGTTTTAAGAGAAAACTCTTAGCTAAGAACTTTTACTGCTATTTAGGAGAACTCTTAGTGGTAAGATAAAATGTTTTGTGAATATGGCACCAGAACTTTTTTCTTCCAGCTGATGAATGACAAAATACTGACAGCCAAGTAAAATTCATCCAACTTGAAAAGAATACTTAGTATAAAAATTATTGTTCCATGGTATGGACACTGTGAACGGGCCTTAAAAGTGGTAAAAGAGAATCAGGTACTGCTCTTCACTGTAAAAAAAAAATATTTTCAAGATTCATCACAACTTTTTTCTCAAATCTTTGATAAATCTTTGAGAACTTTGATTCACTAATGTTGTTCAGATTACATAATATTAGAATATAATATTATAAAGGCAACCAGGTTACTTGCTTTTTTTAAGTTAAACAATCAATAATTTTTTTACAGTGTTCAGTGCAGTCTACACTAAGTTCTGCAGTTTAGTCATGAATAACTTTATGCCTTTGTAGATGAAGATACCTCGACATGTGACTGTATCCTGAAGTGTTCCCAAGATATATCCATCCTTACAGACACAAATGAAACTCCCAAATGTGTTCCTGCAGGATTGGCGTTCTGTGCAGGTGTGCGAGAGACCATCACACTCATTCATGTCTACAAAAGACATAAATGATTAGTAGATGTGATAAGAAAGTCACAAGATAAAATTATCATTTCAGTTGTATGCCAGTGTGGTTCAGTTCTATCATAGGAACAACATACAACAATGGACCCTTTTCACAGACTGTGATGATGCAATCAAAGCAAATCTAGCAAATTGAATATATTTTTATAACACTATACTTTGTTATATTACCTTTATTAAATTTCAGAAAACGTCTATGTTAGTAATGTATGTCTGACATTACGTCAGAACGACTGAAGAATTGGGATCTCGTCTGAGAGCCCAATCACCTTTGAGTGGTAACAGAACAAGCCATTGCACATTGGCGAGTGAGATTATCATCGCAAGCTGCTCTTTCACTTTCAGATAAGGCAGCGTGCTGATACTCACTTTAAGTTTTCCACTGAGGAGGCAAGACGGGGTCCCAGCTGTGCCAGTGGAGGTACAGGAGTTGTGGAGATGTGATGTAACGTCTCCACTCCCTCCTTCAGGGAACGGGGGTTACATTAGTAACCTAGATGTTCCCTATCAGTCAGTCACGTCCAACGTTAAGTCAGAATGACTGACGAATTGGGATACCTATGGAAGATGCCACAACTGCTGCCCCTTCCAGCTCCCCGAGTAAGCCGCATGGTCCCCCCTCACCCGTTGGGGCAGAAGAAAGGAAAGGGCTTTGCATGAAGAATGTCAATCACTGATGTTCCATTTAACCCTATACAGTGAGACTATTGAATAACACTGGGAAAGCATGCCTATTCCAGCTGGAAAGGAACGCTGCAGAGACTACATCCTGCCCATAGGGAAGTAACATATGGAGTATACTAATTTAATGACAAGGGGCAGTGCTACATATGGAAGATCTCTGTGGTAGATCCCGCCTTGTGCAGGGATGGAGTCAATACCGTTACAGAGATGGCAGAGTGGACTCTGCCAAAGGAAAGACACAGGCTCGCCAACGGGGAAGCCACATGGTGGAAATACACATATGGGGTCACCAGGGGGGAACCACAGCATATGGGCATCTAGTCTAGTAAAGGGGCTGACCAATCGGACATTACACACAAGTACTAGACCTGGCGTCAGATGTCTCCACCACATCTGACTGCTGAGGATGCTGGAGGAACTCCACCAGGGTTCGCTAGTCGGGGAACTCACCTGAGGAGCTCGTATCCCGTCCTCAGAGGGGAATGGCGCTGCAAGCAGGACACCAAGCCGGCCTTCCTGTACATTACTTGTTTGTAGCCAACACATGCGAAGGAACCGGCTCCACTCAGAGATTGTAGAACCTGTTAAGTGTTGCCCAGCCCGCAGCTCTATGTAAGTTTGTAAGAGAGGATGCAACAACACCCAGGAGGACGCAACACTCCACAAGCTCTCACTCCAAGGGGGCATGGCTCATCTTGTGATTGGTACGCCAAGACGATGGTATTCACTATTCAGTGGGACAACTTCTGTTTGAATACAGCCTTTCCCTTCTCCTGGCCTCCATAGCAGACAAAGCTGTTCTGAGGTTCTGAAGCTCTGGGTGTGGTCCACTACAAATGCTAAGCATGAACAGGACACAGCAACGCATAGGCTGGGTCTGCCTCCTCCAAGGGCAGCGCTTGCAAGTTCACCTCTTAGTCCCTGAAAGGAGTGGTGGGAACTTTGGGCACGTATCCAGGCCAGGGTCTCAGGGTGACTTGAGAGTCAGCAGGCCTGAATTCCAGGCACGCTTCATTAACTGAAAATGCCTGCAGGTCCCCCCCACCCCCAGAGGTCTGGACGCCAGAGAGGGGCTGTCATGAGGAGCATCAGATCTGAAAACCAGGTCCGGGTGGGCCAATAAGGCACAACCATCAGGAATTGTTCCTCGTTCTCCCTGACCTTGCACAGTGTCTGTGCGAACAGGCTCACTGGGGGAAACGCATACTTGCATAGGTCCCAGGGCCAGCTGTGTGCCAGTGCATCCATACCAAGTGTCAGGGAATAAAAGAACTGGCAGTGGGTTGTCTCTGGGGATGCAAACAGGTCGAACTAAGTGACCGGCTGTAGATTGAGCGCACCAGGAAAGTGGGTGGCATGAAGCGACCTGAGTGGTAAGGGCGGCCTCCGCTTTCTTCATGGAGATGCAGGGCAACAGGGACAGCCCGAAGGGAAGGACCTTGTGCTGATATGTCCCTCAAACGCAAAGAATAGAAAAGGTCTGTGTTGAGGTAGGATTGAGACATGAAAGTATGAATCCTTCAGCTCGATCGCTGCAAACCATTCGCATAGCCGTGTCTGATCATCCGAATGACCTAACAAGATAGGCTGGTAAGGGCTAACCAGGCTTCGAGACACCATACAAGATGGAACAAGGGGACAACAGACATGCCCACAATGGCTACTAGGCAAAGAACTGCTGGGCAAAGTTCTCGACAGTGTCGGTGAAGAGACCGGCTTGGGAGATGGGGGAGTCGAGAAAGCAAACTTTTTTGACCTCCTTCAGCCAGAGATGGCGCTCCCTTGGCCTCGTCGTTGGCCTAGGTCCATCGTTGTGTGCAGCTCCTGCATCAACCTTGCATCAGAACTACCCTCCTGCAGCTCTTTCAGTGCCTTGGCCTGGTATACTAAGAGGAGGGCCATGGCATGCAGGGCAGAATTGGCATGCAGGGAAGAATTGGCCTGTCTGCCGTCTCTTTAAGCCAATTCGTCAGTCGTTCTGACATAACGTCAAATGTGATTGATAGGGAACTAGTTAACACTGTTGTGTGAGTATTTCTAATACAACGGCTGAGGGAGTGATGGCAAATCTTTCTCTCATCTGACCAATGTAATCATTCTCTCAATATATTTTCCTTTTTTGTAAGGTCATAGAAACTCTTTTGCTATTGGTGCAAATGGGAATGCAAAAAATTATTTTTGTTGTAGTTGTTTCCGTTCACCACTATAGAAGTTTACCGAACTATGATGACTTCCCCTTTGTGAGATCCCTGGAAATGTGAAAAGTGTCCATATGATTAACCAACACACACAGGCCACGTTCACACAGCAGCAGAATACGGTTGTCAGTCCAGTATTTTGTACGTTCATATACGTTCACACACAGTACAGTTATTTACAGAAGTGACAAACGCATTCTATAACCGAACTCACACCTGTAAATTTTCAGGACTCAACCACATTCTCAGAAAATCTGCGCTGTATGAATGGAACTGGACTGGACAACTAGTTGTCTGTCATGTCATACAGTGCAAGAAAGTCGCTCTTCTAAGGTGTTTTGTGTGTGGTTTCGCTTTCGGTAACTTACTGAGACAGAGATATGAGCTGTGCATCATCTTAAGATGTTAGATCCTGTCACTGTTCTCCACCAGAGTGACTCCCATTAGTTTCATGTTTTTTTTTCCAAATTTAAATGCCGTGTCATGTGCAAGACTTCACAAAGGACGTGACATGCGAGTGCAACAGTTAAAGACTCCGGCTAGCGTGTTTGCATGCTGTTGTTGGTTAATGACGTTTTGATGGATGAACTCACGGTTCAAATAGTCTCTTATGTCAAAAGTGATAAGACTTTTCAGTTTTATGGACGTCGCCATCTTTAATATTACATTGGTCACTGTCATTATGGTTACTAGTAAGATAATACAGGCTTAACTCTCGCTGCACGTTCATACAGACAGTGTTTGAGACACAACTGTATGTTGCTGTGTGAATGGGACATTTCGAGATAAACACCTGTAAGTAAATGCGGTTGTCAATCCCAGAAACTTACAATGTGAACGTGGCCATAGTCTCAAAATTTTGTTAAAGGATTCTAACAAACTCTAAACTAATACAACCCCTTGTGTAAGAAAAAATACCTCCATTGGGGATAAAACAACAAGTGATCGCTTTAACCACTGAAATGTGCACCTTTGTTAACAACAAGGTAAAAAGCCCAGAAGATATTTTTGCTCTTTAAGCAAGTAAATTAAAGGCTCCCTGAAAGTTTGCAGCAACATTACACGGAGTTGCTGTGATGTTCTCGCTCATTGTTAATTTGTGACCTTAACATTAGACTGTAATCTATAGGGTCATAAACACAGTGGCTAGTAATTTCTGTAACAAAAAGAACAAAGTAGATGCTTATAGTGGCTCTGCAGTGACAGAAAATGCTTTAAATTCTCTAACAAGACCAACTCTATATGCTGAATGAGCTGTGGCGTGCCTTATCATATTCTACATTTAATTTGGATGAGGACTTCATACTATTGTTTTCTACAGGATGACTGTACACCTTTGGGATCTTCTGAACATCTGATAAATGTTCTGGGCTGGAGAAGAGTATCATGAACATTAGGCTTAGGGTTTGCTAATGATAGACTTTCTGGCTGTGTAGGTAGGAGCCATTAGCTTGCTATGTGGGGGTTGCTGAAATGTCCTGTATGCTGCATGGGAAGCTGTCTCCCCACCTGTTCTCAGTAGATGCCAAAATGATATCTTTTGGCATATGCTGCTTCACCTCACTCCAACAATTCTGACAGTTCAAAGGAGGCTGTTTCCTACACTCTTTCCCTTAGCTAGCAACAACATGCATTTTGATTTTTTTTTTTCCCCCTCCAAGTAAAAATGGCACATTTTTGTAACAGTGCCATTTATGCTTTTATATATCCAATCATTGTCCAAGTAGGACCCACTGACCTTAGGTTTAATCATTGTTAAATTTGTCCAATTTCATAAATAGTCTACCTATAACATAGGTCCAACACATAATGCAAAAGTTAAACAATTATGTCTATATAGGAGGATCGATCTAAGTTTAACACTATGGAAGTTGGGATAAGACACTAGAAACACTAGGAATGAGGCATCACCTTTGCAGGTTCTGTTATCTGAAGCCAAGTGGAGCCCTGGAGGACACAAACAGCCCACTTCACCTTCTCTCTCAATCTGGCAACCAAACTGGCAGCGAAGAGAGGTGCAGTCCAGTTCCTCTGGAGAGCAAAAAAATAAATAAAAAATAAAAAACGGGGAAGTCTGGAATATGTAATGTGCATACACACATTGGTGCCTACTACAGTACCTACAATTAGGACATATGTTAAAAGTATAGTATATAAATTTTTGACTATTCAGAAATGATGAACTGAAAACTATATGGGGTAGAAATTATGAAAATTTGTATTTTAAACCTAACTAATACCACTTAACACATTTACCTGATATGAACATTTTTATGATTATTGGTTTTTCATCTGTTTAACCAACATTCATTACATATCTATCTCCAATTATTTTTAAACATTTTTAACTAGATTTTTGTTTTTGCATAGAAAAATAAAAAGTTGTTCTCACCTCAACAGCTTTTCATCTTTTAATGTTTTGAGATCAGCGTGGATGGAGATGACATTCAGATGTCATTAAAATCAACTGTTTTTATATGTTAGAAACTAGCATTTAATACTGTATTGACTTAAGGATAACAATGACACCCTCAAACAACATGAAAAACAGGTTGTGCTTTTTGTGGATGAAGGATAAAAAAAATCCTTAAAAGTCTGCATAGATATACTGTAGACATGCATAGATCTTACAAAGCTTGAAATAAAAAGGGTGAAATAAAAAAAAATCTACTCACCTGTTGGGAATGGCTACGTCAGGAAATACAAAGAGAAGTCCAATTATGAAGAAGTGTTGATGGATACGACCGTTCAAACAGCTTTTAAACGGCATTATATCAAGTCAAGTTAAACATAAAATATTTTACTTCAGTAGACATCGAAAAGCACTTCCCTTGCAGCTGTTTTACTGTCCAAAAGAAGATTCATTTGTGTCAGACGTGACAAAGGACAGTCCCTGATAAATCCCTGACAAATAGATGGGAATTGTGTGTGCTTGTGTGCAAGCATAGACAGGTCATGTCACCTGCGTTAAGATGAAAGGGTACTCTGTGTGGTGGGAAGCAACTGTGTGGGTATTTTGGGAACTGAAGATGGTCAGTCTAAGTTCACCATCTGCAGTACACATATCAGCACATATTTGTGGTTAATATGTTCTATGTCATATTATCGTACGTAAAAACATCATTACAGTGTGACTTCCTTAGATTTTATTGAAAACAACTTAACATTGTTTTTTTGTTTCACACATAACGAAAAATAGTTTGAGATCAAACAATAATTTGCAGACCCCTTGCATCACCATGGACCTCTTAGATGGTGACAGACCTATTAAAGGGATAGTTCACCCAAAAATGAAAATTTGATGTTTATCTGCTTACCCCCAGCGCATCCAAGATGTATGTGACTTTGTTTCTTCAGTAGAACACAAATGATGATTTTGAACTCCAACCGTTGTGGTCTGTCAGTGGTATAATGCAAGTCAGTGGGAACTTCGTCTATAAGAGTAAATAAAACACGACAGACAAATCCAAATTAAACCCTGCGGCTCGTGATGACACATTGATGTCCTAAGACACGAAACGATCAGTTTGTGTGAGAAACCGATCAGTATTTATATCATTTTTAACCTCTAATACACCACTATGTCCAACTGCGTTCAGCACTCGTTTAGTGAGGTCAGATTGCGCTGACAACGGCAGTGATGTCTTGCGCATACATATACTTCAATGAGTGCCGCTGTCAGAGCGTGATCATACCTCACTAAGCGAATGCTGAACGCAGTTGGACATAGTGGTGTTTTAGAGGTAAAAAAATTATATAAATACTGTTCAGTTTTTCGCACAAACGATCGTTTCGTGTCTTAGGACATCAATGTGCCGTCACGAGCCGCAGGGTTTAATTTGGATTTGTCTGTGCAAGTTTTATTGACTCTTATAGATCGAGTTCCCATTCACTCGCATTATTTGACTGACAGACGGCAACGGTTGGAGTTAAAAATCATCATTTGTGTTCTACTGAAGAAACAAAGTCACCTACATCTTGGATGCGCTGGGGGTAAGCAGATAAACATCAAATTTTCATTTTTGGGTGAACTGTCCCTTTGAAGACATTGGCTCTGTATTGTTCTTCTAGAGAAGGACATTTTATTCTACATGGAGTGGATTGGCCCCTTGTGTGCTGCCATGTTGACACCACATGACTGGCCATGTCGTGCAATTCACCAGTTACTAATAATAATATGTTTTCTTTATAAAAGGCATTTTACAATGCATTAACAATATAAACAATACACCAAAAACAATATACTACAGTCTGCAGCATAGTCCAGAGTGATGGCATGGATTACCATGTGTGCAATTCAGTGGTCCAAACAGTATGAGTGGAAAAATAGAACGTCCAAACAATGGTAAATGCAAACACATGACACACAGCAAATTGGCTCTGTCCAAAACAGTTGCTGCTGGGAGAGAGCTCATGTATGTATTTGTACTGTGAGACTGAGAAAAGGAACAAAACAAAAAGATAAACAACAGGGCTGTGCAAAATTCAGAAATGTCTCGCTTTTAGTTGTAAATTGGAATTTGAATCAGAATGACAGGAAAAAGAAATTAACTAATCTAAACTGCAATTCTAGGAAATCAAGTGAAATGTATAAACCAAATGAAATAAACTAAATACATTTTTTTTTTTCTCTGGCATTTCAAACATAGGTATCAGGCCTGTTAACCTTCAACTTTTAAACTTAAGTCAACATTCAACCTTTATTTTTCTAGTTAGTAAAAAAAAAAAAAAAAATAGTTATATGAATTTAATTTCATTTTAATTCTGCATCCTGTTTGAATTGCAATTTAAAAGGCACTATCCATTCAATTCTGGATGGCGCACAACCCTGATGAAGAAACAGCTTTGGTTAATAAACTTCATACATCCACACCAGTAGGTGTCAGTACAAAGTTCAAAACCACTGGTACGGCTAGTAAAAATAAGACTAACCCTGCGTCTCAATCAGCTCCCTAGCTCCCTAGGTCGTGAATCAGCATATCATGTAAATGAATGTGGCTGATTCCCTGATCAGTGCCCTGACTACTGAACCAGGGAGCTGATTGAGACACACCCTAAATGTAAACAAACATTATTGAGTCAAGTTAAGTTTTAAGTTTTAAGGAAAAATAAAGAATTTCACATTGCTTTCTTCATCTTTGAACCAAAGAGGACAATTAGCCAAAGAAAGATTAATGTTGTCCAAAACAGAAGACATTGTCATTTGCTGGCACCTGAACACAAGCAAACAAAAATCCTTTTGTACAAAGTACTGTTGTTCAGCCCGCAAGGGATAATATAGCTCCAACACGTACAGTATGTACCCTAAGTAAATATTTTTTTTTTCTTTTCACAGAATGTGTAGATGTTTATAGTGGCAGAGCACCATGCTAATTATGAGATTTCTGCACTTGACTCACCCTTAAGAAAGAATTCAAATCATAAAGGCATGTGTGGCATTTCAACCACAGCACATTTTTTTTAGTATTCACAATGACACAATCACTGCAAAGGAGCGACAGCAGTTTCAGGATGCATTTCACTACTGTGTTAAAGCTTCTTGGATTTGTCAAGTGCACCGCTGCACATCACTGGGTGGGTAGAAAGACCAGTAAGCATTATCTGCCTTTGACTCCCTGCCAAACCTCAGAGCCTGTTCATCATGATAACACAATTAAACATAATCCTGGTAGTTAAGCGAGTGTGTTATCATGCAGAGGCGATGCTAAGCTCCTGGATTGTCACAGTGTGTGGTTCTAAGATTGATGTGATGCCACCCACCCCCTTCACCCCACCAGATTATTTAACTATTCATACATCACATCACAGTTTTCCACATAACTAACTAGTTTACAGTGTCACCAAGAGGTATTTGGACACTTAAGTCATACTTAAATTCCTCGGGCCTCGTGTATAAAACGCGTGTGTATGCACCGATTTGAACTTAGAGGGCCTTATTTTAACGATCTAAGCGCATGGTCTAAAGCACATGGCGCAAGTGCACTTAGGGCATGTCCGAATTCACTTTTGCTAGTTTAAGGATTGGAAAAATGGTCGCCGCGCCAGGCGCATAGTCTAAAAGGGTTGTCCCTATTCTCTTAATGAGTAAAGGGTGTGTTTTGGGCGTAACATGCAATAAACCAATCAGATCCTCATCTCCCATTCCCTTTAAAAGCCAGTTGCGCTGGCGCTATGGTGGATTCACTATTTATAGGGCGGAATTTGCAAGCAGAAAAACTGAACGCTTCTGTAGTGAGGAAACTGATCTGCTTGTGCGCACGAGCAGACCATCTACGGGAAAAGCCGGATTCCACCAAAGCATTTTTATCTTTATGCACACAATAATAATCTTTTACATTGTAATCCTTTATTAATATTTGGCATGTTTGTGTGCTGCCGCACATCCCTGTGTGAGTGCACACTTTGTGCACCCGCCTATAGGCGTCTATTATTATCGCACTCTTTAAATAGCAAACCAAATATTGCGCCATTGACATTAGACAAGGTTTCAGTTGGTCAGTGGCACAGTCTATTTCTGTTGCCTCAAAATAGTAACGCACCAACAATGCGCCTGAACACACCTTGTTTTCAGACCAGCACAGCCATGGGCGCACATATGGGCACAAATGCATTTGCTATTTAAACAACGTGGCGCACGACATGAAAATGATAACTGCGTCGGGCTGAAACTAGCAAAAAACACTTGCATTGTGCCTTGCACCGCATTACGGTGGGTGTATGATAGGGCCCATAGTGTGCATACGCTAAATTGTGTTCCACAGAAGAAAGGAAGTAATTGGAAGTAAATTGGAATGAGTAAATGATGATGGAAGTTTCATTTTTGGGTGAACTATCCCTTTAATTCATTTACCTTCAAGTTCACACAGTTCTAGCAGAGCAATCACAGGTGTAGTTCATCACATTTACTCCACGTGCCACTGTGTTTGACAGCCAGAAAATATCCAAATATGTTTAAATTCAATCTCTATTGTTTTTAAACCTAACAAACATATAATGTAATCACATTTATACATAAGTTTTCCTTTAATTGTCCTAATACATTTTGGGCTCACTGTATAGTATATGAGGAGCTGTAGCTTTGTGGAAGGAGGACTACCAATTAGGGCTGGACGATTAATTGAAAAGTAATTCAGAAATCCGAAATTCAGAACCTCTGACTGACGTAATTTTCTCATGGTTCTCGGTTATTTCATTTTTTAATACTGTTAATGCTTCCCCCTTAAACACATACTACCGTGTGTGTAGTCATGTGACTCTGCCCATTCCAGTCAGTGGCATGAAAGCAACACGGAGGTGAACTCCCAAGTCAACTCACAGAGACGGCGTGTGAGCGGTGAGCTTTGCGTCTTCACTAAACTTTGTCATTGTATGTGTTTTAAAGGAACACTTCACTTTTTTTGAAAATAGGCTAATTTTCCAACTCCCCTAGAGTTAAACAGTTGACTTTTACCGTTTTCGAATCCATTCAGCCGATCTCCGGGTTTGGCGGTACCACTTTTAGCATAGCTTAGCATAGTTCATTGAATCTGATGAGACCAATAGCATCTCGCTCAAAAATGACCTAAGAGTTTCGTTATTTTTTCCTATTTAAAACTTGATTCTTCTGTAGTTACATTGTATACTATGACCGACGGAAAATGAAAAGTTGCCATTTTCTAGGCCAATATGGCTAGGAACTATACTCTCATTTCAGCATAATAATCAAGGAACTTTGCTGCCATACCATTGGTGCTGCAGGCACAATGATATTACGCAGTGCCTCTCACAAATGTCTCCATGGTTGAAAGGCACGCTCCCTGTGCAAACAGGGGGTCACAGGCCCTGCGTAATATCATTGTGCCTGCTGCACCCATGGTACGGCAGCAAAGTTCCTACAAAATGTATCTACAGAAGAGTCAAGTTTTAAATAGGAAAAATATCGAAACTCTTTGGTCATTTTTGAGCGAGATGCTATTGGTCTCATCAGATTCAATGAACTATGCTAAGCTATGCTAAAAGTGGTACCGCCAGACCCGGAGATCAGCTGAATGGATTCGAAAACAATAAAACTCAACTGTTTAACTCTAGGGAAGTTTGAAAATGAGCCTATTTTCAAAAAAAGTGTAGTGTTCCTTTAAGGTTTGCCAGTTTGGATATTCAAGCAATTTTAGACGATCGGATGTGTATTGTATAGAGATACTGTGCTCGATACCGAGCTGCATTGTGGCATGAACACTCATACAAACAGTAGCTGCGCAAAACGTGAAGATCGCGTGCACAGAGAGGAATGCAGAAACTAATTGTCAGCGCTGTCCAGTGATTTTATCACTAAAGTAGCTTAGAAACTCAAAACTTCACACACGCAATCACTCTCATTACGTACAGGTACTGTGCTAATTTGTCTTTATCTGATTTACAACGAGCAGAAATCTATAAGAAATCTTATGAACCATAGATGAAATAACTGCTAAAAGTGATCTGTTATGTCAGATTGCTCTTTCAATAGGAAAAAATATCCCACCTTTTAATAGTATAGCATATTTACAGTACAAACCTTGTCAGTGAACTAATGAGGGCAAAAAAAAACAAACAAAAAAAAACAAACAGAAACAGAAACAAAATAATTGTTCATTAATCGTAATCAAGGTAAAATGTTCAATTAATCAAGGCTTTGATTTTAGGCCATAATCGTCCAGCCCTACTACCAACTTCTGTCTGACTTGAAATAAAATAAAATAAAATATTTGCCCTGTGTGTGATGAAAATCCTTTTGCAGGCAAAGCTTTGATCTGTCATTGGTATGTCATTTGGAGATGCTGAATATGACATATTACTTGAAAGTTGTGACATTTAAAAAAATAACTGAACCAAAGACTCTTTCCCTCACAACCTGTTGACCTCACGTTGAAAGTCTCTTAACTGAATAGCAGAGCTCTCTGATGTGTTCAACAGGTGCCAGCAGTGATGAACACAGCAGCGTCAAAGGTTATAAAGAATTGGGCTTCTTCCAGGTGTTGGAGGTCATAGGTCAAGCCACAGGGTTCAGAGGGTGTGACAAGACACCTGCAGAGGGGTTGACGGGGTATCAGTGATGCATAGCTTTGTGACACGTTGACACAACAGGGGTGGGGGACCAAAACGATGAGCTCTTGGGTGGGTCATATATATCTATATATAAATGAGAAGTGCTTCCCCAAAGGGAGCCTATATCTCATGTTATGAAGCGTGTGGATTCATCTGAATGAGTTCATCTGTACTCATACCTTTTTTCTTTAAAAAGTGTTTCAATTACATATGGTGCCAGTCATCCTCTCAATGTACAGTATGCTGAAATGACCTGCTGTATTTCACTAAACATTGGTGAGAATCCTTACGCTTATTGTCTGCTGCCTCTGTAGGTAAGTTAGTAGCGTGTTGTAGTTTGGTGATACAGGCTGCATCCGAAAGCTTAGGCAGCTGGCTTGTTGCCTCGCTGCCCTATCAGGCAATGACTTCACAGCATTTGCGCATGAAGATACCTAATGAAACTGATTTCGGACAGACTTCTGAGCCAATTTACGGTTTAATGATTTATAACTTGACTTGACATTTGATATTCAGCAGTGTTTTGATCTGCCTGCACTGACACCATTGTATGCGAACTGACCTGAGCTGGATGATATCACTGTACAGTGCTGATATAGATAAATTAACTAAATAATTGATTAATGATTCTTACATCGGAATGAATCAATACTGAATTTACTTAAGATGGATACTGACACCATTTTCTTTAAGAGCTGCTGTGCAGCCAAAATTATATACCAGTTATCATTGTAAAGCTGCTTTGACACAATCTGCATTGTGAAAAGCGCTATATAAATAAAGGTGACTTGACTTGACTATAACAAAACAGAGAAAGCTGTAACTAAGTGAATATTTAAATACTACAATAGTAATTTCTTGCTAGAAATGACATCAAAAGTGGAAAACATTAGTCAAAAACATACATTTATACACAAACTGACCACCAACCGAAAATATTCAGATGCTGCATAAATATGTTAATTGTGAAAACATTTATTCAGTAAAACTTTGAACATAGTTAAAATGTGGCTAGCTGTGGAACAAGCAATGTTCAATTAGTTAAATGTATGAGATTGAAACATACTGGATTTATTGATGATAAATATAATATAAACCTGGTCTAACAGTTGAGTGTAGCATACTCCAACAACGAGAGAAGTGTGTGACACAAGAGTTTAATCCTTTAAAGAGCCAGTCTCTGTGGAAACAGAAGTGGGAGAGTGCTAAGGTTTCAAAAGTGATTTGTGGAAGGAAGAGTGAATTCTGTAGTGAGAAGGAAGTTGGAGTTTGTACGTGACAGGGTTGATCTGTTTGATGATGGTGAAGGGGCCAATATATCTTGGACTGAGCTTTTTGCAGGGCAGGCGCATCCAGATGTCCCAGGTTGACAACCAAACCTTCTGACCGGGCTGATAAGATGGAGTTTCAGATCTTCAAAGGTCTGCTGTCAACTTGCGCCTGCGCACTGCCCGCTGTAACTGGTGATTTCTCTCCGCCGGGCTGTTGCGGGAAAAGAAGGCGCATCGATGGAGATTGGCTGGAGGAGTGGTGCACCGGTAAATGCCTCTTTGAGTTGCTTGAACACTTCAGTGGCAGATGGTGACCAGGACAGAGACTTGGGCTTGTTCTTCAGCAGACTGGTGAGAGAACAGGCGATGGAGCTGTAGAGTTGTGGATAAATGCTTATGTCATATCCAAGGAACTGCACTGTAGACTGATGGAAGGAGCATTTCTCGGCTTTGAGGAAAAAGGTGGAATTCTCTCAGGCATTTCAGGACCAACGTGGTGGCGATGTTCTGCCATGCTCCGGGAGTAGACGAGGATATTATCTTTGTAGACGAGTACAAACCGATGGAGATACTCCTGGAGCACCTCATGCATGAAATCCTGAATATGGAGGGGACATTGAACAGCCCATATGGCATAACCAAATATTCATAGTGGCCAGTAGGGGTCACAAATTCTGTCATCCACTCGTCCTCCTCACGTATACGGATGAGGTTGTATGTGCTGCGGAGGTCCAACTTGGTGAAGCCAGTGGCTCCACTGAGATGTTCTAGTGCTGCTGGGACAAGGGGAAGTGGATAACTAAATTTCACGTGTATTTTGTTGAGTGCCCGGTAATCAATACAAGGCAGCAAGCCTTTGTCCTTGTTGGCCACAAAGAAAAAACTTGAAGCAGCAGGGGACGCCAAAGGGCGGATGTAACCTTGTTGTAAAGCCTCTTCAATATACTCCTCCATGGCCTTCTCTTCAGGAAGTGAAAGAGGGTATATTTTCCCACGGGGCACTGGCTCAACCGGAATCAATCAATGGCAAAGTCCCATGGCAGCTGTGAGGCTTTCTTCGGGTAGAATACGTCTCTGAAGGGGGCGTAATAGGCTGGAATATCAACTGACTATTTCTCTACTGGACTTTCGATGGATAGGGTCTCAGAGTGAGATGATGATGAACTAGGAATTTGAGGAAAACAGTTAGGAAAACATTTACTGCCCCACTTCAGGACCTCACCGGTTGTCCAGGATAAGATTGGGTTATGCTGCACAAACCACGGGTGCCCAAGAATCACATCAGGGGTGGAACCCTTCCAGAACCAGGAGAAGGAGAGCTTCCACATGCAGCGGGCCAACATGTTGATGGAGAGAACCAGCGCTGTATCGCACGTGTCTTCGGCTGAGTGGTCTTCCGGTCACCAACTGGACCTGGTAGATGGTCTTGGTTGCTGTGGTCGGGAGGTTGAGCTGGCAGCAGAGGCTCCCAGAGATGAAATTCCTGGCTGACCCGGAATTGAGGAGGGCGTGTACTGGAATGGAGACTTCGGAGGCAGTAAGCATTGTATGCAGCGAGATGCAGCCGCATGCTGGGTTCCAATCTCTGCCGGTAGTTGGTGAGGAGCGAGCGCTCATTTCATCTGCTGGCAGCTGCAAGAGTCTTGAACTTCAGAGCATAAACATTAACATACATATAACCTTGATGGAGGTGATACAGCTGCTCACCCACAGAAGAATCACCAGCTGGTCTGCCAAAAACCTCACGGAAGTGCCCGATGAAATTGAGAGACAGTGTGATGGTACCAGCTTGTGACCAAATAGTTTCGGCCCATTGGAGCACTCGCCCCATCAGCAGGGATATGATGAGTGCGATCTTGGCTCTGTCAGATGCGGCTGCATCTCCAGGGCCAACAAGCATTGTAGAAGCATTGTTGCACTCCTCTGCCGCACCAGAGAAGGGTGCTGGTTTGGCCATGGGACTGGCAACCACTGTCGGCAAAGAAGTGGTGGTGGTGGTGATGGAAGTGGCAGGAAGTGTTGTTGTTGTAGTTAAGATTCACTGGAGAGAACCCACAATCTCATGGAATGGATCGGGTGAACTCATGTTGCTGTTAATCCTTTTTGGTCCGGTCTTCTGTTACGGAAGGACAGGAATATAGTAAACTCAGACAGGAATATAGTAAAACAGATGACTTTATCAACAGCAACAGAGCAACAGGAGTAATGGCAGGTAAGTAGGAAGTTCAGTGGATATGTTGTCGGTACTGATGATGATAGTAATGGAATGGCTTTTCTTACAGGTGATTGTGAACGAGACGGAAGGAGGACAGATGAATGCACACACCTCGATGGTATTAGTAAGTATAGTAGACACAGAGACTTGGAGGGAGACAGATGCTGGACTGGGGAACTGGAGAAGACGCTGGCGTGGAGAATTGGAGAACACACTGGAGAAAGCACAGCAAGTAAGCACACGGAGGAACGCTGGAGAGTAGTCACTGGAGAAACGAGAGAGTCCTCTTTGTACAAACGAGACTGGACAATGAAGTGAGGTGAGGTGTGTACTTATTAAGCCAGCGTGATGAGAATGCATGAGGTGCAGGTGTGTGTGATTAGTATTCTGGGTATGGTGTGCGCTGGGATTGGGTGGTGAGTGAGCCTGGCAGATCTGTGACAAAGGGACAATAATAATGATTTAAAAATAAATGTACAAATAATATTATAATGTTGTGTTGTCTATCATAATATAGACACAGCCAGTTTTACTCATTGAGAGACTTATTCGTGAGTAAATAATTTTATTGGAGTCTTACACACATGATGTAGGCTACAGTTAGTCTATGCCCTGCGTGCATTAATTTGAACCGTGCCAGCTATTATGGGAGTGGCTTGATGCAGCGCAGGAGATGCTTGATCTTGATTTTGACCTAAATTTTAATTAATGCTGTCATGTAGCAAATCTGCTTCAAAGATAAAATTAAATGAATTGCTAATTATAAAATTTAAATAAAAATGTAAAACCTGTACAAATAATAGAAATCGTGAATAGTCTATAGCTTAAATAATTGGGAATCATGTTAAAAAGAAAACAGTGCAAATTTAATTTATCTATTATAACTTTTATGTTGTTTTTGTTGCTTGGCTGTTTTCTTCTGCTGAAGTTTTTCATCAGGTTGTAACCTCGACCAGAGTGTTTTAGATTTGCCCAGATGTCAGGGATAAAAGAAGGAAAAGAATACTCATAGTCGATAGAGTTGGTAATCCCATACGTCTTTATACCTAGCTTTAAAGGATCCTCGCACTCTCTGCATACATGAAAGAGAGTGGGGAGAAAAATACAGCGCACACTCTGGCAGAATTACAAATAAAAATAATAAAAGAATCAGGATGCTTTCTGGAGCAGAGTATATTAGAACAGTCTGCTATATCACCAGCGCAAAAACTACACAGACACACCCACCTAAACAACGCATGACATCACGGGAGGTGTCTTAAAGGTACATAACAAATTAGGTGGCTGTTACAGATCCCCCCCAGGAAAACAAAGGCTGTCCTCAGCCATGCACAACTGAGTAATAACAGTACCTTACAACCTCATACATGAACAGTTGTAAAGAGTGTCAGATCACATAGGGGCATGTATTGACATGGCACCAACTGGCATACATGACAGTACAGTTGAACCAAAATACATATTCTGTAGCGACACATTTCAATTAAATGAAAACAGCACATAACCCATCACAGACGCACAATGGGTTACCTTTTCTGGTTTCTAAAACTTTTTCTCTGACATCAAAACGTAAATTGTCAACAGACTGTGTGTTAACAGTAA
Organism: Megalobrama amblycephala; assembly: GCF_018812025.1. Classification (NCBI taxonomy): domain Eukaryota; kingdom Metazoa; phylum Chordata; class Actinopteri; order Cypriniformes; family Xenocyprididae; genus Megalobrama; species Megalobrama amblycephala. Next base: position 23,628,732 of record NC_063050.1, on the reverse strand, counting down.
ATGTATAATTTCAAACTCTGCAGTGTTGAATAGAGAACAGTGAGCTTTCACTGGCATGCATACTACGTCATTTAAGGTCAAGTGTGTCAGAGTGGTATGTATTTGTCCAGCTGTTAGTTGACCACCCAGAGGTGATTCTTGGCACCAGCCTAGGTCTCATGTTATAGCAACGCCACAGTCACTGACAGAAAAATTATCGGTCTGAGAGGTTACGTCGACCCCCTGGTCAGGAAAACAATCAACATTGTCCATCACTGACTGTCTGCAGTCTTCCCCGGATTCAGGCCTAGCAAACTCTGTGACAGAAACGTTTTCATCCTTGTCCCCAGGCACCTCATCATGAAATGAACAGTCACAAGGAGCTCCTTTCAAGCAACTCTCTGAAGTCACATGCTGCGGGCCATTACATGAATCCCAGGTACGGAATGGTTGCAGGTTCACAACATGAAAGACACCTGTGTCTCCCCCTGTACTCACGTCCGTGAGCCTATTGTTCACATCTGACAGTTTCTGTGTGACACGATACGGTCCAGTATACAAAGGTGCCAGCTTGGCTGTGAAGCTAGCCAGGGCATCAGATCAGGGATGTGTCCTTACTCTAACCAGGTCATTTACACAGTAAGAGACAGAACGACGTTTACGGTCATAGTAATGCTTTCTTTTGGCGTGGCTACTATCCAGGACAGCCCTTGCATGATCATGTGCATCTTGAATTAATGACATCAGGCTTTCAGGATAAGGAATACCTGGCTCACCAAGACCATCAGAGTTTGGCTTTGTAATGAGATCGAGAGGCGTATCCAATTCCCGTGCATATAGCAACATGGAAGGGCTTTGGCCCGTACTCTCAAGTGGGGCAGTTCTTAGGGCAAAACAAATTTGCGCAAGATAACGGTCCCAAGTGGTGTGTTTATTGCCGATGTAGGCACGAATTGCAGTCTGCAAGGTGCGATTCACCCTCTCTGTTGCATTCGTTTGGGGGTGGTACGCAGTCGTGAGTCTGTGTTTAGAGCCTAATGCAGGGAGTACATTTTTGAAAAGATCCTCTGTCCGAAATCAGGTATGTAGGGGCACCATGTCGTGCAAAGACCTCACTGAGCAGCTTGCTTGCCGCTACCTGTGCAGTTGCTTCTCTCACGGAGCTGACTTCCACCCACTTCAAAAAATAGTCTATAAAAACAAGGTTATAAGCGTTTCCTCAAGATGTGCGAGGTAAAGGCCCTACAAAGTCAACTCCAGTGCACTCCCAGGTTCTTTGGGGGCAAATCGGTATCATACACCCAGCAGGTTTCCTTTGACTAGGTTTAGTGAACTGACAAACATCACAAGAGATTACATACTTTTTGGCCTCCGACGACATTTTTGGCCAGAAAAATCTGTTTTAGTCTGGCCACAGTTTTTGTTGTCCCCAAATGTCCAGCGGTTGGGTGATCATGGTAATATTCCAGCAAAGATCGTCTGATGGCAATAGGAGCATAAAGCTTAAGCTGCTTCAGAGGATGAAGGCTACAAGGCACTTTGCCATCTTTGAAGTACAGAAGATCATCATGCATTGTATACTGTGACAGCTCTCCTGTGTCACTCTGCTCTTGCTCGTCAAGCATGTGTACAAGTTCCCCTGTAACCGGATCATTGAGTTGCAGATGTCTTATGTGCTAACGATCTGAAAAGATCACAGGAGGCAAGGCATGCAGGTCAAGGCCCCCTATAACAGCGTACTCAGGCAGAATGTCTATGGGTGCGTCACAAGAAGGCATGGGGTTGCGAGATTGGGCATCAGGAACTTTATTACTCACCCCTGGCTTATGGACAATGTTAAAATCAAAATCTTGTAAGCGGAGGGACCACCTAGCCAGCCTGCCTGTGAGATTTGGACGGGACATTAACCATTTTAGACTGTAATGGTCCAAGACAATGGTCACGTGAAGTGTGGTCACATACGGTCTGAAGTGTTCTTGGGCACGGCTCGCATAGGCCACCACAACCTCTCTGTCATCTTTGTCCTTTTGCATGAGGGCAGCACCAAGTCCGACATCACATGCATCAGCATGAATGAAAAAAGGAAGGGAAAAGTCCAGAAATCTCAAGACAGGTGCAGAAGTCAGCTTGTCTTTAAGGTAATCCATGGCACCCTGACATCACCCAGTGCAAAAGCTACACAGACACACCCACCTAAACAACGCATGACATCACGGGAGGTGTCTTAAAGGTACATAACAAATTAGGTGGCCGTTACAAGGTGTCTTTTGCTGCATTCATCACTCGATTCGTTTGGTCTGATCGCGCTCTGACAGCGGCAGTGATGTCTTGCGCATATACTTCAATGAGAGCGAGACATCACTGCCGTTGTCAGAGTGCGATCAGACCAAACGAATCGAGTGATGAATGCCGTTGGACATAGTGGTGTATTAGAGGTAAAAAATGATATAAATACTGTTCGGTTTCTCGCACAAACCGATCGTTTCGTGACTTAGGACATCAATGTGTCGTCACGAGCCGCAGGGTTTAATTTGGATTTGTCTGTCATGTTTTATTTACTCTTATAGTCCAAGTTCCCGCTGACTTGCATTATACCACTGACAGATGGCAGCGGTTGCAGTTAAAAATCATCATTTGTGTTCTACTGAAGAAACAAAGACACCTACATCTTGGATGCTCTGGGGGTAAGCAGATAAACATCAAATTTTCATTTTTGGGTGAACCATCCCTTTAACTGTATAATTACACTATTACAAGGACACCTTAAAATAAAGTCTAACCAAAATATATATGACAATAATATCAATGGACAGCAAGAAAATCTAGATTCTTATTATATTAACCTGATATTAAAACATGCAGGTTACTTTGGGATGATTAATTTAATTTTAACATGCACATCTGGTTCAGGGTGGACAAGACCACGTCAGATCAGGATGTTTCCCATTAAGGATGTGTGTGTGTTTGTGTATTTCTCCACATGCACAAGTATATGTTTATCAGGAGCGTGTGTGGGCTGTCAGTTTTGACTGTTATCCCTTCAGATTCACAATGCAGCTTGTAAACTCCAGATTCTCAGGGAGTTGACAGACAGTAAGGCAACTTACACAGACAACAGCAACACAAGAAATCATCACGCACATCATGGTCCAGCTATGCCTGGCCTCATTAACCCACCCGATACACAAAAGAGCCATTGTAAACACAACGTGCTTGAGTCATAAGCACATACTGTGCTGATTAAGTTCTATTGCGAGGAACACAACACAAAAAACATTTATATGACTATCACGTCTACGTCTAAATATATCAGTAGTTTTTTTTGCAAGAAATTAAGAGTTATTCAGCAGGAATGCATTAATTTGATAAATTTGTCAGTAAAGGCTTTTTTATTGTTATAAATAATTCTATTTCAAATATACAGAGCCTTGGTGAGCATAAGTACTTGGGGACATGCTGCAGGAAGGGGAGGGAGGAAAAATCATTTGTCAATGCTTTTGCATTCTCTTACAAATGTTTTATGTTCCCTAAGAAACTTTGCGTTCACTCGCAAAGAATTTAAAAGATTTTGCGAGCAAATGCAAAGTTTCTCAGGGCAATGCAAAACATTTTGCGTTTCTCGGGGGAACGCAAAGGTTTTGCAAGCAAATAAAGTTTCTTGGAGGAATGCAAAAGCATTGACTTTTTCGTCTCATCTCAATTTTTATTTTTTATTTTTTTTTATTTAAGTACCTGTATTGAAGACGATTAGCCATAAAAGTCATGTGAATTACTCTTCTTCTGGAGCAGCAATAAAATTATGTCTTAAAGATTTTTATTAGCGACTAATATTAGCTGTGACGTCAATTTACAGGTTGTTTATACATTTTAAGACTTTCATTATTTGAATGAAATTAAAGAAAATCATGCGACATAAGGGCGAGTAAGGGGCCATTTACATTATGCTCTTTTCAACTAAAAACGAAAAACTTTGTATGTGTTTTGGTCATTAATTTACATGACAACAGCATTTTGGGGGCCTGAAACAGCAAACTTTTGAAAACAGAAAAATGCAAGTTTTTAAAAACGACAACATTATCGTCTCTGTGTAAACTACAAAAATGCAAATTTGTGATGTCATGCGCATGTGTATTATGTGTTCAGTCAACAGGCTTGCAGTGTTTCTTTACAAAGTGACTACTACTGGCCTGGCATCCATAATACTGTGTTTTTAACATTTTTCCGCAGATCCGTGTAAATGGGGATCGTTTGACAATGTTGTCGCATATACTCGAAAAATGCAAAGGAAAACTTTTCTGTTTTTAGTACATCGTTGTCGTGTAAAAGAACCCTAAATGATGACAGAATTGTAATTTTTGGGTGAACTATGCCTTTAAGTTGGTAGAATTATTGGAAATGTACAGAATGTTCAATGCAATTCTTTGCTGGTCTTACATGAAATTTTTTATCACTTCACTGGTGCCAGAATATGTAAAGGTGAGGAGAATTTCCTTATCCACTTTTACAGATGACCTTGCAAGGTCTTTAGTGCACATCTATAAGCTAAAGCCCATCCATCTCCTTTGATCATACTGCAGAAGGCTTGACTGTGGCTTTTGATGTAGCCCGTTGACTTTTTAGTTAGGTAAGCTCAAGGGGCCTCATAGATCTGAAGCACAGAAACACAGCAAGTTTGCCAAGATGAATGACCGTTTTGCACAGGTTAATATAACAATATGCTACGCAAGTACCATCATAAAACATTTGCCTAGCTTGTTTTAATGTGTTTGGGAAAATTTGCGGCCACAGTTTGAAAAAATGCCTCAACATGGAAACTTTTACCTAGGTGGTCCCATTCTGTTGATACCAATTGTTTACTAAGCCCCGCTAAGGATCGCGGTACAGGAAGATGGACAAAAAAGACAAAGTGTCTCATTGCATGAGTGAAGCGCCACACACACTCAACCATTGCATTCACATCCTGCATCTAAAATACTGCACGCAAACAACAAATTGGCATGCAAAACGAAGTCCTCCACACCCATCCCCCCTTTCTATCATTCTCTCATCCTGACATCTACCTGTCTCCTCCTGCCAATCTCCAGTCCTTGTCCTTGGATGGCGTGTGTGTGTTTACATGACAGATTGGGCCCCAGTAGGAACAATAATTGCATCATTTCATGGATGCGTGTCAGGAATGGAGATCCAAGGCCTTGGAGAGAGTTTCTCTTTTAAGCTAATCTGCCATATGCAATGTGCTAGAGCGCTTGACAAAGAGAGGTTAGTTCTACTAGCTGAGGTAAAACCTGGAAGATAGCATGGACCTGTTGACATGTAGGGTATATCACTACCTTGTGTGCTGGTTTCTTTTTTTGTTAAATTTAAAGGGAATAGCTCAAACAAAAGTGAAAATTATGTCATTATTTACTCACCATCATGTCGTTCCAAACTCAAAAGATTTTATTTCTTCTGTGCAACATAAAAGAAGTTATTTGAAGAACATTTTAGCAGTTTTCTCCATACAATGAAAGTCGTGAGATCCAAAAACTTCAAGATCCAAACACCTCTAGTAGTTTAAATTCCAAATTTTCTGAAGCGATACTATACAGTCACTTGATCATGTGATATTACATCATGATGTCATCACCCAAGAGAATGAACCAGAGAGGTTTAATTCTTATCTATGTTTCACCATATAGACCTTAAGTCATATTAGCACCATATTAAATTTAACAAATTTCATTCCTTTAAAATAAATATGGCGATTCCCTGACTAAGGTCTATTATTGCCATATTTGATTAGGGTTGTATTGATTTGGCAGTAAACAACCACTGAAATCTCCCTCTGTTCATCATACAAAATGATTGTATTATGTGAAAAACTTGGATTACACTACTGGATGTGTATGGATTACTTATTTTACGTTAAATTTATGCTTTTTATACTTCCACTGTACGGACAAAGACACTTCTTCAAATATCTGCTTTTGTGTTTCACAGAAGAAAGAAATTCATTGCAAGTAATTGATGACAGTTTTCATTTTTGAACAAACTATCCCTTTAAGGAGGTGGCTCAAAGGAGAACACTGATGCATGTTTGCTCTAATTTTGAGGGTGCGTTTTGATCCATAGCTTCATCAGTGAGGCTCTGAGGGACTCAGACTTCCTCAGTCATGACCACACACACTTCAGCAGTAGTCCTCACTGGCACAGTCACATAAATATATGAGGTAATAGAATACTCTGCTAAAGCACGGGTGTGATAAAAGTAGATGTGTGTGTTCTGTTTAATAGATTAAGTATGGTGTTCCTGGAAGTTCATCAATATACATATATCAACAAATACAATATAGATAAAGTATTATGTACCTATCTCTTGTCATTCTCTTATCTAAACCCATTATCTGCCCGATAAGTCTTTATTCTGTGTATATGATATTATAAGCGAGTTTTCCAACCATCAGAGTTTTGCAAATATTTAGTATACAGTCTCGTCATGTTTATGCTGAGTGCCGGGTTACACTGTTTATGAAATATAGCCGGTCAAAGGCCCTTTGGGGAAGAGAAAGAAAACCATTCCAAATGAAAAGTAATGATTCATGCCACAGATAGTATATAAACTCAAATACACCCCTATCGGCCCTGCTCCCCCAACACAATTTTGATTGGCTCCGAACAACGCACAGACAACTTAGTATTGCGTTACTCTAAATACATTGGGGTGACTATGGTGACGTGGGTGGTCCTCATTCATTATTATAATGACCACTCAACCTGATTGATGTTTGGAAATGGAATTTAATAACGCTATCAACCTACACTCAACATGTACTGCTTCTGGAAAGTTTTGCAGAGGACAGCACTGAATGGGCATTTTTAAAGCAAGCATTTTGTTGTTGTTGTGGACATACCATATAACAGCCTCATTTAATGATGTTACTTTCATCTGAGCAACAGAACTGTTGAAGGTGACTTGACATTCTACACTGGGAAATGTTTTTGACAACCTCTAAGTGCACCTTTCTGTACCTTGATGACAGAAGAAAATAGAAATTTGGATGGTGACAAGAAATTAGACACTTCCTAGTGCTAAACCACAACAGATACCAGATGCACATGTAAACTCTGATAGCTTTTATTAACTGGGAAATAATTGTATTTTTTATTTAGTTTAGCAAGATAAAACAAAGAATATGCATGTGTGTAATACTGCAGACACCCTACAGACTGATATAATAATGTTTATGAAAAACCACCCATATCACATATTCTGAACAAATTGTATCAAATTTTAGAGAAAAAAAGTAAAGGAGTCATTCATTAAGTTCTCAAACATGCTATACACTTTAATAAACATATTGATATTTCTGAGAAGAACCCAAGATAAACCTAGTTATTTACAATAAATGACCATATTTCTTCACATACAACAGTAAAAACATTGTAGACAACTTAAATAACTTTAAGGCATATCTACTTAAATAATAAAAGAAACAGGGTTACTCTATTCACATGACACCTTCCCAGCAGCTCCAATGCAGGTTTCACATTAAGTGCTAAAATTATAGAGTAGATTTACAGCTTGGATTCCTTACACATACTGCAACAAAGAATGCTAAAATGCACTGAATAGAAAGTAATGAACACACGGGGATTGTTGTTAATTATACTTGTCTTTGAGAGAAAAAAGTGATTATACTATAAACATTGAATACACCTGACTATTTTAGAGGGGGCTGTAAACCTTCAATGAGAAGAAACACATCAAAAAAGGGCTCAATGAAACATTGTTAATATTCCTGACCTCACTGGTTACAAATGAGTCTAAAACTGAACAGAATGTAGTAGTGGTCTTATATTAGTCTAGTTTCAGTCATATTAGTTATTCAGTAAATAAAACAGCTGATCTGATGAGGATATATGAAGTATTTCTACTTGAGTTGTAGTGAATTTGCTAGTTCGTCTACTGGATAGAGCTCAACCAACAACTTCTATTTGTGTATATATATATATATATATATATATATATATATATATTTATTTTTTTTTTTTTTTTTTTAAATTCGCTCTATAAAGAATCAGTTTTTAGAGGGATACTATGGGGTCTTGACATGATATAGCATATTTAACAGTCTCTTCTATTCAATCATGAGCAGATTAACTCAAATAAAAACGGGCTCTAAAATTATAGCTTGAGCCTTGATTTAGAGAATCACATAGTTAGAAGGAAAGATCTAACTTTAACTTTTTTTTTTTCTGTCAAAGCACTCTTGATAGTAAGAGAACAATGTTATAGATTTAAATTAGGTTTTTATAGAAGTTGTAGCTTCAACGGAACTGTGTAAGTATCTCTAAGTAAAATACATAAAATGATTTTACAGGCTTAATGCAAAACTGCTCCTCTCCCATATATTATTCCTTAAAAAAATAAACCCTCCTCTATTAAAACAATGGCAAATCTAAGTAGTACTTATCTCAGTACAGTACTATATGAAATGTACACCAGTCACCAGTCTTGTTCCCTTTTGTATGTGACAAAACTGAATATGGTTTGGTGTTTAGAAAAAAAATATGGAGAACATTAAATGAAGCTTCCCATTGTGACTGTCAAATAACCTTTGTATTTAAAGTGAGACAAAAGCTGTATTTGCTAAAAACACCTTATGAGGGTTTTCTATATGAAAAAACAAAAACAAAAACAAAAAAGATTCTGTGCTTGATATCTCACAGAAAAAAGATATATGAACATTTTAAAATATGATAAGATATACAATTTGCAATGAAAGCAGCGTGCATGGTCATGAACAACTATAGGAAAATAGTATAGCTGATACTGCAACTTTAACCAGAGCAGTTACCTCTTTAGGTTAGTTTCTCCGCAAACCAGTCATCTTAATTATTAAATTAATGTAATAAAAGTGACTGTCCGAACATTCTTAAAAGATTTACATTTCACTTTAGTTTTGATCTAAATGAAACATCAATGGGATACAACCAATATTCAGTTTTGACTTTGCAGGATCCTCATTGATCGTTTCAGCATTTATATCAAGAAGATGGACATTTTAGCAGATCGGTTTTCTAAACTGCATGTAAACTGGCATCAAGTCCCATCAAAATGATTCTCCAGTTATACACAGACCTGCTGGATAAGACTAAGTCTGCTGTATGGTTTTGTGGCTGTACTGACAGCTACTTTCCCTCCCTTCTTTAAACAACCTGTGAATCCATGGCAGTGATTTACTTTATGGTACAGTTCAGTTTGGTAGACTGTCTGTCCATTTAACTTTCCTAAATGAGCGCTGTTGACTCCCTAAAATCCCAATTAGTCCTGTAGTACAAACCGGTGCCCATGTTGGGGTTGGACCGAACATCCGAGTTGGTCTCATGTGGGGCTTCCAGTGCTTTGTGAGTCCTCTTGCCGGGACACTTGACTTTAAGTGGACCAGACTTTACACACCATACCAGCAGTAAAAACCGGAGAACCCTTGCGTGGTACCTCCAACATGCGACCCCTTTAGCTATGCGCATTGAGGTTCCATTGGCCACCCTGTTATGTGTTGGCCACGTGCGTATTTGTGCATAGGGGTGGGAGTGCAGATGGTGTAGGGAAGCATGAAGATCAAAGCCTGTGGCTCATGAAAACGAACAGTGGTGGGAGAGGAGGATCAGGTGAGGGGCAGTTGGAGATTGGGGATGGTGTCCTGAAGGCAAACTCTGAAAGGCCTCCGTAACGTTCAGTCTGCCAACCGGTGAAGAGCGCGTTATCATCCTGCCCTGTTTTTTTATACAATATAACTGGTGAGGTCCAGCAGGTAAGACGTCATGTCAATGATGTGCTCCAGGATGCTGTCTTTCTCACCGTCCCCTCGTGTTCCTCGCTCGCCTTTCTCACACTGGCTGCCGGAGAATCCTTCCTTGCAGAGACACTTGTTGGGCTCCACACAGACCCCACCATTGCGACAGGTGGGTTCGCATTTGGCTGCGAATGACAAGCAAAAGCAGAAATAAGCTGAAATGTTGAAAGAGGTTGGAAGTTTCAGGCAATTTGAAATTAAAGACAGAGGGAAAGTGCTCTGATTGGCTCTGTACCTCGTAAGCAGAAGGGGCCCTCCCAGCCAGCACTGCAGCAGCATTTGCCAGTGGGTGTACAGTGGCCGTTCTTGCATTCACGGGAGCAAGCGGTGCTTAGCATCTCTGGATCTTCCACCGGCCGTCTGCACTCCTTAGGGACCTGTGGCCTGCAGGAGTCACAGAGCATTGATGGTCAACTAGGGTTTTTTTGTTTCTACTTCTCTCATCCTACACACAGACATGTTTTCCCTTTAATTAAACGCTTGACAAACATGCAAACGCATAGTATTTCATAATGCCTTCATAAAGCATAGCATTTCATAAATAAGTATACATGGAAAACTTGTTTAGAGACAAATAAGCCATCCTATGATAGGAGGACGTCATGCTAACTTTTAAAATATGGAGTGATTTATTTACAAAGAAATGCACAATATACAGTATCAGTAACGTATCAACATTAGAATTTCTTTTTAATTTTTTTTTAATCTTAAGACTTTATCAAATGTGAAAATGTACTGTAAGTACATTAAGTACATAATATGTGATGCCTGTGTGATGACTGAATGTTAATTTTTAGTGTATTTTTAATTTTTGACAAACAGTAGAATGTTAATATCAGCCATTATATTGGCTATAAAATAAAAATTGATAATATATATATAAAATAAAAATAAAAAATCCAATATCCTATAAAATAAAAATCCAATATTGGCTATAAAATAAAAATTATTGGCTTATTGGTATTGTCTATAATTTTTAATATCGGTGCACCCATACACAAAGACATCCATTCACTTTTTGTTGCCTATGATTTTTATCGCTGTAAAAATGTATATAAATATTTATTTACAGTAACTTGTTGTGGGATACAATCGATGCTAATCTTTTTATATGCTGTTGTGTCACAGAAACTATAAACAAAATAAACCATTGACAATTACTAGAGTACAAGTAAAGTTTGAAATTAGTGTTTATCTGGCAGTCTGTCTAAAACAGAAGTTCTGCAAGTGTGAGAAAAGATGCTACTTTGTATGAATAGTCAGATAGAGAATTATTGATTTGATTAGTGATCTTTGTGGATTAATTATTCTCACCTATACCTATATCACCTAAAATTAATGTGTGTGGAAATTTAATACACTACGAACAGTTTGTGTGCAATACCTACAATCCCACAACCAAATACAGGCTAAGCATAGCAATGTCTGGAAATAATAAGGCTTTTGTGCATAATGAATTTCAAATGCAAAACCTCAGTGTCAAAGTAAGTGGCTTGTGATGAACCTGTCCGAAGTTCGGCTCTCCAAACATTCTTATGCATCACTCAGCTAAACACACTGCTTAATGAGCCAGGCAAATCTCTTGAAGGCTGTCTATTAGTGAGCAGCAGGGCTGTTGACATACCCAACAGGCCAGCACACACACAAACACACTGTAATTGGACTCCAGTGAAGCAGTAACTCTATGGGAAACAGGCTGGAGAGCTCTTGGTGAGTTCACATCCTGTGTATCTCACTAGAGGTGGTGTATTGGAAAGTTAGGTGGCCAATGATCCTGTGCTTAATGCTGAGGGTTGTGGAAAGAATGGAAGTAGAATCACAGTATTTAAAGGTGAAGTGTGTTATTTTTTCTATGTTAAAATACTAAATGCAGTTTAATGTGCAGAGACTAACTAAGCCATTTTAAGCTTGACTTTTGAAGAGTGTACAAACTGTGGGATTATGCAACACCTGGCACAGCCGGGTAGAAAATGCCGGCGTGGTCATTGTGAACAAGGTTAGAAGCAAGTAAAAAAGCTGCTTTTGTGCTCAGTTAAACTGTAAAGTATCTAGTAAAATATACTATCAGATACTATTCACTGAATGTCATTATAGGACAAGAGATTAGCGCCAATACAGTAGCTAGAATTTGTGAATTGGCTTGCAGGATAAAGTGTGACGTGCACTTAGTCTAGTGATGCGCGGATCGCCATTATATCCGTGGGAGCTGCGGATAATTTGCGGGTGGGTGGGTCAAGTGAAAACTGAATGTGTTTCAGTATATTCGATCCATGCGTTCGTTCTTAAAGTGACAGCAGTCTATTAAACCTGCTGCTGTCTGTTATTAATGTTAATCAAGCAACAAAAGTAAAAGAGAAAATCACTCACTGCTCCTGACTGAATAACTCTAGTATCTTTACAAGGATCATCAATCTATATTTAATTCATACAGTGAGGACTGTGCAGTGGTTTTTCATTTGATTCAAATTCTATATATATATAAATATAGATATATATATATATTCTATAAATATATTCAAATTGTGTATTATTTCTTACTTGAATGCTACTGTTAAATAATTGTGTGCACTTCAAATGGTTTGGATATTACATAGCAAATGAGAGCAACTCTCTCTTACGTGTACCTAACTCCATTGTTACTCTCACACTTTAAATGATTGTGTGTAGATTTTGTTTGTATTTTCAAATTATAAATGACTGTATTTTAATTAGATACATTTTTTCACAGCAGTATTTTGTATTTTATTTAAATACATTTGATGAGTAAGTATTTGTAATTTGTAACTAAATACATTTTGATGTATTTGTGCCCATCTCTGGGAAACGATGATTATATTTTGCAGTTCTATTTCATGCCACTATTGGTGCAGAAGGTACCTTTAATGGTTCAGACTGAAAGCCCAGGATTAAAAGTACTTCACCCCAGTTTGCTACACATCTCATATCAAGCTACAGTACCAACATATCAACAAATCTCATTGGTTATCATATGTCAAGCAAGCATGGTTCCATGTTTACCGTATTTGATGAGCTCTATATATGTGCGTTGGTCACTTTTATAAATAATTAAAAGGCAAAATTATATCTGTTCATCATATAAAGAGATTGTATCTCTTCAGAAGACTTGGATTAAACTGCTTAAGTCACATGGATTACTTTTATTGTACTTTATGCATGTACATTTTTGCTGGATGGACTTTTAATGGCTGGACAAAAAAAAGTTTTGTCATTTGTTTGAAGATAAATGAAAGTCATGACGAATGATGTAAAAAAAACAAATGATGACAGAATACTTTTTGGGTAAGCTACTCTTTTAATACAGGATAATTTAGGATATATATATTTATATATATATATATATATATATATATATATATATATATATATATATATATATATAAAGATGTATATTTATTTATTTGTACAACAGTTCTTTCTGGTTCTCGAATCTGATTGGCTGAGAGCCATGAGATATTCTCCCAGTATCAGCACTGGTACTGTTTCACCGTTTGTATCACTCCGTTTGCGGCAACTGTCATGGCGGTCAAGCAAATCTACCATATTTTTTATAAATATTAATGTTGTTATGTCACGAAATGTAGTTTAAAGAGTTTTTTAGGCAAGAATTTAATTATTTAGACCTCAAATATGTGACTCCTATATAAACATCTATTTTACAATTTTTTTGACGCTTTCACAGCGAGTTCCAAGCCGTCAGCAGCCGTTCAGCGCTCATGTACCCGCAGAGAGTGGCTTCATCTCAGCCAGTCATTAGGGTATTTGCTGCTGGCTCTTATGTAGATAGTGGTTAAAAATATAATTCATTTGGGGTATATCAAACGGACAATCTTTGGTTTAACCTATTACTTGTTCCACAGCTAAACGATTTGGGTTAAGTGGAAAATTAAATTTCATAACTTTATATTTAGGCTATTATTTCACTTAAATCCTGTACTGGAGCAATACTTTTGTATGTTTGACTGAATTGTTTACTTGTGTTTGTCTTTTATAATAGATATTGTTGTTCATTGTTGTTCATCGTATTTGGTATTGAGAAAGTATCAGTGAAAGTTACATTATTACGCCATTAGACAGCGCTGTGGGAACTTTTAAAAGGACAAAGACAAAGATGTTGCGTTCCTCTGTGGACATTCAAACTAATTTCATTATAACGGATATAATATTATGGACATCAACCTGAAGAATAAATACAGGTAGTCGATCTCGCTCTCATAATACCATAATACTCCACATAATACAATAAGCTTCAATGAAGCTTTGTTCATTAATTCGTCAATGTTCCTTCGTCAATGTTCCTTCGTTACTAGTTCTAAAGTGACGTTTTAGAATTATTAATGGAGGCTTGGTCACAACTGTTAAACTGTCAACTTGAGATTTACAGTATCTCACAAAAGTGAGTACACCCCTCACATTTCAGCAACCGTTTTATTACAATACTATAGAAATGAAAATTAGATATACTTTAGAGTAGACAATGTGCAGCTTGTATAGCAGTATAGATTTACTGTCCTCTGAAAATAACTCAACGTATAGCCATTATTGTCTAAATAACTGGCAACAAAAGTGAGTACACCCTAAGTGAACATGTCAAAACTGTGTCCAAAGCGTCAATATTTTGTGTGAGACCCATTGTTATTTAACACTGCCTTAATCCCCCGGGCATGGAATTCACCAGAGCTGCACAGGTTGTTGCTGGGATGCTCTTCCACTTCTCCATAGTGACATCACAGAGCTGCTGGATGTTAGACACATGGCGCTTCTCCACTTTCCGTTTGACGATGCCCCACAGGTGCTCAATAGGTTTCAGGTCTGGAGACATACTTGGCCACTCCATCACCTACACCTTCAGCTTCCTCAGCAAGGCAGTTGTCGTCTTGGCAGTAGTGTGTTTGGGGTCATTATCATGCCATTCAGCCTGGTTTCTGAAGGGAGGTCATCATGTTCTGCTTCACAATGTCACAGTACATGTTGGAATCCATGTTTCCCTCAATGAAGCAGAGCACCCCAGTACCAGCAGCAATCATGCAGCCCCAGACCATGATGTTACCACCATCATGCTTGACTGTAGGCAAGACACAATTTTCTTGGTACTTCTCACCAGGGCGTCGCCACACATGCCTGACACCATCTGAGCCAAACAAGTTTATCTTAGTCTCATCACACCACAGGACATGGTTCCAGTAATTCATGCTCTTGGACAGGTTGTCTTCAGCAAACTGTTTGCGGGCTTTCTTGTGAGCCAGCTTCAGAAGAGGCTTCCTTCTGGGATGATGGCCATGCAAACCGACTTGTTGCAGTGTGCGGTGTATGGTCTGAGCACTGACAAGCTGACCTTCCATTTCTGCAACCTCAAAATCAATGCTGGCAGAACTCATGCGTATGTTTTTTGAAGCCAGCTTCTGCACCTGACGCACAACACAAGGTCTCAGCTTCTTTGATTCGACTTCTTTGGCCTGTTCTGAGTGGAACATGTCTTGGAAAACCTCTCTCTATGACCCTGGCCACTGTGCTGTAACTCAGTTTCATGGTGTTACCGATCTTCTTATAGCCTAGGCAATCTTTGTGAAGAGCAACAATTCTAATTATCAAATTCTCAGAGAGTTCTCTGGCCATGAGGTGCCATGTTGAACATCCAGTGTTCAGTATGAGAGAATTGTACTCAAAGCACCACATTTTAACTGCTCTAATACAAGATCCACACATTTGTATGGTCCTGTCAAGCAGACAAAAACATGAACATGATGAATAGGACACGTGGCTTTGCATGGTTAAACAACATACAACTGTTATCACTTAGGGTGTACTCACTTTTGTTGCCAGCTATTTTGACAATAATGGCTGTATGTTAAGTTATTTTAAGAGGACAGTAAATCTATACTGCTATACAAGCAGCACATTGACTACTCTAAAATATATCCAAGTTTAATTTCTATAGTATTGTCCCTTGAGAAGATATACTAAAATGGTTGCTGAAATGTGAGGGGTGTAATCACTTTTGTGAGATAATGTAAATCCATGGCTGAAGGAAGTAGTTCTGCACAAAAGAGGGTTTTTAAAGACACTCAGTTGTTGTTCCTATTTATTTAAACACTTGTGCTATTGAACTGTTATCACACTCATAGCCGTGCAATATGGCTTTATATCAGCATGCTGTGATTACCTACGGCTGAATCACAGCCGTGCTGATATACACTGCTACGAGTGCGATATTGCTCATATATTACATATTTTAACACATTTCCATAGTCCAGCAATAACACATTGTTTTGACACATAGACTACAACAATTTGAATTAATTGTGATTGACAGTCCTAGTTCTCCACCAAGGCAGTTGCCACTCCTGTGCACATTTGTTTCTATGGAGCTGGCAGGGATGCTTACCTTGTCATGGCAACAGTTCACAATGAAGTGTGATTTTCCAAAAATCAACTGAACATGCTAATTTGTTGACAAGAGATGCCAACATGTTTAACAAACTGAAAAAGTTTAACAAAACCCAACAACCTTTGGATGTTGGTGCTCTTCAGGACAGTGTGAACCAGCCTTAGGAGTGTCCATGAGAGAATGGGTTGTTGGATCTCTGAGTTTCCCTGACAGCTTTAGTGACTGATGGCAGGAATAGGGTGGTAACAAGGGAATTCTGGCAGGATGCACTGGGGGGTCTGGTGGGGGAGCAGTTCCCATGCTCCCCTCTAACACTTTCAGCACCCATATCAGGTCTTTCTTGTCTTTCATCCACACTTTTTTTCCCCGTTTTTTGTTTTTTGTGTTGTTGTGACAGGCTGTTACGTTGTTAAAAACAGAGAGACAGAAAAGATGAGGAAGAGAAAGAAATAGAGATGGATAGTGAAAAAGAAAGAGAGGGAGGGAGGGAAAGAGGAGAAAGAGGCGCTCCCTAGAGGATTGGGCTAACACTGTTAATGACGTCGGGGTCAGCGGCGCTACTAAACAGTTTGTATTACTGGCAGGGTGGCCATGAAAACAACACCTGCTGCCGTGGCACTTGACAAAGACAGCTGGGTCAACAGGCACTGTGGGAATGTATCAACTCTGTGAGGCCACTTGCATAAAACACAGACTGATAAATTAAAAGAACGCCCCAGCTTATTAGTTTAAGACTGTCCTGTAGCTTGAATGGGAGGTTGAACACATCAGCTGCCCAAGCACTCTTTTTGTCCATCCAAGGATTGTTTTGCACAATATGCTAGCCATAATCCCAGTTTTCCTCCCTGTTATGCATGTTCCACCTAGGAAGAAATCATTTACATTGAAGCTGAGGAAGTTGTGGAAGTTGTGGATTTTTTGGTGCCTCTTATGCTGATTTTAGAAGTAGTAGTTTTGAATTATTAGTGGAATCGATTTGGATGTGTTATTGGTAGCTGAAAGCATAATTAATAAGCCACAATATTTCACAACTGAAACTGCAAGGGATGGAAGACATGTAGAACTTGGTGAATGAATTCAATTGAGGAATTCAGATTCTGTGTGCGGCCACTCATAGGTAATGAATCCGGTATCTCTGAAATGAAAATTTCAGAGCTTTGCTTTATAAGATGGTTTAATATGTCTTGGCTTAACTTGTTGGCTTTGATAGTAAGAAACAGTTGAGTTATTTGATGAAAGCAAGCGCACGGGTAGAGGGGTGAAGAGCTGAGGAGTGTTCGAGCATGGCAAAAAAGGCTTCATCAAGGCACTCTGTGTGACTCCTCTGTCCTTTTTGTAATCTCTCTCTTTTGTTAGCACCTCTTTGTGGATACATTGTATCAAAAAATTTACTGTGTATTGTAGCTGTAGGCCATTCAGTACCACCCCTAAGGGTCTTTGTCAAGGGGAGGAACATGGTTGTGAGCGGGAGAGATTTAGTACAGACCATGAAATAAAGGAGACTTGTGAGAGATGGGGACCAGGAGAATGTGAGCACTATTTAAAGTGTTTGTATATCTTGACACACACTTAGGCCTAGAGGAATTTGCAACTTCAATATCGCTACAGAAAAGTGCTTCTAAAGAAACCATTCAACACATTCAGCCAACAAAATCCAATGTCATGGAAGACACATTTTTATATTTGCTTTCTGACATATCTTCAGGTCTGGTGCTCGAAAATGCGAATAAAAGTCACTAAAGAAGTCACTCAAGTAACTCTCAACCAGAACACTGCAATGCTTGCATCTATTTTAGTGAAAAAGCAATGAGAAATGTGTTTCTGTGATGTGTTCCTCAAACATTTCTAGATTTCTGTGATAGTGTATGTGTGGATGTTCTTATACAGATGTCAGAACAGACTGTATATTCCAAAAAAAAAAAAAAAAAATTGCTATTAAGTTCTCACTTCTTGTATCTTATATATGATGAACTTTGTTAACAGAGCAACATTTTTTTTTTTTTAGATAACATTTCAATCAGCCGTGGCTCATCTGTAAGGACAGGTGGGGCAGATACCCACCAAAATATTTATCCGAACCATAGAATTTTAAATAAACTGAAGCAATAATAAATTGTAAATGTGTTCAGCATTCTGCAACAAATATTTTTGGATTTTCTAGGCTATTTAAGTCATAAAGTGAGCAGGATATATTAAAATTTAGCATATGGCTTCGTCAGGCATGTATCATGATATTAACATGATACATGCCCTCCCCAGCTCTACAGGGTCCCACAATTTTCCAATGTAAATCTATGGTGAAAACTAGAATTGCAGCACGCTCTAATAGAGAGCCATTGGGGCAGATTTGAGACTGCCCAGCTTATTTTCACACTACCTTACATAAACCTCGCTCCAGACCAAGGCGATATCAATCGGCTTCAGCTATGTGTATATCATTCTGCATCAGGTCAGTAATATGTCTGTTTTCCTATGTGGAGTAACGTATTAAACTAATGAATGTTTAAATCTTTTAGTTTAAACATGCTCATGTGAATAGCCTTTTATATAGTTCTGTTGTGTTTGTTTTAGGTTTGTTCTGAGAAATGAGTTTCTTTTTCCCAACTAATTTCCTCCACAACTTGTAAAAATTCTAAAACACCATTTGGAGGCAATAAATACTACATTAAGGCAATTGTAACATGGCATTTCATGAGCGTGTACTTAAAGCCTATCAATCAACATTTGAGTGTCACCCTCAGGCTGAATAATACATTAGGACATTAGAATTCTGACAAAAGTGTTCTGCATGTGTTTAGCGATTCGAATATAAAGCAAAATATTTATTATATACTAGTGCTAGGACCCAGAATCTGCTCTACCTAAATTCACAGTTAGGAGCTGCTACTGATTTCAATATTGAATACACTGGACTAGTAAAAAAAATAAATAAATAAATAAAAAGGAAAAAGACTGAGGATGTGCGTCAGTTTATGTTTTATATTACCAAAAAAACAATATATATATATATATATATATATATATATATATATATATATATATAAAAAGTTCAGTTACTGACATATTCTCAGTTATTGCCACCGGCCAATAAACAATCCTACAGTCTCTCTCTTGTCCATTTTGGACATTGACATGCATATATTTCTATCTGTGGTGGCCTATTTATTATTCTACGTTAACGGACTGCTAAACAAACTCAGATGGGTGCAGTCATCCTGGTAAGGTTTACTGCAACATCTCAAATGCTTGACTTTCATATATGATATTTAATGCCATCTCCCCGACCACAAAGTTGTACAACCCAAAAGTTCAACGCAGCAGATCAAAATCGTAACAATGTGGCTATTTTAAAGCTCTCAACCCTAGCCAGAACGCAAAGGTTAAAGGATACAGGAAAGATGTAAATGTAGAAACTCAAAATAAATGCTGGACCACCCCACTTGACAGTGCTAGTCACTCAGAATTGTTATATCACCTCTTTTATTTGGTAATTAGATCACAAAAAGTGACAAGATGTATAAAACAGTGAACCCAACACCACAGGTCTGACAGACTAAACAACTCCAATCAATGGTGGAAAGAATTGTTCTTTGGAAAAATGCAGCAATGCCAGAAAACATAAATAAAGTACGTTTGAGGGGCCTTGTTTAGGAGACTCATGGAAACATCTGTGGTAATTAATAGCATTAGACTTGGGTGGCACTGTCGTCACCTGGGTATACAGTGCCTTGCAAAAATATTCAGGCCTTCAAGCAATTTTCTCTCAAATTTTTGCTGAATTCCTACATGTAAATGTTCTCAGCAATATCTGCATTTCATTGTTTCATAGCATAATGATTCAATATACAAAATCTTATATTTTTAAAAGTCACTTTTTGCAGAAATGTCAATCTCTATTTATTTATTAAATGTGATATTGGCTCATTCTTCCAGGCAGATTTGCTCCAGGTTTCAGTTTGGACTGGAAAAATGTTTGGATTAAGATTGGACTTTGACATGGTAGGACACTGGGATTTTTGTTACTGTAATTTGTAGTGTCTTTGCATACTGATACATATCTCTCTTTATTTTTAACAAGATCCGTGTTTCCACCACAGGAACTTCCCCATGAACTAGGGACTTTGGAGTAGTACTCAGTGTGTTTCGACCGCAGGAACCAGGGTCTAAATGAAGTTCAGGGTAAAAATTTGTCCCTCAGAAAGTACCTGCTCACTAGGTACTATTTTTCCAAAGTTCCGGAACATTCGGGGATGGGACATGGGCGATGAACATGCTGACTGGTTGAGTTCACACATTTTATTTCAACCACCATTTTTAAAAGTCTGTTGTGGTGCGTGCAATAAGAGTTGTTTGCTATTCGAATCAACGATGGAGTTTAAAAATACGACCAATGGACAGATGACGAGGTTCAGGCTTTATTAGGCTTATATGCGGAGGACAAAATCCAGCTGGAACTGGACAGTTTCGTGCAGTCCTACATCACCGGACTTAATCTTCACAGTACTTTAGGTCGTGATGGAATCGCAGACAGCAACAGGTTTGGGTGGGGGAAAGTTCCTGGGACAAATTGTTCCGGGTAATTTCGGTGGAAAAGCAGCTAAGATACCCATTTCCTGCTGATGAAACATAGCCACCCATAGCCATGCCAGCATACTTCACTGCAGGTATAGTGTACACCAAGATGAGGGCAGTGTTAGATTTATGCCACACATACTGCTTTGAATCTAGGTCTTATCTGGACCAAAACTGCAACATGGCCACTACTAAGCAAAACTTCAGATGTGCCATCTCATGGTCCCCTATACGTGTCAGTGTTACAAAGAACTCTTATCTTATAATTGACTGGTGCACCTCTGCATGGTTCTTAGATACTGAACTTTGTAGCTTTTTCAAAGTGATCATTAGCCTTTCTGCTTCCTGTTTGTATGTTTAGAGGTTTAGAGTTTAGAGGAACAATGTCTGGATTGCTTCCACTTCCAGATAATTGAACTGACAGTCACCTCTTGGATATTCACTTGGATATTATTTTAAACTTTTCTCTGGAATGTTTTTCAGTTTTAATTTTCAAAGCCTTCAGTCCTCACTTAAATAAGGATGTCTATTATAAAGTTTTTATCCAGAATGCTTTTTTCTGGATTTACACAAGACCAACTGAAATGCAACTGTGTCCTCATTAGAAACATACAACTGTGTAAACTAACAGGTGGTATTATTGCAATGTGGATCTGCAAATTATTAAAATGTGAGAATGAATACAACATGAAATTTCAGCTTTTTTGAATTTCACTGCTTTGTCATATGACACTATGCTAATATTCAGTGTACGATTTGTGCACAATTTTGCATGTGACTAATGAACAAGATGTATTTTTTTGCTATTTTTGTAAATATATATATATAAAAAAGAGATTCTGTTCAAGTTATAAATTATTTCACCTGATAATTGTGGGTAATTTATATAGTTCTAATGGTGTATAAAGGTCTAGTAAAAGGATTTTGAATGGCATAGAAAGCACAAAAACAAGTTTCATGAGCAATTGGTTTGAATTAGAGACTTGACAGATCTGCCTGTGCCTATTGTAATGTTCCTTTTTTTGGAAATGATATATCTGATCTATTAAACATGCAAACACTTTTGGCAGTTGTTGTGTGGGAATTCATATGCTCATTTCTAATAGATGATATGCCTTTCATATGTACTTGGCTTGGTGAGAACGACATATTTTCAAGATCTATCATAAAAGTGGCTTTTAGTGGTATAAAACACACGGGGTAAATTAAGCCATATTGAAAAAAGCCCATGAGCATACAGAAATGATTAAATCCTTTAACTGACTCCATTCACATTTGTTGAATTGTCGTGAACCCGTGCACATGTATGTCAATTGGATGCATTTTGTTCGGCCGCAGATTCACCAACATATGAACGTACTCAAGGTTCTCAAGGAAAACATTCCCTCTGTTGAAGACAGGTGTGTAAGTCCTGTCAAAGCAAGGAAAACACCCAAACGACCACACAGACTCACTAGTTAACCAGCGCTGTCCAAGCCAACTTGACTGTGTTGGTGTTAGAAACACGTTACACTAACATTTGGAAATGGTATGCTTACTCTCCAATTATGGCTGAGGTTTGTGTTGGCCAAGACCGGCAGTTGTGTGATGATTTGTTTAAGGGAAGCTAGACTCCTTGTGCGTGTCTGTGAGTGAAAATGAGTAATGCTTTAATGGGATAGTTCACCTCAAAATGAACATTCTGTCATTATTAACGCACCCTTATGTCGTTTCAAATCTGTATTTTTTTCCGTGAAACACACACAAAAAAAGTTATTTGGTAAAGTGTTTTTGTCCACACAATGAAAGTCAATGCAGTTCAATGTTGCTTTTGACTTTCATTGCATGCACAAAACATGCATGTTTTAACATTCTTTAAAATAACCTCTCTCTTGGCATAAACTAACCACGCAGATGTGCAAACCATAGCATGTAAGAAGAATACCAGGGGATGTTTTGCAAAGCGGAATAAAAATGGAATTAATTATGCAAGTTTCAATATTAGCATTGCTCAGCAGTAACATCACTTATTTCACATGCGAGCAATGAAAATGGAAAAACAGAGAGGCTGTTGCATAAACTCTATTGTATACAATATGTTTCTCTGTGTATTCAAAGCTAAACGCACCTTTTGGGGTCCACCAACTTGTAGAGTTTTCCGCTGTGCGACTGTAAGGCCGTGCTTTTGCTGGAGGCAAGGATGTAGACCTCACCTGCAGAGGAAAGAAAACATGTAGGTCTTTGAGGGATCTCATTTGTCTTCTCTCACCTTCCTTCCTTCCTACTCGGTGCACTTGACACTGGGGTATGAGAGGGTTTCGAGAGGGGCTCATTAAATCCTCATGCAAGTAATTTAATGAGGAGCAAGCTTGCAGTACTGTGCACAGATTGTAAACATGTGTCAGGAGACTGCCATGTGGGTCTCCAGTACAGCCTTCCACTGAATCCCTCTTACAAATCAGCAACAAATGCTATCTCTCCCTCACAGAGGCCCACTCTTGGCAAAGCTTGAGATTTATTCTCTGTCACACTTGACCTGGTGTTTGGATTCGAGAGTTTATGTTCCCTGTGATGCACTGAGCTGTGGGGATATTACATGGTGGCAGAGAGTACAGCCTAGCAGCAGTGAGTGGGCATAACTTTGCTTTAGCAATGGACTGTCAGAGGGGCTGGCATCAAGTTCACATAAATGAACCCCATTACTATTCTAGTGTGCCAAAAATCAGTTGTTACCAATGTTAAATGTGCACGTAAGGAAAGGCAGGAGATTGCACATTGCACCCTATATGCTGACAGACTGCGCTGACCTTTGATTTCCAATCATACTGACTGTCAGCAGCAAAAAAACGGAAGTAATCTGTCAGGAAACTAAAGAAGTACGGTGTCATACCAGAATGTTCCTTGGAGGAAAGAAATTTGAAAGTGGGAGGTAGGACAAGGGATTGGTTTTCTTTCTGTTCTGTATCATTCAGATGATTCTTGGATTCCAGCAGCATTTTTTCTCCTTCCTTTGACTACGGTATACACATTTTAATGTAAAACGACTTCTTCATTAGGCCTTGTCTAAACTAAACAAATCCTTTGTTTGCTCTTTTGCATTAGTTCTTTTGAGAAATGTCTGTACTTATACTGTACTGGTGTCATTAAGATTTTTGAAAGAAAAAATACAGAAAAACACTAATATTGTAAAATATTATTATAATTTATAATTTAAAATAATTGGTGTCTATTTAAAAAAAAAAAAAATAAATAAAATGTAATGTATTCCTGTCATGGCACAGTATAATTTTTTAACAGTTATTACTCCTTTATTCTTATTATCCTAGATAAAAACAGTTGTGCCGCTTAATATTTTTGTGGAAACCATTTTTTTTTTTTTTTTTTTCAGGATGGATTCTTTGATAAATAGAAAGTTTAAAAGAAGAGCATTTACTTGATATAGATATTTTGTTGTAACTATGTAAATGACTTTACTGTTTCTTTTGAATAATTTAATGAATCCTTGTTGAATACGAAAAAAAAAAAAAAAAACTTATTGACCCCAAACTTTTGAACAGTAATGTATATGCTTTGCGTAATATAGTTTTTCAGAACCATGAATAAAGGTTATGACAGAAGCACACAAAATTTGTGGTGAAATGAACACACATAAAGCTTATTGAGAGCTCACTGACCTAATTCATCTTCGCCAAACCCCAGGATGTGGCCTACCAGCGAGGAACCACAGGAACTGCTAGTACCAAGACAAAGAGGCTTCTCTTGCCACGATCTGTCTTCTGAAGGCCTCTGGAGAATTCTGAAGTTCCTGAAACAATCATACAGTCAGAGGTTTAAATCATAAATACTCCAATACTCTTTGCGGTCTATCATTTATGATGCTTCAGATTTGAGTGAACATCTTGCTTGTTACAAAAAACAAAATGACATTACAAAACATTAGGGATAATTTACTGCTTTGGATTTCCAGGAACAATTTCTTTTCTACAGTTTATCTCTCACTGTTGACAAAAAAGGCAGGCTGATAGTGGAGGAGGATGAATTACAAATCAGTGCAAAGTGTGAAAAACATATACCGGCAGCCAATTGACCTGGCAGGAAACCTGTTCTCAATTTACCCTGAAAAAGCTCTTTTTCCTCATTGGGGTATGTGGCAAGTCAGTGTGCGTGTGTTGGCACAGTCAAAAACACAGGAAAGATGGCAGTTTCCTTTTACAGTTGAATGATTACCACTAAACTCTAGCAATGAGGAGGAATATTAAAATGGGAGCTCAATATGTTTTTTTGGAAACATAACTATTTTGTACCTCTGACTGTGTTTATCTGTATATAAGATACATACGAGTTGTACTAGGAGTGATAGAAGATAAGATACAAGTTGTACTAGAAGTGCAAAGATAGAAAGTAATTTAGCATAATTAATCATTTTAATATCACATCCTATAACAAGGGAACATACCCATTTTTGTCTCCAAATACATAACTTCCATAAAGTCTTCTTGACTGACATCCCCTGTAGATAAAACCACCGACTGGGGTTGCACCTCCATTTGACCCCAAGTCAAACATAGATGGTTCATTTTCTGTGGGCAGACACACCAACAACTCACTATTAAGAAAGAAAAGCAAAACCAAGCAACAAGTCGACGTGTGGTTGTACATTTTATGAGTTTTATGGGTTATTTGAGTTAACAGAAATGAATCCTAATCATCTGTATTGTTTAGATAACTCAATTTTACACATTTAACAAACTAAATGTCTTCAATCACCATCCTACATGTGTTGCAAAGTTGATTTATCACCATAATAACAGTTTTCTTTGTTTGTGTAAGGGATATCCATGTTTACCACAATCTGTCAAGAGACCATTAGCACTTCACACAGGGTGGTTTTAATTAGCTATTCCCCAGACAGTTATAAAAACACTAAGTAAACTTGATATGGAGGGCTGTGTTCATTTCACTAAATGTCCTTATTAACATTCAGTTTGAGCACTGTTAAGTTCACATTATAGCTCAAATGGATTAGGGAATGGACACGAGAGGAACGGAGAAAGGGTGAGGTAATCCTACAATTACTATTGAGTGTTTGTGTAATTTGTGTAAGTTTGTATGGCTACAAAGATTACAGCAGCTTAGGGAATGGCGAGTATTATAATGTTACAGTCAGAGCCCCGTAAAACAATAAAATGTGATTTAATGAAGTAAGTCATTCACCATGGTGATGGTTTAACATCGTAAATAGCCTGGTGTTTGGGGTAATTTGGCACACTTGTGAGTCAATCATTTAGGGGTTTAAATGCATTGGTTGGGAGAGAGCCATATTTGTTTGCTGTAAATGTGTAAGGAGTACAAGAAAGCCAATCCATTACTTTGGCCATAGGAAATTATAAATATCCACTTCTGGTATTGATTTAGGGTCTTAGTCAGCACGACTGAGAGATGAACTGCTATGTTGGTCATTCTTTGTTTCAACAAAGTAATAAATGACCATATAAATGCTCTTTGACAGCTATAAATTATATTGTTGTATATGTGCTTGTATGCCCCCAGGAATGAAAAGTATTTTATATTTAAAGTGTGTTCTCACATTATGAAACAATAGTATTGTAATGGTATTCTTGAATAACGCATTGATTGTTTTTTTGTTTTGTTTTTTTTTTTCATTTTTTTGGAACGTACCCTCATTCCATCGAAGACATTCGGTTCTCAGCATAAAAACTGAACATTATTTTATAACCAGTACATGGACTGATAATTTAATGCTTTCTGAAACACAATACAGGAACTTTTTGAGTGGTTGCCTGGTTGGAACTACTTGGCTTGTTGAAAAGCTTTTCTGCTTGTACAGTAATCCATCATGTTTTCAGAAACCAGCCACTTCTAACAGACATACCGTAGTCTTTTCCTTTGATGACCTGTAGGATCCTGCCTGTTGTCGTATTTTTGCCAACAGTATCTGTGCACAGGATCAGCAGACTCCCATTGGTGTCCATGCGAAGCTTATCCACTGCACACCTAGAACACAAAGTATTATTTGCAATGCATTTCTCAAGACAGCAGCAATTTAAACAACACTGATATTTGTTATATTACCATTAATTTAATTATACGATATATAATTCTAATTCATAGGTTTGGCAAGGTCTCTTAATTACATAAAAACCTTAATGCTATGGCACACAATTACATTCTAGAGAACTGTGTGCTTCCACCTTTGTGGTAACAGTTTGGGTGGGCCCTTTTCCAAAGCGAGGTTCATAAAGAAATGATTTACTGCGTCTGGTGTAGAAGAACTTGTCCAGCCTGCACAAAGCCCAGACCTGAGCTCCAATGAACTGGAAGCCAGACCCCATCGCCAAACATCAGTTTCTGACCTTACTGATGTTTAAAGCCCAAAATATACTTCACATTTTATGCGTATGCAAGGGTACAATGCGCGTGACGCGCATCATCAGAATAGTACGTGCGTACTGTATGTACATCACCGGATTTTTGTGGGTTACAAATGCACATTTTTTTGTTGTTGCAGTAATTTGTTTATCCACAAGGTGGCAACCGTGCCCTGGGGGCATCAATTCACAAGGTAGTCAAAAAAAAAAAAAGCTGTAAACTGAACAGACCGGAACACATGCAAGCTACAGTGACAATGGAGGGCTACACAGATGAGAGATTGTCCTTAGAAAGTACAACTCTAGCATGAAAGAATACAAAGATGTTTACATGGGTTGTAACTTGTGGCGAGAGATTGCTCAAAACCGCGCACGAGTCGAACTCACTCATACACTGTGTTCATGTGTGAGTCAAATGAAGTATACTTTGCAAGGTTGTGCATTCAAATGTGCGCGTACGTGTAAAAAAAACTAAGTATACTTTGGGCTTAAGTCTGAATGGGTGCAAATTCTCACATGCATTTTACAACATATAATGGAAAGACTTCATAGATCAGCTGTTAGGGAGGACTAATTTGGGAATTAAATGCTTGACAATCAATGTGATGTTTGAATATCCACTTACTTTTGGCTATATTGTTTTTTTGTTTTTTTTTAGAAAGGAAAGTAAGTGAAATATTTGACCTTACCTTCCTGGGTCATGCAGTCCATGGGCAAATATTTCAGGGGGCTGATTTGTGCTGTTGAAATAGGGGTTGTTTCTGGGTATAGAGTAGGGCGTACTACAACTATCGGTGTCCACATCTACCCGAAGGAGAGATCCTGTGAAATCACTATGGCAGAAAAAAAACTCCACTGAACATATTTTAAACAATACTGTAATCACTATTTAGCATCATAGATTGACTCATCAATAGTGCCTGATTTATCATAGCTACTGCATTCAATACTGTACCTCAGACCATCCATCTCTTCCATATCGTCCAAGGTGATCATGCCATCACCTAAAATTATGTGCAGAAGCCCATCAGGCCCAAAGAGAAGCTGCCCTCCCAGATGCTTTCGGTGGAGCTCAGCTACTTCTATTAACACCCGAGTAGTCCTTGTGTCAACCTGGTTCGGATTTTTCCTAAAACCAAATATTACAATACATTAAAACACAAAACTACATCCATCCATTTTCCAAAACTCTTGTCCTGTTTAGGGTCGCAGGGATGCTGAAGCATATCCACTTTCCCACTGCATTGGACGGCTCGATACGGAAATGGTAAAAACTTTGAGGTTGAGGTTCCAAGCGAGCCGTACCAATACTAAACGTGACGTGATTGATTGGTCAGAGAGATTCGTCACTACCAGCGTCATTGGATTTGAAACACGAGACACCACACCCGCTAGATTTAAATAACAATTTAAGTAACAGCCACCGCAGTATCATTTATTGGCAAAACAACTTGCTTTAAACAACCGTCGCACGCAACTTGAAAAAAGAAAATGGCTGTATCGTGGTCAGTAGGTGAGGTGCAGACTCATTGGTAGACGAGGAGCGGATCCACCGCAGTAGAGGCGGCACAATTATAACGATCAGTCTATAATCCCACCCACTTTGAAGCAGTACTAACTGCAATTGAAAAGCAAACCGAAAGTAAAGCGAGCCGAGCCGAACCGAACCGAGTAGTACCACGTAGTGAAAAAGTGGTTCAAGTTATATAAAATTCAAATATAAAATATATATTTTAATATATTTAAAGTTTAAAAAAAATGATAAATTGCCCCTAAAAATCAGTAACACCGAAAAAAAGAAAAGTCAAAGCCTGATTATAACTCCCATCCAGATGACACTGGCAAGCTTGGCATCTGAAAGGCTCATTTACAATGTGATTAAGATGAAATGTATACTTCAGCTTGTTTTGTTAATGCTGGGTGTTTGCATTGCAGCTGGGGATCAAAACACAATCAGAATGGATGTCAGTTTTCATGATAATTATATGTTGTGATTACATATCTCTATAAAACATTCATCACTGTCAGTGAAAGCATTTCATGAGGAGCTCGGCATCTCAAGACAGATCCAAAACCACATGGAAAACAAACATTACGCATGCAAGTCCATGTGTAAAGTGTTTGATCCAAGGTCCTCACCACATATTGACATTGGGGGGACCAAATGTGTGAATAAAGCATGGTTTTGTCATTAACAAATTTGTACTTTTTTGAGACAATTTTATATATATATATATATATATATATATATATATATATATATTACCCCTGTGCTTGGTCAAGCTGTGACTGGTTTCCCATTACCTGGACACTGTGTACTCGACTACACGAAGAATGTGGTCGTGTGGTCCGATAGCCCAGCGCTCCTGGTTGGTTGTGTAGGAGACGTAGAGCTTTCCATTTTTCTTATAATTGGGGTGGAATGCAAGGCTTAGCAAGCCCCTTTCATCTCCTCCCTACAAGTCAGATGGGGTACACAAAGAATCCAGAAGTTAATTATGTCCTTTTTTTTTATTTTTGATCTGCAAAATGCTAAAGCAGTGCCTCCCTATACCCCCCCCCCCCCCCCCCCCCTCTCTCTCCTTTTTCTCTCTGTGTTTCTCCATCTCAGTCTCTCTCCATATGGGGGCCAGTTACCCCATGCCCTATTGCCCCCTTGCTTTTTCTTACCTCCCCTCTCCTTGACTACTGCATTACAAATGATTATAAAACATTTGACTTCAAGCAAACCCCCTCCACACCCACCTTTTCACCAACCCTGTCTTGGTTATAGACGCTTGTATTTGGGGCCAGGCTCCTCTGGGATGCCCAGGCCCTCCTTGTGGCCTCCATTGTGCAAGTGATTTGTGTGTGTAATCTTTGGGGGATATCCGTGAATGCAGTGCTGAGTGGCTGAAACAATTCATTAGCTCACTCGCAGTTCATAGAGAGCACAAAAGTCCAGGATTCCTTTAGCCCCCCTGTTCACCCTCTTTCCTCTCTCTCTTTTTTATTTTTAAACCCGTGCAAAATTTGAGAGAGGCAAGAAAAAGAATGGACAGAAGAAAAAAAAAACACTCCCACTGTCTTGGCAACAAGTTGGAAAACATTGAAATTGCTTGTGTAATAGGTAAAACCTCTCATCCCGGAGGCAACTACATGAGTTGTCACTACTCTGGTGGTCCACTCATCATAGCCTGTTGTAATAAGCAGCTATGTCGCTTTAGTTCCTGGGGAAAGTAATAATGTTGGGCTTTCCTCTCTTTCATCTTTCCAACTTTGTTTTCTTTCTGGTAACACAAATGAATGAACGGATTGCTAAGCGTATGCCTCATGAATGAAGGAACAAATCAATGAATGAACAAATGGGTTTGAGGAAAGTCTCTGAAAAGTGATTATGATTTAATGCTTTGGGATAAGACATAACAGCAGTTTAATGACAACACATACACTAACAATTTAGTGATATTGGCTGTCAAATAAGTAAACAAATAGAGTTTTCATGAAATTAGCTGGCTGTGCCATCTCTGTGGCATTCCTTTCTTATTTCTCACAGGAATTTAGCAAAGAGAGGTCTTCTGTGGATTGCTGAAGTTAACGGTGTGGTTCAGCTCACGGTACACGCCAAAACATACAGATCATAAATTGGTCAGAGCGGCTCTGTTGGGCTGTGCTGAAGTAATCCAATTCGGATAGGCTTCAAGTTCTAGCGCTCCATCTCTGGAATGCTCCAGAGGAGTTCGAATTGGATCTGTAGGGACAGGAATAATAACACTCAGGAGGCCTCTTTAGTTGACCACAAAGAGCAAAAACATGAGCAAAACTTTGTGGTGCCCATTAAATGTCTGTTCTACATTAATCAAACACAAAATGAGGTTGGGTTGAGTTAACAGCAGGTTGATATAATTTATCCTTTCTCTGCATTTTCGAATGAAACATTCTTCCTTTCCCCGAAACTCCCTCCCAACATGTTGGACTCCTGATGCACTGACCTGAATCCCAAAACAAACACAGAGGGAGCAGGTCAAGTTAAGAATTCCAGAGAGTCGTATGATCTCAGGCCAGGGACCACCAAAGAACAACTGTAAATTAGCTGAAATATTAGCTTTTGCTAATGATCGTTCCTTCAACAAGTAGGCACAAAAAAAACGTTACTTTTCCAGGCCCAGTCCTCTGGGTGCTACCAAAAACTTAATTAAGAGAAGACAAACTTCATGATAGCCTCCCTCCATCCATCATAGCAGATGTAGGGCTATGTGTACAAGCCTCAGCTTATTTGCAAAGCTAGTATACACTGTTCCACTGTAGCAGCCACGAGAACTTTAGATAGACATTTAATCAGGTTAACATTGCAGCATGCTTATGTCGATAGGAACACTTCAGCTCTGAAATGTGGCTTCAAAAGAGGTTCTACACTATGTTATTGTAAGCATTCTGTGCATTGCCTGTTGCTTTGACAGTCCAAAGATTAGGTTGTAACAGCTTCTCAGGAAGAATGCTAGTGAGAATACATCAGGGTCAGATGAATTTGCAGACAGGAACAGAGCACTATCGCCTCCCTCCTAGCCCCCCACCCAACCCATCGGCAGCTGCTTGCCTTTCAGGGCTTGATGCATGGCCTGGCTTGCACATTGTTTCTGAGCACCTTTTGATCCTTATTGGCTCAGGCAATCCTACATAAAGAGGCATTCCACCCGAGCTGATTGGAGAAAAACAATGCGTGTCTACCTCAAAGGCAATCTGAAATGCTCACACTAATTCAGAGCTCCATTTAGTTCAACACAATGAATCCCAAGACCCAAGTCAAATCCCCCTCCTCCACCTGTTAACACACATTAATCCTGTGACAGTACTGGAGTTCTGGGTGAGGATCGCTCACTTTCAAGCAGTGAAAAGAGCAGATCGAATCGTAGGATAACATTCACTCATTACAGCGGCAGCTCTCTGGAGCAATCCACAAATCTTCTGAATGGCTCTATCACAGGTGCTCATCCTGTCTCGGGGGTCCTCGCAAAGTCTAAACCTCGGCCAGGAACTCAGAGGAAGCTATGCAAGATGACAGCGAAGCAGTGGCTGTTTCTCAAAGAGAACTGTTAAAAGAGTCAAAGGACGAGAGAGGAAAAGGTCCATTTGTCAAAGCTAGGATACTTATTTTTTGACAGAGTCAAGAGCCCTCCTGCTCGTCTAGCTGAAAGAGCTCAACAGCTGTGCGTGTCAAGTGACAGAGTGCACAACATGCTGTGATCTATTTGCTTCGGCAAGAAATAGTTTTTTTGCAGCTGGACCCGTTGAGTTAGTTGATACACCACAATGGAACTACGCTCACATTGCGTGCAGATGTCTTCTTCACTACTTCTAGCAAGGACAACAACAAAGCAGTACCATACTTGTGTACCTATCATGTCAACATGGACTGATTCAGTGCTCTTTCACACAAATAGTTTAGAAGATAAACACTTTAGGGCGCTGAAATCCTACGCTTCAAGATTTTGCTTGTCACTGTATGACTCTTTTTCAGCATCTGGAACACGGTAACGAGTTTTCAAGTCATCCCAAAATAGTCAACTGGTAGTTAACTATTTAAGCACCAATGATAGCACTCTTCAGTTACACTTTATTTTAAGGTGTCAATGTTACAGTGTAATTATATATTTAAGTACAGATTAATATTAATTAACAACATGTACTTACTATAGGGTTAGGGTATGATAAGGGTTGGTTGCATGTAATTATGCATAATTTACTGTTATTATTATTGTAAGTACATGTAACCAATGTAACAAGGACACTGTAAAATAAAGTGTTACCCACCCTTCCTTTGCTGAAACCAGTTCATGGTAGTCAGGCTGGTGCAGGATTGCGCTTGACGACTTGCCACAGATGTGTAATAAAGTAGTTTGAAATAAATCAAACAGGACCACAATCGTATGGCATGCTTCCACAGCAGCCAGTGCAATCCACCTTTGAGATCAATGCAGCAGAAGCAAAAAGGCAAAGCTGTCTCCGCTAGGCCAAAACCAACAAGGTATTAGGAATTTGATCTTTGACTCTTTCATTGGAAGATCAGAATTGAGACATTTGGGTCAATGACAGATAAGAGTGTCTACGATAAAGAAAAAGAAAAAATCTTTCAAAAAAAGCATAAAACAAATATGGTTTCATATGGTTTTAAAGTATAATTTATGCAACAATTCTCTAAAAATGTTATGTGGTGTTAACCATCAACTAAAAAGTCATATTTTCCTTACACCTTGAATAGTTTATGGGTTGCATTTAAGTTTTTGGAGAGTCAAACAACATGACATTTTACATCCTGACCTAACCTTGACTTGTCATAAAAAGGTCAAATTATCTAATATTTTAAAATATGAGAGAGGGGAGATGACCAGTACATGGAGGAGAGGGTGTCTTTGCTTTTCAGTACAAAACTTCTAGCAGTGATCTGAAAAGCGCAAGTTGCACAGAATATTTGATAGTGTCACACATTGTGTGAGTGTGTGTGTGTGTGTGTGTGTGTGTGTGTGTGTGTGTGTGTGTGTGTGTGTGTGTGTGTGTGTGAGTGAGTGAAGAGATATGGTTTCATCAGAGAACACCCACAGTGCTCTGGGAGACTCCCTCAAGTAGACAGAGCATTGTTTTCAAGCAGTTTGGCTTAATTGGCAGAGAGGGGATTGGGCTTGAAGGAAATACAGAACATTAGAATCAAAGTCATGATAAAACACTATCATTCCCCTTCATGCCCAAGTTGGGTCCCAGCGGGTCTCAAGGCCTTCCACGGGCACAAAGGGCACATGTCCTGTTGATGCTCCAAGTAAACATGGCTTACTCAGAATGACTTGGACAAACTTGACAGAATAGCACTCTTGGGGACCGCTGGGGCTTGAGCTTACTCTAATTGTCATAATGATTGCTTTATCCACAGCCAATTATGTTTAATGATGATAAGGCACATTTGGGGTCTTTCCTGTGGGGCTATTGCATGTTGACTCCATAATTGCTCTTTCTCCCTTTATAAGTGAAGCAACAGGAGGTATGCAATATACATAAACTTCCTGTCAAAAAGCAGGTCTCTTCCTACATCTCCGGACACTTCCTAAATGAAATGTTCTCGAATTACAGAATGCCTCAGTTCTTGTGGGGGCAGATAAACATCTGTTGTGACACACGCCATAACTACTGCTGACAGACATGCATGTAAGCAAATGCTACAGCTGGCAACATTTCAGCCTTTCTCACTGATCCTCAACAACCAAACACAAGGTTTCCTCTGCTGGCAGTCAGGTTGACAGCAAGCAAACCACACACATAGAAGCCCACATACAGAATACATTTGTATAATAATATAATTGTTGTGCCAACACTATTTTTGGCTTCAGTATCACCCTCCATTCAGGTTTTGATTTGTGGTAGGAGGAGAGGAAAAATGGAAATAAATCCATAGAAGTTGTTATTGTGCTCCTATAAGATTCTATTCTGTTAGGGGGCTTCATTTCTCCCACCTCGGCTTTGTCTGAGAAGGTGCCAAACCAAAATGATGAACAACAGATCTTTCAGGTTTCAGCAAGGCTTCCTGATTTATGGGAGACAGACTTCTCTGATGGTGGGAGGTCAGGCTGCATGAATATCAATTAGGAGCTAGTTCCTCATCAGAGGCAGATATGTCAGCAATGTTGGGAGAAAAAACCTGTTTAAGTTTAGCTAAAACTTTATTATTAGCATCTTTCAAAAATACTTGAAAGAATGTATTAGAGGCATGTATCAATCCACTAGGATATGATTTGGAATAAACAATCCTGATGACTTATTTGCATTGTATAAAGGTGCTCTCTGTCATTTTTGGTTGATGTTGCGTTAGCCGACATGGCATTTGTCTTGGTCTTGGATGCAGCATCATGCTAAATAAGTATGCTAAATAAGTCACAATCAAACGGACGTTTTTTTTTTTTTCCATACTGTGACATACATCAGAGTGAAAGGGATTATTGTAGAATAAAATATATGTAGGGCCAGGGACTTGGTTCTATCAGTTAGTTGTTGATTAGATTTTGAGATGTAGTAATGCGCTCAAAAATTAATGTGAGCTTGCAGCAGAATAAATGATTGGAGAAGTTCAGCATTCACCACCAGAGAGAAGTCATTTTCACCAGAAGATCAAGTTATGATATTTCAATTAAACAAAAAATTATACATACATGGATTCATTGTTCACAATATTATCTATAACATGCAATTTTCAGGCCACAGATGAGATTGTAATCTTAATCTGGTATAAGTGCACATGAATGTAAACATACATCTCATATTTATTTCTTTGTTTACATATAACACTTTTTAATTAGGAAAAAAAAAAATCCCTGAGCACATTTTTAAATATATAAAACACACATTTACTGTCAATCCAACCCACTGATAACTCCACAATACCAACAAACAAAAGCTGAGTGCCACTTACCTTCATACCGCTTTGGACCAGCTTATGAATGTCCAGAAAAGGCTCTTTTAGGAGCTCCATGTTGTGTGTTAGGATTCGTACAAAGCCTTCCTTCTCCAAAATAAAAAGCCGCTGTGATCCATCCCCACAATGCACCACACCAACAGGCTGTCGAAGACCACTAAGGATCTCCTGAGCGCAGTAGCAATTGTGTTTATGTTTTCTGTACGAAGGGAATGGCAAGATTAGAAATTTAGTTATGCATCAGGCTTTAGAACTGTTGTAATTTACCTGTACCAATCAAATTCAAGAACTATAAGTCTAATTTTTGTTGTTAACAGTATAACTGTGTAAGTGGAATTGTTATAAACAATTTTTCTACTTGACAAACTGGTTTGGGAGTAGACTGAATAAAAAACCACAGTGGAAGTTCATTTAACATAGTCAGACGTTGGGGGCTCTCAAGCTGTGAAACAAGTGTTCCATTAACCGCAAGTCACATTTGATGTGGGGGCACACCAACTCACATTATGCCTTAAATAAAACAAGGGCATCAGCGGTGCTCCTGTTAACAAGCAGTCTTGGAGGGATTTTCCATTGATGTAATAGGGGGTGGACTGGCAGTGAACGTATGCCTGACATCCCATGCCTGGGCTGTAGAGTAACGTCAGACTGACGCGATAGCAGTCACTTTGCCCGATCAGATATGTTGCTTTACTGGCCCTTCGCACTGGGAGGTCCGATGAAGAATTATGACGTTCGTTTACAATGACTGTGGGCTCAGGGCCTTCTCAAAACACACGGTGGATTCACAGCTCATGATTATTTGCCTCAGAAGGTCACATGAAAGTGAGGCATTTATCACAGTTAACACTCAACTGGGGTCAGCAAGGAGATGAAGGGCACACTTCACTGAAAGGTGTCATTAAATCAGATCGCTTTAATAACTGAGGTGAAGTAAAGGTATGCCGAGGGTGACACTGACACACGTGGTATAAAAGATCAGGAGTGTGTTTCTCTTACAACAACGTAACTCACTGTTTGACTACCATAGTACGATGTATAGTTGGAGGGATTAATTAGCTAGTTGTGACTGTTTCTCAAAACCATAGTAACATGGTTGCATCTCTGTCGTTTGAACCACGTTGGTTCAACAATATCAGACCGCTGTTAATGACATTACGCAGATAATGGAGTAAAAACTTCTGCTAATTAATTGATCAAGATCGCAATTTATGACACATTATTAAAGTTCATTTACATTAAACAACAGAAAGCAGTTCATTTTTTTTTTTATATCACGTTTACATGCAGTTTGTAATTGCCATACTCTCATAGGCTATATATGAAGTTCTTATGGATCTCATTGGCATTCTTGAAGAACAGTGGTAATTTTTGACAACAAAATGTATAGATTTAAATAAATATATATCTAAATGGAATGAAAGATATAGAATGTACTACATGTTAGACTTGCATATTGTGCCCAAGAACATGACCTCTCATGAAGTCCACGTCATAAAAACAAGAAACTATGCTTCTAAGCACAGCTCGAGAGCTGTCGTTCCAACCACCCAAATTTGCGATGCTTTTTGAGAATGTACGCTGGAACTAAGGTTTTGGGAAATGTAGAATCATTGAACTACGTTAGTAACAACTGAACTTGTGACCATAGTTGGCTAACGATGCTTTTGGGAAACACACCCCAGATCTTTTGAGTCCTACAGGTGGTATTGGTGACTGTACATATATATATAAAAAGTTGTACAAAGTGAATAACACTATTCTGAGGTTACAATCAGCAGGATAATCAGCTATGAGCTTAATTTTCATCAGAGCCAGTCTCAGTTGACATCCGTCACCGTGTCCTGTCACAAATGGTCAAAGCCCTCTGACTGTCACTATCGGATCAGAGCTCCTGCAGTATAAGCACTTTCTTTGTGTTCTTAAAGCTGGCTAAACTCAGTCTGGACACAAAGCTCTGGTTTGGAAAAGGGGGCAGTGGACCAGTCAACGAGTACATGCAGGAATGTTGTGACATGGAAGGTTAGTCAGGCGTGTCTTGTCTCTAGTGACCTTGTTCAGGCTACCCTGATGACCTAGTAGTCAAAGCAGGCCAGTCATAATGGGCCATGGGACATGGGATGACGGTAAGGAAGTTTCTCTCATGCTTGATGATGAATGTTGTTACAAGCAGATGTCATTACACAGAATAGTTCATCCAAAACATGGAAATTTCATCATTATTTAATCACCCTCATGTCAATTTTGAATAATGTACTGGACCTCTTTTCCATGCAGTTACATTATATGGGAACTGGAGCTTTCAAGTGTCAAAAAGGATGCAAAATTACTGTAAAAGTAGCCCATACAACTTCACTAGTTTCACTAGGTTCCAAGTCTTCTGAAGTCATACAGTACAATTTGTGACCATACTGACATTCACTTGACATTTATCTTGACATTTGATATTCAACAGTGCTTTGATCTGCCTGCATTGACGCTATTCTTCAAGAGCTGCTATGCAGCCAAAATTATATACCGGTTATCAATGTAAAGCTGCTTTGACACAATCTGCATTGTAAAAAGCGCTATATAAATAAAGGTGACTTGACTTGACTTAACAAAATCAAAGTGGTTATTCATTCATAATCT
This sequence comes from Megalobrama amblycephala, assembly GCF_018812025.1. NCBI lineage: Eukaryota > Metazoa > Chordata > Actinopteri > Cypriniformes > Xenocyprididae > Megalobrama > Megalobrama amblycephala. The sequence continues at coordinate 23,590,506 of NC_063050.1, read as the reverse complement.
TCCATGCCATTGGTTGTTGCAACACGATTGAGTCAGAGATGAATTTCAGAACCAGTCAGTCCAAATAATTTATGAATCATTCAAACTGGTGTAACTGATTCATCAAAAAGAACGATTAGTTCACAAATCAGACATTGTTACTTTTCTTCTATACTCTCATCGATGTGCTAAAAAGCACTAGGGCAGGTGTTGAGAGTTTTGTCAATATTTTTATTTGTTAAAATTTTTATCATATATCGCACAAGTCATGTGGACCATTGCCATTTTGAAGGAGCTTGACAGCCCCATTTCACTTTCATTGTATTGCAAAGACTGGCCAGGATTTTCTTCATAAATTAACTCTTAATTTTATCAGAATTTTGGGTGAACTATTCGTGTACAATTTAAAAACTCTGTTGAATATACCATATAAAACAAACTAAGCTGAAATCAGAATTGTTTTCAACAGTAATTATAAAAAAATGTGTGTAAAATTGAATTAAATATACCTGTTAATCACTTCTATTTTTTCATCTAACAGGTAGTTGGAATCTCGGCGCAACTGCTTTCGGTGAAAATCTGGAAAGCACAGCCCTCCGTCCTTCCTTCCATAGTACTGGCAGAACTCATCCACGTCGGCTTGGAACAGTTCTAAAAAACACAGACAGACAGACAACTGGTCTCAGCCTGAGATAGACACCACACAGGGTCCATTGATGATGTAATAACCTCCAAAACCAACTGAATCCCCTACAGTCAAAGCTGTACTCGATTCAAGTATGTCCTCAGCCATCAGACGGCTTATTGTGTGGACGTTTTGGTGGTGATTCCGGTGCCAAGCTCAATTCCAATCTTGTCTATGGTGCATTTATAAAGTACTGAGTCTCAAATCAAGACATTTGTTTTTGCCTCTCATATCTGACAAGTGCAAGTCATGGTCATTCATACCAGTCCAGATCTTTAACCATTTGTTATAAACGGTCATATTTGACAGAGCCACATTGATACACAGTTCTGAGTGCTACAATGATGTGCTGGTTGAACCCCAGTAAGGTATTATAAACCATTTCAGACATGTGTGGTCTGTATGTTGCGAGTTTAATTAAACCCAAAAATGCCAAACGCTCAGTCTGTCTCTGTATCTCCTTCACTGTTATATTTTTCAGTAGAAACATGCAGGTCAAGTCCAAATAAATGATAAGTACACACCCAAACTGATTGATTATATTTCAGAGATTAGGTTTGCTTGCTTACTTTCAGGGAAAACACCCTTATTTATTTCTCCAGTAGTAGCCAAAATAAATTCACCATAATTCACACATCTAGAGTTGAGGAATGCAATGAAAAACCTGAAATATTAAGCATGTGGCACCTAAATCGTGGTCAGTTTCTAGGAACCGTCTTGCTTTTGGCTGAATGAGTAGTACGACGACAAGGGGAGAGAACAGGACTCGGTTTGGCAGCCCCAGCATTACCTAAAAACCACACTGATATGGTTACCACCTTAGCTAAACCCTCTCATGGGGAGGAGTAGAGCAAATACAGCAGTGATAGAAACACAAACACACTCCTCTCCTTCCTTTCATCTCCAACGAGTCCCCCATGCCGTCTGAGGAAGGGGGCTACGGGTGGGAGTGAGGCAGCAGCACCAACAACAGAGGTGATAGGATATCCCTAAACATCTAAACACAACAGTAAGATCAAACACAAACACACCCACCACCACCTACACTCACACTGCCATGCCACCCACACACAAACCACAGTGGTTATCTTGGGCCTGCTGGTGTGAGAGGTAAGGGTTTGGGAGTTGTTGTCAATAGTAGCTGAGAGGTCAGAACCTTTATGCAGTTCCCACACTTGTAAATTTCCATAATTTTTCCTAGTCTTTTCAAAGTTTGGTTATTTCAGATTGCTGGATAAGTATTTTTAGAAATCAGTTTGATTCAGACCTTTTTACTAATGAATAATTTAGACTGCTGTATGAACCAGTTCAACCAATTTGGATTCAACGGAACAATTAAAAAGAATGATTCATTCAAAAATTGGATAAAATATGGTAGAAAAAGTATATTATTCACTATAGAGATTGTTGATAGAAATAGTATATTATTCACAATACAAATTGTCTATTATTTCTAAAGACTGTAAATGTTTTTTTTTCCAGGCATAGAGGATATAATTTTAAGATTTTTCATGACTCTGCACTGTTAAAAATAATGGTTCTTCATTGGCAACTATGGTTCTGTAAAGAACCTTTAACATGCATTAAATCTTTCCAATGCACAAGATGTTTCTTGTAATGGAAAAGGGTTCTTTATTTCATTGAAATCTTCTTTTAAAGGTACCCTAGAATCAAAAATTGAATTTACCTTGGCATAGTTAAATAACAAGAGTTCAGTACATGGAAATGACATACAGTGAGTCTCAAACACCATTGTTTCCTCCTCCTTGTGTAAATCTCATTTGTTTAAAAGACCTCAGAAAAATAGGCAAATCTCAATATAACACTGACTGTTACGTAACAGTCGGGATCATTAATATGTACGCCCCCAATATTTGCATATGCCAGCTCATGTTCAAGGCATTAGACAAGGGCAGCCAGTATTAACGTCTGGATCTGTGCACAGCTGAATCATCAGACTAGGTAAGCAAGCAAGAACAATAGCGAAAAATGGCAGATGGAGCGATAATAACTGACATGATCAATGATATGATATTTTTAGTGATATTTGTGAATTGTCTTTCTAAATGTTTTGTTAGCATGTTGCTAATGTACTGTTAAATGCGGTTAAAGTTACCATCGTTTCTTACTGTATTCAAGGAGACAAGAGAGCCGTCGCTATTTTCATTTTTAAACACTTGCAGTCTGTATAATGCATAAACACAACTTCATTCTTTATAAATCTCTCCAACAGTGTGTAATGTTAGCCCGTTAGCCACGGAGCATAGCCTCAAACTCATTCAGAATAAAATGTAAACATCCAAATACCATACTCACATGATCCGACGCATGCATGCAGTATGCATGATGAACATTTTGTAAAGATCCATTTGAGGGTTATATTAGCTGTGTGAACTTTGTAAATGCACTGTATTATAGTCGAGAGCTCGGGGGGCATGGAGCGCGTGATTTAAAGGGGCCGCAGTCTGAATCGGTCCATAGTTAATGATGCCCCAAAATAGGCAGTTAAAAAAATTTATTTAAAAAAATCTATGGGGTATTTTGAGCTGAAAATTCACAGACACATTCAGGGGACACCTTAGACTTATATTACATCTTGTAAAAACTGGTTTTAAGGTACCTTTAAGAACTGTTAACTGAAAGGTTCTTTGGGCAACTCAAAATGGTTCTTCTATGGTATCGCTACAGAATTTATTTATTTATTTATTTTTTAAGAGTGTGAGTGTTCGTGGTCATCAAAAAAGGGTCTGTGTGGATGAGGGGTGGGAATATATCCTCTTAAAGCCCGGAACACACCAACCCAACGCAGATGAACTAGTGGCAACGAAAGCAGACTGCGGGGTTGGCTCACATAGGCAGCGTCTGGGTCCAGAGTTGCCCTAACGCTCAACACCCAATGGCAAAGTAGCATGTCCGTTCTGCGCCTGCGTAAGAAGAAATACCTTTCCATACCAGCAGGTGTCAGTAGCTGAACAGCCAATCAGAATGATCAGATGGCCCGAATGACCAACGAGCTCCAACGCCAATTCAACATGTCGAATCGGCCAGAAAAAAGCCGACGAGGACCAACTTCAGCCGACGGTGCGGAACTTAGTTGGCCGACGAACAAAAACTGCCCAACGGCCGACCGTCGGCTTGGTGTGTTCCGGCCTTAAAACATTTTGGAGCAACAGGCCAAGTCTTAAACTTCTATTTGAATAGATTCTGCAATAACATTGCTGAATATTTCAAATGTGTTATGCAAATCATATAATTAAAGGTGCCCTCGAATGAAAAATTGAATTTATCTTGGCATAGTTAAATAACAAGAGTTCAGTACATGGAAATGACATACAGTGAGTCTCAAATTCCATTGTTTCCTCCTTCTTGTATAAATCTCATTTGTTTAAAAGACCTCCGAAGAACAGGTGAATCTCAACATAACACCGACTGTTACGTAACAGTCGGGGTGTACGCCCCCAATATTTGCATACGCCAGCCCACGTTTCCAATATTATAAAAGGCATTAGACAAGGGCAGCCAGTATTAACGTCTGGATGTGCACAACCAAATCATCAGACTAGGTAAGCAAGCAAGAACAATAGCGAAAAATGGCAGATGGAGCGATAATAACTGACACAATCCATGATAACATGATATTTTTAGTGATATTTGTAAACTGTCTTTCTAAATGTTTCGTCAGCATGTTGCTAATGTACTGTTAAATGTGGTTAAAGTTATCATCGGTTATTACTGTATTCACGGAGACAAGAGAACCGCCGCTATTTTCATTTCTAAACACTTGCAGTCTGTATAATGCATAAACACAACTTCATTCTTTATAAATCTCTCCAACAGTGTAGCATTACCCGTTAGCCACGGAGCACTATCAAACTCATTCAAAATCAGAAGTAAACAATATAACAGTATACAATACTCACATAATCCGACGCATGCATGCCGCATGCATGACGAACACTTTGTAAAGATCCATTTTGAGGGTTATATTAGCTGTGTAAACTTTGTTAAGGCACTGTTTAAGGCAAGCATGAGCTCTGTGGGCGGAGAGCACAGGATTTAAAGGGGCCGCAGCATAAAATCGGTGCGTTTATAATGATGCCCCAAAATAGGCAGTTAAAAAAATTAATTAAAAAAAATCTATGGGGTATTTTGAGCTGAAACTTCACAGACACATTCAGGGGACACCTTAGACTTATATTACATCTTTTAAAAACATAATCTAGGGCACCTTTAATTAATCTCTATCAAATCAAATGAGATCAATACATTTAAAAGATAGAATGGCTATAAAATTAATACTTTGAAACTGAAATGCTTTTCCTTAATCTAAGGGGACTGAAAGTAAACATCATGAAGATATGAAGGCTTGTTTTACTGTTGAAAACCAATGTGCAATCATGGTCTAAAAACATGCTTAAAAAAATATGTATATGAATGAATCACATGAACTGTCTAATTTGAACAATTTATAACTTCCCCAAACATGGCAAAAACACTGTGTGGCCTCAACTATGGTCTCAGCCCCTCCACAATACGTTCTAGTTTTATTGTACTGGCCTACGAAAAACAGGACAGAGAGAAAAAGACTCCACATCCTCAGCGCTATAGTTATACTTCCATCTGGTTATCTTCCAAAGCAACCTGGGTGGCCACCCAAAGTACTTGACATCTTGATGCACTTCAGCAGTTTTACATATACACAACCTTTATAGAAAAATAAATGTGTCATTCGTCACCACATATGCTGATTTGGGAGGCGGAGAGGGGAGGGGGTAAAGTCTTTTGGCCCTGGCTCCTGTTCTCAGAGTCTTTACAACAATTTTCTCTCTCGCTCTCCTTCCCATACGCTTCCTCCCTCAGCAAAAAGTCGAAACAGACTGCACACCCTTATTTATCTGTTTTGTAGAGGAAGACCAAGTGTGTATACAGTGTCTGATTTGTTGGTCTATTCGCAATTCCGTGAGTGTGTGATGCATGATGTGCGTGTGGCTTGCGTTTTCTCTCTGTTTGTAAATCGGGCCCCCATCTAATCTGTTATGGCTGCGCTGATAGGAAGAAGGTTGGGTCTGGCGGCCAGCTTTTGCATACCATTCCATCTGATGGAATGCATCATGCAGCGACTGTTGCAACACTATAGAGCAGCTATGGGATGTTTGCTACTGATGTCATTCATGTTTGGGAGAAAATACAAACCTCATGATGGCTTAGAGCTTTTCAGGTCTTTGGACTCCTCCCCACTGCCATCTGTTCCCCCCCCACCACCACCACCACCCTTACATTTCAGAGGCCTTAATGTTTGTCTTTTCATTGAACGTAGGCTGCCACCAAGAAAAACAAACTGATTATGTGAGCATTGCCTTGAACAGGCCTCGTTTTCCACTGCATCCTGTAAAGTGTGTGTGTTCTGCTGGTGAGCTGAGGTGTGAGTGTCAGTCATGTCTAGACCGTAGTCAGACCGCGCACACACACATACCCAGAGACAGACGCACATAAACACCAAACACATCTTGGCAGGCTGTGCTGACTTAAAATAAAATGCTTGCCAAAGGACCGAGGGGAAGAAACAGGTCATAAAATCATTCATTTACATTCATTCATTACAGATTTTCGAGCTTTGTTTGGGGTGTGTGTCCGCCGATGTGTGTTTATATGTGAGCTCAACAACTATGATAGAGTTTGTAAAGCTATTACAGGATTTTTTGAGAAATCAAAAAAAGGGAGCACTCAATTGACCTCTATGATCAATGCCAGTGAAGCAACATAAAGAAGGATTAAAGGTGTTCATTTACATTATATTCATGTGATTTAATAAAGATTGTCTTATGAAACTGCTTCAAGGTGGAATCTGCAGCAAGGCATGTTTTTGATTCTGTTTTTGACTTCTCCATTCTGTTGCCATTAGGTTCATTAGTATTTAACAAACTGAATTTAAACTTATACTTTATTTTAAAATACTTTAAATATTTTATATTTAAAATAAAATACAAATTGTTTATTATCATGTATATATTATGTTTTAAATGCTTGTGTAATACTATTAATTTTAAGCCGTTTTGTGATACTTAAGTCACTTCAAGGGACAAAAAGAAAGAACCTGCAACAAGTGGTTCCTGAATGGTATCTGCCAAACATCAGATTAAACAATCTCTCTATTTCAAAGTAAGCTTGCCATGCATATCTGCAACAGATTCTTCTCTACAAACTTCCGTATTGTGTAAAACAGGTTCCATCTCTTCTGGTTCAGTTCTTTTGTAAGTGCTTAGTTAAATATAGAGCCGTTTTACTCAAGAAACGTTCAAAGCAAGCAAGCAAAGATGAGCACCGATGTCCATCGCATATGTAAAAGTTTTACTTTTCTTCTTCTCACTAACATTTTGGATATTTAAATCAAATAAAACGGCAGCTAGTTTAGCTGATTATCTTAAAAGTCCATAGATATCGCCGTCAGTTCGTACTGCCGTTAACACTTCCTTTGACAAGTGGATGCCTGTTTGAGACCTGTTTTCCTGTTTGTTCATGTGACGTTTGGCATAAAGCCTATTCCAGTTTGATGCATTAATCAATCTGTGGTAATTTGTTCAACTGGAATAATTGCAATACATGTGTCAGAAGAGTTGAAGAGAAGTTCCTTATGAAGTTTCTGAGGATCTTTATGCAAAACTCTGTATTTTGTTTGTTACCTGGTACGTGTCCTCGGCAGGTGTAGTAGAACTCTTGGCAGTAGTCGTGGCATAAGCGGGGTAGGTCTTGTTCTCTGTGTGGTGCTTTTTCAAGTTTGGGTGAGTGGAAGAGCATCTGGGCATGTGGTGAGCAATGGGCACACTTAATCTCCTCCAGAAGTCTAGAGCACTCTGTGTTATTGGTCGAGAAGATCTGAGGAGAGAAAACATCCAGAAAAGGGTAGAACTTAATGGCGAATCAATATTTGACTTATGCTACAAAGTTGTTCCTATATATATATAGATTTTTTTTTTTTTTTTTTTTTTTTTTTTTAAATAACTAGGCGGTTTGACACACATTTTTGGAATGTTTTCTCGTTAATTGGACACAATTCGCATTCTAAACATCTCTCTTAACAAACACCACACATCCATGTGGACTTGATTTTTCCTGATTTGTTTATTTGAGCTCACAAACAGCTAAGCCAAAATTGCACCTCGCATGGCAGCTGAACCCATGCTGGAGCGAACGGATTGAAATGAGGAGACTCGAAATGTTTCTTAAGACACCAAACAAAAGTAAACAGTAGATTAGGGCAGTGAAAATGAGCAGGCTTATTTATGTAACAAATTAGCTGTAATAAAACAACAATGTAATCTGCTCCCTTCCTCAGACATATGCCTGTGCTGCAGCAGTCTGGTAAACCTCCCTCTCTCTCTGTGTGAGGTCCATGTGTAAACACCAATTTACAGATAGACGGGCACATCATTCCCGTGCTGGTATCAACAAATTAGCAGTCTGTCCAAGTCAATTAGACCAACACACCCAGCAGACAGCGTATAGACAGCCTACCTCCTTCCCGGCCCACTGCTCTGCGTAGTAAACCATTTGGGCAGATTTCTTTGATTTTGATTCTCCAAATTCTTTTGAGTGAATCAAAACCATCTTTGTGCCTGGAAGATAAAACGGTGTCCAAAAATGTATTGACACCTCTACATGAACCAGATAGTTTGGAATTTTGTGAATTTTCAATCTATGGTCTCAGTCTTGCAGTGGTTGGTGTGTTACCCTGGTCTGCGAGTGGCAACTCTCCTGCTTTAAATTGCCCATTGATTTAGTGAGCCATGGACTGGCACATGGTCCATGGAGAGAAGCATTTGTGTGCTCTCAACCATGCACTCTTCCCATATGTTGCTGGGATGGGCTCCAATGTTGCCATCAGCCTCACCAGCAACAAGAGGACCTTTGTTTTTTGTGTTTTCCAAAAAATGCCAAAAGTTGCTCAAAGCTGCTTCAAATCACACCACGGTCTACATCACAGCCCTTTAATGCCATATGTAACTACCGCTGAAACATGCCAGTGCAAATAAGAGGCATATATGAGTTTAGCTCCAACTGTCCATTACTCAACAAAGATTTTGGAAGGCCTGTTAATAGCAGATCCTTAGAAATGGTGTTTCTCTGCATGAAAATGGTAATGTGTCTACAGTTAGATGACTAATCTATTGATAGTCATGTTTATATAGTGATATCTGAGCAGATGTTGGGATTATCCATCACACCACACAATATCCTTTGTCACTGAAACTGACAGAACAAGCGTAAACACACAAAGACTCATTGGAAAACAATCGCTCGTCATTAAGCGACAAACAATGAGGGCAGCTACACCCTCACAAGCTCTCACTGAGGTGCCAGGAAAGGTGATCGATGATCGAAGTTACCGCAACCATACGAGTTAACAAATAGATGATTTAACGAATGAATCACCTGACATGATTCACACAATTCGCAGTTCAACCCCCCCAAAATGAAACCACAACTGAGCTAACTTCCCCACAAAACCTGTAAGCTTGTTTTAAACCGCTTAAGTGAAACCATTTTGGCCCTCTGGGAATTGGTGTAAGTAAGTTTGGGGTGGGGAGCAGGACAAATACTCCCTCTCAAAGGCATTAACTAACACTTGGACAGAGCCAAGGACTGGGGGAGAATGATGTTCTCCAGCTTCACCCATTAGTGAAACTAACAAACACAATGGTGTTGTTGTTATTCTTTTGCCATAAGCAAAAAGACTCCGTGTGTGGGCAGTGTAGTGGGGAGGAGGAGATGTCGACTCTTTTTTGTTCCATTCAGCCTCGCTCTTATTTGCATGACTTGAGCAAATTAAATGATGCAATATGGCTTTTTGTCACAAACCGACGTGCGATGCCACCCAGCCGCGTATGTCGATTTGCGGAGGTTGTTTACATGAGAAAAGAGAGAGATTTCTCGGCATAGAATGTGTTCATTGATAAAACTATTGAAATGAATCTTCTCACGTCTATTGAAAGCCTCAGAAAGGTGCGATTCATTACCGATCAAGAGACATTTGTGTCCCATCTGTTTTATCTAAAGCATATCCATCACTACGAGAAGCACATGCTGTCACTGAAACATCAGCGTGAAAAGTTGCGCAACATATCAAGTGTATACATACGAACATGTAACTGCAGAAACAGCTTTTAAGAGCGATTCAGATTACACAAACAATCTTTTTCCAGCAGAGTATGAAGCGATTTCATTCATACGCCTCGTGTTCGCGAGTGGAAACACCGCACGCGTTCTTACCTCCGTCCGAGCTGTCTTTAATTGTTTTTCAATGTAAACACTCGCGCGACGTACATGTATGGCCATTGCGAAAGGTCTCGCTGTGTTTATCGGTGTCTCGTGCCATGTTTATAAGACGCCGTGTCAAGGTAAAACAAGTTCAACTTTCAAAAACGCGTCTCGAGACTCGTGCGTTCTATTTTTGAACGCATACACGCGTTAAATGCACATGCTACTGTGTCCACGCTGCTTACATGTATCCATAAGATCATTACATGAATGCCCGTGCTTCTTCTGCATACTGCTGTAACACACATCTTATAATCAATTTATGAACCAGTTGCCATAACAAAACACGCATGAAAATCACTTGACTAATTTGAGGTTGCAAGAAGCCTGAACATACCCGAGCATCTCTCCGATGGAGTATTTGATACGGAGCCCTCCTGGACGGACAGCAGGACACGCGAGGATAGAGCCTGTGACAAACCTCCCCTCCACCGCTTCCCTCCAGTGACAGTTTTCTCTCCTTCTTCTTCAGGCGTTTCGGCAGACTTCCATCGTAACATCTCCTCCTCCTTGGACTTAATTCTCCTTTCTCGCCGAATTTCGCATCACCACATTCCCAAAAATTGGCCGCGATGGCCAACAAGAGCACAAATTGCAAATGCTTCATTTTACAGGGATTAAACCAAAAGCGAAACACGCGACTGCTCAGAAATAAACAGGAGTGCTGTATGACAGTCCCCACGCGCCCAGAAAGTTGTTATAAAATAACTAATTTAGATTAAGCAACTATTCGCTAATAAAGTAGTCTGAATTAAATAATAGTTAAGCTATTAAAAAAAAAAATAATAATACGATAATAAATTAAGACAAGTGCTGGTTATTATGTTGTTAAAATGGGAAAAACATGATATTGTATATTAATGCGAAATTACATATTTAAAAAAAAAATAATAATAAGAAGAAAAGTGATCAGGTTATATACAGAAATCGTAGTACGTCTCCTTGCCCAAAAGTTAAATCCCGTTGGTGCACAAAGGTTGATGCGTGTGATCAAAAGTTGCACTAAGTTGTCTGTTGCATGCTCTTCAGTACACTCACATGTTTCTCTTTGCTCTTTCCACCTTCTTTTTAACCAGCGCGCGAGAAGGGGAACGCGCACGATGACGTCTATCCAGTACTGGAACGCGCGTCATAATATAAAAGTGTTAGTAATTTTACCGAGGAGAAAAATGTTAGATTTCAACAATACAAAGCAATTAGCTTTATACTGACTGTAAAATACTGACTTTTTTTTTATTTTTATTTTTTTTTTAGCTGTAAGAATTTATTTATAACTTGGCGGAAAGGACATTACCAGACCATCACATTTGTTTAGATTTTTTTTTGTTTTGTTTTTATTTTTGTTATCAGTTACACTGGAGTGTTTTATGTTGCATTTTATATTATTTATTTCATGTTTATAGCATTATTTCATTGTCATGTGTCACCCTGATTGTGTCTTTGTGTGTGGCAAGTCTATAATAATAAACGTCACGTTTAGCTTTAGATGTTGTGTGTTTTCTCTGTCTACCTCTGGCATGCACTCTCTTTGCATTTAAATGGCTGCTTGCACTTTTCAAGAGAAATTCTAGTACTACAAGTTTTTTTTTTTTTTTTAACATGTTGAAGCTAATGGTGTACAATTTCTTATTAGAATATAAAATAAAAATGTTACTAATATTAATATTACTAAAATTACTTCAAAGAATGTTAAGTGAGGATCAATTGCCTTTAAAATGTGTAAAATATACAGTCACCTACAGTAGAGTATAGTTTTATGGCAACCACTGATACCTGCTTTTTACCATAAATTTAAAGGGATTATAAAAATGAAAATTCTGTCATCATTTACTTGCTTTCATATCATTCCAAACCTGTATGACTTCTTTCTTTTGAGGGTGAGACAACATGAGGGTGAGTAAATTTTTTCCCACTCTATTTTATTATTGTTATTACAACAAAAACAAAGTCTTAAAGGGTTAGTTCACCCAAAAAATGAAGATAATGTCATTTATTACTCACCCTCATGTCGTAAGACCTTCGTTCATCTTCAGAACACAAATTAAGATTTTTTTTTTTATTAAATCTGATGGCTCAGCGAGGCCTGCACAGACAGCAATGGTACTTCCTCTCTCAAGATCCATAAAGGTATTAAAAACATATTTAAATCAGTTCATGTGAGAACATTGGTTCTACCTTAATATTATAAAGTGATGAGAATATTTTTTGTGCGACTTTTTAACAATATCTAGTGATGGCCGATTTCAAAACACTGCTTCAGAGCGTTATGAATCTTTTGAGTCGAATCAGTGATTCGGATCGCGTATCAAACCGGCAAACTGCTGAAATCAAGTGACTTTGGCGCTCCGATTCACTGATTTGATTCGTAAAGCTCCAAAGCTTCAAGAAGCAGTGTTATGAAATCGACCATCACTAGATATTGTTAAAAAGTCATAGTTTAGTTTTTTTGGCACACAAAAAATATCCTCATCGCTTTATAATATTAAGGTAGAACCAATGTTCTCACATGAACTGATTTAAATATGTTTTTAATACCTTTATGGATCTTGAGAGAAGAAGTACCATTGCTGTCTATGCAGGCCTCGCTGAGCCATCGGATTTAATTAAAAAAAAATCTTAATTTGTGTTCTGAAGATGAACGAAGGTCTTACGGGTGTGGAACGACATGCGGCTGAGTAATTAATGACATTATTTTCATTTTTTGTGTGAACTAACCCTTTAAGAAAAAGAATTTACATCCTTTGCATTTGCTCTTTAGTTCAAAGTCATAGACACAGCCGTGCTCTTTGAAGATTTAGATGCATAAATGGTTAGTGAATAACCTAAATGCAACATATGAGATAATGTAAGTCTGTATCTCTCTAATACATTATCTCTCCCGTACTGTTTATTTATTTATGCGCTTGCTCAATTAATTATTTCTATTAGATGCTAACATCCAACTGCTCTGTTGGCGATCAGGGGCTACAGCTGGACAGTTTGTTGATCTGAGAGCCTGACACTCTTACGTTAACAGAGTTGTGAGAATGTCTGGCATTCTTGCTCTTCAGAGGGTTTCTGATAAGACTGAGCCAAATGCAGGACAAGTCTTCTTTTCTTCTCATCTATAGAGAGATCTTGAGATTGCAGGTCCAGAGGGGAATGTCCTCTCAGAACAGACCTCAGTTGCATTAGTTGCAATCAGTCGCATTACCGCACCTGTTCATCCTTGGGGGTCCAGCACTGACCAGAACACTGGCTGATTATCAGCAGAGATCAGGAGTTGCAGGAATTCACAGTGATTGGACTGTTGGGTAATTATGGAAATGGCCCTGAGCGTTGAACAGCCTGCCATCATATCCAGCCAGGCCTGTTCTGCGTTCAGAAGCGGGCCCGACCTATTTGATCTGTCTCATTGCTTGGTAAAAATGACAATGATTCGCATACAGTATGGTGCAGAGGTGAAGCTAAGGTCCTTGAGAGATGGCTTAGACTGGTTTGTGATCAGTCCAGTATTGCCACCTTGACGAGTGACATGAAAACATGTGCGATACAGCTGTGGTTTGGGAATACATCTGCTCGGAGAGATATAACCCTTCCGACTGTGCAGAAGCTCCAGTATTCTTCCGCTGGCATCATCTCGCCTTCTTAAAGCACTAATATGATGGCTTCATAAGGCAACATATATTCACACACATCTGAGAACAACAAACTGTTCTTTATTTGGGTGACTCAATAAGAATTTATGAACTCTAAAATGATGCATTAAGCTCTCATTTTCAGCACTGCTGTTGTGACACTGTGACTATTACGACACCATCAGTAATATTTAAGCTTTCTATTAGACATTCTGAGTAATTTGTAACCCTTTCCAGGTCTCCGTTTCAACAAACAACAGATGGTGAAATGAGTTTTTGTTATGAGAACTCTTAAAGTTTCAATTTCATGCAAAACCGCAATTTCACATATGCTCTGATTTAGTACAGAGGACATTAACAACAATATGCACTATCCTTTTGGTTTTATACGAGAAGTTATGCCCTAACCAGAACCTAATATATAGTCGTCAATTGAGGTTGGAGATGGCAGGATATTTCTTGCTTTGTCATTTGGGAAAGTCCCTGGGTTAGATCTGTTGTCTCATTCAGCAATAACAAGGCTCAGCTCTGGTCCAATAGCCCTCGAAGAAAAATACTCCCCACCAAGGGGTGGATAGTCCCTGACCACACAGAATCCAGTAACACCCTTGAACTCACAGATCAGAGGTGGCAAACCACACTCAAGAAAATACCTTAAGAGGCATGAGAAAAGGTGACAATGTCCTGTTGACACCCATTTGTCAAAGTTCTTCTTAAGTGGTGCCTATCAGGAAAACTGCAAACCATTTGCCTCCATTACTGTAAATTTTTCAAGAAGCGCATGTACAGTGAGAAACGCAGGCTGCGTTTACTTGATTAGAAATACAGTAATATAGTGAAATATTAATACAATTTCAAAGAACTCTTTTTTTTTATTTTAATAGGCTATATTTTAAAATCTAATTTATTCCTTTAGCATCATTACTCCAGTCTTCAGTGTCACATGATCCTTCAAACTGTAATGCTGATTTGGTGCTCAATAAGCATTTCTTATTATTATCAATGTTGTGAACAGTTTTTGCTGTATGGAAGTATATATTTTGTGAAAGAATTATATAATTCTGGCATTTAAAAGAATAGTTCAACCAAAAATGAAAACAATGTCATTTACTCATCTTCATGTTGTTCCAAACCTGTATGACTTTCTTTCTTCTGCAAAACACAATAGTAGATTATTTGACCCTACTGACTTTTATTGCATGGACAAAATTTAATTGCAAAAAAAAAAAAAACTTTTTACAGAATATCTTCTTTTGTATTTTGTATATAAGAAATATATTTTTATATTTTGTATATAAGAAAACAATGCATACAGTTTTGGAACAAAATTAAGAATTTTTTTGGGTGGACTATCCCTTAAATTCAAAATATTATTCAGATTCCAGGCTTCAGTACAACAATAATATAAGGATATCTAAATAAAAAAAATGCTGTCTTTTTAATAGTGTGTAATACTGTACCTTTTTCTCACACAGTATAAATGGGTCTTTGTACATGAAACTATATAGCTGTCTTTCTGTTTTAGGGTCCCTTGCAAGGGGATCATCATATTTGGGAGTATGCATCATAAAAAAAAATGCTACTTTAACCTACTCTCATTTTTTTCTTATTTCAGCACTAATGGTAATTGTCTACGGTTTCATGTACAGGCTTTCATATTCAGAGAGAATGGAATGTGTTCATGATGTTCTCAGTAGTTGTGACATGGCTAATGAGGTCCTGCCATCTGTTTATGAACATTCTAGGGAGAGAGAGAGAGTGGGAGAGAGAGGGATTCAGTAGCTCTTTCCAGCAATGGGTGCAGGCCCTGGTTTCCACTTCAATGACTCTAAACACATAAGGATGTTTTAAGTGCGGTGACTTAGACAGAGAGCCAGCTCCCAGCGAGTGTGTTAGAGAGTGAGTGAGTCATTGGTTGCGCTGGGCCGCTTGCCCGGGATCAACAACCTCTAAATCATTGGCCTTTGCCATTGGACCACACGAAGTTTCCTTCATTCCCGTCTTTTACTCCGCTTCAGTTTGACTACCTGCCTCTGTTCGTATCGCTCTGTTTTTTTTTTCCTGAAACTTAGTCACATCATCCTTCTCTCCCATTTCATCTTTCACCTTGGCATCTGTGTACTGTACGTAACTCCTCTTCTCTAATTTCCTTCTATCTTTCTCCTGCCTCTCCTGTCCCCTGTTTTTCTTTCATTTATTAGTTTTTTTTCCCTGTTAAAGGAATATTCTGGGTGAAATTCAAGTTAAGATCAATAGAAGAATAATTTCATAATATTAATTACCACAACAAATTAAATTAATTTAATAGCTAAACTCTGGGTTACACCAAATTCTTTACAACAAATGTAAATGGTAATCTGTAACATGGGCAATCTGTAAACAATAAAATACTCAATATGCAAGTTAACATAATTTTAGCATGAAAAAATGTCATGTACTATTTCTGTGTAAAGTTCCAATATCCAATTTTACAATTTGGACAATGTAAACCCTAAAATGATTGCAAAAATAATGCATATAGTGCGATTTTTGCACTCAAACATATTTTAAAGCATTCAAAAATGCTTTATTTACTCACCCTCACTTTCTTTCATCTGTAACACAAAATATTCTGAAAAAAAAAAAAAATGTTTTTGACTTCCTATTGACTTCCATCGCATGGAAAAATACAGTTGAAACACTTCTTTTGTGTTCTGCAGATGAAAGAAATTCAAACGGGTTTGTAACAACATGAGGGTGAGTGTTTTAGGGAAGGAAAACATCTACATGACAACGTAACAATGTAAACACCAAAATGATTGTGAAAAATGTAAACAGCTTTATAGCTTGAATATTACACAGGTTTTAACAGAAGAAACACTGTCAGTGTTTTTATAAAATTATAAGCTTCACATTTCTGCTTTTAAGTCCATCAAAAAGGAGCTGTAAGTGCCTCACCATAACCTTTTGAAAGCAGCAAGTCAAGATGCTGGATTAGTTCAATAACTGTTAACACGACACTTGATTTTTCAATGTTCCCCCTCTTTCATGTTAAAGCCAAAGAGTGATACTTCTTTTTAGGAGCAAGATGGTACATTGCTCAAGGGAAGGAAACGGATCAGTGTGGTGTTGGATTCGGTTCCTTTACAGGAAGCGCAGTTCTATCAAGAACACAGATTAGTGATCGGTATGGCAAACCCAGGCCTCTCTAGAGACTCCACCAAAGCGTGACCCAAAGCTGTTCCCTGACCTGTGCGTAATGCAGGTTTTTCATCATAGAGGCATTCATTTACCACACACACACTGCCGACACCACTACCACCCCATCACACGCACACTCACACATGCCTTTCATCATCCATGACCATCTCTTTCTGATTCCTCCGCAGACCAGAGGGAACCTGCGCTGCTTACTATGAGGTCTAGCGGATTGGATAATGTCAAATAAACCACATCATTTATGTCCATTTTATGCTTGGCCTCCCAAATTTCATTCTGATCACACAAAGCTTCCCATCCTGAAAGGTTAGCATAGGGTTAGCACACAGATGGATTTTCTTTTTCTCATTCTTTTTTTCCTGTCCCTAGGCTAATTATTTGTAAACGGTTCCAGTAGGGGCCAACGGCACTACCCAAAGTAGACCCATAGATTTGCCTCCCATATGTCAGTGCAAATTGCAGCAGGGGCTTCATTCTGATTTTGCATCTCTGGCTTTACTGCAAATGAGTTGAAAGGGAGGAATGGGCCACGAGCATGTTGTGCTGTGTGTAGCAGCATTGATGGTGGTCCTTCAACATGATCCCACCAGTGCCCCACGCTTGGCCCATCTGTTCCGACTCGGCCTACTCAAATCTCTATCAGACTTCTACTGTTTTATGAAACCCAGACTGGCAGGACACTCCACAAGTGTTGACCAAATCTACCGCCAATGTGCTTGTGACAAATGAGTGAGTGGCACACAAACGACATGGGAGTCCACTGCTCCTCAGATATGAGAAAAATAAAAGATGTACATACAGTATTAGCACAGCAACATATTTTAAAGCACTCTAAAAAATAAAACCATAACCTCACTTTCTTTCTTCTGTGGAGCAATATGTTCTGAAAAAAATATTTTTGGACCATACAGTACAGTAAAAGTCAATAGGGTTCAATGTTTTTAAGGACCCCATTGACTCTATGCAGACAAATACAGTTGAAACATTATTTATAATATCTTCTTTTGTGTTCTGCAGATGAAAGAAAGTAAAACGGGTTTGTAACAACAAGAGGGTGAGTAAAAGGAAAACATCTAGGGAAGAAAATGGATCAGTGTGGTATTGGATTCAGTTCCTTACAGGAAGTGCAGTTCTGTAAGGAACCAAATCAAACATGGTACTTGTGTGGCATGCGAAAACAAACTTCACTAGTTCTCATGCATCAAGCATGAACTGTTGAGTACTGTTGAGCTTCCACTTACCACATTTTAAGGCTTTTAACACTTGAAATAGTTAACTCTTGGTTAAAAAAAAAAAAAAAAAAATCCAGGGTTATCTTGCTTCATGTTTCACAGTGCTTAATTTACCCAGTGTTAACGATTAATCCTGGGTCATCATCATCATCATCTTCAGCAGTCAGTATGACTGTCCTCTCTGTTGGGTCGTCTACTTGTGGGTCTTCAGATGTCTGTAGAGGCAGAAAAAGTGAAATTCATAAACTGACGTTTTACACTGTACATTCCTAATCCCTGGGTTAACATTCTTATTTGCATATTTTCAGTGTCACTGATTAGACAAACACAGCATGTGACCTGTTTACTCATTATATATTTGCTGACTGCAATCAAGAAATGACTGTTTATATACACAATGTGCAGTGTTTCCGTGATTGACCAAAGCATGAGAATACAAGGCAAGTGATTGGCTGTCTGTTGCTTAGCACCTATAGCCGTAACATTCTAACACCACATCGTTTCACACTGTACACTGAAAATGCAGTGCTAACCCTGCTCCAGAGCAGTGCTTCACAACCCCAGGTAAAAACGGTGTAATGCCCACTTTTAAATTACAAGAATGAAACGCTCCTTTACCTGGGGTAAAAAGGGGGTTTAGAAAAAGTGTGAAAACTCATTTCATGTACTTTATGTATGTGTATTGTATCAATGTTTATATGTGTATATGGGTATATATATACAAAAGCATCTGAAATTTTCTTTTAAAATGAACAATTTCATCAGGCTGGCTGTCTGTTGCTGTCTTTAGAACACTTAGATTTAATTGCTAAATTCATATGGATTACTATTACAATGTCTTTATGAACTTTTTGAAGCTTAAAAATAGAGATGGACTTTCTATGGACAAAAAGGCTGAGATAATATTACAAATTTCTTCAATTGTTTTCCGAATATGAACGAAAGTCTTAAGGGTTTGGAACAACGTGAGGATGAGAGACAGATTGAAATTTTTGGGTGAACTAACACTTTAAACACTGTAAGGTTCTGATCTACAATGTGTGTGGGAATCTGAAATGTGACATGGAAACAATGTTGACTCAGTCTGCCTTTTTTTCCAGTAAGAGCGGGTGCCCAGATCAGATAGTGCCGAGAGGCTCAGATACACAGTGGGCAGGCGGTAGATTGGTCCAGTGTGCTCCGTGCTGAGCTCTCACTTTCATCTCAGTTCAAAAGGTCATGAGTTTGTAACTGCACCATGTTTTATTGTCCCAGGGAAGGGTCTGAGGTCTCATTCGCAGAATAATATTTCCCAGCTTAGCCCTCCGGCTATTCTTTTATATCAAAAACCAAAGTGAAAACTTCCCTTTGACGTGCATCTTATTACCAGGAATGACTCATTCCACTAGTAAGCTCAGCTTTCTACATCCATATGTTTTTGTTACATCTTTTTTTCTCCTTAAAGCAGAAGGTAAGTCCAACAGAAACCACAGAACAACAGCTTCTGAGTATTTTTTCCATCCTGCCACCCTGAATGAAACACAAACTGTGGCTGGTGTTGTATTTGCTGATGGTGGGTATTTAGTTGTACAGACAGTGCAGGTCAAGCATTCACATTGAATTTCTTTTGTACCCTCTTGTGTTGCTTCACTACATTTGGTCCGAAGTGTTTTCCTGAGTACTTCGAAAAGATGCTGACAGCCAAAGCGTTTGCTATTTATGCGTCTGTTATTTCTATTATACAAATGGGTGTTAGTGAGGCCCGCCTGAAGGTTCTCATTAGCTCCCGGGTGACGCGGGTGTCAGGGTGTTTCTCCAGGTCCACCCAGCAAGCGGTGGCTTGAGCCAATGTGATTGCGCTAGTGGGACCGGGGCCTCAGACTTTTCCCAGCAGGGCCTTCACCCTCGCAAGCAGTGGGGTCATCACCCTGTCTAACAACCACACGTCTTCTCTCATTCCTTAGCTGTGTCATGGAGCCAGAGAGAGCCATGGGACAGTCTGTTCTGTTGAACCTTAGCAGGCATATGATCATTTCATGTCCTTCAACTGACTATAGTTTATTTATATGTACAACCCCATTTCCAGAAAAGTTGGGACATTCTGTTTAACCCTTATTTAACTGACAAAAGTACAAAGAAAAGATTTCCAATGTTTTCACTGGCCAACTTAATTGTATTATGGAAATATAAACAAATTTTTGATTTTGATGGCTGCAACTCACTTCAAAAAAGTTGGGACAGAGGCAAAATAAAAGATGACGAAAAGATGATAGAATATCCAAGTTAAAACGGTTTTGAAACAGGCCACAATAAGCAGGTAAACTTGTAACAGGTGAGAGCATCGTGTTTGGGTATAAAAGGAGCAGGCTCAGTTTTTGCAAGCAAAGATGGGTCATGCCTCACCACCTTGTGCCACACATCTACCATATATAATACTGCGAAAAGATTCAGGGAATCACTGCCACCACCATGTTTCACTGTAGGCACCATGCATTTTTCTTTGTATTCACCTTTGCGAGGTGAGGAACATACAGTTTTGAAGCCATCAGTTCCAAAAACATTTATCTTGGTCTCATCACTCCAGAGTATAGAGTACCAGTAGTCTTCATCTTTGTCAGCATGGGCCCTGGCAAACTCTAGGTGGGCTTTTTGTCCCTGGGCTTTAGGAGAGGCTTCTTTCGTGGATGGCACCCATGCATGCCATTCCTCTGCAGTATACGTCGTATTGTGTCACGGGAAATAGTCACCCCAGTTTGGCTTTCTACTTCTTTAGATAACTGCAGTGAACTTGCATGCCAATTTTCTTCAACCCTTCTCATCAGAAGACGCTCCTGTCATGGTGTTAACTTCTGTGGATGACCTGGACGTCTCCGTGAGATGATTGCAGTTCCATCTTTTTAAAATTTTTGTACCACTTTTGCTACAGTATTCTGACTGATAAGTAAAGCTTTGCTGATCTTCTTGTAGCCTTCACCTTTCTGGTGTAAAGAAATTATTTTCTTTCTCGGGTCTTGTGACATTTCTCTTCCATGTGGTGCCATTGCTGACAGCATGAAATAGGAAGGGGTTTTAACACCCTTTTATAGTCAGCTGTCTGCTGGACACCTTTGTAAAGAATAATTAGACTCACCTTGAATTCTTGTTAAATTAGACATTTGTAGTCTAAAATTTAGCTTTGCTCAAGAGACTTTCAGTGGGGTGTACTCATTTTTGCATTAATCTAATTTGAGTAAAACTGGAAAATGTGTAATCTAAGTATATTATTAAACTTACTTTCATGTTATAAGTTAAACAGATGTTATATAAAACTTAGTGTTGTTAACATTTTGGAAATTGTTTTTGTGCTAATAGAGATATTGTTTAAAATGTTCAAAGGGGTGTACTCAACGCTGAGCACTGTATATTTACAAAATACAATTAAGTTGGTCAGTGAAAACATTGGAAATCTTTTCTTTTTACATTTGTCAGTTAAATAAAGGTTAAACAGAATGAACAAATTACATATTCTTGATTTTATTGAATTTTACAAAATGTCCCAACTTTTCTAGAAATGGGTTTGTAAGATGTGTTAGTCTAGGGCAGGGCTTCCCAAACAATTTGCTTTGGCTCAATAACAATTATTTAAAACAATTATTTAATTTGACAAATAATACCCTATAAATGGGTCTTCATACATTAAGATATATAGGTGCCTTTGTATTTTAGGAAGAGGATCCCTGTGGGATCATCATATTTGGGAAACAGAAATTAACATACATAAATACAATAAAATAAAAATGGCTGACACACAAATTCTTTCTTACAAAAACATTATTAAACACAAATACACTCAGTTTCTGAACAAACATCATCCCCTTCTGTCATCTGCAGACCACTTCAGCCTGGCAATAAATTAAGAAGTGCCAATAACTATAAACAGACACTAGGTCCTGCTGCTTTTGTGCTGGAAAGCCCATTCTGTAAATATCCAAGAGAACAAAGTATAAATCAGGAAAAATGCAAACCCCAGGTTTATCTTAAACTAATTGCAAAGACACAGGGCTGTGGCTTAAGCTAGCTGTGGTCCATGCCACATTTGCTGCATTCCAGATGCTGATAGCACCAGCGGACCACCAAAGACACAAAGTACCCTTTATTGACTTAAGATGTATATAGACTCAGATAAAGGGCTTTGCTGCATTGGCTGTCCGTTTTATGGCCTGACAGTAGGGTTGGGCGATATGACCAAAAACTTATATCACAATATGAGTAATTTTATTTCACGATAATGATATATATCACAATATAGTTATTTTTGCTTTAAATAAGGTTTTTATTATCAAAATTTTTGATACCATTGAAATTTTATAATTCTTTGTCATCAATTTCAATATCACAACAAACAACAAAAAACTCTCAAGCTTACTAAAGTCAAGTGATAAAATAAAAACAAAGACACTAATTACAAGCAATAGGACAACAAACCTCAATAGAACAAACATAAATACATAAAATGTATAAAGTAATCCAATGTATAAAAAAACTGCACAGTCTTCACTGCATAAGTTAAATATACATCTAGTCTTATTAAAGTTACAAAAGAGATTCAGTCAAGAGCAGTGATACATTTTCTCTCTTTTGTTGTATGATTAACATTAATGACAGCAGCAGGTATATTAGGCTGCTGTCACTTTAAGACTGAATGCACGGATCCAATATACTGTTACACATGCATTTTCTTTGTCAAGAAAGATTCACTTAAGACAAGTGTTTACGAGGATGCTTGCAAAGATGGGCATTTATACACATAAGTATGTATATTTAACTGTTCAAGCCCAATTAGGCGGCAAAAAGAACTCAGTTTAGTACTCGCACGCTCTATGAGCAGCAGCTTCATGTGCATCTCTCATACAACGCTCAGAAACCAGAACCAGTGCATGCCTATAGCGAAATATAGCAAAATGAGTTGTCTTTCGCTGCTTATTACACTTCAATGGTTTAAAATCACTTGTTTTTAAACTGCAATGCTTAAAAACACATGCAAATGATAAGCTTTCGAGGAAGACGCAGCACAGCAACGTCACGTGAGCATAACCACGATAGAAACGATAGTCCAAAATCTCTACCGGTTGACAAATTTCTACCAGTTAATCTTGTCTATCGGTATATCGCCCACCCTTACTTGACAGTGAGGTCTGTGCTTCCCGAGTAGAGCAGTGTTCTGTCGCTGCCTCTGGTTCTTTTTTGTCTCTTGAAGCAGAAACTTAATGTGAAGAGAAGGAAACCTGTATACCCTGTTAAACCGCAGCTATAATTTATGTGCATGTTATATATTGGCGTAGAGTATCACATGTCATAAGTACCTAAGTGAAACTCAGCATAACAGTGTTGTTCAGAAATGCTCCTGGAAGTTCCCCTAGACAAGATGTGCTATATCATATCAGAACAATCCAAATCCAAATACATAAATACATCGGGAGAACAGTATGTGAAAATGGATCAAGAAAAGAAACATACTCTATTATTCAGAGCTGTCATCACTTTTTGAGTGCTGTGTGCCACAGATGGGAATTTTCCATGGTAATGCATGGCCTGAATACGAAATATTGAGAATCAGCTAATGAGGCATAAATTTCTAATCCAGAAGGTATTAATCTTAGGATCTTGGTTTGTGTGTGTGCATGCATCATATCACACATCCTTCCAGTGTTTCTAATCAATCTCCAAATCAATGTAGCATTTGCATGCGCCCCTTTGATTCTCACAAACCAAGGCCGTCTCCGGTGTTCCGTGTGCCAAGCAACAAGGCCACAAGGTGTGTTTTTTATTAAATGTTTAATGAGCTGAGACATTACAATCGGATGCATTTGGCCCACCAAGTTTGTGGAGTTCTCTCAACGAATCTGCTTCACACGGCCTGTTTTGATGCAGCAACAAAGCGGTTGATCAATCATCAATCACTGCTATGCGCAGAGGAACTCTCAAAGACCTTTCAACACTTGTCTTTCCTTTAGGAGGGCCTTTTTTCTATCACTCTCAACCTGCGGTTTCCAAGCCGCTTTGAGGAAGAGTCGCCTGCCAAATATGAGCACTTTGCAGACTCCAAATATTTGTATGGTCAATTGGACAGTGTACTGTTGCGGTTGCAGCCCACGAGTCATGTCCAAACACTCTTGAGCTTTCCGAGAATTAACTCTTTAAATTGCATGCCATAGTACTCCGATGAAGGATATAGGTGGAGATAAGATGTAGATATAGATCATTTGACTCGAATTTCATGGTGGAAAATAGTTTAACATGCCGATTTCCAATGTTTAGGAACAGTCAGCAAGGACTATTTGTAGCAGTATAGTTTGTAATCTTTGTTAACATGAGATTGTGGGATTGTCGCTGCGAAATGATGGCTTTCTCCTTTGATGTTAGGTTGCAGACAGACCGGTCGAACTCTGAGTGAACTGTTTTGTGAGCTCATAAGCAGTTACCTCACACCTAACTGCTTTTGCCTCTTTTCTTCTTCCCAGGCTTCCTTTTCTCCTTTTTATGAATGGAATGCATTGAAAGGTCTGCGCAGACAATTATTGTCACATTGCAGCTCCAAGTAAGACATGATGTTAATTGCAGTGGACTTCAAAGTCACGCCCTGTGCTGAATGGCAGGTGAGGCCTTTCCCGCACATTCCATATAAGGATTTCTGCTCAAAGACCTCACATTGCACTGGAATGTCCTGGCCGCATAGGTTGCATGTTCGACCTGGAGCATTGTTATAATTCAGATTGCATTTGTATAACTTTATATGTATAATTTCGAGTAAATCCGGTGGTCCTTTAGCGATAAGGGAATACAAATGCCCCTCTGTTTAGGAATATTATTTTCAACACTCACCACAAAGAAGCTGAACAGTATACAGATCGTGTCTCGACAATTGTTTAGCGAATTGTTTGGACTACCAGTCTGTCACATCATCTTAGGGCTGACTAAATATTTATCAGTTCAGTGAAAAGAGAGGGGGAAAAAGCGTCATTTGTTCCATCGGCACTGTATGTTTGGTCCTGGAGGACTGGAGTCGTGGAGTGGACCTCTGTTGGAGCTGAAGTTGACCCTGTTTATCATTTAGAGGCCCCTAGACTGATAGAAGTGTTATTGACCCAGGGGCCATGCGTGGCATGTTTGGGATCTGCTGAGTATATCTCAAGCGTTAATCTATACAACACAGCCAATTATAGTCAAGGAAGGCCAAACAATACAATCCATCAGTCAAGGCAAAGATTGGCTGTGGGTAAAAAGAGGGGGGTGGCCGGTGGCCCGGGTGTAAACCAACCAAACTGGGCACGGCAAGGGTCAGTAGCAGTGTTTGATTGTCTTATTTAGTCAGGGTTCATTTGCTGTATTGCTGGTGAATGTGTGTTTTGTTCCTCTCTGCCCCATGCTTCCACACAAGTACATTTGTGTTTATTTGAGCATGAAAAGTACGCTTGAATTAGTTTTATCTTCCAATCCACAACAAAAGATGTACTGTATATCGGTTTCTTGCCTGGACTGCAGGTCAAACTAAGGATAGATCAACACAGTTCATACAAAAATGAACATTTTATCATTATTCACACACCCATATGCATTTCTTTCTTCCATGGAACACAAAACACACATTTTTACATGAATACTTTAGATTTTTACTGGGGCTCTTAAGCTAAAATAATAATAATAAAAAAGTGTCATAAAAGTTTAAACACTACTGTTCAATAGTTTAGGGTCAGAAAGATTATTTTTTAAAGAAATTAATACATTATTCAGCAAACATTCATTAAATTGATCAAAAGTGACAGTGAAGACTTATTTTTAAAATAAATGCTCTTTTGAACTTTCTATTCATCAAAGAATTCTAAAAAAAAGTAAAAGTCCACAAAAATACAAAGTGGCAGTAACTGTTTTAAAATATTAAAAAAATATATTTCTTAAGGACCAAATCAGCATATTAAGTCATGTGACACTGAAGACTGGAGTAATGGCTGCAGAAAAATTCAGCTTTGCCGTCACAGGAATAAATTCTATTTTTTAACATATTAAAATAGAAAAGGATTATTCTAAATTTGTATAATATTTCACAATACTACAGTTTTTACTGTATTTTTGATCAAATAAAAACATTAAACACTTTTGAACACTTTATTGAAAAATAAAAACCCTATAAATTGTCACTATACATTTATTTACCCATTCTGTTCTTTATTTAAGGTTTATTATAACTACATAATAAAATGTAGCCATTAAAATATGTATATTCAAAATATAAATATAATGGATTCATATTGATTTTTATGTTTCTAAAGCTGTGTATATGTAAATACTAAATGCTGTCAATACATCCATTATACATAAGCGTTACATATGGATACCCACAAATGTCAGACTTGAATAATACCTTAAATGTGTCTGTTCCTCACACAAAGATGTTGTTTGGCTTCAGAATACATGGAATATCAGGATATTGTAGAATATTTTTCGGTTCCAGAAAAAAGGTTTGGAACAACAAAAGGGTGAGTAAATAATGACAGAATTTGTATTTTTTGGCTGAACTGTTCCTCTACAGTTGAATATACAAGGTAAAACAATCTAAGTTGAAATCAGAATTGTATTTTCAACAGTACCAATTGTGTAAAAATCTGTGTGCAAAACTGAACAAAGCATACCTGTTTATCACTTTTTTTTTTTTTTTTTCATTTTTGGGTGAATTATCCCTTTAAAACCACAGCTATGTAACGGCAAGGAGAAATTATTTTTATAAGGATGGATGGACGGATGGATGGCATAGAAATAGAGAAAGTGAGAGGCACGAGTGCAAGAGCATCAGTTCCATGTCAGTGCTGGAGTGATCAGGGTCACTAGCAGTCAGTGCACTGTGGCTGTGGGAGTTCAGCATGTCTTCAGACCACCGTGGCGGGGTTCTTACCCTCGGCCATTCTGCTCATCACCCTGCCTGTTCTCCTCTTCCTCAAGTACACAGCAAGCCTTATCACTCCAATTACAGCCAACAAAATCAGATAGAAGCAGATCTAGGACCAATGTTTCCACTGCATGACCTCTTAAAATCCAGAAACAAACAGCACTCTAATCACCATTGACCAGAAGCTTAACTCCCCCATTTAAAGAGCCTGTCCTTCTTGCAATAGTTAATCCCCTCTCTACCCTTTTGTGTGCAAGTGAAAGTCCAAGAGGTACAATTTTAGCCGGTTTGTTTTGGAGATCCACAAGCAGGTGACATTTTACCCTTGAAAACCAGGTTATTTCAATGTAACATTTGTTTACACCAAGTAGAAACAGACTTATGTCTTTACACTCACTTCAAATCAGCTACATTATCATTATTCACACGTACAACACGTCCTATCCATGCAATCAAAACTTCAATTATCTCACAGACACGTACAGATTCTTGATCACAGCTCTGCGATTTGTTGTCTGAAATATTCTACTTGAGTTCAAGGTCTTATTGCCCACCCAGAGAGGTTATAGGCCTTCCCCACTGTCCTGTCTCTCCCCTAAGTGGGTGGTCCGAGGGGGTATGGCTGAGGCACAGGTGGGGCATTGTAGGAGTGCTCACAAATATCCCCCCCAATAACAACCTCTCACGAACAAACACACACATACACAGACCCCATGCCAAACACTTCCTATGGAAAGATGAATCACATTTTGTAAGAACTATTTATCAAGCTGTTAAAGCACTGAAGGTGCAAAATAGAATTAGATGAACAAATATAATTAGTTTTACTACCCTCAGCAACCAAGAAAAAAGGGGGAAAAATCCCATGCACTGGCCTTTGTAAATAATTACAGTTCTGCTAAATGCGTTGTCCAAAGTTTACATGGCAGGTTCATTGCACCCTATCTGTTGTTTGGAAGTCCAAGAACCACCAGCAAGATGTTGACATATGGCAGCTCTTGTGCAGTGCACAAGGCATGACTTCGTCCTGACCATAATAAACAGTAGCATAAAGAGCGATCTGTGCAAAAACCCAGCACTAACACACACCAAACCCCACCCATTATTCCCACCAACAGCCATCTGCAGATAGCAGACCACAAAAATTCAACAAGTCTCTACACTGTGCCAGTACAAGACATCGGGACGACAGAGGCAGTACCTTCTTTGGTGGTTTGGTCCCTTTGATTGAGGGTGCAGTGCACCTGTTGAGTCTTGAATCTGGAAAATTGTATTGAGGCAAGGATTTAGACTTTAGGATAAATCAGCATAAAAAGTTGCTAGCCTCAAATTATGTTGAAATAGTAAACAGCTAACATCATATATAAAACATAAGTATTTTAACATTATTTTATAATTCAACAATCTATTAAAGCTATTCTATTAAAAGTGCTCTACAGAACTCTGAACTCTATATTGCCATCTAAGGCTAAAACATAAAGGTGCATTTTTTCACATCAGTTGAGCTTCAGCTCTCTTTCTGCATGGCTGTATCTGATAGCCCCCCCCCCAAAAAAAAAGATTTACACAATTTAATTAATAGTAAAATTCCATCAAATTTAATTGAATAATCCTTACTAATTTTAATTGAATAATTGATTAAGGATTGTTTAATTATTCATTTATTACCTGTCTTCATAATTCTAGTTTTGACTGTTAAACATTTTTGAATTTGACCGAATTTTAAAATTTCACTTGCACTGCACTGGGCTATATTATAATATACAGTGAAAGTTAAATGTTTCAGCACATCTGCTCAAAACCATTTTTTTTTTATTCATAATTAATATTGCATTGCATAATGTGTGCTTATACAAACTGATAACCATACTGATAGGTGAATTGCATTCAATTATTTATATAATTGCAGTTATTTATATAAATATATATATATATTGCAGTTTCAAGTATTTACATTAGGGATGTGCGCTATGACTAGTTGATGGTCGTTTAAATGGAGGTTTTGTAATGACTTGTCAACTAGTTTAAAATTAAGAAACCCCTAGAAAACAGTAAAAAATAGGAACATTGTGTACATGTGATTAATTTAAAATAATTATTATTTTAATATCCAAATATGATATAATAAATCCCAAAGAAAAAAAAAGGGGTTTATATTTGTGACATGCTATCTTTGCATTTGATCATTACACATTATAAACAGGTCAAGCATTAGCTGAATAAATGTTAGCCAATACAAACATATTTATAGAAAACAGTAGACAATGAATAGACAGAGTCAATAAGAGCAAAACAAATTGCTTATTCTAAAAAGAATATCAAGTATAAGTTAGCCAAGTTCGACATATAATGAGGGGTTGTGTTAAAGGGTTAGTTCACCCTAAAATGAAAATTATGTCATTAATTACTCACCCTCGTGTTATTCCAAACTTATAAGACTTTCGTTCATCTTCGGAACACAAATGAAGATCTTTTTGATGAAATGTGAGAGATGTTCCTCCATTGACTACCTTTGCAACTGACACGTTGACGCTTCAAAAAGTTCATAAAGAGATCGGAAAACGAATCCAAATGAATCGAGCGGTTAATCCAGTTTTTCTGAAGAGACTCGATCACTTTGATGATATGATGAACAGATTTAATTTAGGTTTTTACTCACATGAAAACATTGATCAGCAAACATAAGCAGAGGCTCAACCGAAACTAATGACGTGCAAGAACAAACCTCTTCTGGAAGCACAAACATATCGCGTAACACACGAGAATGAACCTCATTTGAATTTACCTCGGCATAGTTGAATAACAAGAGTTCAGTACATGGAAAAGACATACATTGAGTTTCAAACTCCATTGCTTTCTCTTGCTTATGTAAATCTCATTTGTTTAAAAGACTTCCGGAAAACACGCGGATCTCAACATAACACCGACTGTTACGTAACAGTCCGGGTGAACGCCCCAATGTTTGCATATGCCAGCCCATGTTTCCAACATTATGAAAGGCATTAGACAAGGGCAGCCAGTAACGTCTGGATCTGCACAGGTAAATCAACAGACTAGGTAAGCAAGAACAACAGTGAAAATGGCAGATGGAGCGATAATAACTGACATGATCCATGATAACATGATATTTTTAGTGATATTTGTAAATTGTCTATCTAAATGTTTCGTTAGCATGTTGCTAATGTACTATTAAATGAGGTTAAAGTTACCATTGTTTCTTACTGTATTCACGGAGACAAGAGCCGTCGCTATTTTCCTTTTTAAATACTTGCAGTCTGTATAATTCATAAACACAACTTCATTCTTTATAAATCTCTCCAACAGTGTAGCATTAGCCGTTAGCCATGGAGCACAGCCTCAAACTCATAGAGAATCAAATATAAACATCAAAATAAATACTTTACTCACATAATTCGAAGCATGCATACAGCATGCATGACGGACATCTTGTAAAGATTCATTTGAGGGTTATATTAGCTGTGTGAACTTTGTAAATGTGCTGTAATATAATCAAGAGCTCATGTAGCAGGGAGCATGCGAATTAAAGGGGCGGCGCGCTGAAAAAATCAGTGCATAGTTAATGATGCCCCAAAATAGGCAGTTAAAAAAATTAATTAAAAAAGTATTTTGAGCTGAAACTTCACAGACACATTCAGGGGACACCTTAGACTTATATTACATCTTTTAAAAAGCATTCTTGGGCACCTTTAACTTGAGTACATTTGTAATGAAAAATCTGTACATTTACTTTGCTACGTTTGGCGACGTTCCTCTCGTTACTTTATTTTAATGCAATCTGTACATGTTAAGAAATGCGTAGTTTATTGCCAGACAGCAACATAGTGTTGGCCCAGATCCAGCCCACATCTGGTACATGTGGATTACACACGGACCGGATATGGGCCGGATCTGGGCCGACACTATGTTGCTGTCAGGGTTCCAAGCACACTATCTCATTTTTTTCATGAACGATGCCCCATTCACAAATGAATCACTCTTTTGAGTCGATTCTGTTCAAAGACTTGATCAAACATGTTGGCAAAACTGTCTAAATTGGTTTGCGAATCAGTTTCTATGATTTGTTCAGTTCCTGCACGCACTGAATCGTCTGAAGCGGGTTCTCACTTGGAGTGTTGGATGAAGTGGCAGTGGACCTCCATTCAATTAAAAGCAAATCTGCAAATGCATCCAATTGTTTGCCAGTGACGAAGATCTTTATAATTTGAACTGCGTATGTTTTCTGTGAACAATTACACACAGGTATATTTGCATCTTATCGCGTTTGAATGGTTTAATAGCCATGAATGAATGATAGCGTGATCATATACTGTAACATATCCTAGCTTTTTATTAGGATGTAACTCCCTTTGTAATCGTTAACATTTTCATAAGTAACTGAAATTTAATTACACATTTTTTCTCAGTAACTGTAACGAATTAGTTACATTTATTTTGTAATTAAATTGAGTAACGCTGTTACATGTAACTAGTTCCCAACACTGCAAATCACAGCACTTTCATAATCACTAAGCCATGTAGTGATTTCAATTTTATTTAATCAGAATCACAATCAGAATCCACTTTTATTGCCAAGTACAACATGTACAAGGAATTTGCTTTGGTATGCAGGTGCTTTAAAAAGAAATAAGAAATAATAAGAAGAATAAGACAATTATAAGTTTAAGATAATAACATAAATAATAAATAAATAGGCCTATGTTAAGAATACACAATTTAAAATTTTGGTGTAAGTGCAGCATACAGTCTGAGTAATGTGTGTTTAGTGTAATGCATATGAAGCGGTATTAATAAGGCCAGTAGCAGCTGGAAAAAAACCTGTTTTTGTGACGTAAGTTTTTTGTCTTTATAGACCGCAGTCTTCTGCTCGAAGGGAGAAACTCAAAAAGTTTATGTCCAGGGTGAGAGTGATCGGCCAAAATCTTAACTGCCCTCCTCAGAGTCCTTGAAGTGTACAGGTTGTGAAGAGATGGCGAACTACAGCCAATCACATTCTCAGCAGAGTGAATAACACGCTGCAGTCTGCTTTTATCCTTGGATAAATTTGAGATTTATTGTTCAGCATTACTTCAGCATTTTATAATTTGCATGGCTGAATGATGTCTTCCTCTTATCTGAGTGAACATGAATGAAAGTATTTTGATTTAATCCATGTGATGATTATTGTCGACACTAGAGGATTAACCCTCTGGGGTCTGAGGCTAATTTGGGGTCCTGGAGTAGTTCTGACATGCCCTGACATTTGTGCATTTTTCATATGCTTATAAACAGATTAATGACAAAAGTCTCATTACACTGTATTCAGCACAAACTAGGCTACAATAATATGTGAGCAACAAGTATGTACATGTTTGAATTTTTGAGAGAATTACGTATATGCATGGTTTTTGAAAGAAAAAAAAGTCACTGAAATAAGGCCTCAAAACACATACTAAAAATTTTTTCACAAGACTTTTGGGAATTGTATATTTTAGTCTAGAGTTTTTGCTTCAAAGTGATGTTAAAATCATTCTGCCTACTCGGACACATAAAACAATGTATTGATTTTAAATTTTTAAGACTTTTTGTTTATGATGGCCAAATGCGAGGCGGTGCGAATCTTCATGAATAATGCTGTGATTCACACCTGAGGAGATTAAGACCCTGCCCATAATGAGCCGCATAATTAGCCAAAAAAAAAACTTTCCTGCTTCCAGTCAGTGATCTCAGAATCATATGCATGCAGTCCAATGTGGGCAAATATCTGGTCACTCATTCTCAAATCTGTGAGATAAAAGAAAAAAAAACCCTATGTGAGCATGCTGATAATATGATCATATCAGCTATTGTATTAACGTTAATATAATGTCCACTCTGAACAGAAAACATGTTTTTTGTGATCTCATGCATGCACGTATTATTTCACATCATGTGAAGAAAATTTTGTATAGGCCTATTATATTTTAAATTAGAGTACCAGTCAAAAGATTTGACACATTACTATTTTTAATGTTTTTGAAAGATCAGGCTCAATGAAAAAAAAATAAAATAAATAACAGCGATACTGTGAAATATTACAATTTAAAATAATGTTTTTTTATTTGAATATACTTGAAAATATAATTTATTTCTGTGATGCAAAGCTGAATTTTGATCATTCATTGCGAACAAAAGCTTCATTTATGTGGCACTATATAGGCTATTTTACAGCAAACTCTTCATAATCTGTCCAAAACAGGCAAAATAAATAAATAAAAAAAAATCATTAAACATTCTAAACATTCATTCTTGCTATGACATTTTATGTATCTTATTTGTTATATTATAGAGCCTATAAATGTTAATGTGCAGTTTGATATGTTGCTATCACATTTTATTTAAGCATTTATTACATATTATTATTATTATTATTATTATCATCATTCAGTCGGTTTCACTCATCTCAGTATAGCAATATTTTCTGGAAAAATCCAAGTCATGTTTACTAATGTAAGTTATGTGTAGTAGCTAAACATTTGTGTAGTAGTCTGCCTGAATCATAGTCTATATCGCGATTAGAATCAAAAATTTAGGAATAAAAAAAATTACCATTCACAATCCTTGGCTTGATCAAGTTGATCCTCGAAATGAAAGTGAAACGATGAAAAGTACATGAATCTGACTAAGCTTGATGCATTTTTTCGAGCTGATGCTGGCGTTCACTCTGTTGCATTGATTGCCTCAGAATTTGCGCTTGAAAGCTACGTGCGGTCCGTGGCGTGGGCTTGGCCGCATTAGTGGATAATGAGCTGACTCACGAATGACTGACATCTCTCACTTTTCAAACTGATTACATAAACAGAGAATATTTGTTTTCAATTTGACTTGCATGATTTAAAACCTGACATTTCAACGTTTCAAGACATATGTCTCATGTTTATGTGATTAGTATTTACTAAGTTACAGTTCATTTTGTTTATTTTGCAAAATGCACAACATTTTGTTTTTACTACAAAGAAAAAAAGTGTACACAAAGAAAAAAAAAGACATTTCACAGATTGGTCTATAATTCTTAATTGTATGTCCAAAATTGACAGAGTATTTTGAGTCTCTTTCACACTGGTAAGAAAAAAACTGAGGTGGAATCGACCTCAAGGCGTAGCTTGATGACGCCTTGATTTTACGGCATCATGGGAGGTGTTGTTTTCACATCTACAGCCAGTGAAAAAAAAATTGGGAATAGACTCATGGAACTCATGTTTATGGATTAGATTATTAATGTTACTGTAGCATGAAGCAGAGCAGGGCCGAGTGCTGTGCAAGCAGAAATGAGGCAGCTGGAGCGATTGATAATGAGAGACGAGTGCGACACATGGCTCGAGAGCAGCAGAACTTTTATTATGCCACAGTTACCGATTCTGCTTCTTCCCATCAAGTGTATGTGGGGTAAAGCAGTGCTGTTTTATCATATTAGATAAATTTGTGTGTTGAAAGTTGTTATAGTGCTACTCTGCGTTCGCTCGGCGGCTACTATGAGACACTTAATGCAGCAAGCTAGATCAATATTAGGCACTGGTAAAACATGGTACTCACTGTAAATCAAGAAAACAAGATTTAAACAATAAGACTTACTGTGTTGAGCTATATAACATGATTAGTTTTCTGTCAATGAATGTATCCATCCAAACAATTGCTCACAAGTCTAATAAAACACATAATATATTAAAGCGTCTTTGGTCTTTCCATGGTTTCTACAAAATAAAAACGGAAACCAAGGGTAACGCGGGTATGATGTCATTGATAGGCAATGCACAGACACGGTCCGTGTCCTGGTTAAAATTACTAATTTCTCTAGATTTAAATATTCTTGGAAACATTTGGGATAATGTAAGTACACAAGTCAACAAAATATATAACACTGTTCTAGTGGTTTTTGGATATTTTAACCCATTTACCTTAAGGAGTTAGAAGTACCGTGACTACTGTACTGTCCTCGATTAAGGAATCTGTCAGACGGCAGAAGTGGAAGGGGGATCAAGCACGATTTTGTGTTGCTGTTGTTTGCAGTCTCTTTTTAATGATAGGCCTTATGCATTTGTTAATCACCTCCGCTTGCTATTTGGGGAATGAAACCAGCACTATGATTGGTCAAACTCTTCTTCTTTTGCTGTTTCTTGATTTGAGTACTGTGCATGCACAGATGCATCACCAGGTTTTTGCGTATTTTAGAGTGACAAATCGTACCAGCGTACTTTGAGGACAAAATGCATACCTGCTATGCAAAATGTGTACACGATAGCAGGTATGCTCATATGTGTAGCAACACATGCGTGTTTTTTAGTGGCATTTCAAAAATTACGGAACATGACGTTGAGGAGTTGGCAGCTATACTGAACTATTTGAGACACAAAAGTGCTTAGTGTTTTAAATATTGAGGTTAATTAAGTAATGCTTGAAAAAAATTCATTAAGAGATGAGTAGGACACTTTCACTATCAAATAAAGGGAAAAATGTAAAGCATAAGTTTGTGTGTTCTTTTTTTACATTGTGGAAAAAAGGACAATCCTAAAAAAAATATGCTAATGTTGTCATACTTTTTAATTAATGTCAATTAAGTACATTTATAAATCATGAATTTTCGAAAATCAATTTGAGGCACATCTGTTTTTAAGTGGCATGTGCCACTGAATATTGTGTAATAACAATATTCCATACCAGAATGCTATATGTTGTTGAGCACGCAAACAGATCATTTTCACTCACAGAATAAATGTAGTCACTACGAATAATACATTAACAGTGGCATAAATAAATATGAACCTTTATTTTTGCATAATGTTGCATGCTAGTCCAACATTGGTAAACAAAATATTTCAAATGGAAAATAGCTGAACTGTCAATTCTTTGTAAATAGCATATGTTGTATTAAATTATTCATATTGGAGAAACTAGACTGGTTGTGCAAAATAAATAAACCACAATATTTCATATTTGGTTACATTATGAAAAGTACATAAAAGAAACTATAAACATTTTACAATATATTACAAGTCTCTATGTAATAACACATATAACAGGACACAAGACAGATATAAAACCTTACAGTTTAAAGAAGCCTAATGGTTGTTGTTCAAATTAACTGGCTTAAAGCCTATGTTTGAAAGCACGCACGCACACACACACACATACACTTTTATGGGGACTTTCCATAAATATAATGATTTTTATACTGTATAAACTGTATATTCTATCCCCTACCCATCACAGAAAACATTCTGCATTTTTACATTTAAAAAAATATATAATTTTGTTTGATTTATAAGCTGTTTTCCTCACGGGACCAAAAATTGTCCCCACAAGTTCTAAAATTAATGGTATTACCATCTTTGTGGGGGACATTTGGTTCACAACGCATGGTTCACCAGGACCACACACACACACACACACACACACACACACACACACACACACTTAAAATAAACTGCTTATAATGTAAAAAGAATTCATACATTCATACATTTGGTTATTCATATCGGAAATTGCAAACATGTTCTATAGAAACTGCCTATAGAATCAATTTCTATAGAAATCTATAGGTCTACCAAACGATTCATTGATTAATCATTAAGTTTAGTTGGTTTAAATAATAGACAAATGTATTCAACTGAACAAAAAGAGATGAAAATTAAAAGTTTGAGAGTATAAACTTTTATAGCTTTATGAAACACTTATTTTATATTGTGAAAAGGATACTTTGTGATTTTGTATATTGTACAAACAATTGAAAATATGCTGAAATGTTTGAAAAAAGTGCACATTGATGATCTGTTGTGATATTAGTTAAGAGTTTTTACCAATTGCTTGTGAAAATTGCACCAAAGCAATAAAAAAAAATAAAAAAAACTGTAATTTAATATAATTCTACCGTTAAATGCGTACTTAACACCATCTACTTTATGCTTCTGCAGACAGAGTCATGTGTCAGTCACTACTGGAGGTGCCACAACATACTGTGTCATTTTCTGCAATTTTCAGTGGCACATGCAACAATCCACTGGCACGTAACACTGAAAACCGGATGTGCCGCCAAACCTAGGGGCATGTGCCAGTGGCATCTCTGTGTAAGATTCCATGCCACTTAATGTTAATTTCACTACTGGAGTTTTGCTCATAGTATGTAATTAAGTTTAAGTAAAATAATCTGAGATTTTAAGTATCTTTATTGAATAAAAGAAAATTAGATTATTTTATCAAAATAAACTGAATATGGTAAAACTTTTTCTACATAAAACTAAAATAACCATAATGTTTACACAGCACACACAACACCTCTGCACTTTAGTTCTCTCAACATGAGGACAGGAGAGCTGTCAGTCAATAAATGTGAAAAAGTAACTTGCGTTACTTATTTGAAAAAGTAACTTTTGTTGTAAATTGAAAAAGTAATGCGTCACTTTACTAGTTACTTGAAAAGGTAATCTGATTACGTAACTCAAGTTACTTGTAATGCATTACCCCCGACACTGATAGCCAACGATACGATACATTAAAGATACATATGAAACAGCTACCGATGCAATACGTTTGCCCCCTATTACGATGCAGTATGATTCAATCTCGATTCAATCCAACACAATGCGATTCAATGCAATGGAAAAAAATATGATGCTATGCAATTTAATATGTAGGGCTCTACAAACAAACAAACAAACAAAATAAAACAGAATTTGAAAAAATATATATAAAAGTATTTAGATATATTTTTTTCAAATTCTGTTTGTTTGTTTTTACCATATTCTGTTTTCTGTTTTAATTGTTCTGGACTCCATTTTTTATGGTTTAATCAAAAACGTCTAATTAATTAAATGAATAAAAAGCAAATGAAGGTAATCAAATGAAGGCATAAAACATTCATTGATTTTTAATCAATTAAATTTAAATAAACCCTTTCATTTTTTGGCAAACATTACTTATTCCTTCAAAAATAAAGTCTTAATAATTATTGTATTATTATTAGTAGTAAGTAGTATTATACTGTCATTAAGACATACATTATACCGTACAATAGTAATACAATAGTAGTGCATAATAGGCTACTACAATAGTAATAGGGCTATATTTCTGTCACAAGTTAAACCAAAGTTTTATTTTGACAATAGTTTTTCTCAAATGAAACAGTAAAATGCTCATAAAGTGACTCTCAGAGCTCTGGAGATTAGGTTTATGTGTTCATGTAGTCATATATTCAGATGGCAAACGCTGGAAAAAAACACAGCGAGTGTCACGTGTGCTTCAGTATGTGACATTCAGTATGAGACATGCAGAACATGCAGGATTTGAACATTTAAATAGTCTTCTTGCAGTTTATTATTCACAGACCCTAGTATATATCGCGATTTGATTTAAGTGTACCCACCTACTTTTGATTTATTCATCCAAAATTTGACAAATTCCGTGACATTCCACATTATACAGTAAATTCCATTTTTATGAATGGATTCCGCGATTCCGTCTGTGTTTTCTGCATCACAGAAACCATAGGGCCCTAAATATGGTACAAATAGTTCGCTTTTATTTCTTTGGTTCAGACAGACAGCAAATCATAAATTAATGTAAGTGCCTTCTGACTTCTAACACATGGCCCTTTCAGAAACAGGCCTTTTGTAGTGCCATGTTAATCTGTATATTCTATGTGGCTCTCAGGACACGCCTCGGTCTCCGTAGTGTTGTTATACGTCATATTCACATAGCAGCAGTGGTGATGAGAGAACGCATTTGAGAAACGATTTAGATAGGAAAAATAAATCTACAATAAATCAATCTAAAATATTGGTAACAAATTATTGGTCACTGTCTAAATAATAAAAGTATTGCGCATCTACTAATAATTATATATAAATAAATATTTTTTTACTGATGCAAATATGTTAGAAATGATGCATTGCAATACAAATGCCAACTTGTATCCAATGCACACTTATTTAAATTGATGCATCGCATCGTTAACTTTTATGCCGATGCATACCTTCCCTAATAAATATATAAAAAGCAATATATGAAAAAAATATATGATAAGCAGATTTTTCTTCAACTCACAAAACCCCTGAATCCCATTTGGGAAACCAACCTAACCACTCAAAATATAAATCATTATTGTAGGCTTACACAGTTCTGAATGATCTTCCATAGTTTAATAAATTCTATAATTAAGGATTTTTATTTTGAAAAACAAAAACATTGAATTCCATTTCACTTCCACACAACTCTCTTAAAAAGCACACATTGATTTTAGTTATCTTAATTCAGTAAACCTCTGTGAATGAGAAATGTAAAGAAGTGAGTTTTTCCTATGCACTTTTTGCAGTTTTGCAGTCTATTGATGATTTGGGGATACTGACAGCTCACTAGACCTCAGTGACTGCCTGCTACGCCTCCAGGTCTGTTTTAATGGGAGCTCTTTCACAGGGGCCACACTGGGGGCCACCTGTGACGTTTCACCTTTGGGACCTGCCATTCGCACTGCTGACACTGATACCATCTCTAAATAATAGCCTCTCTCCTGCCACAATCAAAGCTCAGGGCCTGCCTGTGTAATGAGATGGGTGGGGCTGAGCCACCTAACACCAGCCATGTAGCTGTGGGGTCAAAGGTCACCGTAAAATTTTTGAACCACTGGGTCAAGAACAGCTCTGGCCTTCTCTAAAGATTAGGCTAGAATTACCTTTTTTTCCTGCTCTCCTATCTCACCCCTGCTCTAAAGAGTTTTCATGGAGACATGCATGATGGCAGCATTTTCACTGGATTGGAGAGCAGGCAAACACAATGATATGGAGCCCGGGAAGTCACCTGTAGAAGAAAAAAAAACCCCGCAAATCCATCACCAAAGTTTTACAATTTGTCTCAGTTTATAAACCATACTCACAGATTCTTAAATTGTTCCCTTGGTTTAACAAATCATGCCCACGGATTAATAAATCGTACCCACGAATTTCCAATCCGTGCACTTAAGATTTGTAAACTGTACCTTCAGTTTTTCAGTCCGTACCCACAAATTCATAATCCGTGTCTACGCTTTCACAATCTGTTCCCAAAGTTTGGCAAACTGTACTGTACTGTTTTTGTGGCCCGTCCCTCATTTTAGAAATCTAGTCTACCGACACTCGTTCAGTCAACAAGTCTTTTTGTATATTGCTTTATTGTGTATTATAAGGTTGAATACAACTGTCTTAACTTCATGCTTAAGTTATAGGGGGGGCAGGGTGAAATAGACAATGAATTATTAAGAATTATGTGCGTCATAATCTTGTCCATCTAATTATTTGTGATATTCTAATACTCTCATTTTTTATAGACAGGGGTTGGTGTACTTTCAATACAAAATAGATTTTACCCCAAGCACTTTTTACTCAATACAAAATACATAAAGCATTTCCATGACAATCCTCAGTCGGGTGTCACAGAGTCAACAACACCATCATTCCACCCATCAACACCAGATCACCACTTTCTGCCCACTCGTTCACAATTGCCTGAGTTCTAATTCCCTACACCTGCACACCCTCATCAATGCACCCTATATCAACCGTCTGTACCTTCACTTCAGTGTCTGGTCTCGTCATTGACAAGCTCTTGAGAGTCCTTACCTTAATACTCACCTGGGTGCTTACCTGCGATTCCTGAGATCCCGTCATCTGTCTGCTGCCATCCATTCTCCGTCTTCTGCCCTGACCATCTGTCTCCCTGCTTACCAGCCACCGACACCCGTCCTTCACCTGCACACAAGAAACCACTATTAACCACCAGCTAAGTCTTTATCTGACTATCTGCTATATACAGACTCACCTGTGCTGGATTCCCATTCTGCTCACATCTCTGTTAAATAAAACCTGTTGAAAAGTACTTACCTGTCTGTCCTCTTCTGTGTGTGACAGAAGACCAGGCCACAAACATGGAGAGTACCACGGACACGAGCGGGGATCGCCCAGTGGATCCATTTACCGAACTCGTCCAAACAGTTCAGCAATCACTTCTTCCTGCAAAACCTGCTCCTTCATCTGCTGCCTCTGCCAGTCCCATGGCCTGACCAGCGACATACACCGATTGCAACGGGTTTATTCTACAATGCTCTCCCTATTTCGAGATGCAACCTCATCTCTTCACTACCGATTGAGCATGAGTGGCCTTTATAATTTCTCTCCTCTCCGGAATTGCTCTTCAGTGGGCACAATTGTTGTGGCAATCTGACGCCCAAGTGACGAATTCGCTATCATCCTTCATCAGCCAATTTAAAGCAGTCTTTGGACAAACTGCTTCTGTCCTATCCATGCATGATCAGCTGTTCAACCTGCGTCAATGTGATGATTCAATCAGCTCATATGTTCTGCAATTCTGCACTCTAGCAGCATCAAGTGGCTGGAATGAAACTGCCCTTCTCACCGCTTACCACCAGGGTTTAAACGCTGAGGTACGTCAACTTATGATAGTATACGACGATGTTATCGGATTGGAGAATTTAATTCAAAAGACCATCAGAATCTCTCAGCGCCTCTCTGCCTGCTCGCTTCATCAACCCGCTCTGAATCCTCCGCCCTCCTTACCATCTTTCGCCCTTCCAGCACCTGAACCGATGCAAGTCGACACTTATCTGACTCATGCGGAGCATCAAAGGAGGATATTGAATCATCTATGTCTGTATTGTTGGGGAGAAGGTCATATCATCACTAACTGTCCCATCCGACCACCATGCCCAGCGGTGAGTACCATTCAACTTCCTCTTAAGATCGCTCAGAACAACCGTGCATATTATAACTTTCCACATCTCTGTTTCAGAGCAAGCCCTTATCGACTCTGGCTCAGCGGGGAACTTCATCTCTCACCAACTCCTTCAGAGGCTCAACATCAAGAGGAAATGTTGTTCCCAAGATCTAGAAGTGCATACCATCCTGGGAAAACCGGTGGCCCGTGGTCGCATCCTGCATTTCTCCCCCACCATGATGCTCCGCACCGGCTGCCTGCATATGGAGAAGATGCTAGAAGGATACACCACTGATGTCATCCTGGGACGCCCGTGGATAGCATAAACACAGCATAAACCTAAGATCAACTGGAACTCTGGTGAGATACTTCAATGGAGTGAATCATGCTTCCACAACTGCCTGTCTCCGGTTATCAAGGTCCCTTATTGTCATCCAAAATTCAGCTATGGCAGTTCGCCACCTGTGGTCGCCTTGAACGCCACCACTATCGAAAGTCCTGAATCTGAGAGCAAAGTAGAAATTCCTCCAGAGTACTGGGCTTTCCAGGATGTGTTCAGCAAGCAGTTGGCTACTCAGTTACAACCTCATTGGCCATGGGACTGTGCAATCGACCTGCTAACTGGGCAGGTCTAAACAATGGCAGAGTTTACCCAATGTCCACCCCAGAGCAGAAGGCCATGGAGGAGTACATCCAAGAGGCACTCCAACAACAGTTCATTCAACCTTCCACATTCCCTGCCGCTTCCAGCTTCTTCTTTGTC
This sequence comes from Megalobrama amblycephala, assembly GCF_018812025.1. Lineage (NCBI taxonomy): Eukaryota > Metazoa > Chordata > Actinopteri > Cypriniformes > Xenocyprididae > Megalobrama > Megalobrama amblycephala. The sequence continues at coordinate 23,548,088 of NC_063050.1, read as the reverse complement.
GCTAAAAAGGACGGAGGCTTGTGGCCGTGTATTGATTACCGCGCTCTCAACTCCAAGACAGTAAAGTACAGTTATCCTCTTCCTCTGGTCCCTGCAGCATTAGAACAGCTGCATGGGGCTCGCATCTTCTCCAAGCTGGACCTGCGGACCTCATTCGTATCCGCAAGGGAGATGAATGGAAGACTGCCTTCGTGACACCATCAGGTCCCTATGAATATCAGGTGATGCCCTTTGGCCTGTCCAATTCACCCTCCCTCTTCCAGGGGTACATGAATGAGGTGTTCCGGGAGATCCTCCAGTGATTCGTAATCATCTACATCAACAATATCCTTATTTACTCCCAAAGGACCGTCAAGAAACTTCAACGATTCCTGGGGTTGGCCAATTTCTATCGACGCTTCATTCATAATTACAGTCTCCTCAGTTCTCCTCTCACCTCACTCCTCAAGAACCGGCCTGGAACCCGTCTGCATTCATGCCTTCTATAGCCTCAAAGAAGTTTTTGTGTCCGCTCTGATCCTGATCCATCCCAATCCTGATCTCCCCTTCGTCATGGAAGTGGATGCCTCCACCACTAGAGTCAGAGCAGTACTCTCAAAGCAGCAGGGTGATTCTCAACACCTCCATCCATGTGCCTTCTAGTCCAAAAAACTGTCCCCGGCGTAGCAGAACTACGACATCGGCAATCGAGAGCTCCTCGCCATCAAGCTCACCCTCGAGGAGTGGAGACATTGGCTGGAGGGAGCAAACCATCTCTTTGAGATCATTACTGACCATTGGTATCTGGAATACCTGCAAAAGCCTAAACGACTTAATCCCCGTCAATCTAGATGGGCACTCTTCTACACAAGATTCAACTTTGTTGTCACATACCGACCTGGCCATAAGAACTGCAAGGCAGATGCCCTCTCTCGACTACACCATCCAGATCCTGAGTCCAGTTCTCAAGAGCCCATTCTCCCTCCAGCCATGATAGTCAGTCCCATCCAGTGGTCCATCGACGATCAGATCCTCCAAGCCACACGCTCTGAACCTGCTCCGCCAGGAGGTCCTGAGGGACGCATTTACATACCATCCACTTGCCACCTGTCCCTCATGGACTCAGCTCATACCTCTCTGGGCTCTGGATACCCAGGTAGTCAGTGAACCCTCTCGCTCCTTCGTCACCACTACTGATGGCCCACGATGACCCAGGATATCTCCCAATACGTCAGTGGATGCTCAGCTGCGCCATCACCAACACCTCACGTAAACTCCCAGAGAGAAAGCTGGTACCACTGCCCATTCCTCAACGTCCCTGGTCACACTTGGGCATCGACTTCATGATCCATCTACCACCCTCAGATTTCCATACCAGTCTTCGTCATTGTTGACTGCTTCTCAAAGGCATGTAAACTGATCCCCCTGAAGGGCCTACCCACGGCATTTGAAGCGGCCGAGATTCTCTTCCAACATGTATTTCGTCACTTCGGTCTACCTGAAGACATTGTATCTGATCGTGGTCCCCAGTTCATCTCTCGGGTCTGGCAAGCATTCTTCAAGCTCCTGTGAGTTTCCATCAGCCTATCCTCTGGTTACCACCCTCAGACTGATGGCTGTGTGGAAGATCCAGGAGATTGGGAGGTATCTGCGGTCCTACTGCCACCAGAACAGCTGGAGCCTTTTCCTCCGCTGGGCAGAGTACACCCAGAATTCCCTCCGTCAATCCACCACCGGGCTTACTCCGTTCCAGTGTATCCTTGGGTACAAACTTCCCTTGTTCCCCTGGTCCTGCGAGCCATCGGCGGTTCCAGCTGTTAATCACTGGTTCGGGCAGAGCAAGAGGGTGTGGGACTCATGTACATCTCCAACAGGCAGTGCGAAGACACAAGAAACAGGCTGACACCCGCAGATCTTCTACCCCTCGTTATCAGCCTGGACAGAAGGTTTGGTTTTCCACCCATGACATCTTCACCTACCCTGCCGTAAGCTGAGTCCCCACTATATAGGTCCTTTCACCATGCAGAGGCAGCTGCAGTCACCTACCGACTCAACCTACACTCACACTACAGAATTTCACCATTCTTTCATGTCTTACTCTTCAAACCCCACACTGAACCTTTGTTATCGCCCCACACAGGATCTGGTGACGAAGTACCTCCTCCTCCCGAAGTCGCTGACAAGGAGATCATCTACTGGGTCCATTCCATCCTCGATTCGCAATGGCAGGAAACCAGCTGGAGTACCGGCCATTTGCTGAGCGCCCACAAAAAAACACCAGATACTCTCCATTGTAACCAATCAAAAAGTTGATTGAGATTCGGGTACCTCTCTGACTGGTGGATCTCACATTGGGTCCCGGCAGGTCATAATATTCAATTTTACCATTACGTTTAACATTACAATATAGCAACCTGACAAAAAATCTTGTGCTTTCTATGTTTTGGATGATGATAAATTGCAATGTAAGCAATTATTTGCAAAATCATCAGCTATATCAGCGAGAGAGTGACTCGTGACAACATTTAAATAATATGTGTTTTTGTTTGGATGGTAATGTATTTGATGTCTGTGTGTTTCTCTTCGCGAGACAAGAATAACTTTTGTGTAATGAGTTCATCAAGCACACCACTGCATGGAGAAAATGACAGTAAAATTAACACCAAGTATAGCCTACAAAAAATATGTAAACGCTATACACCAGGGATGGGCAACTCCGGTCCTGGAGGGCCAGTGTCCTGCAGAGTTTATCTCCATCCCTGATAAAAACTCACTTGCCTATAACTTTCTACTAATCCTAAAGACCTTGATTAGCTGGTTCAGGTGTGTTTGATTAGGGTTGGAGCTAAACTCTGCTGGGCAGTGGCCCTCCAGGACTGAAGTTGCCCATCCCTGCTATACACTGTAACTCCTTCACAGTGAATATATAAAAATATAGAAATATTATATGTAATGTTTATATACAGGTATATACACAACACAGCAGGGTTCAAAAATCTTACTTCACTCCTGAAAATACTTACACCGTGCCTATGCCAGATGTGAGTGGTGTGAAGCGATGCTACAAAAGCAAATAGAGCCCATTATAACCAATGATTCTGTCTATACTGGATGCGGCACGACAAATTCCTGATGGTGAACTGATGCCTCGTTATATTTAATTAAAAACTGATGAGTAAATGATGCCCCATACTTAAAGTGATCACGGTACTTCTGATACAAAGAACAAATGGATTCACAACGGTCGCTTTGTCACATCCTGTGTGGACAGCATCTAGTAATTTATCGCATAAAACATATTGTGGACAATGCTTTTCCTTAATGCAGGTGAACATGTATATGATGTATAGTATGGATGTTTTTTATATGATTTTAGAGGATGAGGGCATATCACACAACCTGTCCATGTTGGCATCAGTATAATTTTGCTAGGTTCTACTAAGTGACCAAATTAAAAGCAAAATATGAAGAGCTTGATTGAACGCACATTCTTTTGATGTAAACAAGAAACAATTTGAAACCATTTTCTCTTTCTTTTTAATAGTCAATAAGCATATTTATTTTGCTTTAACCATTCATGATTATGTGCATTACAAATATGTGCATTTGCTTCAGTACAGAGCTGCAACAAACTTTTTTGGGTTGCATCCACACTTTTTGGTATGCACTCACTCCGTCTCTCTTTCCTCTTTGTCTTCTCTACATATTGTACTTTTTGCCAACTCTGTCCATACATTTGTGTTTTTCCTTGCACTCTTCCCATTCACTGATTTTCCCTTTCTCTTTCTCTCATTTCCTTCCATTTTGTATGACTTGTTCTCTCACGCATTATACATTCATCCTCTCTCCTCTGGTGTTTTGCACTCTAGTGCTGAAAAAAGCAAAGGAGGGTGGGGAGTGCTGGGGGGGGTGTACAGACTGGAAAGGTTTGTGTGTATGTGTGTCTTTGCTTTGCTTTGCTCGGCTCAACGCTGGGTCTGCCTGCCTGCCTCCACTGCTGCTGCTTCTTGTGTGGTCTCCCAGCAAACTTTATGATTTATTCAGCCAAAGGCAGAGGAGCAAGACCCCCAGTGACCACAGAGAGAGCTCCGCACGTGGGTTTAATGATTTCACCACAAAAATGTCTGCTATGGCTGGGGCTGCTCTTTCAGGGACACGAAGAGAGAGAGAGAGAGAGAGAGAGAGAGAGAGAGAGGGAGAGAGAGAGAGACATATAGCACTCACTGCTCACATCCACTTGCTAACTGATTCACATTCCTACTTGGGTCGATTACCCAACATTGACATCAATAGGAAACAAGAAAATCTGATCGCAACATTGTACACATATGTAGGCTCAATACCTATGTATATTTGGTGCTGATGGAATGGATTTATCGGTACATACTCTCTGTTCTCTCTCACACTCTTTAAGTTCCCTCTTTTTCTTCTGTTCTTCTTCCAAGAACACATCAGTGGTAGAGTAACTGAAATTGGCAAAGCGAGATGATGTAACTAAAGCTTTGAAGGACAGTAAGAGAAAGCAAGAAAAAAGAAAGAAGAAAGAAAGAAGAAAGAAAGAATATGACAACCTTAATTTTTTGGAAGATTCACAGAAATAAATAGATTTTATAAAGTTGCAATATCACAACCATAAAAAGTACAACAGCACTTACAAAATTAAGTTTCAGACTAAATAACTTCTATGCCAAGGAAAACAGTTCCAAAATAAGCGAAAGTATGAAGAAGTGTGTATTGTCAAACAACACAGACAGACAGTATTTGAGTGGAGCAGAGGGTTTCTCAATTTCTCAATACTCCCTACTTGCTGGTGAGACCTGCTCAGAGTTATCCTAAAACACACAAAAGCGATATTCGGACTGGACCAGTTTTCTGAACAACATTTAAGTTACAATTCTTATTACCGCACATCTGTGATTTTATGTACCAATTTGTACAGGACTAAAATCTGTTTATTACTGATGTGGGAGTGTGTGATTTCATGCAACAAGTATGACAAAACTTTCAATAAATTATTTTTGACATAATTTTAATTAATTAAAAAACATTTAAGGTTACGACTGGAACCTTGGTTTCCTGTGAAGGGGAATGAGACACTGTTTCTTAGATTGACCCAATGGGGACGCCATCAGTGTGACTGGTGTCTGAAGCATGTATGACAAACAAGCTAAATGATTGGTTGAACAGTTCATTATGTCACAAGCGGAGCACCCAAAAGTACAAACCTGATTCCAAAAAAGTTGGGACACTGTACAAATTGTGAATAAAAAAAGAATGCAATGATGTGGAAGTTTCAAATGTCAATATTTTATTCAGAATACAACATAGATGACATATCAAATGTTTAAACTGAGAAAATGTATCATTTTAAGGGAAAAATAAGTTGATTTTAAATTTCATGGCATCAACACGTCTTAAAAAAGTTGGGACAAGGCCATGTTTACCACTGTGTGGCATCCCCTGTTCTTTTTATAACAGTCTGCAAACGTCTGGGGACTGAGGAGACAAGTTGCTCAAGTTTAGGAATAGGAATGTTGTCCCATTCTTGTCTAATACAGGCTTCTAGTTGCTCAACTGTCTTAGGTCTTCTTTGTCGCATCTTCCTCTTTATGATGCAGCAAATGTTTTCTATGGGTGAAAGATCTGGACTGCAGCCTGGCCATTTCAGTACCCAGATCCTTCTTCTACGCAGCCATGATGTTGTAATTGATGCAGTATGTGGTCTGGCATTGTCATGTTGGAAAATGCAAGGTCTTCCCTGAAAGAGACGATGTCTGGATGGGAGCATATGTTGTTCTAGAACTTGGATATACCTTTCAGCATCGATGGTGCCTTTCCAGATATGTAAGCTGCCCATGCCACACGCACTTATGCAACCCCATACCATCAGAGATGCAGGCTTCCGGATGACATGGCGTCCCAGTTTTCCAAAAAGAACTTCAAATTTTGATTCGTCTGACCACAGAACAGTTTTCCACTTTGCCACAGTCCATTTTAAATGAGCCTTGGCCCAGAGAAAACGCCTGCACTTCTGGATCATGTTTAGATATGGCTTCTTTTTTGACCTATAGAGTTTTAGCAACGGCGAATGGCACAGTGGATTGTGTTCACCAACAATGTCTTCAGGAAGCATCGGAGCACAAATGAATCTGTGTCGAATCATGATTCAGATCTCGTGCCAAACTGCCAACGGCTGAAATCACGTGACTTTGGCGCTCCGAACAGCAGATTCGATACACTGATTAATTTGTGCTCCGATGCTTCCTGAAGCAGTGTTTTGAAATCGGCCATCACTAAATAAGTAGTTATTTTGTTTTTTTGGTGCATCAAAAATATTCTCGTTGCTTTATAATATTAATATTGAACAACTGTACTCACATGAACCGATTTAAATACATTTTTAGTACCTTTATGGATCTTGAGAGAGGAAGTGTCATTGCTCCCTATGAAGGCCTCACTGAGCCATCGGATTTCAACTTATCATCTTAATTTGTGTTCCGAAGATTAACGAAGGTCTTACGGGTGTGGAACGGCATGAGGGTGAGTAATAAATGACAGAATTTTCACTATTGTGTGAACTAACCCTTAAATGGCAAGGCCGGAGTCTTCAGAGAAGATGACAGAAACCGTTTGTTGAGTCTGCACCGAGCGACTTCCTGTTTCCTGTGCCCCCCATGCCAGATCCAATCTGGCTGTGATGTGGGTCATAAAATCCAAAAGCTCCCCGTATGAGGGGCTGGCAGGCTGAGATTTGCCATTGGAAATTTATCACAATGGGCACATTCAGTACCCTCAATTACTGCACATGCTCCTCTCCCAAGCATAATACACACAATTCCTGAAACGCTTGCTCAGTTCCATAGTGAATTGACTCCACCACATGCTAAACAAATGGCAAACTGCTTGTGATGTCATGGACTGACATCGGCCATTGAATTGGCATGTTTGACATGCTTCAGACACCGGTCACGCACCCCCTCTGGAAGGTGAGATTACAGCAGGGATGACAGCCCACGGTGGAGTCAAGGGAGGATGGAGCCAAGTTGTCGATGTGACTGATGACTACCGGGGTGGAGGAACAGAGCTCAGCGGAAGGCCCTCAACTCCATGGCGGAAGTAGAGTGACGACTGACCAAAGGGGAGCTGGTGGGACAAGGGAACCTGATTAAGCCGCAAGGCTGAGGGTGTCTGCTGGAGCTGATGGTGGGAGGAGCCAAGGCGGAGGTGACAGGATCCACTGATGGAGGTTGCTTGACCTGAGGCTCGACGTCATAGAAGGGCATCTTCAGAGACGGCAAAGGGCTTCAAACCTCCAGCAGAGGCAGAGTTGGAGGACTGGCTGAGCTCTGTGGTGATGGTGACAGAGGTAGGCTGGAGGAGATCAATGATGGCAATTCCAATTCCCAACAGGTTAATGAAACAGTCTTAGTGCTGTTTTTAAACAGCAATGATTCAGAACAGAGAGATAATTCACAGTCTATATAGGGTTTCAATGCTGACATGAAACAGCGATGATGAAGGAAGTACGGGGTGGGATAGGGTGGGAGATGATACCTCCGCGCTGAAGTCCATCAGCCAGTCCTCAGTCTCTATTTCCAGGGCAAGGGTCAGCGCTGTCCTCTTCTCCTCGGGCTCTGGGTGACGTATTGCGGTGGGTGGTAGCTCTCTGTCTGCGGGGGGCTCACATGATTTTTCATTGGTTGCAGGTGGTGAAACGGGCTCTTGGTCCGGCTATATTCTAGACTGGGGGTAGACGCTCTCCAGACACCGGAAGATGGCGTTCCTCCAGTTTAGTCCAGAGGTGTCTGGGAGGTCTACAGAGTGGTGATAATTAGCCCCGATCCAGAACAATGACTGCAGGGTCTCGTCGTCAAAGGGACTGGTGACAGCAAAAAAGCAAATGTTCTCAGTGAAAGTGAAAAAAATTCAGGCTCTCACAAGCCAAAACAGAAGATTGTGCTCCAAAATCCATATTGGGTCAGTTGTTCTGTCACAATACTAAAGATGATTAGGACTGAAGGCAGGAATTAATATAATAGACAAGGTTTTTAATGATGAAGAAGGTAGGAATGCGTAACAGCGTGTACAACATAAACTCATAAACATAAACTTCCAAGTAACCTAACATGCACACAACAACAACCGACAATTGAAGACTGAACACAGAGGAACTAAATACACAGAGGTGACAAACTAAATGTTGAGCGGCTGAGGTCGATGATTAGTGTCCTAAGGAAAAAGATGAGTGGCAGGAAACAAAGACAAAGAAACATGTGACTGATGAAAACAAAATTAAAGTCTATGAAAACTAAAACAAACTGAACATAACTGTGATAAAACTATTAAGATGTTGTATGTGTAACATTTGATAATATAATGTAAAGCTTACTCACTACATTTTAATGTTGGTAATACTCTGATTCTGTCTGAATTTTAGAGAATGATCTTTGCACCTTTTCCTCAAATACTACATTGAACCACAGCATTATTCTATGCACTGCCAATGTGAATTAAAGTGTAACCATCCAACTCCCCTTTTAGGAAAGCCATTTTATTTTCACAGTGAATAGGTAACCTAAAACATGCACAGCTGATGATGGCATTTGTTTGTGTTAGAGAGTTCTTGATGATATGTGCATCAAGCGTTTTGTTTGTGGAAGAAAATGGAGTTGAATTCATCAACTTGTGGACAGCATAATTTAATGTCAAGGGGCCCATTCTCCACACTCACAGAGCTTCTTGTGGTGGCATGTGTATTATCCTAAGGGTGGATCTCCATCGTCAGACCACTGCACATTATAACAACAACAACAACAAAGAAACAACGGAGTGACTGACGTTCTACTTCTTTCTAACCTCCCTCAATTAAAGCCTGGAAAATACAACACAAACATAAACATGCAGTGACACTGCTAATGCAAGACAGCTTAGGAAGCAGCTGCCCCAATCTCTTCCTGCTCCCTCACTTGTTTCTTTCTTTCTCACTCCCTTGCTCCCTGGAAGAGATTGGTAATGCCAGAGGCTTCCAAGTGTGACACATACCCATGTGTCCCTCCTCAGAGGGTGGGTTTGTTTGGCCACTGGTGCCCATTGAAACCATGTGGTTTTAGCCACGATGGTGGCAGAGTGTTTCATGCTAATTATTATGAAAGAGTCATGAAGAGAGAGGGGGGTGGATAGTGGCAGAGTGACACAGGTTCTGTCTTTGGCCTTTAAACAGGTGATGTGGGCTGCTGTGGAAAAGTAAGACCTCCTTGAGAGATGAAGGTGACAGGATTTTGAGAAACAACTTCTGGTTTCAATCATATTTGCCTCTCCCAAAATGGGATTTTGGACCATGGAGTTTGAAGCAATAGTTCACCCAAAGGTACACATTAGGTTATAATTGAATCATTCTTATGGTTTTATGGTGCTGTCAAGCTTCAAAATGACAATAAAGCTCCATAAATGTATAAAAGTGGCCTGTATGATCCATGCACTCTATTCTTCTAAAGCTAATATTATACACCTTATTTTAAATGTGGAAATAAGCTGTGAATGTGCGAGACTTCAGATTATTTAGCCGCTATAGGGAAATAATGACAAGAATAACAAAGTGAAGTAAACGATAAAACTATCTGCACTACAAACCAGTGTGTTTATAATTAAGACTATACATTAAAATAATATGTTAAGAAATACCAGTTTGCAATATCAAGCAGCATAAAAATGTTTTGTACAGGTTATAACTGGCAGCCAGACACATTCCATTTACAAATGGCATCGCTCGCACTTATGTTAAAAAATAAGGTAGAAAGATTTTGTGAGAAACTGAATTCTTTTAAAATTTTGACATCCATCCTAGCTCTTCTTGGGATGTTCATGAGATAACGTCTAGTTCAGTGATTCTCAACCTGCGGCCCTTCAAGAATGCAAATACGGCTCGTGATAGGCTGACCACATTTAATTTTTATTTTTATTTTTTGCCATTTCACAAGTTTACACATACATGAAATCAAATTAAAATAATTCGTATTTTATGTAGTAGTAATTTATGCGTATTTGGCATGCTATCCGGGGGAAGGCTCCGAGCTCGGAATTTGGCCTGAACCCAGTGTACTCCCCCTCCTTAAAGGTGCAGTATGTAATAATTTTGTCCACTAGAGGCCTATTCAAAACAAAGGCGTAGCTTGATGACGGCAAGTTTGAGTGTGGAATCTTGGGACATGTGGTCTCCACCTCAACAGACAGTGCAACACGCCTCACGAGCAGCGGAACTTTTATTATGCCACAATCGCCGGCGCTGCTTCCGCTTTACCACATGTATCATATGTATTGACAGCACAATTTTTCTTGTGAGGTTATGATGTAAAATTATGATAACTACACTGTAGCTGCTACAGTAACTAACAAAATCTATCCAATACTGGATTTCGTAAGTGTCTGAAAAAGACAATTTTCACATGCCACCATTACATATTGCATCATGCTATATTGCAATACAATACAGCAAATATAGTTTGACAGTAAATTATCAAATTAATTGATTACTGTTTAGTCAGATGATATGAAAACGATTACCACTTGTTCAACAAATATATACACTCATGTACATTCAAACACAATAATTGGGCATACATAGCAAATGCGAGTTCAACGATTTGTGCGAGTAGATTACATACAAAGTCAATGCAAAGACGCGATCAGACTATGGATCAGACGCGTCCTTGCGCTGGTCTAGAGACGCGATGCCCCGCGTTTGGCGTGTATGCCCCATAATACTAATCGTGTTAATCGTTATAATGGCATACGTTTTGTGTAAAGATACGAATCGAAACAACTCACCTGTCGAGTAAAACACAAGCGTGATCGGCATCTCTTTCTAGGTGAAGTTTGTCGCGAAGCTCTCTCCATTTAGAAAATGCAACACCGATATTGATCCTTGCTCTTTCTCTCTTCTTGTCCCAAACTCTTCTTGGGTAGTTTGGTTGGCCCGTACGCTTACGTTTACGGGAGCTGTCCTTGTCGACAGAACCAGCGGCAGATGGTAAACAGTAATTATGTTCCATAAATAAGTAACACAATCCACCATAAAACGTGCAAGAAGTAAATAAGGAACTGCTTGAAGCAAGCTAGTGGTTTGCTGGACGCTAGACACTACTTCCGCATTTGTCCACCACACTGTTGTCATGTGGTTTCTACGTCAGTAAAGGCGGTAACAAAGGGTAACTGACGTCATTGACAGGCGACTGCACTGCCCCGTGTCACTGTTTAGAATGGGAATTTTCTCATGATTTACAAGTAGTTGAAAACATTAGAGATATTGTTAGTAATCAGCTGGACAAAAATATATAACAATAGCCTAGTGGTTTTTGGATATTTTACTGCGAATATCTTACAAATTGTACCTTTAACTGGGATAGAAACCAGCCAACAGTGAGGTGATGGGGTGGTGGAGGAATGGTGGAGAGGTGAGAGACGGCTTTATATACCGGCTTCCTTTTGCACTGATTGGTTGATTACCTGAATGTGCGCCTCCCGAATTTTGTTAAATAAAACTTCATATAAAATAATTTTGATGATCATATATTATTTTCAGACATGCACAGACCTACTATGTACTGACGCAACGCAGGTAAGGGACACTTACAAGCGCACACTTGGGTAGAATTCCAATAGTATCAGTAGCCATTATTTTTTTGTTAATTTATGGATCAAAATAGACAGATGTATGTAGCGAAATGAGGAACATGCCAATGAAGGAACACATGGAAACAAGAAGAGTTGTAGCATCAGCACCGAAGGTAGGAGAGTAAACTGGAAGAATGGAACAATCAGTTTGCTGTCAATGAGTAAGATGGGCAACCTGTTTGCTCTGTAGTAAAGTACTTGGCATATGCACAACCTACAATGTCAAAAGACATGTGAATTCAATGTGCTTGTTTGATATATTTGTATTTTAAATTGATAAAAATAACAGCATCAGCGCACTTGCGGCTAGAATCTGGCCAACTCGGTCGCGCTGGTGGATTCTGTGCGAGGGAGCAGAGATTGTCAGAGATTGTAATTACAATGCACTCAATGTTGTATGTAAGAAGAGTTGAGTAACATTTGCTTATTAAAGCATTTGTGGCCTATAACATTCTGTTATTGTTTGGTGACTATTACGATGCTGTTGAAGAGAGTTTACATTCATACAGTGTTAAATAGCTACTTAAAGTGCTTGTATATAGTATGTGCATGTTCATTGAGAATTATTATCTGATTACTGTAATGCTAATGTCAGTTAGTTTTTATTTGGTGGAATACATTGTTCTCATTTTCTGTGACAAACTGTATATCAGTGGATTGTGTAACGTGTTTATTGAACAAGAGAGTTTCACTTTGATATGAAGAATCACACTTCCACCAGTCATTTCAACACTGTGAAACCAAAACGAATTTCTTGTTGTGTTTGTTGATTTTGGAGAGTGTGACAGAAATAAAATACCGTAAGTGCCACCAGAAAACACAGCCTCTTCTGTGTGTGCAACATCTAGGTATAATACTGTTATTATCTGCTAATACTATAACATTAAATCTAATTATACTATGGGGCTGTTGAGTGCTCAAATCTGATTGGTTGACCAACGTTCTAAGGTGTGCAATTATTTTGAGGGAAACGCACAGCTAAAGTAGTTCTAGGCAAGTCTTGACCACATTGCAGTTCCATATCACTTCGCAAAACAATTTCAATTATTTCAATAGGTCCTACAGCCTACAACCGCAAAAGAAACAAAACCCACCAAAACACCAACCAAGAAGGTCTTTTGTCAGCGCTGCTCTGATGAATTAATCAGTAAATTGGTTAGCAAATTAAAAGATACATGGCATTTTTCACCAGTGAGGTAATAACTGTGCGGTTCTTGAAGTAGATAAACTTATAGTTTCGCTATTAGTAGAAACAGTGCTGCCGTGAGAGATGCACAGATTCAGGTAGGTTAATTCACATGCTTATCCTCTCTCTCTCTTTCTCTCTCTCAACTGCGTTAATAACTGTATCAATGGCATTATTCTGCTATCAAAGCTCAAGCCTCTGTTACTAGTTCTGAAATTACGTTTTGGAATTAGCAATGGAGGCTTGGGATGAGATGCGTAAGAAATTAGTCCCACACACAAGAGTGTTTTAAGGACAAAAACCTGACAAATGTCTTGAAATACAACATCGAAACAGTGTCTTGAGGTGTGGTAACTGTAGTATAAGCGGAATAATTGATGTCGAATTCTTAGAAAATAATGCACACTCCGCTTTGCGTCGTGTGCACATTTCTACTCAGGTGTGCATTATTTTCTACTAATTAAACGGCCCGTCGTCAATTATTCCCTACTTGGTTTGCACTGGTGACGTCATATGTAAATGATATGCGGTCCGTGAGACTTGCACTTGGACCATAGTGCAGCCCATTGGAAAAAAAGGTTGAGAACCATTGGTCTAGTTTCTTAACAAATTGTTCATTTGAGTCAAATCTTTTCAATGAATTATCAAGTTCATAAAACCATTCGTTCATAACTGATCTGTTTCTCACTGACTCTGTAATTGATCTTAACATCCACTCTAGCTGCCCTTGGCATGATCGTGAGAGTTCATGAATGTATTAGCAATGCTCAATTCATGAACAAATCAATTGTTTGAGTAGGATCTTTTTAACAAATTGGTTGATTCAGTAAACAAAATCTATCTGTCTGAATGATTTATTCACGAATCAGAAAGTTTCAGTTCTCCAGGTCAAATCTCTGACTCAATTACCAGTATCCGTCAATGATTCTTTCAGATTCCCTGAATGACTGGACAGGAAGATTATCAGTGAATAATGTGTTACATTTTTATCAGCTTTTCACACAATGCCATCGTATGGCTTTAAAAGTCTTGTAATACGGAATGTGTGTCCTAGTAAATATGTTTATGATAATATTATGGTACTTTTGCTTCCTTTTTGAGGCTTGAAAGGTCCAGTTCCCCTTTATTGTAACTGTATAGAAATGAGTGAGCAGAACATTTTTCAGAATTTCACCAGTGATTTTGAAGTTGTACGGTTTTGGAACAACATGACAGTTAGCAAATAAAGACAGAATTGTAAATTTTTTGAGTGAACTACTCCTCATTACTGCTCTCCACACACAGTTGCTACAACTCACTTTCTCTCGTTTTCCCTTCCTCTCCTCTCCAGTGAGTTGTGGCGTCTTGTGAGTAATGACAAATGTTATTACGCTCCCCTTTAGATTATTTTAGCACACACTGCCGAGTAAATCACTGTGTTTTCCTAAACCACGGGTCATTTGCCGACCCCATGTTTGAACAGCTGTAATGAACCCTCAGCATTAATAACTTCTCAGGGCTGAGAGAAAGAAACAGAAAAAAAGAGTGAGACAGAGAGAAAGGATGAGGTGCTAACACTCTGTGTGTTTTTTGGAGAGTGGATTTTTTTTTATTAGAATGGAACTGACAGATATTGCTGTTTTCGCACAGACAAAGATATACTGCGCTCACATACGAGTCTGGTATATCATTTCTCAACTGATAATGTCACCTATTAAAATGATTACATTTTTAATGGATCCACAAGGAATATGCGGTCCCAGAAAATGTCTGTAATTCATATATTTTTACACATGCCATGAGCTTTGCATCTTTAAATATTTTGGAAAATTTGATAATGCAATAATACTCTCAGCTCGGTTTAACAGTAATATTCATGAACAAAAGGGATATTTCACCAAATTCTGTCATACTGTCATTTCAAAATTACTTTCTTTCATTTGTGAAACACAAAAGATGTTTCGAGAAATGTCAGGGTTTTTTTTCTCTCCATACAGTGGAAGTCAGTGGGATGCAGTGCTGTTTGTTTCCCAAAGTTTTTCAAAATATCTTATTTTGTGTTCCACAGAAGAAAACATTTTTTGGAAAGACATGAGGGTAAGTAGTTGGGGGAAAAAATTACACTTTTCTGTGGATCATACCTTTAACATAGTACTAAAAACATTTTAAATCATTCCACAGATTTCCCACCAACTTTCCTTCAAAATCAGCGCAGAAAAAAAGGAGGCAGATTCCTTTTAGGCCTACTCATTAATGCCACGGAAAGGCTTCAGGAGTGGAGGCTACTTGGCCATTGTGCTCCGATCCAAATGAAACTCCACTCATTCCTTAATTTCCCACAGTAATGATTGGGTATCGCTCTATATGTGGCCCCACTCATGCTAGAGTAAGGGCCGTAGGTATATCCCAAGGTTCTACTTTATTAAGACAACATGTCATTACTTTTGTGCTAAGTTATAATTGAGAACAAAATGGATGCTTCTAAACAAAGAGATAATCACATGGAACAGTGAGTTTGGCCAGCCCTTGCTTCTAAAAATAGAAAGAAAAAAAAAAAAAAACATACATTACTGAGGAACCACCTGAAAGCTGTCCTATTCAGGCTCAGCCTTGAGTCCTAACAACTTCATAACAAGCAGTAAACAGTTGACACTTTCTTATATTTTGATGCTACATTAAAACATTGAAATGTTTTTCTTTCTTTTGAAGCGAAGGTCTCAAACTTGAAAATCAAAAGTTAGCCTGACTGCTAACGTCCTCATACTGTACTTTCATTACTGTTGGGTGGTTCAATCCTCCTTGTCAGAAAAGTGTGATGTGAATGTGTCTTGGTTACTGGGTAAACACAAAGCAACCGTTGTATATTTCTCTCTGCATGTTTGCTAAACAGAGATTGGATGCTGAAAGGGGAAAATATGTCCTAATGATGTCTGAACAGGTCTGGACAGGCTACAACAATGTGTGATGTTTGTTGTCTGATCTGATGCCCTTAACATCATCTTTCAATCTTGCTCATTTCATTCTCTCATTGCTTTTTCCTTGTCATCTTACAACTCATCAGCATGTAGAAGCTGTTTCTGAACCATATTTGTCTGTCAGCACCTCTCAACTGGTCCACCTTATCTGTAATTAAATCATCCCGTGCTGATACTGTTGGATCTGTTTCAGTGTGACCAAACATCATTAGGACCCACCTAATGATGATATATGTCAGCATCCACTTCTAGCTTTCATTATACCAGTGTGTAGGCACCTACAGGATTTACGCCATTGGAATTTTTGAACACCACATGTCGCCACCCATACCATTCACACGTGACTTCACTGTATACCCATATTCAGCAGTTTGTTTTCAGCAAATTGAAGGAATCTTCTAGGTTCTATACAGATTAAATACAAATTTTGACAAATATTACAGTTAAAAAAAAAGAGGCACTTACTATGGAAGCACACAGGGTCAGGCAATAGTAATAAATATTACACAGTTTCATATACAAATACTATGCAAAAGCTTGGGGTTGGTAAGATTCTCTTGGTAAGTCTCTTATGCTCACCAAGGCTGCATTTATTTTAACAAGTAAAACAGTAATATTTTGAAATATTATTACAATTTAAATAACTGTTTGCTATTTTAATATATTTTAAGTTGCAAGTATTCCTGTAATGGTAAAGCTAAAGCTAATTTTCAGCATCATTACTCCAGTCTTCAATGTCACATGATCCTTCAGAAATCATTCTAATATGCTGATTTGGTGCTCAAAAAACATTTCTTATATTGATATTATGTTTGTGGAAACTGATACTGTGATCTTTTTAGGATTCTTTGAATGAATATTACTAATGAATAATTTTATTGAATGTTACAATATTACATACTGACCTCAAACGCTTTGAATGGTAGACATTAATTAAATAAAATACCTAATTGACTTTGTGTGAAGTCATAACCAATTTTTCATCTTCAAAGTCACGATAAATGTCAGTAAAACTGGTTATTGTCACATAATATGTGCCAGGACACTAGAAAAGGGGAGAAAATCCACTCATCCACCTAAAAAGAATTCAGAAAGATGATCTAGATAGCTTTACAGCGTTTTAGTGAGTGACTCATTTAAGTGCTTTAACAAAAATATGAGCATCACATTTATGTTTTTAAACTGATAACAATCTAAACACTAAGATTCTTAGTTAAAATATTATTAGGATATCAGTTATTAATCATCTGGTAATCATCTGCATCATTTGCTAATAAAATGTAAATCAAATTGTTAATATAAATGTTTGGGTGTGTATGAGAGAGGATTGTCTAGTTTGTCCTTGCATTTCTCTTCTTTATACACCAAAATATAGCCAAATAATTAAAAAGCCAGTCTTCAGTTTTTTATCATCAGAGGACCTTGTTCTAAGTAGATATTTTTCTTGTAATAAAACACATGCTCATTTACATCATCTAACATCATCTTTAAGCTGTTTGATGTACTGCATGCCTTCTTCTCTGTTCTAGATCTCAAACACACAAGAACTGTAATGGAAAATGACTAGCCGATATCACAACCCATGTTGTGTAATGCCACTGAAATAGGGTTGCTAAATAATGTGTGTGCAGTGATGTGCAGCTGTACAATACTCATCAATATACCATAATGTCTGTGGGGGGATAAAACATATTGGGTTAGGAGGACACACAATATGGCAAAGTTTGCCGTATTCATCCATCCTTCCTTGTACCACCTAGCGAGAAAAAAGGGGGTTCCGGAAAGGTTGTGGTGGTAATAACATTGCTCATGTTGGGTAAAGAAGCAGAGAGCGTGTAAAGACAGACCTGGTTCCTATGGGAGTACAGGACCAGCTGCGAGCACAGGGTGTGAAGTGTAGGGTTTCCTCTGAACATGGAGACTGCCAGTCTGAGGGCTGTGCTTCACAGGTATGCCACAGACACTGAGGACGTTCATGTTTCAGCCCACACCAGACCACCTGGGATGCTTATCTCCCTGTGGAGTACCATGTTTCACACACACACACACACACACACACACACACACACACACACACACACACACACACACACAGTCATACATATTAGGTGAACATGCACACAGTTTTTCTCTCACACACCCGTGTTAACACACAGGGCCACACACATCAAGTTCATATACACACCACTGACAGCCACACACACCTTGTCTCTGTGCAGAACTCTCACACACAATCACTCTTACACACACAAACTAACTGACACACTCACTGGGTGTGTCCGTCAAACAGACGAGCCCATAATGAGTAGATGTGCTCTAGCCGGTGACCCACGTCTGCTGTGGGCAGGTTTGTGTGCGTTGGATGAATGTAGGGGGTGTCATCCGGCCGGCAGGCTGCTTGACCCCTCATGGCCTCTCTGCTATCTGCAGTCACAGATCAATGCCCCCAGCTTTCATTCTCCACATTTCCTCATGCTACTGCTCTTAATGCCTCGTTCGCTACCACGGGCCAGTTTCCTGTGTGGGCAGCATGTCATACTATTTGAGTGATGATCATTTCTAAAGATCTTTTTATAGAAATTCAGTTTATATTGCAAATTTACTGAAAGCACAGAAAGCACAACTGTATTTTCCTCAACATTGAGAGATTTATTAAATGAGTGGCTCTCAATGATTTTAATGTACTGAGAAAATAATGTGTTTCTTTAACTATATGGGCAGTTATATAAAATAAACTGGTAACACTGAATGCTATGAAGCATTAGTAAATAGTTAATTCATCATTTATAAAGCATTAAAAGACATTAATAAGCAGTTTATAAATACAGCTATACATGCTTTATTCTTGATTTATATGCATATATATAATGTGTTTAATAATTGTATTTTCATACTTTATTAATGATCAATTTATAATTTCTAAATTATGTATTACATTATTTACAAACCAGTTATTTAGGAGTCGTCAGTAGTAAGATCATTTAGAAAGTATAAGTAAATGATTAATAAACTATTTAAATGTACATTTATACATTGTATTATTTAGACATATAGTAATAGTTACTCAGTGTGTTAATAAATGCTTTATTAACACTTATTTCTACTGTAATTCATGATTATTTCAGGTAGTTATAAAACATTTAGTAGTTGTCAGTTAACTATTTTTCTGAGCTCATCTAAAGTTAGAACTATTTATGCCTCAGAGCTTTTACAAAGGAGATTTAAAGGCACAGTTATCTTCTAGAGTGATACAGAACATAGAAATATTTATTTCAAGATGCAAATAAATAAATAAATAAACCACTGCAATGTCATAGAAAATCTGCACACCTCCAGAAAACATAACTGTGCAGTAAAATTAAACTAAGCCTCTCCAATCTGATATAAAAATAAATTTCTGTAAAGTATAAACATTGCTGAATAAAAATTTATCAGTGCCAACACTAGATTAAAGGAGTGCCAAAATAAAACAAATGCAATTTTTGTAAAACAATAATAATAAAATAATAAAATAAAGTATCAAATCTACCTCAGTACTAACTTTAAAACATTAGAGAACAGCAGTGCATAAGATAACTGTATTTATAAACTGTGTGTAGTCGTGCAGATAATAGAAATGGTACACAATTTGAAACTGAAGAACTGTGCAAAAAAAAGTCAGTATTGCAGTGAGGTACAATGACTAAATGTTCATATATTTATAGACAATGGAGAGTGGGTGATATATCAGCATCAGGAAAACTTGCAGGTTGGGAGGGAAAAATTTGAAGCTGTGGGCTATTTCCACCTCTGCCCTGCTGACGCGTAGAGGTGAGCGGGGCACATGACATACCCTGAAGACAACAATTACCTCTTTTGTCTTCTTGTCATACAGAGAGTTCATATTTCTTGCTCTCTCACCTCTTCTATGAAAATTGTCTCATCATTATCACAGATAAGCCCTGCCACTGTGGTGTCGTCACTGAGCTTCATGATATGGTTGTTCATGTCCCTGGCAAAAGTCTACAGCTTGAACAGTAGAAAACTAAGGAGAGAGCCCTGGGGGGTGCTGGTACTCAAGATGATGGTTTGGGAGGTCTGGACATTGATCCTGACTGCCTGAGGTCTGTTAGTCAGGAAGTCTAAGATCCAGTTGCAAAGTGTGGTGCACAATCCAAATGTCTTTGTTTCGTCAGTTAATGTCAGTGGTAGTGTTAAATTCTGAACTGAAATCAATTAACAGTATTCTTACATAAGTGTTCTGATTGTATAGAATTTAGAGATGGTAGAGGGCCTAGTGTATAATAAATTATATGGTATCCTATCCACAGTATAATGGTTCTGCCCAGAAGTGAACTGGATAAGGGGTCCAATGTGGGTGGGATGGAGGACTTGATGTGGGTCATGACCTGCTGCTTGAGGCACTTCTCTATGGCAGGGGTGAATGCAATTGGCAAACAGTTATTCAGGCATGTCACCGGTGACTTTTTTGCCACAATTATAGTGGCAATTTTGCAGCATGGAAACAACTTTTTGTGTCAGAAATGTTATTGATATTGCGAGTATATATATATATATATATATATATATATATATATATAAAAACATGGCTAGATGAGATGATATTGAGAAGCATGCCAACCACTGCCTGTTTTTGAGCTCACATGTAATCTTTAATTATTAAATTTTTATAAACTTAAATCAATATTATGCTCCATATCCTGAATAAAGACAGAGTGACCTTTTTATATTTTAATGTTTCCTTTTATGAACATTCCTCTATCCACGAGTCAAAAGCATATTCAGAACATGATGGCTAGCAGCACTGCCCACACACATCGACTAAAACTGCTCAAAAAGAGCCAAACCACAAGAATTCGAAATTAGCCGTTTAAATGTCCAAATATTCAAAATAATATTAGAATATAACTAGGATTACACTGTATATGGAATAGTGATATTCAAGATAAGTACCTTAAGAATATTCTAAACTCTATTTCATGTTTACACAAGGCATTTATACACATGGCAATAAAGGTACTTGCAATAAGATGTATATTTATGTTTTATATAAACTTTCTCATTCTTATTATCTAATCTCAATACAGACTGAACTGGCCTAGATCAGACAAATATACTTATTTGGAAATTTTACTTGTATAATTGCCATTATACAAATTAAAAGACTTAAACGGGACCCATTATGCAAAATTCACTTTTGCATGGTGTTTGGACATAAATGTGTGTTGGCAGTGTGTGTACACAACCACCCTACAATGATAAAAATCCAACCACTCCTTTTTTTTAATCCCCATAAATCATAAGCAGTGTCTCAGAACAAGCCGTTCCCCAGATCTCTGGCAGTGTGACGTCACATTAGCCACAGGCCCCGCCCACAGTGTTGACAGACACTGCTGTTTTAACATAGAACCGCCCTGAGCGAGTTCACAGCGAGTTGTACAGTCCGCCATTGCTGCACTGACGAGAATGTCTCCCAAGCGTTTTAGGTGTTCTGTAGCTGGATAGATTAATCCACATAGCTCTCTCCATTTACTCCTTAAATCTGAGCCGCTGAAGACGAGGTGGATTAATTTTGTTTTCCAAGAAAATGCTCCCTCAATTCTACCAAAATTTGTTTATGACTGCGCGAATCATTTCACACTGGACTGCTTTGTGAACGAATATCAATACAAAGGGAACAATACAAAACAGAGGTTGTGCTAAAAATGTGCTACTCAAGGATAGATCAGTACAAACTGTTCATGATCTAGCTTAACCCTTAAATGCATGACTGTTTTGCCAATCATTCTTACATATTCAGGTCTTTATCGACCCGGATCTATATCTAACACGGATGGATCTCTACCTGTCGCGATAATATAAAACTCCACTGATAATAGAGTAACACTTACAGAAGGATAAAATAAAGTATTTTAATAAATATAAATAAATAAATAAATAAATAAATAAATATTTTGTTACCTTTTGGAGCTTGAAAGGGCTCCGTTTGAGCAGATGTTTTATGCCATCATCACTGTTCACAGCTAATTTCCCAGTAAATTCAGCAAATAATGGGCTAGTTTTATGTTTGAGGTCACGAATATGAGCCCATTCGCGATCTCCAACGTATTCTCAAAACTATAATTTTCAACATCTTCAAAATCAATATTTCGATCACTAACAGCTTCACCAGATCCATCCAGTAACAGTTAC
Source organism: Megalobrama amblycephala (assembly GCF_018812025.1). NCBI lineage: Eukaryota > Metazoa > Chordata > Actinopteri > Cypriniformes > Xenocyprididae > Megalobrama > Megalobrama amblycephala. Next base: position 23,526,107 of record NC_063050.1, on the reverse strand, counting down.
AGTCATATTTGATTGTGTTTATTACTTGCTCTGCAGTAAATCGCTGAGCCATTTCATGTTTTTCTTATTTCCTTTTCTGTCTAAATGAGTCGTCACTTCAGCATTGTGTATCAGACATTACCACCTTGTGGAATAAAGGTGAATTGCACTCATTCCGTCATCTAAGATTCAATTAATGTTGTGCAGAAAAAATATACGTACACTCATACACACCTCGGGTTGTTTGCGACCCTATACAATTTTTACAAAAAAATGAATACAAAAATAGGCATTCTTTTATAATTTTATGATTTTTTTCTTGTTATATTCTTTATAATGAATTGATTGAGGAATATCAAGAAGGTTGATTAACTTTGAAAAATGAACACGGAAAACGGTAGTGAATGATGTCCCGGGTCACTAAAGACCCGAGGTATGCATTTAAGGGTTAAGCTGTAATTATATTCTTCATAGTGATATGGGATACAGCAGTAATGAAGGTGAGAGTACTTTATTACAGTTCATCGGAGTTGATTTACGGAAATAAAGTGTAGCATTACCAGTTTATTAAGCAACACCCGAAAAGGCATAAGGTCTATATATATTTGTTTACTGTTAGTTGTAATGAGTGTTTCTGTGTAATTCGCTGTGTATGTTGATGATAATGCAAGGGAAAGAGAGAGAGTTTATGGATAATATTTTAATGCATACTTGCACTGTGTTTTATTAAGCACTTCCAGAGATTTTCTAGAGTGAAAACGGATGCTTCTTATTTTGTGTGAAGTACAATAAACATCATAAAACTCATCTGTAAAGTTTTGGCCATCATTTGGGCGGTACAACAGGCCTGTACTAAAACAAGACGACAATATAAGTCATAACTGTAATTGAACTAAACTATACCTGTTCTATCTCCATGCAGCATATATTCGCAGTTTCTGACATTATAGTGCATCCTAACTGAATCCTGTCACTGGAGAATCAGCTCATGAAGCTCCGCCCTCTTAGGCAGAGTACAGCAGCTCATTTGCATTTAAAGGGCACACACTGAAATGGTGCATTTTTGGTCAACCACAAAACGTGCCAATTTTAACTATAAAAAATTATCTGTTGGGTATTTTGAGCTAAAACTTCACATACACACTCTCGGGACAACAGAGACTTATTTTACATCTTGTAAAATGGGGCATAAAAATTAAATTTAAATTAAATGACTTTCTTTCTGCCTTGGAACACAAGGAGATATACACAAACCCGATTCCAAAAAAGTTGGGACACTGTACAAATTGTGAATAAAAACAGAATGCAATGATGTGGAAGTTTCAAATTTCAATATTTTATTCAGAATACAACATAGATGACATATCAAATGTTTAAACTGAGAAAATGTATCATTTTAAGGGAAAAATAAGTTGATTTTAAATTTCATGGCATCAACACATCTCAAAAAAGTTGGGACAAGGCCATGTTTACTACTGTGTGGCATCCCCTCTTCTTTTTATAACAGTCTGCAAACGTCTGGGGACTGAGGAGACAAGTTTCTCAAGTTTAGGAATAGGAATGTTGTCCCATTCTTGTCTAATACAGGCTTCTATTTGCTCGACTGTCTTAGGTTTTCTTTGTCGCATCTTCCTCTTTATGATGTGCCAAATGTTTTCTATGGGTGAAAGATCTGGACTGCAGACTGGCCATTTCAGTACCCGGATCCTTCTTCTACGCAGCCATGATGTTGTAATTGATGCAGTATGTGGTCTTGGCATTGTCATTTTGAAAATGCAAGGTCTTCCCTGAAAGAGACGACGTCTGGATGGGAGCATATGTTGTTCTAGAACTTGGATATACCTTTCAGCATTGATGGTGCCTTTCCAGATGTGTAAGCTGCCCATGCCACACGCACTCATTCAGCCCCATACCATCAGAGATGCAGGCTTCTGAACTGAGCGCTGATAACAATTTGGGTTGTCCTTGTCCTCTTTAGTCCGGATGACATAGCGTCCCAGTTTTCCAAAAAGAACCTCAAATTTTGATTTGTCTGACCACAGAACAGTTTTCCACTTTGCCACAGTCCATTTTAAATGAGCCTTGGCCCAGAGAAAATGCCTGCGCTTCTGGATCATGTTTAGATATGGCTTCTTTTTTGATCTATAGAGTTTTAGCTGGCAACGGCGAATGGCATGGTGGATTGTGTTCACCGACAATGTTTTCTGGAAGTATTCCTGAGCCCATGTAGTGATTTCCAGTAGCATTACAGCATTACAGTAGCATTCCTGTATGTGATGCAGTGCCATCTAAGGGCCCGAAGATCATGGGCATCCAGTATGGTTTTCCGGGCTTGACCCTTACGCACAGAGATTGTTCCAGATTCTTTGAATCTTTGGATGATATTATGCACTGTAGATGATGATAACTTCAAACTCTTTGCAATTTTTCTCTGAGAAACTCCTTTCTGATATTGCTCCACTATTTTTCGCCGCATTGGGGAAGAATTGGTGATCCTCTGCCCATCTTGACTTCTGAGAGACACTGCCACTCTGAGAGGCTCTTTTTATACCCAATCATGTTGCCAATTGACCTAATAAGTTGCAAATTGGTCCTCCAGTTGTTCCTTATATGTACATTTAACTTTTCCGGCCTCTTATTGCTACCTGTCCCAACTTTTTTGGAATGTGTAGCTCTCATGAAATCCAAAATGAGCCAATATTTGGCATGACATTTCAAAATGTCTCACTTTCAACATTTGATATGTTATCTATATTCTATTGTGAATAAAATATAAGTTTATGAGATTTGTAAATTATTGCATTCCTTTTTTATTCACAATTTGTACAGTGTCTTTTTTGGAATCGGGTTTGTATATATATATATATATATATATAGATAGATAGATAGATAGATAGATATACATATATATAGATAGATAGATAGATATAGATATATATAGTCACCAGCACCGGCACTACGTTTCCCACCATCCCTCCTGCTTTGAAAATTATCTTCTTCGTTGTGTGTTCCTGCTCAAGCAGCAAATTACAGAAGACCGGACCTCCCAAATGGATGAATGGGAAAAATTCATCAACGTGGCTCAGGAGAGATTTCCTGTTGTTTTCGTCTGTGTATTTTTACCTTGTCGTCACCAGCCTGCTGGAGGATGAAACTCTGAAGACCTTGTTCTGGATCGGGGTGAACTTCCACGGCCCCAGCAACCTCCCAGACACCACCGGCTTGAACTAGAGGGAAACCGTGTTAAAGTGTCTGGAGAGCAAACGGCCCCGATCCAGAACCCAGCCTAGCCCAGTTCCCAGTCAGAGACCCACCGCAGATGGAGTGAACGACTCCACCGTGACGTCAGAGCCCGCGCCAGGAGGAGTGGCCGAGCATGACATCACTCCGGAGCCTGAGGGGTATCCATCGGAGGAGAGGTCCGAGTCAGCAGTCCCATCCAGCGCCGAGTGAGTAGGTATCGGAGACGAGAGGCTGGTCAAAAGCCTCGCCCACCAGTCCGTCACTGAGAGTGAGTTTACCAACATCAACTCAACTCCTCATCTGCCTAACCATTTTATACTGGACTCTCTGGTCCCACCCAGCCTCCCTCTCCTACATCTTCTCCTAGATCAGTCCCGCTGTACCACCGTTATCTCCTCTCAGTGATGTGGTTACATCGCGGGCCTACTGTGAGCCACCTCCTTTTGGGCATGAGGATCCCGTGGCTCCGCCTCCAGTTTCTGTCTGTGTCACTCCACCTTGACCTGTCGCCCTGACTTCTCCACCTGCACTTCTCCCTCCCTCAACGTCTGCTGGAAACTTCGAGCTTTCGGCTTTGCGAAGCTTCCTCGAACCATCGGCTTCACCCGGATCGGACGACACGTCGCCTGCACCACGGACTTGCAGGCCGTCCATTGCTCTCAGGCCCGCCACCCCTACAGCTCCGCCCTCCCTCAGGCTCCGCCTCCGTCCTCGGATGCTCCAGCTACACCTCAGCCCTCTGGATCCCTGCATCCATCTTGGGGGGTCGCCGCTATGGCTTGTCATGGTCGTCTGCGTCAATCCACTCCATCAGCCCTCCATCTGCGCAGTGGGTTCCTCCTCTATAATCGCCGTCGTCCTTGCTCGTCCCCAAGGTGGCGCTGAAGCCGTCACCACCATGGCTCCTCCCTCCAGCATGGCGGTGCCAGGATGCCAGGATGGCGGTCCACCATCCTGGCTGGGGACTGGGCCACCACCTGGCTCATCCTCCAGCTTGACCGTCCTCCTCCTGAGCCACCTCCAGCATCATCCTCCATCTCACCACTCCTTTCACCTCCAGAACCCCCTCTGGCCCTCCCCTCTGAATGTTCCATTACGGCGCGAGGACGCACCTCGCCACGCACCTTCATAAAAAGTCACCATCCTCACCACAGTGTCCGGTGTCGTATGTTCCATGTGTTGTGTTGCGTGTATACCTGTTCCTGTATTGTCACCCGTTGGATTACTAAGTAAAGACTTGTTTGAAAATTATCTTCTTCGTTGTGTGTTCCTGCTCAAGCAGCACATTATATATATATATATATATATATATATATATATATATATATATATATATATATATATATATATATATATATATATATATATATACTACAGGACACTTTCTTCCCATTAAATTTTAAGGAATGATGACAGGAAATTTTAAGCTTCAAAAGGGCACAAAAAGTCTATAAAACTTGTCCATATGACTTAAGTAAGTTTTAAGGGTGAGACACAAAAAACTAGCAGCGACGAAAACCGACTGTGTTGTGTTCTCATGTCGGCTGCATCTGGGCCAAAAATCTCTGCTTGAACATACCGCAAAGACTACAGACTGCCAACTAGCACGTGTTTTCTGCACCTGCATGCAAGGAAATAACTGTTGTATCTCAGCAGGTATCAATAGCAGGGTTTAAAAAAAAAAAAAAAACTTCACTCCGAGGAGAATCAGTAGCCTATTTTAATGTTTTTGTCTCTGTGTTGCTTCTGTAACATTAACGTTCAGAAAAGGTTTGATTAGAAAATATACCAGTTAATAGCGTTTTCTTTACTCAAAACCCACAAAGAAAGTCTTTGTCTGTTATTTGCCATCTAGTCATAGCAAATACAGCATCATCTTTTATAACAAGATTTTGGCCAAATGTATTAAACAAAAGGAAAAATTGACAGTTAAATAGTTTATAGTAATTAAAGTAAGCTTTCAAGATATTTTAAAATGCTTGCTGCCTGGTTAAGTTGCACTTACATTACATTTAGAAATGATGTAAAATAGCCTACCGGTAAATAAAGCGAAATGTTTACAAACATTATAACACAGCTATATATATTTTAGTTCCCCTCACTCCACAACAAATCCTCTAAATAAAATTAACAGTTATCAGAACATAACAAGAATGAAAAATATAAGTAGCTAGGGTTGGGCTCATGTAGCCTCTCTCATTTGGCATGAATCCAAATGTTTTTATATAGTCACAATGTATTTGAATGCTAAACTATTATTTATCATGCAAACTATAGGTCTCTTGTCACGGTTTGCGTTTTCATCAGCCGCGTGATTTTGTGTTATGTTTTGTGTGAACACGTGGCTTGTGTATGTTCTCACGGGCTGCATGTTCGTGTCTTGTTTTGTTTTGGCCTGCTGGCATAGCTCCGTCCACTGGACCATATATGGTGCCTCCTTTTTAGTTAGATCAGTCAACGGGCTGGTGAGGTCTGAATAATTAGGTACAAACCTTCTATAATATCCCGCCCGAGGAACTGTCTAACCTCCTTTTTTGTCTTGGGGCGCGGACAGGTCACAATTGCTGCCGTCTTATCAATTTGGGGACGCACCTGTCCATGTCCCAAGTGGAAGCCCAGATACCTTACTTCCACGCGCCCAATCGCACACTTCTTCGGGTTGGCTGTGAGCCCGGCCCCCTTCAGCGATCTCAGGACGGCCCTCAAATGCTGCATATGCAGCTGCCAGTCATTACTGAAGATAATAATATCATCCAGATAGGCAGCAGCATATGCACCATGAGGCCGCAAAATTTTATCCATGAGACGCTGAAAGGTAGCCGGAGCCCCAAACAGGCCGAACGGAAGTGTAACGAATTGGTGTAATCCGAACGGCGTTGTGAAAGCTGTCTTTTCTTTGGATAATGGTGACAAGGGGATCTGCCAATATCCCTTAGTTAAGTCCAGTGTTGAATAAAATCGAGCTGTACCTAGCCGGTCAAGCAATTCGTCCACCCGTGGCATTGGATACGCGTCGAACTTCGACACCTGTGTTCACCTTGCGGTAATCCACACAGAACTGTACTGAGCCGTCTGTTTTGGGTACCAAAACTATTGGGCTCGCCCAGTTACTGCTGGATTCTTCTATTACCCCCATTTCAAGCATTGCCCCTAATTCTTTTAATTGTGTTCAGGCAACCTATATGGCCAGCTGCGAATCACCACGCCCGGCTCCGTCTCGATGTGGTGCTGAATGAGGTCTGTACGGCCCGGTAGGGGAGAAAACACGTCAGCAAACTCTGCCTGTAATTTAGTCAAATCAGTGAGCTGGGAGGGTGAGAGATGATCTCCCCCTGGGGCCAGAGCGAGGGATTGTTTTTTGACATTGTCATTGAGCTTGAAGTGGGGAGTAATACAAGCACTTTATCTCCCGGTGAAAATTTGTGTAAATTAGTCCCCCTGTCATACAGCTGGCTCTGTCTGTGCTGGGCTTGTAACAAATTCTCCATGGAAAGCCGCCCCAAAGTGTGGAGTTTTGTTCTCAAGTCCAGCACATACTGAATTTCGTTTTTGGCCTGAGATGGTCCGCCCTCCCAAGTCTCTCTTAGGATGTCCAGCACCTCGCGAGGGTGGCGTCCAAAGAGAAGCTCGAAGGGGGAAAACCCCGTGGAGGCTTGCGGGACTTCTCGTACAGCGAATAACAGGGGTTCTAACCACTTATCCCAATTTTTGACATCCTCTTGAATTAACTTACGAATCATGGATTTAAGCGTGCGATTAAAACGTTCGACCAGCCCGTCCGTTTGTGGGTAAAAGACACTGGTATAATTCCCAATAATTCCAATAATTCGTAAAGTTTGCGTAACGTGCGTGACATAAATGCCGTGCCCTGATCAGTGAGGATTTCTTTCGGAATCCCCACTCAGGGGATTAGACTAAACAGTGCGTCCGCAACACTCTTAGCGGAAGTATTACGGAGAGCCACTGCTTCAGGGTATCACGTTGCATAATCCACAATGACTAATGCAAAGTGATGCCCTCTCGCTGATCGCTCTAATGGCCCGATGAGGTCCATACCAATTCTTTCGAAGGGGACCTGCATTAATGGAAGGGGGCACAAAGGCGCTTTTGGAGTGGCCGGTGGATTTACCAGCTGACATTCACGACAAGACACACACCACCTGCGCATATTCTCGTGAATGCCCGGCCAAAAGAATCGGGTCATGAGGCGATTTAGTGTTGCCATTTGTCCTAAATGCCCAGCCATTGGATTAGAATGAGCCGCTGGGAAAAGCATTTCCCTTTGGCTCTTTGGAACTAACAATTGTGTTGTATTTTCCTTTGTCTGAGTGTCTTGGGTCACTCGATACAACCTATCCTTTATGATCGCAAAATATGGATAGGAAAGCGGATGTCCAGGCTGGAGATGCAGACCATCGATGGAACTGACCTTTTCAAATGCATGTTTTAGCGTTTCGTCGTGAGACTGCTCCAGAGGAAAATCATCACGGTCCGAAAGAATAAATCTTACGATTTCGCTCCATTCCTCTGAAGTGGTACCCACTGGTCCCCGGTCAGTCTCTCCCACCTGCACTCGCGCATCCCTATCCCGCGTCTTTTCCCCCCAAGAGGCATCCGAGCACAAACACCCCAATAATTTGTTAAATGCTGGCCAATTCGTTCCCAGAATTATCGGATGCCGGAGGTGCGGATTAACTGCCACCTCAACACTATGCTTTTGAACCCTGAATTGAATTATAACTGGCAGTATAGGATATTTCACCACATCCCCGTGCACACACCACACCCTAACCATGCGGCTTGTATCCAATGCACCGGGCGAAATCAGGCTTTGATGAACAGAGGTTTGGTTACATCCTGAGTCCACCAAAGCCTGAGTCCACCTCCATAACCGGACACCTGTCCACAAAATGCTCCAGGTCCCCGCAACGCCAACAGGCTGGCCCAGATCTGCCCGCCGCTCTCGTGGCAGAGAGTGGGTTGAATGGTTGGCGCAGAGAGAGGGGAGAAACAGGAGCGGGGTCCGGCCCGGCAGCAGTCAGTCCCGCCCCCCTGGGCGGGGCTCTGGGTCTGGAAAACTGTCCCTGTTCAGTTCTGCCCTGCCCCTGGGGCGGAACACGAGGCGGGCCAGGCGGACGAGACCTGGGAAGAGGGACAGGTTTAGAGAGAGAGGGGGGAAGAGAGGGAGAGAGAGAGACCGATGGTAGGGGTTCGCCGACCCCTGGGCACGCCACCATGTGATCCTCCGCCAGCTGGATGGCACCCAATAGCAGCGGGATGAGTCGCATGGGCCATTGATCCCGGGGCCAACCTGAAACCTCCACCGTCTTCTCAAAGAGGTCCAGGAAGGCCTCCGGGTCATCTTGCGGGCCCAATTTGTTGAGGGGCAGTTGGATGGGCGCAGCAGCCAGTCCGGTGGTCTCCACAGGAACCTCCCGGTCAATCCAGCTCCGGAACCTCTCGTGATCCTCCTGCTGGACTTGCATGATGGCCTGGAACCGGCGCTCTTGGTCTGTGCGAAGCTCCAGCAGGGCTTTGTGCTGGTCTTGATGCAAGACCGCGAGGGATGCGATGATGTCCGCAAACGGCGTGGTGGCGGGGGTTGCCTGCATAGCGGCTTCCGTCTTCCTTCCCGGGTTTCGGCACCAGTGTAATATGATCAAGTTTGTGGGGAAGGAAGAGGACAGGGTCGGCTTTGACTGCTGACTGAGCTTTTATTTCAATAAGAAAAATGAACAAACAAAAGTCTGTGCAACGCACAACAAAACAATCCACATCCACAGATGGGCTTCACTCCAGTATCGATCTCCCGATCTGTTCCAGCGTTCTCAGTCAGCAGTCCCTCTCTCTCTCACACACTCCTGCTTCTCCTGGCGTTTTATCCTGTCTCCGCGCCAATTACTGGAATGAGAAACAGGTGTTCGTGATTTGCATTCAACCCACTCACTCACCACGCGTATCCTGACGCTCTCTCCCGTTGCAGACTCCTCTGAACCACGCCCCCCTCGCCACAATCACTTTTTGCTTTTTTTATTTTATTATTTTTTTTTAATTTTCTCGTGCACTGACTCGTTCGCTAAACTGAATAGAAAATCAAAGTGATCTCTCTCACCGGCGACATCCCTGACACCAATCCAACATGCTGAAGCAGGTGAACTGCTGCTGAAGTGAGCCCCGACTAGAGCCGACGTGTGGAACACATCTCAAAAACTAGCCCAGCACACACTTACTAACAGCCCAACAGCCGACTGTCAACTTAGTGTGTCATGGCCCTTACATCTATAAATTATATCAGTATCTTTGGGTAAAAAAAAAAAAAATTATAACATTAATAACTTGAGAGCTGGATCAGTCTGATTTGTGAACAAATCATTCAGATTGCTTTTGTGAACCAAATTAAGGTCAATCTACATTTAGTGTAACTGAATGGAAAACTCAAAAATTCTCCTTTGTGTTCCAAGGACGAAAAGAAAGCAAGTTCTGAGGGTTTGAGATGACATGAATAAATAATGACCGAAAATGTTCTTTTAATAGGCTTAATAGGTTCCTTTAAAATGTTCGATTAATGCCCCTTTCTCAAAAAAATATTAATTGATTTCATACTTAAGTGGTCTCCTTTATTTGACCATACATTCTAAAAGTCAAAGAGGCATCTACAACATCCAGCTCAACATAATTTATGGCATACTTTGGACTTCATACCAGGCGTCTTAAGATTTTCTATGAAGTGGTAAACTGCATGATGTAACATTTAGCTTTCACCATGTCCATCCCTGGCCATTACTCATCGGCAGCAAGCTGTCAAAGTCCACTGCAGTAGTATTAGGAATGCCTCATAAATTATGACTGCTTCATAAATACAGGGTAGCAAATCATTGTGTGGTGACTTCAGTTTACCTCAGCCTCCCTCATCCATCCTTACTGCCCACCGTGGCTCAATTGCACTCTTTGAGTCACAGCCCAAGCCTCAAATAGTGTTGCTCTTGAGTAGCATCCAACTGGAAAAACATAGTTGATATCTACTGTACTGAATACAGGTCAGAATCATTAGCTTCTGTGATGCAGTGGGGACTTTTTAAAATGTTCACTGTTGTTGACTTTTCATTGTATGATTAATGTTTACCTCAATTTTCTGCAAATTTTTAGCTTTTTATTTTAGCCATTGTTTGTCTTTTGACGAAAATTACCTTTGAATTTAGTCAATATTTTGTCATGTCAATTGTACTAAACTGACTAATTTGTAATTATTCTAATTTGTCAACAAACAAATAACCTTATTTGATGAAAGTGCAAAATATAACCAAAAAACTATATATTAATGTAAACAATCAACATTTAATAACAAAATAAAATATTAAAACTGTCGTTGTTGTGAAAATTTAAGCTCCTGAAATAATAAAATTACACTACTGTATTGTAGTTTTTAATCATACTGATACATAGTTTATATCCAATCTTTGTTATTGACAAAAACAAACAAACAAACAAACAAATTTGTGGAAGTAATTCTGTTGACAAGATTAACACTATTTGTCTGGCTCTGGAGTTGAACCATAAATGTACTGTTGTTAAAGTTTCCCACAATGTAACATAATAGTGTCACAATTTAAGTTGAAGTTTTGCAAAACAGGAAGTACCTTATAGTAAAATACCAGAGAACAGATGTCTTGTATTCTCACTGCATCATTTTCCATACCTCGGATGAATGCTAATAGAAACTAGAGAAACAGAACCAAGGGCCCTGCTATTGTGTGGATCATTGACAATCCTTAACCACATAAAGCTACTAAGTATGAGTGATGACTTAATGGCTCTTCTTTTAAAAAATGATACTATAATTTCATCATTAAAAATCAATCTTCGGCCACATTTTGTGGGACCTCAGGGCTAAAGTGAACTGACACCTGCTATTGTTTAAAATTGCACTAAAGACATGTCAGGAACACCGATTCTGCAAAAGAAAGATGGTATTTTTGGTTGGCAACACCAATAAAGAGGGATGTGCATAAAACTAAAGTACTGGAGAAAGTATGTTGGAGAGCCACATGCTGGGCTGACCCTTTGGGTCACTGGCAGCAGATAATTGGAGCTGGATAATAACTGATAGCCTGGCTGTAATGATCTGGGCTAATGTCTCTAAATGAAAGAGGCTGAAAAGAATAAGAGAACAGCATGAGAGTGAGTAAAAGTGAGGGAAAAGGAGGGAGGGAGGTAGAGAGAGAGCAAGCCATGGAGAGCTTCCTTATGTTTTGTGTCATCTGTGTTGCAAATTAGGAGCGGAAAAAAAGCTAAGCGAGTGGAACAGATGGACCACACTGGTGGGGGCTAATACGGACGGTCCTTGGGTCAGATATTTACTCCTAATTAGCCCAAGGAATGTGATGCATAAGAGCGGAACAGATACGTTGCCATTATGACTGGAATTTCCTTCCTCTGTGGCATGCGGTGCTTTAACCTGATTAGGTATGGCACTTATCTGAGAGATCAAAGAGCTCCAGGAACTGGTGACGTAGTGGCAGGGTGGCAGCGCTTGGAATGCTGTGTCCTGTTCTTTACAGTATTTGACACTTTTCTTTCAGACTCCTTTAAAAGTTCAGTGTGGGAACAATAAAATAATTCACATTTTACATTAATGAATTACATGGATAGACTATAAATTTGATAAACAATTTTAATAATCCATAAAACTGGATCTACATTTATTGGAGGGATGAAGCATTGAAAATGGAACAAAACATTGCAAAAAATAAAAATATAAAATTGTCAGTCATTAGTCTTATTTTTCAGTAAAAATATCCAAACAAGATGCATTTACTTGAGAATTGTCTAAGATAATAAGTCTTGCTTTCAGAGAATATATCTTGAATTGGGTTTTTCTTCCTCTTTTGGCATTTTTTTTTTTCTTGTGTTAAGCATAAACTTCACCAAATTTGATCAGATTCATAATTTTAAAAAAATAATTAAAATAAATAAATTAAATTAATAAAGAAATATAAAAAATAAGAAAAAATAAATTTGACCTTACTAAATTTGGTCAGATTCACAATTTAAAAATAAAATACAGCCAAAGGAATAAGAAAAATGAAGTTTTAAATGTTTTAAATGTGAAAATTAAGCAGCCAGTCAAGTTAACATTATTTAGTAAATCGATTTCCACACTAATAAAAAAATATATAACCAATAATTGAATTGCCACTATAGATTTTGAAGCAAGTGTGCTGCCATCGTGCAGTACTACAACCTGACGTCACATGTATGTTGTTGAACACACACTTGTTTTGAAATGGAGGAAGATGCACTTGAAAAGACTGTTGAGCTATATCAAGTTGCACAAAGTTACACAAACACACATATCATGCAAAAAATCTGAAAGTCAGATATGAGGGTGGCAATGATATTGATGCTCATGCTAAGCACAAAGCCTAGTCTACAGGACCTAGCTGAACCCATGTAAAAGTCCAGGGGGCAGTGCCTAGGCCAGTTCGACTTCCACATCAGGGCGGAGTTGACTGATGAGATACTAGAGACATAGAATTGCAACAGTGCCGGCATCATCACATGTAAAACGAACGGTGAAGAAGTTTCAATAATTTAATACAAAATTATGTAAAATGGGGTAATGGCTGAGCCAGTGCTCTAATAAGTAGTATATTACACAAACAAGCCGACCCATGTAGCTGGGTAGCAGGGGGGGACAGCGATGCTCATGCTGTTGATCACATAGCCATCCGGCTATGTCATAATAAACGTGATGAGCTGGGGACAGCAATGAGGGCTGCTAAGTCAGCGCAGGAGTGTACACTATCAATAATTACATTTCTGTTTTCCGGCATCAAATTTAAGACCTCTTAAAATGATAATTATGACTCTTTTTTTTTTTTATACAATTTAATATATTTAAGATTTTTATGACCTTAAATTTGACAAAACTGACTTTTTATTTGCATACATACTCCTAAATACATTTTACAGTTCTCACAGATCTATTTTTAGTCACCAATGCAAGTGAAATGCTTGCACTGTCGAGCCCTGTTAGAGTGGAAATCCATTTACTAAATAATGTTAATTAGACTGACTGCTTCATTTCCACTTTAATATCTTATGCAACTTAGCTTCTCACTGACAATACCGATTAAGAAAAAGGTTTTTTCCCAGTAAATAATGCTCGGTACTTGTAGTAGAGCAGGAAGACAAATTCGTGCTTTAGCTTTGAGGTCTTGATTTATGTGCTCATTCTGGGTGGTTTGTTAGACTTAGAGGGATAAACAAGAAATGAACATAACTACCAAAGCTGCTTAGCTGCTTACTAATTAAAGTTGAGCCCTGCATTGGCAAAGGGTGAATTGGTCATTAGGAAGTTTAATCATAACATACACACATACAGTACACACACAGAGACCCTTGCACCAACCACATATGGAATAACAACCAGCTCTGCTTCCAGTCAAGACAAACAAAGCCACAAACAATTGTCTTTGAGAACTAATAAATTTTCCAGAGTACATTTACGTTTAATCAAGGAAAATCAGACATCGCTGTCTAAAACAGACTTGAAAACCTACAAGACAAGAGCAAGACTTAATCAACAGTGATTTGACTAAATACACAAACCAAATCGTGGAAACCTAGGGATTCTTCTTCATAAAAATATTCATATGGCCTGGGTTAACTTGAGGTAAACAATCTTTGAAGGAATGATTGAGCACCAAAGCTGACTTGAAAAACTGCAGGACGGGAGCCGGACATAAAACAACCAGCAGTTATTTGACTCAGGACACAAACAATATCAATAACTCATCAACACACATGATATTACACAGGCAGTCAAAATGTGTAACACATTTGATTTCATGGCTATTATTAGTATGGCCTTTGCACATTTGAAGTTCAGTTGTTTTTGACTTATCTAGCTGTCTCCTTTCTCTGGCCACACATATTTCAGACTGGAAATGATGTCAGGTTCCAGCATTAATGCCATATGCAGCAAGCTATCTTTGAGTCCAAGACCCACCTCACATTGAGAAACTTGTGCAACATCTGCGTACCTCCTGTGAACCTCAGTCTGTGCGTTTGTTTTCAGCAGGTGGACTCCCATTGAGACCAAAGAACTGCTTTGGGCTTCCATCCCTAATGAATGAACTTACAGTCAGTGTTCAGCGGTATCACCGGCTGCCAGGTACACATGCTGGATTTAGTTTAACTGTTGGAATAACAGGTCAAGTGGAGATTCTGTCCTGACATCTTTTGGAGTAATGCATTACAGTAAAACCTTAGCAAATGCATACTCTTACGGACAGGTACCATTCATCTTTGCTTATCCCATATCATCCATTCTTGTAAAAGAATAAGTATTTAAGACGCTCTGCATATAACTAATTTCAATCTACATAAGTTGACCAAAAGTGGCCTCAAGAAGCATTTGAACAATTAAGTCCACTTAGGTTAGATATATCAAAACAAAGTGGCATTTGCGAACAAATGATGGTAGACCATTTTTCCTTCAACAAGCTAATTTTTCCCATGGTCATTTTTAGTGTTTGCATGTATTAAGTTAGTTCACCTCAAATTCACTCAGGTGTCCTAGCAGAGAAACATCACATTAGCTAGACATTCAAGTACTTTGCTTAATTTTGAATACTATATCTACCGTTTTATCATTTCAGACAACATAAAATCCTTTTTACAAATCATTTTACTTATATCCAACATATATAATCCAACACATGTAATCCAACATATTTATGAATGAAACAAGATAAGCAAAAAACAAACAAACAAAAAACATGGTATAATTTTTTTTTTTTTTTTAATCTATGAGAAACTGATTGAATCATATAAATATAAGGTAATACTTTACAATATGGTTCATTAGTTAAACATTAGTTAATTTATCAACTAACATGAACTAACCATGAACAATACATGTTACTGTATTTACTAATCTTCGTTAACGTTAGTTCCTGATAATACAGTTGTTCATTGTTTGTTCATGTTAGTTCACAGTGCATTCATTAATGTTAACAAGATTTGAATAATGTATTAGTAAATGTTGAAATTAACATTAACAAAGATTAATAAATGCTGTATAAGTGCAGTTCATTATTAGTTTGTTAACAAATCTAGTTAACTAATGTTAACTAATGAACCTTACTCTAAAGTATTACCAAATATAATAGTCAATCTGATTATTATATTTATTACATTTTCATAAAAGCTGATACAAAGACAGGCTTTTTTCTTTAAAATGTGCACAAATAAATCTTACACAATAAGACTAGGAATGTACAGTTTAAATAAAAATATTACATGCAACCAAATAATCTGTCTATACTCAGATTGATGGCTCAATTGGACTGAAATACTGAAAAGCCTTCATGCAAACATCTGAATGAAAGGTTAGGTGTGGATCTTGAATGATCTGTTTAACAGGAACATTTTTGCCATGGGTTTGCCATGTAAACCCTTGAATATGAATATACCTTGCACATGTGCAGTTTCATGATGCGTATGTTTACATAAATTTTAAGAACGTGTTAGTTTTATGTCTTACAGGCTGGTCAGTAGAGGAGACTGAATAAAATGACTGCGATTTAACGATAAAAAACTGCAAAAATGCTATGGTGAAAAACAGCTAATTGGTTTACAGAAAGTTTCCATACTATATACGGTGAATAACTGTAACTTTGATTCATCATGTGACTCTCATCACCACTGTGTTTGGTGGTTGTCAGTGTATTACAAAGGTACAAAACAGATATTAGTACTTCAATAGGTTGGTTAATTAACATTATATCAGTTAATGAAATAATTTTTTTTTACCGTAAATTTAACCTTTTTTTATTTTTTTTACGTTACTACCGTATTTTTTACAGTAAAGTTATGGCAACCACAGCTGCCGATTTTTTTTACAGTGACATTTACTACAAACTTATTCTGCGATTTGACAAAAATAAGACAAAAAAAATAAGAAATTTTTTTTCTGAGATGGTAGCTTTCTTTTTGGGTATGTCAAGCCAAAAATGCTTGTGGTAGCTTTAGTGGCAGTTGTGGTGCTTTCTGAGTTTATTAATGCAGCAACTGCACTGCATATGCGCTGAAGTTTTGTTCAAAATACATGTAATGCACATGGTATAAAGGAATATGTGTGATTAATGATTATGATTAATTTGGATTGATGGTACGTTACATTTCAAAAAAATGCACTGTAAATATAGAAAAGATGAGGCCATTTGGGTTTCTGGTGGAACCTTCCAGAGAACCTTTTGAGGACATGCCACCAAATACAGGGACTGTTCCTGGAAAACAGAAACATCTGGTCACACTAACAGGACTCTACATTTTCCATTTGTCACTAGAGGGCCTTGTGATTTAACATACACAACAATGACCCATTTTAATACAGTAAACCTGGTTCAGTCACCTAAAGTTTAATAATATTAATAATTAATAATATAACTGGGTTTGTAAAATGTGACAATTATCCCCAGTAGGGCTGCACGATATATCGCATGAGATTGTCACGCGCATTTCGTCAGTAAAGCCGGTTCCCTGATTACCGCTAAATCGCCATCACCTGCTTTCAAATGGTGCGGCATTTAATAGACACAGCCGTAGATCACTGAAAAGCCACGCAATATCGCGTTCATTATCGAAGGCGATTCATCTGTGATATGAACGCGATATTGCGTGGCTTTTCAGTGATCTACGGTTCTGTCTATTAAATGCTGCACCATTTGAAAGCAGGTGATGGCGATTTAGCGGCAATCAGGGAACCGGCTTTACTGATGAAATGCGCGTGACAATCTCATGCGATATATCGTGCAGCCCTAATCCCCAGTCTCCTAAATATTGTATGATATTAAGACTGATATTAAGACAATACAAAACAAGATACATTTATCTTTTTCTTGATCTTTTGGTCTTTTCTCTGGCCTCTCTGGAGATTGTTTTCTAATGTTGCTTTTATGGGTGTTTTTGTGGAAGCATTAATTGTAAACAGGATGTGTTTTGTGTGGTCTTTGAGAAAAATTGTTTCATATTCCTGCTTGGACATTCTTCAAAACAACCTCTTGCAACTTACAAATTACTCATGCTAAAATGCTGAACAAAACACATATGACAATTATATAAATGGTCACTAGGGTTTGTCTGGTAAAGATGTCCGAGCTGCTGCAAGATCACACAAGTAGATTCAGCTACAGCTAATGCAATCTTCAACTGCAATGCATCATTAGCAAGCAAAACAGCAGCTACAAGGCATTTGATTTACGTTTCCCCAATAACCCACCTGCAAATAAAATCTCTCTTTCGTAGTTTTGCTTGAGTAGGAGACTCATAGAGCGTTGCATATAAGCAGAAGCGAGCGAAACAATGTGAACAATGATTTATACAGGCACTGCAGAGAGCGTCTGTCAAACGCAGCCCTCAGGAAGCTTTCATAGAGAGGGGGGATAAAGGAGAGGCAGCAGGCCAGAGGTTTGAATGCTCACAGTTCTTGACCTTTTGGCATTAGAAGCCTTGTAAGTTCAAACCTCAGCTATTACCAAACTGAGCTCATCTTAAGTGGCTATACAGATGCGGACTGGAGCCCCAACAACAAGTTCCTACACAGTACTGCTTTTGCTAGACTGGCCTACCAAACACTATTACAATATCTGTGTAAACTTTTTTCCACTGAAATGTATTTATTAATTGTTTGGAACAATATAAATTATGGTGCAACTGGTTTAGGCATGTTAGATCATTTACACACACACACACACACACACACACACACACACACACACACACACACACACACTCACAAATGTTTTAAGATCGTAGTTATTTATTTATTTTGCTTGTGCCAATAGGAAAAAAATGGTTTACATTTTTAAATTCATTTTGCCTGTAATTGTAATAATCCAGTAAGATTTTTGTATACACAAGGATTTCAACAACATAGAATATGGTCTACACAGAGATCTGATCTCACAATCATCGAGTCTGTTTGAAATTACATGAAGAGACAGAAATAAACTGAAGCAGACTAAATCCATAAGAACTGTAGCAACATCTCCAAGACACTTGGAGAAATCAACCTTCAAAGCTAAAGTTAAAGCACGTGTACTCTAAAAAGTTTTAAACATTTGTGAAAAATGCTGCGTGTTGATGTTTTAAAAAATAATTTCATAAATATATTTTATTTGTCATTTAACCTCTAGTAACTAAATCAAATGACAAATCAAAATGTATTATGACTATTAAAACAGCTTTTGTACACTTGCACACAATGATTGTAAGGTAGTTTTGCAGTTATGTATATTTCTTATTCTCTTTTAGGTAAAGAATCTAATGTGCTTTTACACAATAAATAAAAGCCTATAAAAAGGAATAGTTCACCCAAAAATGTGTTTACTCATCCTCAATGTTGCATGTACAGTATGTTTTTCATTCTTGAAACACAAAAGAAAAAGAAATTGTGAAGAATCCACTGCTCACTCTTTTCCATGCAATTACAATGAAAGGGGTCTGGATGCTTCAATTTTCAAAAATAATGCAAAAGCACCAAAAGTCTAAAAAAAAGTTGTATATATGACCTCTGTGCTAATTCCAAATCTTCTGTAGCCATACGATAACTTTATGTGATGAACAAACCAAAAATATAGCCATTATTCATTCTAATCTAATCTTCCCCTCCAGCGAGATGTTAACCACTTTAACACATTTGAAGGAGCTCAAGAACTGAATCAGTCTGATTCACACACACACACACACACACACACAAAAAAAAATAAAAATCCCCCAAATTTTAAGACCAGGTCTAGGGCTGTAAATATTTTCGAATGACAACTTAAAATTGGTGTATTTCTCATACACAACTATCATATGGTCCTACACTACAACTTTTATGATACTTGGAAGTTTCCTTATTCACTTCTATTAAATATAAGAGTGTGTGGGAATTATTCTTCAAAAATTCACCCTCCAAGGTGTATACTGATAGAATTTTCTTTTCTTTTTTTTAGGAACCAACATTTAATAGCGCTGTATGTTGCTGATGTCCACTAGGCAAAGCCATTTTATAAAACATTAACTTGAACCCGACCCGAAACCCGTAAGTTTTTCGGGACCCGTCGGGCTTGGCTTGGTTAGCAGACCTCTAATGGGGGTATATCTTCAAGGTAGAATCGACAAGAAGGATGAAGGAATCACACAAGGTACTGGAAAAAAGTTAACTGTGGATATGGATGGAGTATAAACTCACCAGCAATAAACTACTATAACTATTTTTTTTTTTTCTAAAAGAATGCAACAAGGACTAGTGGGTAATGTGGGCTGAGTATGTCATACTCTGTCACAGAGCTCATCATCTGGAAAGCATTGCGTTATTGTGTACACAAACATCTGATAAACAATACAGATGAAATAGAAGATGGGCAAATGGTCAAAAAATGCCAGATGGACTTCTGGGCATCATACGTATCATAGAGGTGCTTCAGAGAGGTTTAATGCTTTAAAGTCTATGGAAAAAGGCTCTCTCTGTGGCAGAAAAAAACAAAACAATTAATTTATGTTAGGATACCATTATGATTATAATTTGAATGCTTTTAATATGCAAAAAACCTTTCAAGACAAACCACATGGTTTCAGTATTTACATTCAAACAGGTTTTCATTGACGTCTCAGTCTAAACATAAAAAGACAATAACAAGTTTAAAATGACATAAAGTTGATTATAGTACATTCTTCTGCAATTTTGCCTATTTTTCTCTCTCAAAGAATGTTTACTTACGTGTTTCCAGTTTATAACTTCCACAAAATCATTACATTTCTCTAACAGCTTGTAATATGTATGAAATTATAAGGATGTGGAAAACATATGTAGGAATCTGCCCCCCAAACAACAAAACACATAAAATCACATCTTTCGCACCCTTGTAAAAATCACTTATACAGTATGCTCACATACGCCAAGTTAAAAAAAAATCAGAAAAAACAGGTTGCCAGTTTGGTGCACAACAGAATAGCATTTCCCCCTTAGGCTATGAGCCTCCACAGATGTTTCATTCAGTCTTTGCAGCATTTGGCCACTCTAAAAGTGCTTCAGCCACTGCATTCCCTCCCATTGTACTGTGAAGGAGAGCGAGAGCGAGGGAATGACAGGGACAGGCTGTTTACCACCACCCCCTCCTTTCTCCCTGTGTTAGCTCGAGGGAGGGAAAGAGGTGGGGGTTGGGGGACATTGGGGCGGCAACACAATTGCGAAGGGTCCAGCTTGGAGCTCCGGGCGGCACAGAGGGTCATAGAATGGAGCTCCGCGTCTGGGCCTCCCGAATCCTGAATCCTCCGGGTGGGTGGTCTCCACTCTCCACACCCATTCTCTCTCTCTCTCTCTCTCTCTCTAATTCACCCGCTCGCTCTCTCGTTCTTCTGCTATCCCAACACCTCCAAGAGAAACGATTAGCTCATCCACTCTGGCCAGCACTTGAGCTCTGATGTGGCAGTCAGTGGCACAGACTGGATTCATTCAGAGCTAGATTAGAGAGCCTCATGGGTGAGCTGCGTGGCCAGACCCACAGAGGGAGCCGCTGCCTCTGCTGCTGTGAAGTTCTGCTGGTGGGCTCTTTTCACTCGCACTACTAACTGGGTGGCAGTTAGCAGTAATCCTGTCACTGATTACCTCTGGCATGAGGAAATAAACAGTAATAAATGAATATACAACCGTCCTCCATCAACACGCACGCACACTTTCAAACATTTACAGACCTGTGCTCCTTTTTCCTGGTCCCCACATGTCAAGATCACACACATTTCATTTGGTTCCCAACAATATAGACAAAACTTGACCTATACACACATACTTGTTAAGGTTCTTGAACCAAATTGGACATCTGTCGATATTTCAGAATGAAGAGGCTTTTGAATTATATTCCAATATTCTTTTACATTTTTAATGTTTTTGAAAGAAGACTTATGTTCACCTAGGCTGCATTTATTTGATTAAAAAAAATACAGTACAAACAGTAATATTGTGAAATATTTTTATAATTTAAAATAACTGTTTGTTCTATTTGAATATATTTTAAAATGTAATTTATTCCTGCAATGGAAAAACTGAATTTTCAGCAGCCATTACTCGAGTCTTCAATGTCACACGATCCTTCAGAAATCTAATATGCTGAAGTGTGGTGCTCAAATAACATTTCTGTTTTTTTTTTTGTTTTTTTCAGGATCATTGCAGGAATTTTTTTTTTCTATGAAAAAACCTACTTTTCAAACTTTTGAACCGCAGTGTACACTCTTGTATTAATTCACATTTTCATAAATGTAAGTATATATTAATATAGAGGTGTTTGATTTGTTGGATACTACAAGAGATGATCCTATTGTAGGTCAATACAATAGGAAGTCTGTTTATTAATTAATTTCTGAGTTACTGAAGAGTATTCCTGTAACAAACTTCTAATGCTTCTCATACCTACAGTGACACCTTGTGTCAATATGTGGTTTTACATGATGTCTTTGAGTGCAGTAACCAGATACTGAACCTGCATCCAGTGAGTATTCTGCTGCCCTAAGAAATACTGTCACTGTCTTCAAGTCTTTCAGTGATATGTGGGTCAAAGACGAGACATCCACATCGATTTAAATTTACTAAAGTGATTTTATGTACATAAAAAATTTTAAATGTAAGTAAAGTGTCTACTTTCATGTTTCAAATAAATTTCATGAAAATAATGTCAAAATATGGGTAAAATAATGTTGCAAAGTTTAAAATTATCATTCAGTGTAATGGTATGGACTTTGATTTTATCATTACATCTTTAAATAAACATAAAAAAAAAAAAAATCCAAGTTAAAAAATATATTTGTTTTCTTTGCATTTTCAAATACATTTTAAAAGGACTATGTCTTACTGTTTTTATTTTTAAGTATTGAAATAACCAGGGGACTTTTGTCTCAAATATGCAGTTTGTTAGAGGTCTGTGACATCATCAAAAGGCACCCTGAAGACCGTGATGTGCTGCAGCAAAATTGCTCTTGAATATGTGATAATTTCACCTTTTCATGGTGTAGCAACTTAAGTTACAAAAAAACGTCATAAAGTAAAATGCCAAAAAAAAACAAACAAACAGAAAACACACACATAAGTAAAAGTAAATGTTGTGAATCTGCAATGTCTGACCCAATGTTTGTTTGTTGGCTTCCATGGCTGCAATACGCTGTGTTTTCCGCCGACTTGTAACTTGGGCATAATCACACTGACCAAAACAAAAACATTCATTCCGACACGGAACGCATATTTCAAAGTAAAATTTGTAGCATTGGTTTTCAGAGAAGTATGTGAACTTTGCATGTTTCCTAAATATCTGCAAACCTATTAAGGTATTTTTCATGCTTTAGTATAGTCAAAAAATTACATACAGCACCTTTAATGGACAAACTCACTATTTGAAATAGATGTCCAGTTGAGTGCCTGCAATATAAGCTGAAGTAGAAGTTTCGTCATTCAGGGTGTTGCAAATTCTCGGTTACACCACAGTGTTTTCTATTACACTGAATGACTCACCAGATAACAATTTTTGTGCCTTATTTATATTACAGATAAATGAGGAATGTTTAGCACTGACAACTATGTGTTAAACTTAATAAATATTACTATTTTAATGTTTTGTTTTGTTTTATTTGTGTTATGAATTTATTTTAGATGCCCATGAACAGAGAGAGTTGCTAAGCACTGTAAAAAGCCAAAAAGCTGAAAAGTAAATGCTTAGTTGGCACTCTTAAGACCTGATCACACCAAGAAGGATAACTATAAAGATAACCATAACCATAATGATATTAGCATCTAAACCAGCATACAATAAGACTCTTTTTTATTCTCGTGGTGCAGGTTTGTCTTCTACCGCTTTAAATGCTCGATTTTTTGGTACATATAGTAAAAATTGTTACACTGAATGACATTTTAGTGGGTGTCTTCTGTAAATCATGGTAAAAATGTATGATGGTCGTTATTTTTTGCTTAGAAAAATATAAAATTAAACAGGACACATTCTAACCACCACCACCACCACCACCACCACCACAATGTAGTGAAGTATTGTAGTGAAGCATAAGTGCCTTTACCCCCTTGAAATTTATTATAAAAGTTACTGGTGTTAAATTTAGAACGACAAACATCTATGATGAAATTACTTCTGAGAGGAAATTCAGATGCACTCGCTTATGCAGTAAACCACATGTTCCTATACAGCTGTATTTCCCTTTTTAACCTTACTGCAAACAATAGATCATAATATCAAAGCTTAAAAACACAGAAAACCTGTATATTTTAATTAAACGAATAATGCAAATATAGCAAATGGGGCTTTACAAAAGTGCACAAGTTCCTTATGTGCCTTTTTTAGGCAATAGTCTGCTGCATCCTGTGTTGGTCACAGAAGTGGAAGTTACGTGGTTTCAGACTGAGCACTTGCTGTCCTAGAGGAAGGAACACTCATTTGACTAGATGCTATCACCTTTCAAGATGTGCTCCACATCACTTCATCTCCTCATTGGTATGTTTAAAGATGTGTATTTTTTTTAAATTTGGGTAACTGCTAAATTTGAACAAATAGCTCATTGAAAACAAGTAAAGGAGGATAATTAAATAAGATTCAATTTAGTAATCTAATTGATATTCTATTTTCTGTCTCCATTTTTTTGTTCGGTAAAGGGTATAAAATGCTTTCCATTGTTCATTCAGTTAATATTGCAGATGCAGTTCTAATTTATAGATGTAATAAGTAACATGAAAATGTAATAGTTGTGTTACTCATCATCTGACCCTTTCTCCGGTACAATGCAGGTGCCTTACTTGTCATTGCTGTTGAAAATGAGGTCACAACAATGATAGACAGCAAAGAAACCACCACTGCTCTAGTTTCAATGTCTAATGACAACACCACCACATTAAATCAAACATCAGCGGACTTTCCGAACAACCTCACTTCAGTCCCTCCAGACTCCAATGTCACCCCGCTGAGCACGACGGATGAGAATACGCCAGGTAGCTTTTTCATTTTGCTTGATTAGCTGTTGGTTATTCATGAGTCTACACACCTAATGCAGCAACATGGTAGGACTGTAGGAAAAATCTAAGCCAGTTTATATGCTTTGCTTCTTGCTTCACTATTGAAACATAAATGAGAACCTCTAACTGAAATAAGGTCACACCTTTTTTTCTTCTTGGCCAATAGAT
Source organism: Megalobrama amblycephala (assembly GCF_018812025.1). Classification (NCBI taxonomy): domain Eukaryota; kingdom Metazoa; phylum Chordata; class Actinopteri; order Cypriniformes; family Xenocyprididae; genus Megalobrama; species Megalobrama amblycephala. The sequence continues at coordinate 23,501,662 of NC_063050.1, read as the reverse complement.
TCGCCTACTCCTCATCCTTCAGATCATCCACAGACCAACAATGTCACCTCAGACGATTCTCAGGAGAATGTTCCAAAATTCAGCACAAGTAAGATTAAAAGCACAGCCAGCAAAATAACCAGTAAGAGAGAAAATACTGTGAAATGCAAGCATATTGATCACAGATTGAGTTTGATTGTGTTTTAATATCCAACAACTGTAGTCTGAGTTATTTTTATCCTTCAGATCATCCACGGACCAACACTGTCATCACAGATGATCCTCGGAAGAATGTTCCAAAATCCACCAAAAGTAAGATTAAAAGCACAGACAGAGTAATAGCCAGTAAGAGAGAAAACACTGTGAAATGCAAGCACATTGATCACAGATTTGATTCTGTTTTAATATCCAAACACAGTAGTCTGAGTCACTCTTACACAGGAAGGAAGCTTGTGGCCTAGCAAACTCTTAAAACTGTCATAACCTGCCAAAGTAAATTATTTATATCAACTACCTAAAACAAGCAATTTACTGTAGGAATAAAAGTCAGCTGAATAACAGTTAATTAATCCTTTGTTTACCACAAAAATTAGAGCAAGGCATTGCATATATATATATATATATATATATATATATATATATATATACATACATACATGATTTATTATTATTATTATTATTATTATTGTTACAGCAACTCAAGCAAACACAGATAAAGACAAAGGCAACGGACTAAGTGAGTGATTTTTTTCTCTCCTTATTGTCAGTGTTTTTTTATTCATGTTTCATTTCAGTTTTCTTGTTTCTTTTTAATTGCCGGGGGAAAAATAGAGTTGTTATTGATTATTATACTGTTTTTTTCTCAACAGCTTACATAATTATCCTGATTATTGTTGTCGTGTGCATATCTGGGGTAGTAGTTTATTGTTGCCTTCAAAAGAATTCCAGGGTAAGAGATTTTTTTTTTTTTTTTTTTTGTAAATTAGTTGGGGTACATTTGAAAAGCAATAATACCATTTAATAGCCTTAATTTATGGCTCCCTGTGCATTTGATATTTTATAATTATTACAGTGGATATACAAACTACATACTGATCATGTTTGTTTAATGCAGAGGTACTCCGTGGACTTGCATCCCAAACAGGAAGATGCTCATATCCCACTCAGCACAGTGGATGCAGAGGTGTTTGACACCACATCAGACAAAGGTACCAGATATTCCTAACTCTCCATCACCACAGGGATTTCTCTAACTACACTGACTGTGCGTTATACACTGTTCCCCAAGATATACAAACGTTTACTCCTGCTGAGTCCACCGAGCCGTTAAAGGACCCTGACCCTGCGAAGGAAACTGAAAAGCCAGAAGGAGGGAAAGGTATGAGACAGGCAGCAGATTTCTGTCTGGTAACCACTTCATCCTGCGAGATGCATTAGAGCTTAAATGAATTTCAACACAAATGTTCATATGTTATGATTTTACAAGGAAAAACAAGGAAATCAGTACGTTGAAAAAACCTGCCATGTTTCTGAACCCAAGTACACTGCAGAAGTGAATCGTTGTTATTAAATAAATAAATAAATAAATAAATAGAAATTACATAAATACTATCATTCTAAAGTTTGGGATCAGTCATTTTAAAAAAAGAAATTAATAGTTTTATTCAGCAAGGATGAATAAAATTTTCAAATAAACTTTCTATTCAAAGAATCCTGAAAACTACTGTACTAAACTGTACAGCAAAAATGATTTTAGTGAAGTACTTTTTTTTTTTTTTTAATTTTAGTAAAAAAAATGGTTTTACAAAGTTCCTTTAGTAAAACCACTGACTGGAAAGCTGAATAAGATCAAGAATTTGTTCAACTAGTTGCAATAACGGAAAGCTCCACTGGATGGACTTCTAAGACAAGACAGAATATAGATCTATTAGACTCTCTTCTCACGAAAGACTACATTTTACACCTATGACAAAACAGCAATTAAAAAAAAAAGAGGCATTGTCAAATTTAGGACTGTACATCCAGTTTCTTAAAAGTGACTCCCTTGCAAACTCCATGAACGTCAAATTGCTTAAGCCCTTGCAATATCCAAGATCCTTCAACTTCCTTCAACAGGGTCATTCTGAGACAAATCAACCAAATTTCGGAAACTTCCGACTCATTTTTTTTTTTTTTTTTTTGTACAAAGACAAACATAAATAGTGATGAGAGCCAAAATATTAAATGTCTCAGATGTATATTTATTGAGTAATCCACTATTTTATAGAGGGGTGTCAAAATGAAAATTTTCACCTGAGATTTGGAGCCAATGTACAGGGCTGTAAAAATTACTTTAGAAGGATGGCAGCATCATTATTTTAATTTTAAACTCAGATTGGTAGGTCTATTAGTAAAATTTGTTGACTTTTGTAATCTTTGTTTCATTATATGCCAACAGTGACTGTTCAAAAATGGCAAAAAGCACTTTTTTTTTTTTTTGCCTCAAGTTTCCATAACTATAATTCAAGAAGTATTAAAGATATCCTAAAGGGTTAGTTCAACCAAAAATGAAAATTCTGTCATTTATTACTCACCCTCATGTCGTTCCACACCCGTAAGAGCTTCGTTCATCTTTGGAACACAAATTAAGATATTTTTTAAGGAAACTTGATGGCTCGGTGAGGCCTGCATTGCCAGCAAGACAGTTAACACTTTCCATGCCCAGAAAGCTACTAAAGACATATTTAAAACAGTTCATGTGACTACAATGGTTCAACCTTAATATTATAAAGTAACGAGAATTATTTTAGTGTGCCAAAAAAACTCCAAAATAACGACTTTATTCAACAATATCTAGTGATGGTCGATTTCAGAACAGCTCTTCATGAAGCTTCAAAGCTTTACGAATCTTTTGTTTCAAATCAGTTGTTTGGAGCGTGTATCAAGCTGCCAAAGTCATGTGATTTCAGGGGGGGGGGTTTGGGGCGTGACTTTGGCAGTTTGATACGCGCTCCAAACCACTGATTCGAAACAAACAATTCGTAAAGCTTCGAAGCTTCATGAAGCAGTGTTTTGAAATCGCACTAGATATTGTTGAATAAAGTCGTTATTTTGTTTTTTATCGCACTAGATATTGTTGAATAAAGTCGTTATTTTGTTTTTTGGCACACAAAAAGTATTATCATCACTTCATAACATTAAGGTTGAACCACTGTAGTCACATGAACTGTTTAAAATATGATTTTAGTAGCTTTCTGGGCAATGAAAGTGCTAATTATCTTGCTGGCAATGGAGGCCTCACTGAACCATCGGATTTTATCAAAAATATCTTAATTTGTGTTCCGAAGATGAACGAAGTTCTTACAGGTGTGGAATGACATGAAGGGTGAGTAATTAATGACAGAATTTTCATTTTTTAGTGAACTAACCCTTAAATATCCTTTTAGATTCGGGTTCTTTACAAACTTTCCTTTTGGAAAAGAAAAATATTAACAAAATCAAAAATTTGAGCTGGGGACCTGGCTTTTGCACTGAATATATACAATAAACAAAACAAAATTGAAGGAGAAAAGATATTTAAGGGTTCCAGCTCTGAACAAAACTCATTTATCTTGCATGATATTGTAGTCTCTATACCAGCAACCATTATCTCAACTGAGCCTGCTTGGACATGTTTCAGTGTTAGGAAATGACCACTTTTGACCAGAGGCAACTGTCTTTGTGTCTAATCCCTACCATCTGGAAAACGCATAACAGAAATAAAGATGACTTCGGCTGTCTAGGTTTGCTCATAGGAATATAAGAAATACTGCTTAGAGATGTGGGCTCATAGTGCTTTTAATGAATCTACTGTCCTGTTCATTCAGGTAATCAAAAGAGGTAATGCAAATTAATACAGATGGTTAAAATTCAATTCATTTCACAGATGTCTGTTTAGTTACATTTTTTTTTTTTTTTTTTTATTTGTTAATGTGCTCTTTTGTTAGAGCTCTTTCCCCAACAATCTATTGAAAATTGAGTACCACTTTACAATAAGGTCTCATTTGTTAATATTAGTTAATTTATTAACTAACATGAACAATAAGCAATACATTATTAATCATTGAGCAATAAATTATTAATCTGTATTAATGTTAGTGTAATCTTTGTTAATGTTAATTAATAAAAATCCAGTTGTTCATTGTTGTTCATGTTAGTTCACAGTGCATTAAAAAATGTTAACAAATACAACTTTTGATTTTAATAATGTATTAGTAAATGTTGAAATTAACATTAATTAAGTTTAATAAATGCTGTAGAAGTATTGTTCATTAGATTAGATGATGTTAACTGTTAAATAATAAAACCATATTGTAAAGTGTTACCAAAAAAAAAAAAAAAAAAGGAGAGTGAAGGTGATTGCAGTTTACTGGAAACAATGGCAGCTATGCGTTTCACCCTCGAAACTGTTGCAACAGGAAATTACTCTATTTGCTTACCAGTCTAGGACTTTGAGGAACCTTAGAAGTTCCCTTAATAACGGCGTTGTCATTTTTTCAACACTACAAAAAATAGATTATTTCTTTACACAATATCAACCGTAGAATTTATAGGGGTTCAAACTGACCCAACATAGTATGCTTTTTTTAAAATATATTTTATTAAAAACATTTATTTATGTGATATTCAATGAAAACTCAAAGTTAAAATAACAAGCACGACTAACAAAAGGAGGTAGTGGGGTTGTTTGCCTACAGCAAGCAGTTAGAATGGCTTAACGGCACTTCTTCCTATAGTCTCAATTTCTCTTCAAGCTCCCTGTAATCACAGGATGGTTCTTTTTCCCACCAAAATCCAATGCCTGTCATTGACAAGCTCCACATGTTACATTTTAGTAACTAATGGGTCTCAATCTGTTTCCTGACTTTAGCGGCTTTATTTACTGCAACCATCTCCGGGTCTAAATAAACCACACAGTGGGAGAGAGTGAGTAACAATGACAGAGGGATAGAAAATGACCATGGAGGAAAAAATTTAACAGAAGTGTGCACTGCAATGACATAGTTGCTAATGGTTTTACGATGCCCCTTCATCTGATAAGTGCTGACTTTCCAGTCATAAGGCTCCGTTTCAACCACCTGCTATTCTGGTTCTCCCACTGCTAATTTTCAAGATTTACTGCACTGTAAATGATAGGAACACAAAAGGTTTGAGACCACTAAGGCCAGACACCCAGGTGTTTCATGTGCAGTTTTAAGAGTAGTTAGAGTTGTTGGGAAACAAGTATACAATATGTTTAGTGTTTTAGTTCTATTCACACTTGAAAGGTACCAGATCAAATTTGTTTGAAGATCAGAGGCCCCTATTATACAGTGAATTCGGTTTTCAGTTCATTTGATGAAAATTTGTTTCGGTGTTGGTGTGAAGAGACATTTTGTGAATATTAATTTTGCTCTTTATCTGAACCGACTATGACTATTATGACTATTTAATTATGGAATAAAGTTCTTGATATACTCACAGAGAAGTTGAACAACATTTTTGTTCTTTGCTTGGGGGTAAAATGAAGTTCGAAATATATTTTCAGCAGTATTCTGTAAGGGAACATCCTGATGGCATCCATGCTGCTGAGAGCGGCATTTAGATGAATATGTAAATATGTGCCATGCACTTTCCTCTCGATAACACAATAAACAACAAAAATGACTAATGAGAAAACAGCAATTAAGAAAACACCTGATCATAGAGATGTGGATATGTTTGCACAAGCTCTGTGATTCGGCACTCCAGTCACATTTATTTATTTACCACTTTATACAATATAAGCAAACAGCTTTACAGTGTTAAACATGAAAAACCAAAAAACAGTGTTAAGGCCCCAATATAGTTCAAACGAAATCGAAGAACAAACTGATGTGACGTCATTTTGAACAAAATCAGGCCAAAATGAAGTTTGTTTTGTGTTCATTTTAGGAGTTCGAAACGGCTTGCCAAAGCGAACTCTCAGCAAAAGTTTGCTCCGGCTACAAAACACCTACGTACTACAACCCGAATTCCGGAAATATTAATATGTTTTTAAATTTGAATAAAATGAAAACTAAAAGACTTTCAAATAACATGTGCCAATATTTTATTCACAATAGAACATAGATAACATAAAATGTTTAAACGGAGAAATTTTACACTTTTATGCACTAAATGAGCTCATTTCAAATTTGATGCCTTCTACAGGTCTCAAAAAAGTTGGCACGGGGGCAACAAATGGCTGAAAAAGCAAGAAATTTTGAAAAGATTCAGCTGGGAGAATATCTAGCAACTAATTAAGTTAATTGATATCAGGTCTGTAACATGATTAGCTATTAAAGGGAAGTCTTAGAAAGGCAGAGTATCTCAGAAGTAAAGATGGACAGAGGCTCTCCAATCTGTGAAAGAGTGCATAAAAAGATTGTGGAAAACAATGTTCCTCAATGTCAAATTGCAAAGGCTTTGCAAATCTCATCATCTACAGTGCATAACAACATCAAAAGACTCAGAGAAACTGGAAAAATCTCTGTGCCGTAAGGGAAAAGGCCGAAGACCTTTATTGGATGCCCATGGTCTTCAGCTTTCAGATGACACTGCTTCACTCATCGGCATGATTGTGTCAATGACATTACTAAATTGGCCCAGGAATACTTCCAGAAAACTCTGTCGGTAAACACAATCCGCCGTGCCATCTGCAGATGCCAACTAAAGCGCTATCATGCAAAAAGGAAGCCATATGTGAACATGGTCCAGAAGCACCGTCATGTTCTGTGGGCCAAAGCCCATTTAAATGGACTGTTTCAAAGTGGAAAAGTGTTCTATGGTCAGACGAGTCCAAATTTGACATTCTTGTTGGAAATCACAGACGCCGTGTCCTCCGGGCTAAAGAGGAGGGAGACCTTCCAGCGTGTTATCAGCATTCAGTTCAAACGCCAGATGGTATGGGGGAGCGTAAGTGCATACGGAATAGGCAGCTTGCATGTTTTGGAAGGCACTATGAATGCTGAAAGGTATATAAAGGTTTCCAGATGACGTGTATTTCAGGGAAGTCCTTGTGTATTACAGCAGGACAATGCAAAACTACATACTGCAGCTATTATGACAGCATGGCTTTGCTGTAGAAGAGTCCAGGTGCTGAATTGGCCTGCCTGCAGTTCAGATATTTCACCTATAGAGAACATTTGGTGCAACAATAAATGAAAAATATGTCAAAGATGACCATGAACTCTTCAGCAGCTGGAAACCTATATCAGGCAAGAATGGGACCAAATTCCAACACGAAAACTCCAGAAACTCATAACCTTGATGCCCAGACGTCTTCAAACTGTTGAAAAGAAAAGGAGATGCTACACCATGGTAAACATGCCCCCGTCCCAACTATTTTGAGACCTGTAGCAGGCATCAAATTTGAAATGAGCTCATTTTGTGCATAAAATTGTAAAATTTCTCAGTTTAAACATCTGTTATGTTATCTATGTTCTATTGTGAATAAAATATTGGCTCATGTGATTTGAAAGTCTTTTAGTTTTCATTTTATTCAAATTTAAAAAACGTCCCAACATTTCCGGAATTCAGGTTGTACCATTGGTCCGCGAACGATAAGGTAATAGGAGATGTGCGCTGAGGCTCCACCTTCTTTCACGTTCTCTGACTCATTTCATCTGTTGAGTTTGCTGAGGTAAGATCTCCGTGGGTGAAAACATGAATACACTGGATAGCCCTTTGTAGTTGTGCTTCTGATGAAATGAGGCACTGACACTGTTTTTCATGTTTGATCCGATGCCTGTTTAAGCAATCTATTGAATAAAATGCCATATAAATAAACGTGATGTGATATGATATGATATGATTTGATTGATTTTACTATTCTCATTTGGAGAAAAGCGTAAATAACTAAATGTAAATATAATGTGAATGTGATGTGACTTTACTGGAGTGCTAATTTGCAGAGCTCGTGCTAACACACCCATGTTATTATGATTAGATGCTTTTCTTATGCTTTCTATAAAAAAATGCTGGTTTTGTTGTGTTTATTTTGTTACTGAGAGAAAAGAGCGCAGCACATATTTACATATTCATCTAAACACCGCTCTCAGCAGTGTAGGCGGCGTCAGATGTTCGATAACAGAATAGCGGTGCTCACGTATTTTGAACTCCATTTTACCCTTAAACAAAGAATGAAAAAGAACTTTGTTTAAAGTATATCAGGGTCTTTAGTGTCTCTGTCAATTAGAATTACAACTTCAAAATTTGAAATTCTATTTAATCTGTAATTCTTCAATGTTCATGTTTTTACTCGCATCTGACCTTGACAGACTGATTTCCACATCAAAGAAGGTGGAGCATCACCTACCTATTACGTACATAATTGCCACAGACCAATGCTAGTTTAAAGGTCTTTACCACCGTAGCAAACTGAATCATAAATTTTTAGGTTAGGGTTAGGTTTAGGGTTAGTTACTTGTAATATTGCATAATTTACTGTTATTACTATAATAAGTACATGTAGTAACGTGTAACTACGGCACTGTAAAATAAAGAGTTACCAATTTTTAAACTCCCGTAAAAAACTCGGACAATCTTTTGGCCCGATTTTGTTAGAAATGACATCACACCAGTTTGTCCTTCGATTTTGCTAGAAAATTATCAGGGCCTTAATTTGTGAGCCAGTGAAAAAAATAAGTGTTTTGTGTGATGTAAAAATGATATACTTTAAACTTGTTTGTGTGACACATCATCCTTTAAGAAATAATTCAGAACCATTACAAGAAGCATTGCCAAAAACATATTCAAATATTTCCTACAGAATCGGTTGATGTTAAACAAGAAAACCAACAAAATTTGTCCAGCACTCAGGCCACGGTGATCCCTAAGGACAAAACAGCAGAGCTGACTGTAGTGGATATGACTGATGGAGAACCGACGATCTCCACCAAGACCTCAATGGAATCCTTAGATGATGTTCTCAATGAAAACAACAGCAACAATTCAAGAACTAAAGGTTAGTGAGACTGTGAGAACTGTCCATGTTATGTGGACTGAGAGATGATCTGTATACCATAAGATTAACAGAGAAACAAATATACTATAAAAAATAGTGAGATATTGAGATTATTGAGTTGTTTGGATATACTAATACTATCTCTCTCTATTTACCACTCCCTTTTTTTGTTTCAGTCAATAGCAAAATGCATACATTCACTGAAATTTCTCTTGATGGTCTACTTTAAAGTAAATCAGCACCTTCACAATATTTCACAAAGATAAGTGTTTTCTAGTAGACCACACAGATATGTACAGTGCTGTGCTCTATTAGAGAGGTAAAATACATGTTCCTGGTATATAAACACACTAAAGCAAGTTCCTGAATTTGGAAAGGTGCTATAGGGCACAGATCACACATTTGTATCATGATTCACATTGGACTTTTCAATCAAGTTGCTTCTTCAACTCATACATATAGTATAGAGCATTTCATCTCTCATCACATCATATCCACTGAGCTTAACCAAAGACGCCGCTCCAGGCCTCATGTCATCAGACACTTGTGAGAGATACCACAGTTTTAATTCCCTCTGTCAGGGTGTTTTGTTGCACACCTGTGCCCCAGCAGCATTATTTCTGTTTGCAGCTTACAGTGAAATCTGTTTCTCTGTTAACAGCTGATGAGAGACCCTCATCAGCATTTCAGTACAAGATGCCCCACGGTATGAACAATGGAATGCTGATGGTGCTTTTATTACTGGAGTCATTCCACAATTTACGTGCCCTTTCATAAATGTAACATTCTTACAAAAAAAGTCATACACTAAATACTAAGACATTCTGAAAACTTTCAGCTTCAATTTTTAGGGGTCCCAAAGTATGAGACCACTAGTGAAAATGCTGCTATTTTTGCATTTTGTTACTGCATATTATATTTTCAGCATAACAAATGCAAATTTGCATATAAAGATAAAATCTATAACAAAAATAAAATACACAAAAATGTAATTATATTACATTGTATTATCAGGGCTCAAATTCTGGCACGGGATTGTGGGTATTGCGCATGTTTTACTCGTTCCCGCAAGTTTCGTGCTTCTTAACTGCACGTAAACAGTTAGAAAGTCTGATGTGTACCACTTTTGGATCCATGCTTCAGCATAATAAACTTGATATCAAATTTATTATGTTAATAAAACAACAAAGATA